>NC_140594.1:368866602-369466602 GCF_964204655.1 Triturus cristatus | reverse complement strand
CTCCCTTCACCCATCTGTGTGCCACAGCCAGGGTTACTGCAGTAGGCAGACACACAGGATTCTTAAGTTGCCACGTACTGGGCTGAAGCTGAGGCCTTACAGTCAGCCCCATTTTTGGATTGAAGTGACTTTGTTTTTCTTTCACAATCTAGGCCCCTGCAAACCCCACTCTCCCATCCTTATCAGTCCAGTTGCACTGTTGTTAAGATGGTCGAGGCAATAGGTTACGAGGGAGAGCCAAGCTAAGGGCCTGGCTTTGCCCTAAAGCCTTATGCAGGAGCCAAGCCCTGACAATATTTGACAAGTAAATCAGGCAACAGATATATACAACAATCCAATTATAAATGGATATTCTGTTCTTGCAGGCTAGACCCTTAGCCCCCAACGGACGGCTCAGTCTTATACACTTTAAGTTTCTGTACTGGGTGTACCGCACTCCACTTAAACTGCTTGCATGATGGCTGTGGCCGGATTCCAGATGCACCGTCTGTGGTGCACCTGATGCGGACTATATACATAATGCATTGCTCTAAACACCACGCACACAGCTGCAACTAACTGAAACTCAAGTGCCTTTATTATTGCATTGCATGCATGATTCGGGCACCTTCTTGGATGTATGGGGTTCCTTATTTAAACCTAGAGACCTATTATTATAAAACCTAGCTCCTAGCCAGGAGAGGGTGGTTCACAAGGCGCTATACGACCTGTTTCCACTATCATTGTAACATGATTTCTCCCTTTGTGTTTTATGGAATTGTAACAATGCTGATTGTTTTATTTCTAATCATCTGCCTGCTTATGTTAGCCAAAATACTGCATCTTAGAGCACGTAGGTAAAAATAAACATTTTAAACTTTTCCGTGTCTCTGATTACTCACGTTGTGGACTGGTATGAGAATAAAAACGAAAGAGTGTTCTTGATTTCCACCATTCCTGAGAGTACCCGAGGTCGCTTGTTCTGGGTTGTTTAATCATTGGTAGCTTCGCTGTAGTACGGAGAATGAATGAGACACTGATGCTAGTCGGATAGGGGTTCTGGGTACTGAGGTGAGTTTTTTGGTACACCACAATTCACTGAGGTCCTGGTTTCCTGTGCATAGTTCTGTGCATGAGCAGAATCCCCGCAAAATGGCGCACCTAACATTTGGTCTTGTATTCGAGATGCTTTAGTAGTAGTGCTTATATTTGTCCACAACACCCTCACTCCTGTTTCTGGTTGAGAGAAGTGACAGATTAACCTACCTATATGGATAGATTATAGGTTCATTCAAGCTTGAAAATTAAAAAGGTTTGCATTTTGAATTACTACTCTTTAAGTGCTACAATTCATATAGATTGTTTTTCTCCTCTGTGTCCTTATGTGTGATATTAATATAGCTCTGCATAGTCGCGCAGCGCTCCGGCGTCGGATTACGCACTTTGGGGTGCCCGACGATGGTATGTCAGTAATCTTTGTGGTGAGTGCCAATGCAGCGTTCCCCTTTGAGCTTTTCTACTCTTGGATTACGTTTCCTGCAATAAATGCGGATGATGAAATATTCCATACTTACACTCCCACTGTGATACCTGCGAATTACACACCATATAGGACACAGGAGATTCCGATTTCGGCATGGTAGCATCGTATTTGGTTTAATGGCGCCCTCCCCCACGCCGTAACTCCGGTTCAGTTAGGCCCTTTGTCTATCCCTGGGGCCACTTTGCCAGTCTTGGCTGGATTCACACCACATCCACGTTATTTGCAAGCCCCAGTAGATGACGTACGTCAGCTACATACCGCCATGATAGCGGTACATAGAGCTTTAGTGCAATACGTCTCATGCAACCTCCAGGTGGTGGCACCTGGGGTTGTGGCGCAACTAGTTGGTCCGACTGGGATGTGTATTAGTCCCGTCATGGTTAATTCAGTAATGGACAAGTGACCCCAGAATAAGGATGATATGCCTTATCGGCTTGCAGAGAAATTTGACCAGCTGAAGCAGTATTTCCTAATTCGACTCCTGTAGAAAAACACAGGATTCTAACGATTAGTTTGCAGGAAGACTTAGTTCCTGAGGTGACCAAATGTGAGAACTAGGGTAAGGTATTTGCAGCAGTTTATGCAAAGTGCTTCGGCACACCGTCTATGACTGTCCTGCCCTCCGTGATCAAGCGTGTTAAAGATGTGCACGGTCCGGAGGCGGCGGTCGAGTTGGGAATGAGGCTTGTCAGAGTGTTTGACGTAGTTGCTGATCTCATCCTTGCTAACGTCAAGGGAGATGCGGTTAACTTTCAGGTGTCTAATGTTTTGCGCCTTGTCGCAGAAGCGGTTAAACCCCAGCAGTTACCGAAGAATATTGTGGAGGCTTATAAGACCATTGGCTGCAAAAGTTTGGGTGTTAAGCCTTTTGCTAAAACAGCATCTCAACCGCAAACTCAGACGGTTAAGTCTACTAAAGACGACCGTCCAGTTTTTCTTAAACAGAATTGGAAAAATAAAAAACAGGGGAAGCAGCAACAGAAACAAGGGTTGCGTCCTGTGTCACCAATACCAGTGTCTACTATGCGCACATATGATTTGCATGACCTCGCGAGAATTCGGTCCCCTGATAGATTTCATATTCCTGATCAACGTTCTCCTCGTTTTTCACAGGAAACATCGGTCTCACAAGCCGGTGGCGGAGATCGCGGCAGAGGTCGGGGTGCCTCGCAAGGACGTGAGCAGTCCCGCCCGGCTGATGGTAAAGGCAAGCAGGACGAATTCCATGACAACGCCCACAGTTTCAGAAAAAGAAGGTTGCTGCGTTAACCGCAAGGTATGCCACGGATAGTGAGAACACAGCTTCGGAACCTGACATGGGAGCTAACGCTGCTAGACAGCGCAGCGGAGGTTACAGTAGTGCAGCAAGCACTGCGACCGTATCTGAAGGCGACCGCAACTGACATGTTCATCACAGTAGAAACTGCTGACACCAGAGTGGTTCCCCCTGACAGACTATATGGAAAATATGACCTCTACATATGACATTTTGTTAGCGGCGGTGGACTGGCCTCCACCTTTCGTTTTGGCCGCTCCGAGAGGGGAGGAGTTAATCCTCCCCAGTTTCGCACACACTGTGCCCAAGGAGCAGGCGCAGAACTTTGCAGAAGAGTGGGCTCAGGTGCTTGCACCGGCTTTGTACCGTACTCAGGTCGGATGGGATAAACTTTAGCCAGGACATGAGATTGCATTGCGGTCAATGCCACAGCCACAACCCCAATATCCCATGCGGCGAGAAGCAAAAGCTCCCGTTGCAGAAATCCTTGAACAATTGGAATATACAAGTGTAATTGAAACGTGTGTCACCCATGAATAATCCTCTTTTCACTGTATCCAAACCTGAGTGGTCGTACCGCCTAGTTTTGGATTATCAACTCTCATTATCGGACGTGCGTGGTACAGAATACCCATAGTTCTGCCCTGGTTGATAGTCTCGTGAGAAAAAGGTTTAAGACCACACTTGACATTTCCAATGGCTTTTTTAGTCATAACCTGTCTTCTATTAGTAGTCAATGGACAGCCTTTACTTCTGGCGGCAAACAAAAACAGTTCAAAAGATTAGCCATGGGCTATAAAAACATCCCGGACGTTTTCGCCGCACGTGTCGTCTCTTTGTTAGAAGGCATAGACCCGTATGCGTACTCGTACGTTGATGATATTTATCTCACAGACGACGAATTATTGCCGCATCTGTGTCGCATTGACCGCATCATTGTCATGTTTGCGGACTTCGGTTACAAATTTAACTTTGCAAAATCACACATTGCGGAGTACAAAGTGTTGTTTCTGGGCTATGAGGTCAACAACGAAGGTCGAGCTTTGGCACCTTACTTCCTGGAGAAATGCGCACATTTGCGCGCTCCAACAACTCTGAAAAAACTACAATCTTTACTGGGTTTTTTGAATTTCGGGCGTACTTACATTCCCGATTTTGCCCAGCGTATTAAGCTGCTGTATGCCTTGATACAACCTACTTTTTACCAAATCTTGCTGGCTTACAGAACATTCAGCTATACTGCAATCTTTGCAGTCTGATCTTCTTGAATCTAAATACTTACTGACACGTGACAACCACACAAACCTGGTAATAAGAATTGTGCCAGGCGCAGTGTGTTTCATGTATTTGATGTTTAATGAAGGAGACACAGTCCTTGTTGCTTACAAGTCACACGTGTACACTTCGGATGAAATGCGCTTTTCTTCTGTCGAAAAAGTATTGACTGCTGTGCAGATGGCGATTCTAAAAGAGAGCGCGCTGTCACAGGGGAAACGCATGTTGGTTGTTAGACTGTATCCTGCCCTTGAGGCAGTGACGAAAGCCAGTGTACCGAATTCTAAAGCTTTGCATCCACGTCGGATACAATAGGCCACTTCCTTGACGTCTCCAAATGTCACGTTTATCTTTGATTACTCATTGCAAACTCAGGATTACTTGCAGTATGAATCTGTTCATCCTGCTCCTCTGTCCATGCGCCCGCTTGAGGATTACCATTGTATCATTTACATTGACGGTTCAGCGCAACCGGCGACGGAATCTAAGCATGCTTATTCAGCGGCCTGTGCAATAGTGGTGGGTACCATGGTGAATGGCGAATTCAAGTCCAATGTCGTGCACACGCGGACATTAGGGGACTGTATTGCCCAGTTGGTAGAGCTCCTTGCTCTGGTACTTGCACTAGAGTTTGATGATCCCCGTGTGACTACTCTTATTGTAAGTGACTCTTACTACTGTGTTCAGTCTTTCTATGGCAATTTATTCTTTTGGACTCAGAATGAATATCGTGATTTCAAAGGTAGCACAATCAAACATACAATGCTTTGGGTTCCAGTTGCAGAACTTAAGGAGCGTCTGCCTCTCATGAATGTAATTCATACACTTGGTCACCAACGCGTAGGAGTACACACTGTTGGTAACAGTTTAGCTGATGAAGCGGCGATAACAGCAGTGACAACATATTTAGTGGCAGCAGTTACAAGGTTCAGAAGTAAGATTGATGATGACATCTTGGCAGCTAATGCTGCAACAGAGAAGGGAGGAAATTACCCTAGAGGTTTCCCTTCTAAATACTCTTATCATTTAAGTCCTGATAAAGTTCCCTATGTGAGAATTAACGACGTTGGTGACAGGTTGATTTCCAACGCGGACCGCAGGCTTTCTGTGATAACAACCGCTCACAAAGGATTGGCCTCGGCTCACGCAGGCGTCTCAGCGACGGTCACTGTCTTGTAGCAACGTTACTGGTGGCGTGGATTGTACAAACAGACTCGTGATTATGTCCCTGCTTATGACATTTGCCAGCAGATGAAACCTTCGACTGCTGCGCGTCCACCACAAACACAGTTGTATATATCTAATAACCCACTTCGGTGTGTTTATTTAGATCACTGCGGTCCTTTCTCCTCTGATACTGCGTATAAGTTCATCTTAGTTGCAGTGGATTCGTGCACACGCTTTCTATGGGTTTGGCCATAAAGGAGTGCTGATGCTCGAACTGTCATCAGGGATTTGCGTGTCTTTGTGGGATTTTTTGCATGTGGCACTCTCCATTCTGACCAGGGTCCGGTGTTCGCCTCAAAGGCATACAAGGAAGCCATGAGGTCTTTGGGGGTGCAGGTCAAACTTTTGTCTCCATACCGGCCTGAGGGCAATTCTGTTGTGGAGCGAATGAACCGTGACTTAAAGCAATCCTTGACAGCTAGGATTTTAGGTACTGGCAGAAACTGGTTGGCCCATTTGTATAGCATACAACGTGCACTCAATAATCTCCCTAGAAGGTCTCTGGGTGGGCGGACCCCATACGAAATGCTCTTTGGCATAAAAATGTCTGTCCCGGACCTTGATGGTCTAGACATGGCGGCGTCGGCCGCACCCTTTGACGTAGACGATCATTCTGCTGTGTTACAGAACCTCGAAGAGGCTCGAGACAGTCTTGCAATGGAACACTTGCCCTCCACAACTGATGCTGCACTTCAGATTCCGGTAGTTGGCTGGCTACCTCGAGTCGGAGACCTGGTCCGTGAGAAGGTGGAGAACAAGGAGGAGTTCGGACCCTCTTATCGTGCACCTGTTCCAGTGCTTGGTGTGCAGGGTACAAGAACAGTCATTTTACCTCCACTTCCTGGTCGCAATGATAACCGGTACCTCTCCATTGACAATGTCAAATTACAACGAGTGGCCGATTCTTCTTAGTATGACTCCAGCGGTCTCTTGTCCAGCAATGCTGAGAAATTCAGTTTTGGCCTCGGCAAATACGAACAGGCCTGAAATTGCCATCGAGATGCATACAGTTACTAATCCATTATTGAATCCACCGGCTGGTGGTCCCCATGAAGATACTGAGTATACATATCCCACAGATGTGTCATTGCCTGGTGTGCAGACAAGTGCAGTTGACCAGTCACGTTTTTCATTTGATACAAACTCTACAACATCGAGTGCCCCATCGAAAATTTCTATTTTTGATATTTGGTTTAAAAGACATTTTTTAATTCCCCCTTGGACTTACATTTGGTCGGTGCTCATCTCTATTTTTTTGTTCATGTCAATTTGGATTTGTAGTTGTCTTTTATCCTCTAGTAAATGGACATTATCTTACCGAAAGATCTGCAATTAGATTAATTGATGGAACTTTGGCACGCCACTCCTCATCACACATCATGAAGAGGGACCAGACTTTTGTCAATATCACTGCCTGGCCTGTGTTAGATGGAATTGTATGGGATCCTGTAAAGTTTCAAATTCATGGCCCAACAGAGGTGATTAATGTCCCCAATGTACTTCGTGTTTCTATGGGGGAGGTTGTGAAACAAAACATACGCTCTAATGATTTGGACGTCCAGGCTGTTGAGGTTCTTTTTTCTGATTTGAAATATTATGCTGCATTTGATGATGAAGATTTGTACTTAGACTCAGCGAATTATGTGGAATTATTTTGTTACCAGCACTATGGCAATCATTTCCTGCATAAAGCAAATACATTTAGAAATGTGGTTAATTATACACAATGGGAACACTGCCCGGCTCCCATTGAAGGTAGTTCGAAAACTCTGTTGAAAAAATGTACATATTTAACTGATTTTAGTCGATCCACTCCTGAAGCCTTTTATTTCAAAATGACTGCTGGGTCCACTTCCAAAGTTAGACTCACACACACTAAATTACTGTATTCAAAGTCGTTTATGGATCAATTAGCAATAGGGGGCTATGAGCTGTGGAAAGATACAATTGATCTTAAATCTGTTTGGGGTTCTAAAAGCTGGCAGGTGCAAGGCATAGAAGCTTTACATTGTGCGTGCCTCATCTCTCACGACATGTTGTCTATGAATTCTACTATTTCACAAACTACTTGCTTTGGAAAGGCTACTTCTAAAAAAATTAATGCCCCTGCCATTCCTGATCTGGGTGCTTATCCTACATGGGACAATCACACAGATATGTCCCTTGATGAATTGCAGTCCCTAATTACTAATACCTCCTTCAATATTCCCAGCTTGGATACCCAAGGTTGGTTATTATGGCAAAAATGTTTGGATTCATGCCAACATTGTTTTCTGGGTCTGGCCCCAGGCTATCCACAGGTTAGGGTGGACCCCTGTTTTGAAAATTCCCATTCTGTTACTACCTATTCAGTAGGCAAATTATGTCAAAACTGGCTTAAACATTCCACCTTCGCGTCAGTTAAACTTCATTTGTCCCAATTGACTGACGATGTTGATTTGAATCTCTTTGTTAAAGGCCCTGTAGGAGGCAGGTTCAAAAATGGGTATATGCTATTTACAATGAAGTTTGGAAATGATCTCAAATTGAAGCTGCTTCTAGATTGAGGGCTTTTGATCAAGGTAATTTAGAAAAAGTGCTTGCTGTCGTTGATAATAGCATTAATACTCTTTCTTCCAGAATTTACACATTAGATAATATTGTTTTATCTGTTGTGAATATTGTACAGGATGAAGTGTCTGTTTCATACCATGGTCAAAATCAGTTTCATTCTATAATGCAGTTTGCGTGGACTTTACAAACCTTGAAATCTGGAAAAGTTCCTTGGGACTACATGAATACCTCATCTCTGTTTTTTCCGTTTAATCTGACTGAATAACAACAGTTCATGTCCATGAGGGATGCGACATATTCGCTTTTGCACATTGAAAAATTGGAACCTTTACCATTTTCTGTTGCAGAATCTAACTCGGCTGTATGGCTCATTCATGGGTTAATAACACTACCGTTTTCCTTGTTTAAGTTCAGTTCATGTATGAAACACTATGCTTTAGGCAGATATGAACCATTGGGTAGCGCTTTTCTCCATGAAGTTTGGTCACTCCCATTCACATACAGGTGCCTGAGAGAGGGTAAAGAAGTTCATTTGAAGGGCGAGGAGTGCACTTCTACACCTGATCACTCACTAGTGTGCAAAAATATACAATTGCATGGCGTGTGTAACACCCAAGCCCCGAATTTAGCTTGCATTTTAAAGGGAAATCCAGTGCCAACTTTAACTCCCACTTTCACTTTACTAGCTTACGGTAGTTATTTGCTTTTAAATAAAGAAGCGTGCTGCGGGATGCTGGCAGGGATTGTGTACATTGTAACTGTCTCCCAACGTGTAGTTTGCAGTAAAAATGTGCTTTTCCCGCCCCGCATGGGATACTCGACATATCCATCTGGCCTTCCATACCGACCCTGAAAGCAGAGTTCAACAAGATGAGCAGAATAAGGGCTCTATTGTCCCAAAAAGAAGTCGCTCTATCTTCTTCTCGTGAAACATATGTCTTTCACATAGCTAACACCTGCACCGAGGTGCATGCACTTTTGAATACTGATCTACCACTTCATTTCGGCGCTCTGATTCACACTATATTCAATGCCTCGTCAACAACTGGCTAGGAGCATTTTTTCAAAGTTGTGGGTTCCGACCTTGTTACCTCGTTCCAAACAATATTTGGTGTGATACCGGCATTTTTTCATTCTATTTTTTCCAGCATCTTCGGCGGGTTACCATTAATTCTTGCCTTGGCTGCCGGTGTGCTGCTGTTGATTTGTTTGCTCCGAAATGGCTGCACAATCTGTGTCACAAGACAGCCTACCCCGGCTGTTCCAGCTTCGCAACCGGATGCTTGAATACTATGGAACGCTGCCTCTGGCCACTTTGAGTGTAGCCTATGGATTATCCTTCCGGTTCTCATACTTTACTTGCATGTAACCCGTGTTCCGTTGCCTCGATTGTTCTTTTGAATGGGCTTTGGATTTGTGCCTCTCCAATACGGTGTCTCCTGTCCCAGATTATGATCGACTGATGAGTCCCTTAGTGGCTCATGAGTTGGACTGTTTTGGTATCGGGATTATGGCCTGCGCGGCTGCGCATGGAGTTCTAGGGAATTGGGATATATGTGCAGTGGCACATGACTTCCTGGCCCAAAGTTACCTCGAAGAATATGCAAGTTGTCCTCCAATGGTGCTAGAGGCTCCAGCTATCGAAGAACATGTATGTTCGTTCACTTTGTTTAATTGGATGGCTGAATTCTTTGCTTATGATAATAATGACTTCCTCTTGGAGGCTGTTGCAACATACTATGCCTATACGTTGATGGATTAAATTGGCACTTGTCCATCTTAGGAGCATACGGTTCTCAAAAAAATGTTTTTTTCTCTTTCAATGATGGGCAGTATACCACCCCTTCGTGGTATTTTTATTTTTACCTCACAACTTCGAACTTATCACTTCCAAATTATCCGGTTTGATAAAATATGAACTGTGTTCTGTCTCACTCGAACTTGAACTCTGCGTACCCTAAAGTGCTTCCCTTTTGTTTGTGGTCCGATCAGGGGAGGGTGTAGTGAAAACATGGTTCTGCTTGCACACATTTCTATGTTAGCATAAGTGTATTAGAAGTTTAAACGCCATTTTGCCTCTTTGCCGCTTTTGCACACGACACTACATGTAACTGTTGTTGTAAGTTAAATTGCTTGCTTTTTTTCGCATTATAAAGGTCTGTTTTCACATCCCTAGACATACACTGCGACCTTAGTTTGTACACTGTGTGCAGAAGTCTTCAAGGTCATAATAACAATGTATGCTGTTGATTCAGGTTGATCGCCCCCCGCTCTAGACACAACACGCACACAGCTGTAACTAGCTGAAACTCGAGTACCTTTAATATTGCATTGCATTGCATGCATGATTTGAGCACTGGGAGAAAAAACCTTTCCAGACAGAGAGCTTTGCTTATCCTGTGATGTGATTTACCTCAGCTGATCTTGGAGGTATGGGGTTACCTTTTTAAACCTAGAGACCTTCTATTATTATAAAACCTAGCTCCTAGCCAGGGGAGGGTGGTTCACAAGGCGCTATACGACCTGTTTCCACTATCATTGTAACATGATTTCTCCCTTTGTGTTTTATGGAATTGTAACAATGCTGATTGTTTTATTTCTAATCATTTGCCTGCTTATGTTAGCCAAAATACTGCATCTTAGAGCACATAGGTAAAAATAAACATTTTAAACTTTTCCGTGTCTCTGATTACTCACGTTGTGGACTGTTATGAGAATAAAAACGAAAGAGTGTTCTTGATTCTCACCATTCCTGAGAGTAGCCGAAGTCGCTTGTTCTGGGTTGTCTAATCATTGGTAGCTTTGCTGTAGTACGGAGAACGAATGAGACACTGATGCTAGTCGAATAGGGGTTCTGGGTACTGAGGTGAGTTTTTTGGTACACCACAATTCACTGAGGTCCTGGTTTCCTGTTGCATAGTTCTCTGCATGAGCAGAATCCCCCCAACAATAGCAAAGAGGAGGGTTGCCTGCAACTAGGGGAAGAAACACGCACACGCTGTGAAAATGTGGCTCCACGACCACTCACACTGTATTAAACAACTAGACACATTATGTCCTAACCCTATTTGCGAGCAGGCCAAGAGACATATGGAATCCCCTGCGTGAATACCTACTGGCACAGCACTTGTCGAGCTCTCCGATCATTACCAAAAGCAGGGTCCAGACTGAACTTCAATGCCGCAAATCAGGTCAGGAAAGTGCCCAGACACTATTTCGGCGCCAAACTTACATTAATGTGCTGTTGTGTTTGCCAAAGTACTGTGACATCACTCTGCTTGGCTGTGACTTTCTTAGACTGCTATTGTCTTTGCTTCGCCAACCTGATCAGCTGCTTATATTTTCTACTGAATTCTTTCTCTACTATAGTACAATGCATTGTCCTAGAATATGTTTACTGTTTTGTTACTTTATATGTTGAAATCACTAAATAAAACATTAAAATAATTATGTACAGATATTAATCCTAAAGTGTCTCCAAGATTCAAAAACTGCGTATTTGTTTAACGTGCAAAAATGTTTCACCTTAGGGCATTGTATTTATTAAAAGTGATGAACTTCGAAACATTCATTCTGCCCTCTTCATGATGATAATGTCACTAGTAAAATATTAGGCAAGTCAATTGTCACATGTACCCTATATTCCTTGATTTATATTATTTTGTACAGAGCATTGTCTGAACTCAGACACTTGAAGGAGCTCTCATATGTGATAATGAAGAAAACGGAGGCTCAGTAAAGTAAAATATTTTCAGAGGATCACACAATTTGGTGTAGCTGTGAAGTCGGGATTGATCCCAGGTTTCTAGTTTCATTCAGCTACCTGATAGGTATCGCCTATTTTTTTACATTAAAGGATACTACTGTGTCTTTAATTCTTTGCCAAACACAAAAGTTAAATCAAACACACAAAAGGTGATGAAAGGCATGCTTGCAATTTGTTTAAATACTGGCAGTCGCTTGGGGTAGAAGGATACAAGATCCAGAGGAAGGACCGCCTCAACCACCCGTGAGGGGGACTCGCCATTGCCCACAAAAACACCCTCCGCCTCGCCACCTCCAGCGAAATCTTCCACTCCGCCGAACACCTACACTTCCAGATCCAGACCAGCCCCAACTCTACGCCTGCGGAACCCTCGTCTACAGACCCCCCTGGAACTCTTTTTCCACAACCATCAACGACCTCATCGCACCCCACACCATAGCCTCAAGGAACTACATATTCATCGGCGACCTGAACTTCCACCTCGACAACCCCAGCGACCCCCAACTCCACCACCCTGCAGGACAACCTCGCCAACATCAGACTTAAGCAACTCAGCACCGCACCGACACACAAGGCAGGACGCACCCTCGACCCCATCTTCGCAGCAGGAAATAGCGTCCACTTCAGCCACACAACGCAACCCCCAGGGACCGACCACCACTGCGTACACTTCACCGTTGACAAACCAAAAGCACCCAAACCAACCCCATGCCCACCACGAAGGAACTGGAGCAAAGTCACAGACGAGCAACTCAACTCCATCCTCACCCAAGGCAACCACACCCCGGCATCCGACGCCAACGCCGCAGCCAGAGAACTCCACACCTGGATCACCAACTGCGCAGACAAACTCACCCCACTACACAACACGAACAAACACCACCCCAGAAAAGCCGCCTGGTTCACCACTGATCTTCAAGAAGCCAGACGCACCTGCAGACGCCTGGAGCAGAACTAGAGAAACGCCAAGACACCCGACCTACAAGGATGCCATGACGTACTACCATAACCAAATCAGAGCTACCAAAAGGACTTTCATCCACAAAAACATCCTCGCAAACTCCACCAACTCCAGGGAACTCTTCACCATCATGCGGGAACTCACCAACCCCCGCAGCGAAGCCACAGACATCACTCCGTCCCAAGACCTCTGCAACAAACTTGGAGCCTTCTTCCACCTCAAGATCAAAAAACTCTACGACAACTTCGCCAACCCACCCATCAGACGCCACAGCTGGCCTGTCCCCCATATACACCAGTCAGCCCACAATCACCACCTGGACTCCAATCACAGCCAAAGACACCACCTCGACCATAAGAGGCAACCACTCGGGAGCCCCCACGGACCCTTGCCCCCCCCCCTCCACATCAGAGCCACCACCGCCATCGCACCCAAACTACAACACATCATCAACACCTCCTTCGAAACAGGCACCTTCCCAAATGACTAGAAACGCGCAGAAGTCACGCCCCTGCTCAAGAAGCCCACAGCCGACCCCACCGACCTCAAGAATTACCAGCCCATCTCACTCCTCCCCTTCGCAGCCAAAGTTGCAGAAAAAACTGTCAACAAGGAACTAACATGATTCATTGAAGACAACGCCATCCTCGACCCGTCCCAATCCAGATTCCGGATCAACCACAGCACCGAGACCGCCCTTCTCGCCGCCACAGACAACATCCGCACCCTCCTGGACGAAGGACACTCAGCCGCCCTCATCCTACTTGACCTATCAGCAGCCCAAGACACCGTCTCCCACTGTACACTCATCGCCAAACTATATGACGCTGGCATACAAGGAACAGCCCTAGACTGGAGCCGATCATTCCTCACCGGAGGAAGCCAAAGAATCAGACTGCCACCCTTCTTCTCCGACCCCCACGATCATTACATGTGGAGTCCTACAGGAGTCGTCACTGAGCCCAACCCTCTTCAACGTCTATGTGGCCCCCCTCGCAGCCATCGTCCGACAACACAGCCTCAACATCGTATCCTACGCCGACAACACCCAGCTCATGCTCTCCCTCACCAAAGACCCCGCCACTGCCAGACTAAACTACCAAAAAGGGATGCAGGAGGTAGCAATCTGGATGACCAACAGCTGCCTTAAGCTCAACGCCGAGAAGACTGAAGTCCTCATTCTTGGAACCACCCCCTCGGCATGGGACAACACCTGGTGGCCGTCTGCCCTCGGAAGCACACAACCCCCCCTCAGACCACGCCAAAAACCTCGGCATCGTACTTGACTCATCCTTCACCATGACTCGACAGGTCAACGCCGTCACCTCCAGCTTCTTCAACACCCTCCTAATCCTCAGCAAGACATTCAAGTGAATCCCCCCGAGGCAAGAAAGACAGTCACTCATGCACTCATCACTAGCAGACTGGACTATTGAAACGTACTCTACGCCGGCATCAACAAGTCCCACTCCACAAACTCCAGATGATACAGAACACCGCCGCCAGACTTGTCCTCAACATCCCCCAGCACAAACACATCAGCCCACATTTACGTAGGCTCTACTGGCTCCCCGTGGAGAAAAGAGTCCCCTTCAAAATCCTAACCCACGCCTACAAATGCCTGCACACACTGGATCCGAATACCTCAACGACAGAATCAACTTCCACGTACCCGAAAGGAACCTCTGATCTTCCAACCTCGCACTGGCCGAAACCCCGCCCATCCACAGAGCCAGTGCGGGCGGAAGATCTTTCTCCCACATCGTGGCCAAAACATGGACCGAACTCCCGGCAGACATCAGGCACGCCCCATCCCTGAACACCTTCAGAAGGACTCTCAAGACCTGGCTCTTTGGCTGAACAGATCTGCTGGCCCTCCTCCCCCCTCAGCGCCTTGAGACCCTCACGGGTGAGTAGCGCGCTCTACAAATTCTGATTGATTAATTGATTGTAGCATTCTAACCCATAGTTATTTTGCTGACAATGCCACCTCAGTTTGGAGCCAATCATATGCAAATCAATCCTGGCCCTGCTCCTCATGGGAACAGCCCAGCTCAAACTGCCTGATCAGGTATTCCCTGTACCGGAACACAAACAATCCAGGACCGGTTTGCCCTAGTTATGGGCTCATCAGCTGGGTATAGCTTGGTCCCAGTGGCACAGTGAGTATGGGACCTGCGTTTAGGCAGAACCGTGCCACTTAGGGCGGGCCTGAAAACGAAAGGTGATGGAAAGGAATGCTTACAATTTGCTGTCGTTTGGGGTAGCATCCCAACCCATCATTTTCTTGCTCACCATGCCACCTCAGTGTGGACCCAGCCATGTGCAAATCACCTCATTGCACATGAAGTTAGAGCCTGGCTGCAGGCAGAAGCCACATTAAATCTCGGCTTGTTTCGGGGTCCAGGGTCCAAAAGGGCCTCAAATTGATCTAGAACCAGGTATCCTGCTGTAACCTGGCTCGAGCAGGGCATGACAATAGTCCCGGAGCCCCCAGGGTCCAAGGGGGCCACAAGCTCCAGGGAGCCCAATCCGGCACTGGGCCTGAGAGCTCCTGACTAGGTCCGTAGCTTGGGGGGCCCCTGCAAATTTTGTTAAGCCACTGGGCTCGAGCAGTGGCTCGCACACCTGCACAGGGTAGCAATCACAACTACTTGGAAGTTTGTGTTGAAAACTTAGCAGATGTGAAAAACCCTCGTAGCACTTCCCACCTCATTCACAAATACGCAGTAGGGCACCGTGTCACATTCTACAACGAGAGCCAAAGAATACACGATTCCATCAGAATATAATTGCGATGTAGTCAGAAACAGCATGAAAGTACTTCCACCTTCCCAAGACAAAGGGAAAAAATGTGCATAAATTACAACCTAAATGTTAATAATGGTTTGTTTTTGGCAGTCATAACAGAAGGTACTATGTAAACCGAAACTTGATGTAAGAAATATTGAATTCTGACATCGGGTTTAATCGATGAGCTCTGTGAGCCTGTTTGCTTTTCTCAAACCATTAAATTGCTGGCTCTAGTTAATGTGTTTTGTGGGTGCTGTAGGCCTGGTTATTCTGTGACGTATCTGTTTCTCCCCACCAAAGATACTCTTTTTCAGTGATTGGATGCACTCTCGGGTCTGTTAGCTGCTTACATTACAAAGTTGAAACTGATTATGCCTCTCCCCATCTCTTCCCCAACCGTTGTATTGTAGCTTTTATGTAGAGCTCCATTCCCGGATGTGGGGTTCCAAAGCAAACTCTCAGACCTCTGGCAAGCTACACAATGGGAGAGCGCATAGTTGGCAGTGTATTGTATTTGTTATCTTTTGTGAGAAGCATGAGCAATCCAAGAGATGGTCTTATCTTGTTGCACAGTGCCCAGCACTGTGATGGAGGAGGAGAGGCATGAGTTTATACATGCAGTGTTTAGGGTACAGTGTAAAGGGTAACAGAACTAAGAGTTCGAGGCATGTGTGCTGTAGATGCACATGCTTTGCATACTCCTGCCATCTAGTGTTGGGTCCGGATGTTTGCAAGTTGTTTTTTGTCAAAGAAGTCTTTCCTAGTCGCGAGGTAAGGTGACTCCTCCTTTAGGGGATAGTGCGCATGGGCATCAACTCTATTGTTAGATGGTTTTTTTTTGCCATCGGGTTCGGACGTGTATTGCTGCGCTCCGGTTTGAAACCGTTCTTCAGGTTCCCCTCGACACGCAATCCTCTATACCCTCGACGGTATTGTTTCATACACGTTTTCCACTTGTCCGTGTATTGTTTCGGCCAACGGAATTGATTTTTCGATCAAAAACCTTTGTGGACGGCGTTCGGGCCCGTCTTGCTTCGCCTTTCAGAAAATACAGAATCTCCACACGGTGGCTCAACACTTGACGAAGCAGGAGACATTAACACAAAACAAACTACACCTTTAGAAAATGGTTTTATTTTACAAAATGCAAAGACTCTCTTTTCAGAATAAGGCTTGGGGTTTTATTTTACACAAAGCTCTCTAACAGAAAGGCTTTCCCAGATGCCAAATGCAGAAAATTCAAATATACAAAGAGATATATATGTTTAAATGCGAGCAATAATAACACACTTGGTAAATGCAACAGTTAAACGCATGAATAATACCATGAATAAACAAGCAGCAAATAATATGGGATAACACTCAAGAAAATATAATATGCTGGATGTCCTGCAAGAGATCAGAAATATATATACAATGGATACATCAAATGATTACTTTGGATGTGCACCTCACTCAGTCACACATCACAAAGAAAACACCTCAAATGATCAAAGCCACTGGCCAAACATCACAATGGCAATAATCAAAGCTCAAACACCTCAAATGACCACAGCCACTGGAACCACGCACCACAATGGCACTAGTCAGAAACTAATCACCTCACCTGATCGTTCACTCAACATCTTTTCCAATTGTCGCTGTGGAGTCTGTTCACAGCTGGCTTGGATTCTCGACCGGGACTCAAGTTCCATTTGTCTTACAGCAATACGTCTATTCTGTAAGTGAGCACCCAACTCAACTGACAACAACACCAGCTTTATAGTGTCAAAACTCGCACTAGAAGGTTTGAGAAAACCTCCCCCCGGGCCAGAGGCATCTTACCAGGCCTGGACAGCTTCCAAGCAAGCATTCCATGGCAGGAAGGAGTTCCCAAGTCTCCTCTCCAATCTCGTATGTTCCAGCCTTTATCTTGACGAATCTCATGAAAGCCTTTCAGGGTACATTAACCCTTTCGATGCTTGTGACGGAGCGGTTCCGTCATGCGCGTCGGTCGTGCTGTGCGCATGACGGAACCGCTCCGTCACGGCCCCGCCCCGCCCTCACAAGAACCCTTCATCACAGCGCGGTAATCCACGCCGCGCTGAAGGGGTTAAACAATCTCTCACAAAAACAATCCTTGAACGTGATTAACCCAAACAACTTGCAAGCGTTGCTGTGCGCGCAGATAAAGCTCAAGCCAGGTAGAGTCAGAATTCAGGATGACATGAGGCCATGTCAAAGCCAATAGTAAGAACTTAATAATTCTACCAATGTACAACACAATGCACATTTGTGCACCACTGCTTATAGCGTCACATACTTCATCTCTCAATGTACAACTGTCTGGATTAACTTAGAGCCAATGTGTAAAGTATTTATGCAGCAGACAAACAGTAATAACGTGAACACACATCACAAGAAGAATCCCAAACCAATTTAGAAAACAGAGTAAATTTCCCTAAATGAAATTATACTAGAACAGCAATGATTCCGATTTGTAGAGCTGGAGATATTCAATGTTATATTTTTTAGTGAAAATAGTGCCTAAAAGCACAAAGCTCCACTCGCGGTCATCTGGTTATGCTATACCAGGGAAGAGTCAGAAGTTCAGACAAAGTGCGATGAAGTGCTGGTTGGATACAGGGACTAGGTTAATTCTGCTGAAAAGTTACCTTCTCAAGACCAGACATAAAAGTTCTGTTCGCTTTGGAGGAATCCGCAAGGAGGAGGCTTAGCGTAGTGGACACCCATCGTAGCGCGAAGAGCCGGTCTGGCGTCATTGACAGTCATTGCTGTAGATTTGCGTTGGTGGCACTTAAGGGTGACTGTGTAGTTGTGAGTTTTAGCTCTCCAGACTTGGTAGCTAATATCTTTAGGCAGGCAGGAACGTCTAGATTACACGATGATTATGTGAACATCCTCCCATTGGGGTTCTTTTATCCACCTCACTTACAGAGACGGGGCGGGAATAGTGGCTACAATGCCCAACCTGTCTCTGCGATTAGACCATTGGCCTTGAGTAACAGATATGAGGTCCTTAGTTCTCTGGACACAAATGACTGACTTCATGTTGCGCACAGTCAGTCTATGGATATTGAAGTCAGTGGAGTGTGTTTGGAAAATGATGGAAGTGCGATGCCTGCAATTGATAATACAGGTTTTTATGGTTTGGGTGTTAGTTCCGTTACCCGATTGACTGATCGGGGCAAGGGTATTAATCAGCTAAAAATTAAATTTACTCCAGATAATAAAGTTAACGCTTCCGCTGGCACACTTAATTATCCGCCTGTAAGGCTTCTGACCAGGGAGGTGGTTACGGATTCCCCTAACCAACCTATGGCTATGGATAATAGTGTGGCCAGTGTATTAACAAATAGGGTTACTGCCTTGTCATGGAATATAGCGGGGTTGAGAACAAAAAGAGAGGATACAGTTTGGAAGTCATTTCTCTCTTCCTACCATATAATTGCTTTACAAGAGACGTGGGAAGCCAGAGATCCCTTTTACTTGGATGGGTTCCAGTCTTTTATTAAATATGCTGCCCCTTCTTCCTCGGGGAGACCCAGTGGTGGTCTCTTGTTATTATTTAGTCTTAAGCTATTGTATAGCACAGAACTTGTTAAGACTAGTTCACCCTATATATTGGCGGTTAAGGTTGTAGGTGTCAACCTCCCATCAATGTTAGTTGTGAACTTTTATAACTCATTTACGAGGACGGACGAATTGGAGCATTTAAAGGCTTTATTTACCTTTTTAGAGGATTTCGATGCAAATAATGTTACCCCTTATTATTTGTTAGTGTTTGGCGATTTTAATATTCATTTAAGACAATCTAATTGTTTTGGAAACTTTGAGCAGGCTTATTGCCCCCAGGAGGAAGCCCTTTTTGATTTTTCAAAAGGTGGGATATTTCTAGACAGTATTGTTTCTGCTTTTAATTTATTTATGCCATTGCAGAATTTAGTATCTCCTGTGCCTACATTCACTGGTCATGGTAACAACAGTATTATTGATCATATATTAATTTCCTGTACTATGAAGGGACTGATAGGACCTTTTTGTGTCACGGCTAATGTTCTTAGTGACCACAACCCACTATCTTTGGAATTAAATATTAATGATATCTTTAGGCCTATTCATATGTCTACAATTTCTAATTCAAATATAGTCCCCATTAAACAGGGAACTCGTTTGAGATGGGAGGTTATTACTCTTAGTGATTTTCTTGAGAAATTGTATCACAGTAATCTGGAGGATTTTAATATATGCCTAGCGATAGAATCTAAACCAGGGGATATTCTTGGTGCCTTTGAGCGAATAACCAGCCAGGTTATGGACAATTTAACTCTCGTAGGGAAACCCAGACCTAAGAAGCATAAAAACTGGTTTGATCAGGCATGTAGTAGCGCGCACTCTACTCTCTTACTGGCCTTAAAAGACGGCGCTAAAGATACCAGTAGGATTGTGGAGGCAAGAAGATCCTTCAAGAAAGCACTAAAGGCAAGGAAATCTTGCCTGAAAAAATTGGCGTGGGAAGAATTGTCAGACGCTAGTGTCTTAAAAAGTAGTTCCCAATTTTGGAAAGTAATTAACAGCCCACTTTTTAATGAAATGGAAAACACTATAAACGATTGTTTTATTGCCCCAGATAAATGGGTGTCTCATTTTAGTGGGCTTTATTCTGAGATTCCTGACCAGAATCCGGTAAATTTTGGGGATACAAATCTGTCATCGAAAATTAATTTTACTGAGACGGAAGTTCAGGACGCCATTGAAGCAATGGCAAAGGGCAAAGCACCCGGCCCCGATGGTGTCCCGGCGGATTTGTACAAGGCAGATTCTATTTACTGGGCGAAACTCCTAACCTTAGTTTTTAATGCGGCAGCAAAGGAGGGTGTCCCTCGTTCTTGGGGTAAGGCCGTGATAGTACCAATTTTTAAAAAAGGTGCAAGAGAGGATCCGGCATGTTACCGGCCTATTTCTCTTCTTGACTCCGCAACAAAAATAATGGGTAAAGTTGTCCTAGCACGGTTAACATCATGGTTGGAGGATAACTCCATAATTTCGGACCTACAGTATGGTTTCAGAAAGGGAATGAGCACGGTTGGCCAATGCCTTAATTTGCATCTCATCATTGGGAAGTACACGATTGCGAAGCAGGGGGTCTTACATTTAGCATTCATGGACCTATCGACTGCTTTTGATTTGGTTAACCGCCAAAAACTTTGGGCTTCCCTGGCAACTATGGGTCTTGACCCTGTGCTGATTTCCTTTTTGGCACTTATACACGAAGATACTACTGCGGCGGTCCGTTATAATAAGGACGGGAATCTAACTGATGCCTGGCAGGTGAAGCGTGGGGTGAGACAGGGGTGCATTCTTGCCCCCCTGCTTTTCTCACTCTATATTAATAACCTGGGGGATGTTTTGTCTTCATCTTGTAAAGACATCCCTAGAGTAGGTACTAAGTTGATTCCCGCGTTGTTGTATGCGGATGACACGGTCTTATTGGCTAGAACTGCAAGAGGCCTTCAAGCCCTTTTAAATGGTTTTAATGATTTTATGGTCTCTTTGGACTTAGTGATAAATTTTAAGAAATCCCATTCTATGACAATAGGTGATGGAGCTGCAAAAAAGGTTAAATTCTTCTGCAATAAGCAGGTGCTTACAAAAGTCCAGACCTTTCCATATTTGGGGGTCACTTTTGATGATCGAGGATCATGGGTCGCGCAACGCGCGCTGAAACAGAATATCCTCGCCAGGGCAACTGGAGCGTTGTTGGGCTTTGCAAAACGGCTGGGATGCAGGCCCTTGCCTGCGATCCTGAAAATATACAACGCTAAGTGTGTGCCTATGGCCCTGTACGGCAGTGAGGTCTGGGGCTATGCATCCGCAGTAGAGATTCAACTAATCGAAAATGCCTTTTTCCGGAAACTTTTGTCATTGCCTGTTTCTACTTCTATTTTTAATATTCATGAGGATTTGGGGGCCGAGTATTTAGTGGACCAGATTGCTGTTGCCCCTTTAATGGGTTGGCTAAGGGTTTGGGCGCAGCACCCACCAACCCTAAACCAGCTCATTATACAAGATTGTCTGGTCCTCGATAAAGCCATGTGCATTCCCTGGCTACGATATATTAAATCTCATATGGAGACCCTTGGATGCCTAGAATTATTTGTGAGACCATGTGAGCTGTCCAAATTGAAAATAAAAGACTTAAAGTCTCAGTTCATGTGCAGGGCAAAGTTGCAGAGAGAAGGCGTGGAAGTGTGCAAACCGTCTGTTAGAAGATTTGTCATGTTAAGTATGGGCAATGAGATTCAGCCATACTTGACTTATATAAATAACCCTTTTCATTTGTTTTTACTGATTAGGTTTAAACATGACATGTTACCCTGGCTCCTAGCACACCCGAAGGGCTTTTTTAAAGAGGGCACTTTGGGCCCTTGTCCATGTGATAACGCCTCTGAACAAAATACGCTGCATATGATTTTTTGCTGTAAATTTTACACTCTGTTACGTAAGAAATTTATTTGCCCTATTTTTAGGAACTGCCACTTTGACCAAGTAAGGCCCGCCTTGGTATTTCTGCAAATGCTGGGTTCTCCTTTTGTCTGTTTTGGAGTTGCCAGTTATCTTTCAGGGGCTATTCGAAGTAGAAATCGAATGTAACCTAATATATTTTAGCTCTATTTTTTTTTTTTTTTATAATGTTCGAGAGACCGAGACCAGGCCTTTTTATCTTCTTTCTTTTGAAATCATGAAATAGTCTTTTAAATTTTGGCCTGTTTTAATCTCTTAATGTTCACTCTCGCCAATTTTCTGTTTAAACTTATTTTTATGTATATTTGCGTATTTTGCACTGTTTGTATTTTCTTTGTTAATTATCTTTATTTGTAACTATTTGCAAATGAAATTTTCTGTATGCTTTGATGGTTTTAATTATTAACCGAATAAAGCTATTGTTGACTGACTGGCGTTGGTGGTCTTCTCAGTCTGTCATTGCTGTAGCGCTAAGTACAGGTCTCGCCTTGCTTGTCGAGTGAACAGTCGTCGGCTCGAAGAGCAGGTCATACCAGAGTTTCACTTTGGTGATCATCTAGGGAGCAGAGTTTTGGGGTGAATATGACCATTCGTGGACGTGAGGAGCCCAAACCTCACGATTTTTATGTTTTCTTTCAGGAGGAGCTTCCACTGATGCCAGACAAGGTTTAAGGTGCTTCGTGGGGGATCAAGGCTCCCTCTAGCAGAGGCCAGCAGCAGGGCTCAGGCATGTCTGGTTGCAGCAGGTCAGCGAAGCAGTTACAGGGAATCCTCTGAAGTTTGTTGTGTCTCTCTTAAGTCACACAGGAGATTAGCCCTCTAGTGCTTGGAGTCACTCTTGTGGTCCTAGGTTTAAAGAAGCAGGTCCAGTTCTCTCTCTTCAGACAACATGGCAGCAAGGCAATACTAGGCAAAACCAAAGGGGATGATGGACGGAGTGTTGAACATTTCAAGCACTCACCCCCAGCCAACTGATTTGGTTTTATTCCATCATCATTCTTTAGCTCACTCTGCCACCCCAGTTCAGACAAAGGCAATACTAACAGCAGGACAATAGGGCAGTCCTTCATCTAAATCTCCCACAAATCCAGGAGTGTACTGATGAGTGGCTCTGAAGGTCCATTATTTATGCCTGGTGTCATCCTTTGTGTGGGGGAACTGCCTTTCCTATCCCCAATAATGGTTCTGGAACGTTCTGCCCATTCCCCCGGTCAGGGCTCTGAACTGTGGCTAGGCAATCCCCCCCCCCCCCCTTCTCTTACTTACCTGTGACCGGTCTTCTGACCAGTTGTAGGCCATTTCGAACCAGACTTTGCTGTCTCAAGTTTCCAACCTCAGCGCTGTTGACTCTTACTTTTGCATCCTTGTGTTCTCTCACTCTAATTTTTCACCCCGTTTCCTGCTTTTTTCTTTAGCTCTTCTAAGACGTTTTTCATCTCATCTTTCACCCCATTTCTGCTTTTTGCTTTAGCTCTTTTCAGCTGTTATGTTCTTTTGCTCATTCCCCCTGTTTTCTGCCTGTTTTGCGCTTTTCTTAAGCTTTTTTCTGCTCGCTTTTGATATATAGATATCCTCCTCTATGTGCCCTTGTCCCTCCCGCACCCGCCTTTTTCCCTCTTTCCTGCTCCTTACCTGTTTCTTTTCTCCCATGCCTCTCTGCCGCTCAGCCCCTCCTACAGGCCCACCTCCCACAAAGCTACTTAATAGTGGCCTCTGTGTATATGTACCAAAGGCAAGCCCGTCTGTTCCCATTCACTCTTGGGCTGCACCAAGTGCCACAAATCCCGGCCTAACTGCCCCCCACTAATACACTGCAGGACTCCTCTGTACGCTTGTTGACGTGGGACGCCTCCCACTGCTGCTGATACTGCGCCACACACAACAGTGGGAGCCTTCACTTGCACCCTCTGCTGCTGCCAGCAACCTTCCCGCACCCCCAAACAGCCACCAGCCACCACAACAACTCTCCCACATAGCACCTCACGCAACAGCAAACCAGCGCCCCAAAACTCACTCACATGCATGCTAGTCAATAGCTGCTCACTCAGCAAACATGAAACTAAAATCTGGGACCTGCTAAGCAGCAGCGCACTGGCCCTCCTCTTCCTCATGGAAACCTGGCTCAGCCTACATCAGCACCTGACATCACGGCAGTCTTCAAGATTGCATGATAAAACCGCCATCAGAAACCAGGAAGGGGCTCATAATCATCTACAAAGACACCATAATCTCCTCAACGACCACAGCGAACGCCACTCTGTTCATGGAACATCTGCACTTGAAGCATCAAATCTCCAAAAAGGTCCCTCTAAACTGAACTCTCGTCTACCGACCTCTGGCACCACGAGCTTCCTTCACCAACCTCATCATAAACTTCATCACCCCCCCACCATTCTCTTCAAAGTCTTCATAGACCTCTGAGACCTCAACTTCCACCTGAAAGAACCAACCACCCCTTGCACCACAGCATTCCTAGAAAGAAAGTATCGGACTAACCCAACTCATCACAAAGCACATACTTCTCCGAACACACACTGGACCCCTCCTTCACCACTTTTAATAACATCAAGTTCAACTAAACCTTACTTTTCACTTGGACCAACTACTCCTTATTCCACTTCCAGATCAACACAGTAGACCAGCTCACCCACCAAAACCAGCCTAGGCAGCTGCACCAAAACATCAGAATGGCTCCACGTGGACTTACCCATCCCTATGGACAACATCAACATGGATGTCGACAACTTAACAATTGAATCAATTACTGCGCAGGCTCCCTCACACCCATCTAATTCAACAAATAGAGATGATCCAAAAGGCAAGCCAGTTAGTACACACAATATAACTGTGACACCAAAGGACACTCCAAACAGCTAGAGAGTAAATGGAGAGTCATTCACAAAGACATTGACAGAATCACCTTTAAAACTGTACCCAGACGGTACCCGAAGTAACTGAGAGAATCCAACTCAAAAGTACTAGTAGAATGCGTTATAGGGAGTTCCAACAGAGGCAACAAAATCTTATTAATCATCAAAGATTTCACCTCATCCACTGCCTCCACCAACAGCATTACCCCCTAGCAAGAACTCTGTGGCAACATATCCAACTTCTTCCACATCAAAATCACGAGCATCTCCCAATCAAATCCCAGCGAACTCATCACCAACTTACTTGCCACCAGTCAAGACAACCACCTGATCAGATGGAAGACCCTCACCAGCGAAGAAACAGCTTCAATCATGCGGCCAGTCGACTTTGGGGCCCCATCAAACCCTTTCTCCCACCACATCTTTAACCTCAACGCATAACCAATTAGCACAGCACTCATCCAGATCCTGAACACCTCCAGCACCTCTACTACTTTCCAGGAAGCCTGAAGGCATGCAACAGTCAACGTCTTCCACAAGAAACCTTCAGCCGACTCAGGCCAACTTCCCTGCTTCCCTACCCAGTGAAAGTAATTAAAAAGGCCACCAACAAACAACTCACTAGCCACCTTGAGCTCCACCACGTACTGGACAATACACTGTCATGCTTTAGAAAGAACCACAGCGCAGAAACTGCATTCATTGCTGCCACCGAAGATATCAGAACATTCCTGGAAAGAGGAGAAACAGCCGCCCTCATCCTGCTTGACTTCGCTGCTACATTTGACACAGTCTCCCACAGCACACTCATTAGAAGACTCCACAAGTGGGGTATCCAAGAACCAGCACTCAACTAGATATTCTCCTTGCTCTCAAGAAGAACTCAAAGAGTTAGACTGCCATCTTTCACATCCGATGCCAAAAAACTGGTGTGCGGAGTCCCCCAGGTTCATCTCTTGTTATGTGCCCGGGTTAGGCCCAAGTAACAGAGCTGCACATGTTTATTACATTGTCCTAATTCTGCAGAATAACATTTCTGCGTGACCTTTTGCACATATTTGCATGCACAACAATGTTGGATTTGTTTCTCTGAAACTACTTTTACACCGCTAGCTTTGCATAACATTATCAAGATGCTTTGAACACCATGTACAAGGCTGCTTGACACACTATGTACAAATGTCTCTCTATCTTCATCCACGGGCGACAGGGCAATCTACATATCCATAATATCACTAATCTATACGTATATCGCAAGGATGCTTTCTATTCTAAATAATGAGCATCCCAAAAGATAAGCAGAGGAGGCACTTCAGCTGACACCTAGGATCCCTACATGCAGAGACTTCACCACGCAGCAGTCTTGATATCTCTGTGAGGGGGTCCATTTCGTGACCAAGATTGGATCCTACATTCTCACCCAACAGGTAATGGGGTTGAATTGTCCCTTGAGAGGGATTCTTGGCTTCACACCTACACACACTCTAGGTACACTCAGAGTTAGGTTTGCATAGTAGGAGTACGCCTGATTACTGCTCTGTTCATATGCCTGCATAGATACACTGTTTTATCACCATGTTAGGACTATATCTACTATTCACAATTTTGGTGCTTGTAATCACTTTCATCTTCTTCTGTCTACTGATTATTGCAGCACCTGTATTCTATACAAGAATAACATTGGTTCAATAAACATATTTAGAACGTCCCACTGTGTATTTTGTATATTTCTCTGAGCACAAGTACGCATGAGTGACTGAGCGAAAGGTTCTGATCTATTTCCATGATACCCGAGTGGTCAGGGTTGTCATGTTCATTGGTTGCCAGAAGCCATTCGCTCCCTGGTAAGGTTAGGGGGGCTTACTGTGGCACTGTGAGCTAGCTGGTCTCTAGGCCAACATATCCTGCTGGGGTGCCCGGATTCAGTTTAGGCACCTCACCCAAAGTTTATGTTGTCCAACAAACGTGCTACACGACAATCTCATCCCAACCATATTCAACATCTCCATGGTTCCACTCTCCAACATCATCAGATCTCAAGGCATCACCGTCAGCTCCGACTTCTGACAGACCAGGCACCCACTACCAGAACCAACTTCACTAACTGCGTGACCCTGGTTGTGGAATAAATGAGAACCAACTGCTTGAAAGTCAATCCTAATAAGACAGAAGTAGTGGTTCTTTGAAACAAGAACTCCCTGTGGGACTCCACCTGGTGGCTGACAGAACTGAGACCCGCACCAACACCCACCGTCCAATCCAGAAATCTGGGGATCTTTCCGGACCACAAGTTCAACATGACGGCACAAGAAAGTGGCTTCCACAGGACACCAGACGAACTTTCATGCAAGCACTCAATCTCAAGCGGATTCAACCACGCAAAGCACTGCACATCGGAATTTCCAAGCAACTCCTGAACAGTCTTAAGACCATCAGGAACGCCTCCGCAAGACTCCTATTCAACATTCCTCACCACACCCACATCTCACCTCATCTCCGGGATCTCCACTGGCTCCCCATTCAAAAACACAGCCAATTCAAACTCCTCGTGCACACAAACAAAGCCCTACACAAGATGGGTACCGCATTTCTCAACTGCTCCATACACTTTTACTACCCTTCAAGGCACCTACGCCCAGCCTCCTACTTACTTGCATACACCTGTCGTGTTCACAAAAGCAGAGCTGGAGTCTGCTTGTTCTCTTACATGGTGCTCAAAACATAGAACAATCTCCCATGATACATCAGAGCCTCCTCCTCCCTACTTGAGTTTCACAAGAAGGTGAAGTCCTGGTTCGTAGAATAGTTCAGTGGTGGCCACATGCCTACACACCCACTCAGGTGCCCGGATACCCTTGCACATGATTACTGCACTCTACAAATTTAAATAACATAACTGTCTGGGGTGACCAAAGGCAGGGCAGGCCTAGTGTCAGAGAGAGAGAGAGCAAACATGAAACTAAAATCTGGGACATGCTAAGCACCAATGCACTGGTCCTCCTCTTCCTCATGGAAACCTGTCTCAACCTACATTGGCACCCGACATCCCAGCAGGCTACAAGATTGCATGACAGGACCACCATCTGAAACCAGGAAGAGGACATGGATAATCTACAATGATGCCATCATCAACAACCACAGCGAACTCCACTCCGTTCATGGAACACCTGCACTTTAAGATTCAAATCTCCAAAAATGTCACCCAAAACTGAACCCCCATCTACCGACCGCCATGACCATGAGCTACCTACACCAACCGCATCATAAACTTCAGGAGTGTTTCAGGTCCAAGACATATCAAAATGAAGTACACAAGTCCTATTGTTTTAATACAGAGTAACCTGCCGTTTGACCCTTTAGGGCCTACCTTAGGGGTGACTTTTAAATATTTGAAAGAAAGGTTTTGTCCTACCAAAAGGTTTATTTTGCCAGTTCAAAATGGCAGTTTAAAACTGCACTACAGGCTGCAGTGGCAAGCCTGAGATGTTTTATAAGGGTACTTTAGTGGGTGGCACAATGAGTGCCGAGGGCCCAGTAATAGAATTTGATTTACTGGCCTTAGATGCATGTAGTGCCATTTTCTCGGGGCATACAAGTAAATTTGCCAATAAGGTGTAGGCCAATTTGACCATTTTTGAAGGAGAGAGCACTTTAGCACTGATTAGCAGTGATAAATTGCACTGAGTCCTAAATCCAACAAAAACGAATTCGGCAAACCTTAGGGCTGTGGGCAAAAATTTTGAAGAAATACCTCACCAAGGATGACAGATGTAACAGTCGCTGTAGGCATGCTTTATGGAATGCAGTTGTTCACAGTCTGCCAGAAGGTCTACGGGCGTTTTCAGCCCAACCCATACAGGACAGCCAGGATGTGGCAAAAATGTTTATAAAGTCTGACCTAAACACAGTTGACTGCTTGGGTTGGGCAACGGGCACAAGTGTGGTGCTTCGGTGCCATGCCTGGATGAGGTTTATGAGCTTCTCTGGGGATGTCCGGGCATTTTAATAGTTATGCCACTCAATGGCTTTCACCTTTTTGGTGATAAAACTGGTTCGGCCCTGGAGTGCTTTAAGGAAAGTCATGCGACAGCACGTTTCCTGGAGCAATCTGCCAGTACCAGGCAATTTCCTCCACAGTTTTGGCCCTCGAGCTGTTTCAGTAGGGGGTTCCCAATGTAAGACCCTGCTGCTAGCCCAACAACCATCTCAGCGATTTCGTAGCTGAGGCAGTGGCCTCCAGAGACAACGTTCATGGCATCACGGACAATGTACTCCTCAGTCCCCCATCCCTCTACAACCAGAAATGGCATTTACTTGAGTGGCTCCTTTTTCAACATGCACCCAGCCTGTAGCAGGCAGGATCAAACATTTTGATAGCAAGACCTTTGGATGCATGGGTCCTTCAACTTGTCAAGCAGGGCTATGTCATCCCATTTCTATCACCCACATCAACACGGCTGACCGAGGAACCGTGTTCATTTTGCAGCAGGAAGTGTAGGCCTTTCCTGGCTGCTTAAGTCGGCACTGGCCTTTACTCTTGGTACTACCTTGTGCCGAAGAAGGATGGAGGCCTTTGTCCTAGTTTAGATATTTGCCCTTTTAATGCCTTCCTGCAGAAGATGGCCCGGTCTGGTCTTCCCTGGACCCCAGTGACTGGATGATGACATTGGACCTGCAGGAAGGGTATTTCCATATTCCCGTCAAGCTGGCCCACATGCATGACCTGTGCTTCACAGTGGTCTCAGAGGATTTATAGTTTGCATTACTTCCCTTTTGCCTTATCAGTGCCCCTTGGGTGTTCACGCAAGTGATAAGAGTGATTGCAGCCCACCTTTGCAGACCATGTTTGCCAGTGTTCCCATATCTCAATGTCTAGCTGTTGAAGGTGGCTTGCCCTTGGCAGCCCTAGAGCTCCTCTAGATTACAGGGAACCTACTGACATATTTGTGGTTCATTATCAGCTTGCTTAAGCACTATATAACTCCACAGATGCAGCTTTTTATCGTAGCTGTCCTGAATTAAGTTGCAGTTTCATGCCTTCCCCATGGAGCAGAGAGCCCAGGGCATTCGGGCTATGATCCTGATATTTCTACCTCTGTCCTAGATCTCAGTGAGGATGGTGGTGAGACTGCTGGGACAATTTGTCTCCTGAATCTTGCTAATGGATCCCAGCAGATGGCACATGTAGGCTCAGCAGGGGGACCTGAAATCCCAGTGCGCACAGAACCTGGGGTACCTGTTGGATTCCTCCCAGGTTTCAGAGAAGACTGCCAAAGATCTGCAGTCGCGGGTGTTAGACTGCGATTGGTCCAATGGCTGACCCCTATCCTTACAGTACGGAGAGCTGAATGTGGTAATGAATGTATAATTACTGGACGGGAGCCCATCTGGGAGATAAAGAGATCAGAGGATTCTGGTATGTAGGCGATCATGCTTCCATCCAGCTGAAATGACCTCAGTTAGATTAAAGTTCTAATCCATACCTAGTTCCCTCTGCAACTCAGCCTTATATCCCTTATATCCCAGACACTTATCAGAAAGCTCCCATCCTGTTACCAACTCTTAAAACACCCCACAGGTGCCTCAACACAGAGTATGAAGCTTACACCTGTATCTTTTAGACCTGTGCCAAGAGGGGCCCAATGAAGAAGCATGCCCCCATTAAGTGTGTGAGAACCTTCCATCCTGAAAATGTAAGTACTTTCTGCCTGTTTCTACAGTCTTCAGAAAGTTTATACTTTTAGCAAGGAGTGCTGCTGTGTCTCTGTTTGTGTGTGTGTGTGTATATATATATTAAGTATAAGATGCCTCAAACTTTTTCATTTTGAATTAATGCATAGGCACAACCTTAAAACACAATACAATCTAAACTCTGGTACTGATGCAAAACACTACCCATATCAGCCACATGACAAACACTTGCTCTTTAATTCATAACACTTCCATGGAGTAGCATACAGCCTGTCCGTAAACTCACTTTGTTGCAGGGGTATGATGAGTTGCAAAAATCCAACTACAATACAATATACATGAACCTGTTGACACAATCAGGGCATATTATTGGTAATACAAATGTCTCTTAACATATCCCCAAAATTCCTAAAATCAGACAGTTATAGATGTTGATGGTATGCAGGGATTACTAGACTCGCTTGATATGTCAGTTTCCATGCCTTCTCTAACCATGTAGACTGTACTTAGTCTCCGCCTCTGTGTTTATTTCTGATACTGTGAAGTGACCATTATGTTATTTATAGTGCTAAAGAAAACTCCAAATTATTTGATGAACTGCAAAGTAGAGTTCAGTAGAGAGTAGGCTAGGCTGGAGATAATTCAGGATTTTTCAGTTGAGGTCATTTTGAGAGCATATATACTCATATTATGATTTTCTACTACCAATAAGAATCAACCACACTGTCCAATCCCAGCGCTGTTCACACCAACCAACCAAAACCAGCGCGGCACTTTCTGTGACGATTTCATATCAACCGACCAATACCAGCGCTGCACTTTGTGACATCAGTATAACTTCAGCGACTGACCCTCCCTTTTACAAAATCAGCGTCAGTGTTTCTTCAAAGTCTTTAACAAATTAGACTACATAAAAAAAGCTTGTCTGCTCCACTTAAAAAAAAAAATCGATAGAAACATATATTCTGAGATTTCCTTTAGCTTCTAGCAAAATCTCGACCAGCGTGATTTTACCCTCACTCAAGTAAAATCTTTTGGGACTTCTCCAAATGCACTTCCAAAGGTACCCAAATAAATCTCCACTATTCCTACTTCAAGATTACCTGTGCAATACCGACAATAGGACCATTGCTCAGCACTGCATCAACAGCAGTCAATGCACTTAGGCTTATCCCGGGATCTTAGGCCAACTACGGACCCGTTACTTCTTCCATTAAGGTCAACGACGGACCACAACATATAACATAAAGGTACGTAGTCAATAAACGTCTGTCCCTGCAAATTCCGTCTTCTACAATACCCAGTATGATTAGTCTAAACTAACCATCCTATGTGACTACCAGAAACTGGTGCAGCGGAAGCAGTGTAACTTTTTTATACCTTTTTTATAACCATATACAATATCACAAATTCATGTATACTAAATCTTTATAACCATGTGTTCGGGCCCATAAGAATACAACGATCACTACAATTATCAGGTCCTCCGATGGACCTTTAAGTAGAGCTAATAGGGACTTGATAATGAAGAGACAGATAATATTTCCTTCATGAGGACCTGTAATGAAGGAAAACATTATAAGAATCTTCAATAGATCAACGTTACAGGTAGGATCACAGGTAAGAGAATTACAGCTTATAATTATTTCATTCACATTATCAATTATAGGCATGAGTGGAAAGAAGACGAGACAAAAGAAAAATAGTTTAATTGCAAATAACAATATGCAATTCGATTTTCATACAAACCAAGAGAACTAATGCACAACGTGAAATAGTTATGAAGAGCTATCCCTTCGGCCGAAAAGTTATAGCTTATGGCAACATCACTAGCCGATGAAGTGTAAAGTAATCAGGACAGCCTCTGCCAGGTTTGCAAGACAGTAGCCAGCCAGACTAGTGCAGAGAAAATAGCAGCAAAGGTCCCCACTCATAAAAAAAAAGCTACTCTCCAATATTTCTTTCATACACTAGTAACTTTACTCTAAATGTTAAATGCCCAAACCCCCTAAAGTTACATTTCATAAATTCTTCATGATCCCATTGGTTTGCAAAATAAGGGGATCATCCGCTCATCCAGTTCATCTAGGACCTTCGAAGCAGTCCATTGTTAATACGAAAGATGACATCCTCCTGCGGAAGCAGGGAAAGAATCTTGCAACTTTATCCACATCCTCTTGCTCATTTCACATTAGCTTGCAACGTTTGTCGACGAGTCATTCGTAAAAGAGTAAATATTTAGCACAGAAAGGAAATGCCTAGAGATTACTTTGTGAACAGCTAAACAAACTAAACAGCATTTCAGAACTTAGTGAAGGATAAAATACATTTATTTTGCGGTCTACATTTTTAGAAAAGAAAATAATTATTTTCAGCACAGTTTTAGGCCGTCATAGGAAATCATAAATTGCAAATCAAATGTTTTCCTCAGGAATAAAACACACTTCATTATAAAGAAGTGTAAAGAAAATACATAATGAATTTGTTAAAAGTAAGGTTCATTATTCCAACTAAGCTCATAAGCATATTCTAATTAAGCTATTTAATAATTATTATGTATCTCTTGTGTTATAAAGAAAAGGAAAAAAGTATTTTCATGAAACATTTTCCATAAACGTTCTGGTTATTATTTTCGTAATTCTACATGAAAGCTTTTATAATGTATCAGTTCATTTCGGTCTCTTCCCTCATAATTATTTTTAGGCCACGTAAAAGAATACTCTATATTATTCATGTTTTTCTGCATGTCTTAATATTATATTTATTACTAAATGTGTTGTGCTTTGTCTTTGTACATTTGTCACGTAAACACGTACAAGAAAAAAGGTCACCCAGATTATTAGTTTTTCACACCATAGTCATTTGTTTTCATTAATAACACAAACATGAGCAGAGTTGGTTAAGCAGGATCATTTTGCAAAAAAATCATGCCTCATCATTAGCGACTGGGATTGGCATTACAGTTGCAGAAGCTGACATTGCAAAGACATTGACAATATGATGGTGCAGTTGCTGTAAAATGCATGTAAAGCTTGTTTTCCGAAGTTGCATTATAAAATTGTAATAAAGACAGTATACATGTTAGCATTGTAGTGTATGCAAATATAACGAGTTGCCAGAAGAAGTTGGGAGAGGATGCACGGGAGAGGGATTCACATCACACGACCTATGTTGGTTTTTATTGTGGACAAGAAGACTTAAGGTCAATTTTGTCTGATTGCCAGCTAGACATTAAATTATGGTAGACAATGCAGGATCAGTGACATGTTAGAGCTCACAGCCAATCAGAAAGGCTGAAAGAAACTCCATAAGCATGGAAAAATCTTTGGAGGCCTTTAGTTAACTTAAAGCTTGTAAATGTAGTTGTTCTGTCATTTATATTTCCTTAATATTTTTTAAACTTCATTTTGACGCCAGTTAATTTGTTTTCTTATTGCAGAAAGTGACTATTAAGTACACTATTTCATAAGTGAAATCAAGGCACTCAGCTGTGAGGCTCTCATATCAGGCTGGTCAGAGTCCTTTTTAGGTCAAGCATAACCGTCCAACCTCTTGTATACTTTAGTATACTTTTCTTGTGGGCTTAAAGCCTTTGATTTGTACATTTCAGTGCCTTTTATAAGTCCTTGCTTGCTAGTGGTCAGTCCTGCCTCTTAGTCCCTCCTTTGCTCTTGCATTCCTCCCACACAGCCTTTTTCCCTTGGTTTCCTGCTTGTCTCTGGCGAAGCTTCCCTTTTCATTAGCATGCCATTCTTGCTCTGAGCTTGGCTTTGCTGCAAAGCTGTTTCTGTAAACTGGGCTGTAAATTATGCTGCTATCTCCCTCACATTTACAAAACCCTTGCCCCACCTGTGTTTTATTTTAATTCCTCCCTCAGGAATGCTGCTGTGCTCGGGTCCACTCTCCTGCCACCAGACCCCACCTTCCAAACCGTCCTGGCCTCTGTCACTTCCTCACAGTCTGCCTGCTACGCTGAAGGTACCCACGCCCTCTGCTCTGCCAAGTACAGGGCTGCAGTAGACCACTGTACCACCCTTGATGTGTGTGAGCACACTCAGGTTGTAGCAACGCCATAGCTGCCAAATTCATGTGCCCTGGTTAATTCAGCAATAGCTAGCCTGAGGCAGAGGCGCAACTAGAGCCAAACTTTGGGGGGCTAATTCTTCTTGCAATAGGCAGAGTGGGGATACAGAGGCTCTAAGAAGGGGAGATAAAACAACAAAGCCTCATTAACAAGCAAATGGTCTTTTAAAGACATGTGAAGTGTGTGTGCCCGGGAAGCTGTCTCAGCTTTGGGCTGAGGCACACAACGGGGGGGGGGGCTGAAGCCCTTTGAGCCCAATGGGAGTTGCGCGCCTGTTCCTTATACATGTATACCCTTTCGATGTAGTTATGTAGCTATATATTTATTACTTTACTCCTACGGTAGAACGAAAGCAAAAAAGTCCTTTGGTTCTCTCCAATGTGCTACTCTGTCTCACTCTATACTTCTCTGAGTATATCCTTTGCCTTCACTCTGACTCATTCCAAACCACTATGATCTCCAAAATAACCCTTTCTAAACTCTTCCCTCATGTATCCCTCATGTGACTCATCCCAAACCTCATTTTACTACTCTGATCTCCCTAATCCCTTTCTAAAGACGCTTCCCTCCTCCATCTCTCCTTTTACTCATCCCAAACCTCATCTCCCAACTAATACTTTCTATACTCCTCCCTCTTCTATCCTTCCATTCTCTTATTCAGTACAACTAACAAGCTCGCATGTCCACAGCTCAAATTAACTGCCCATCAATAGCACCTGCCTTTCATGCAATGTATAGATTTCTATACGCTGCTATAAAAGTCTACAAGCCATACTGTTTGATTGGAGAAATGATGCACAATTACCGTAGTGGGACCTGTCTTCACGAGCAGCCAAAGTAATTTGCTCTATTTTTGCACGAGTGCAAACTTTACACAACTTGTTATAGTTTCCTCCACAACGGTCCAGGCATATTAGTGCATAAAAGTTAGTTCTAAACGGCTTTTGACAATTATTTGCTTCTTTCTGCCAATTTTAAATTTTGTTAGATTCGGAAAGTTAGGCACAAGGAGAGGTGGTGCACTGGTTATGGAGCTTGTGGAAAAGTAACAACCCAATTAGAATGTGGGCCTCCAGGTTTCAGACATTTGTTTTATTGGTTTATTTTTTGCAGTCTTATGTAGAAAACATGTCTCTGAGAATCAAAATAAAATAGTTCCACATTGTATTCAAAATGAAAACTCACCATCGTCTGTGATGATCGCTCCGGATTATGGTCTGTATTCTGTTGACGTGGAAATGGTCTTTTCTAGCGCATTGAGGGTATGGCCAGCAACACGGATGACCCCAATGACAAGTTGGTCATAGTTGAGCACTTCGTTGTTATTTGCCATGGCTATGGTCTGGTGGAGATTTGGTTTTTAATCAAGATATTTCAATATATTAGTATGCATTGGTGAGCAGGCCTGTTGTTATATCTAATATAGGGGCTCAGGATATTGCATTGTCCAGAGCTGGTCAATAGGTTAGAAGCAATGAGGTGGTGAAAGTTGGGAGCAGCCACCAGCTTGTAAGGAAGGATTTAGCCTGTGATATTGAGTGATCTTTGATCATGGAAAACACTAGCCGGGACGCTCCCTGCTGCCAACTGCTAGGACCACCGTCTCTACTAATACACCTCTATTATGACCAAACCACCTAATAGGTCCACAAGTCTCTGCGAGATCACCTCTATCCCTACCTGCAGCGCTACCTTCCACCAAGTGATGGGATCACACCACAGTGCTATACCAGCGCATACCTTTGTGACATTTAGTCCCTATGCAATGAATACAACTGCCTACAATCAGTAGCCGGCCACTCCACATGGACTGCAGGTCATGTGATGGCTTAGGTCAGCATCTTGGTGATTTTTTAGGTGCTGAGCTGATACAGTGAGCTTTCTTTCCAGCTGCACCATGTGACTCGCTAAGTAATGAGCATGCTGTACAAAGTTCTACAGAACTGGACATACAAAGGAGTTCTTTGTTTTATTAAGGTGGGGAGGGTATATCCTTACGAAGCGCATTGTTTGCCCGTTTACATAATGTATTGAGTCATTTTAAAAGTATTATTTATAGGCATTTAGGTGCCATGGAAGGCAGCCCTCAACAGCACACCACATCATTAAACTCCACTACATACCGCTCCACAAAACAAAATACCATTCCACATAATTACACTCCAAAAATACACAATCCAATTCCACATAATTCTCGTACACTCAATACTACATAATTACTATCCACATAATTCCACAGCACATTATGCCAATTCCATGCCACACAATTACACAACTATCTAATCCAATCCAACCTACATAATTTCACAACACACCACATACATACACTCCATAACACATAAGTCAAAACATTGCCATTTACAATGCCAATAGCTCCAACTCCAACAAATGCAATACCTATTTCATTTACAATGCTTGTTCATTCTTCTACGTACCAAATTCGTGCTGTATCCTAGAGCAGGGTCTTAGAGAACGCAGTTCCCTGTGCTCCGATGCCCAGGTGTTTTGCCTTGCTCAATGAATCTGAATATCACTCTGTCTCTGTGTTCAAGAAAATGAGAGCAACATCATTCTTGGCTGACAGTGGGATGTGTTTTCAAGATACATAACCATTGAAGGCCCTGAAATGAAAGGCAGCTCGGAGCAGAAATAAGAAGACCATGGGCAGTCATTTGCAGTCTTTATTTTGAACCTGCATGGTGACTGGCCATGTTACTCTGGCCCTGTCCTCGTCTTCCCGCTTCCTTTTCTGCAGTGAGTTGATGTACGAGGCGAGTCTGCCTGAGCGAGAGAGTAAGAGCAGGTGGGCACTGGACCACCTTTGCCTTCAGTACTTTTTCATTCATGTTTGCCAAGTAAGGCACATACCAGCCCAGTATTGCAGCAACAGCTACATTGCAATGCTGCAAAATGAGGATTTGTAAGCACTAATAGAAGTAGGTGGCTTCTGTACGATGCTCGGGTGCCAATTGTGTATGTAAATTTTGTCCCAATGTTAGAACATTTTGAAATTCACTGCTTTGAGTCTTGCATTTTAAGGGGTCCTCAGAGTAGCACAACTTGGAAGTGGGATACTACAGATATGGCTGTTGCACCTGGCCACAATCTTCTGTTAGAGCAAATCGTTCCTTGTCATATCCCACCAGCTGTCAGGGTTGGCATTCTAAAGCTTGCATAGAGACTCACAGTGTTCTTTCATGTGCTTCATTTCCTCTCCTTTTTCACTGAGTTGACCATGCATGCACAAGATCACACAGTAACGCTCAAATCAAAATCAGGCTAACTAAACAGATAAACTTTGGTCTCTGTAAGGATCAATTCGAGGACTGAATTAATACCCATTTCATTCCCATCTGGGCCTCTCCTCTCTACATATATATATGTCATGTTAGAATTTGCGCCCCTGGGTAGTGATGCATATGCAAGAAAGAAAGCTGAATTCATACCGTCTGAGGATAGTTTACAAACCCAGAAGCTTTTTACTGGCTGGGAGTGTGGCCCTACTTGGATTGTTATCAAGAAAGGCAGATCAGAAATAGCTCTGCTCGTTATTTCATTTCAAGGCCATTATGTCTCTTAAACCATATAAATAGTGTTTTTCAATACTTTCATCAGTACTACCTGTCCAAATATTGAACAAAACGCCTGTGATGCGGAAAAGTTTCAACACACTTGAATGCAGATCATACCGCTGAAATGCATGCGTTCTGAATGCTTTCATTTGACTTAAGCTTCCCCAATACATGCCTTCACTTGTGCTCGCTCGCAGTGGGAAAATAAAACATAGCATGTATTCCTCAGTAATCTCTAGACAGTCTAATAGAAGTGTCTCTCTCATAAAGTTATAATGCAGGCCCCCTTCACCAGCCTTATACATTGAATGACCAGCTCCCTGAGGGACTGCAGTCCAAGCAGGGCTCAGTGCAGAGGAGGTGTCAACAGGAATCTGAACTACTTAGCCAGGAGTGAAACACTGAATAAACTACACATTTTTGTAGAATTAAAAAAGTTGCATCTATTTCTCCATGGCCACAGCACTGTCTTCCTTTATTTTTGTGTTTGCAGACTAGTTTTATGATTTTTTGTTTGCTAGTTTAGGCTGGATGTAACACCCAGTATTAACTAATACATCAATACTTAGAGTAGTTGTAGTATGTCTCTGTTATTTGATTTGGGTCAAGTTCAGCATGATGCAGGGGGGCATGATACAAAAACTAGGAGTGCCGTTAGTGCACTGGGGCAGCGTGTGGTAGTAAGGTCTTGGAACGGTGTTTCAATAGTGCCCAACGTAGACCAAGGAAGGCCAACTCTATATATGATATTCAATTAATTAGCACGTGAAATAAATCTACATACAGTTAATCAATGTAGAACTCTTTTACATAGCCAGTTGTTTTCCTGAAAGTCTGGAATGGATCCGGCCTTCTTGGACCTATGGAGGGCCAAGTTTGACATAGAGCCTAGAAAAACAATAGAAAGATCATCATTCTTTTAGCTCCTTAGCTGTCAGATTTCTGGTCTTGGCTCCTGCTGAAAGAACTTTCAGACTTTTTGGGAAATTAATTTTGTCTTGGCAAGCTACTGCCTCTAAAAGGTAAGCCTGACGTGTGCCTGATTTGGGACTTATCAGGACAGTGAGCTCAAGTTATGCTCTGCCTGGCACATGACAGCATTTCCTGTGCTGCAGCTGATGGATCTCAGTCTGTCCCACATTTGATTGGAGGTTGAGCCATCTGTGACTGCTTGTGTATCAAAAAGCTTCTGTCCTGCCAGGGTAGGACCATGATGCCTTGAGTTGCCAGGGTCTGAGGCCCCGCCACAGTACTGCACACTGAATAAGAGCTGGTTAACTGTTGTCAGTATAGTTTTAGAGTAGCATCTCATGTAAACTCATTTATTGTTGCATTTCCTTTCAGGTAAATCGGGATATCACTTTATCAATTTTTGCTTTAGCATTATTGCTAAACACTTATTTGGTTTATCAGCCTTAATAAAACTAAATCAAAAATATACTCATGTTTCTCAGCCTGTCCTTGTATTTAATGTAGGTAATAGGTTGGCAAGCATATTTTACAGAACATATCGATTTCTGGAGCATTTTGTCTCTTGGACACATAGATTATTTAAAGTATTCCACCCCCACTGCTAGTAGACCATGTCTACCTAGTTGCCTCATCTCCCAAATGGGTTCTGACAGTGAGAGAACAAGAGGTGTAAGGGCAGAAAGTGTACAGATGGTGTATATAAGGTGGCAGTGGAAAAGGAGGTGGATGGCATTGGAGAGCATATTGTTCAGCAGAAGGTAGTTTGCAGAGATGGCAGTGAATGAGCTGGAGGATAAGACAGCAAGAAAAGGACAAAAATGGGGGACAGACAGGACTATGAGAGGTTAAGTGAGGTTGCGGAAGACAGAATGATGTGATAGGAGTGATGATTGATGTCAAAGGGAGAATATGGAAACGCAGTAGTGTATGACAGTGAGTTCGAAGGCCAGAAGGGAAAATGTGATATTACTATGGCTGTAGTGACGTGGAAGTTTAGAAGCCCAGGTGTGATTGGAAGAGTAGTAGAAATACTATTTGTGATGTTGTGGGAGGAGGAGGGTTATCATGAGTGAGGGAATGTTTGGGTTGTACACATGAAGGAGACATGTAGGAGGGGACATGGCAGAGTGTGTGGGTGAGTGCTTGGGAAGACAAGAGAAGTGAGGGGAGAGGAAAAGCTGAGGGCATTCACAAATGTTTGTCACCTCTTTAGATATTCACAATTATATCATCCTACTTTTATATACTTTGGTTTACATTTAAATTCTCCTACTATTACTAAGTTTATTTTATATTTTCAGCTACTGTTAACACCCCCCAACATTTATATTGTAAGAAGACATATTTTCACCTAATGTTAAGGGTTCAAACTTATGGGTTAGGCTTGTGGGTGGATTGGGGATGGGGTTAGAGTTAGTTGAGCTGCCATTGTAAAGGCTTTGACATTGTAATGGTGAAAGTGTGACTGTACAATGCATGTAAAGTAAGTATTGCAGATGTAGTGCAAGGAGGAGTTGCCTAATCACAGATTCTTGTATTCTTTATCTGCAGCTGGTGTTTCCTGCTCTGCAATAATGACCGTCGGAATCATATCTGCTTTGCTGCTCCACAGATACAAACAGGTGTGGAAGGGTGCGAAGTCACTGTTAAGTGTCACAAACCGATCAAGTTGTGGCCTTTGGGAGTAATGAAAGAAGAAACCGGGATTGAATAACTGAAATATTGTTCAAAGATCAGTCATCCATACCCTGGAAATATAGAGCAGGTTGAGCTCTTGCTGCAGTGCTCTCCCTAGCTAATGTGAAGCATTTCTCTTATGAGAATGCCCTCATCAGCACATATCCTCGCCACTTCTAACAGCGCATGCTCAATATCCCCTTCAGAAACAGAGCTTCTGCCCAGACTGCAGTGCGTCACATTTAGCACTTTTTACCCTATTTGCTGGAATCCATGAATCCCTTTTCAGTTAATACTGTTTTGTAAGAAATTAGATTGCTATTTGCAGTGGGCAGTCACCCAACTCATGGAGTAATGACACTAACATGTCAAGGTGAACCAATAAGTCACTAAATTAAGCTGAGCTCAAATCCCGGATAGGTATGGCTCAGAGCAGACAAGCTTAACTTGAAGCAGTTTATCACAACAGTAATTAAATTAAACCATCAGGCCAAAAAAAAAAAAAATGCTGTGAAAAGGGCACCATAAAGCGCTAGTTGCCAGTGATGGTCTGGAAGCTGTCACCTTTTCTACGATCTATCCCCTTCACCAACCCCCCAAACCCCCGGCCACACCCCCCCCCACACACCACCAAATACGGATTCAGTAGTCAAAAAATGTTCTGAGTGTCGTAACTTTTCAGGATTTCTGGAACAGCTCCACTGGGTCACTTCTAAGGCTCCATAACCTCACTTCAACAGAGGCCACCAGCAAGGTCTAGTCCAGGTCCGGTTGGTACTGGTTAACTGGCCATTTCAGGAAAATGACCTCCTGCTTCTTGTGGTCTGTGGCCACACAAAGGTCAAGTATAAAAGTATATGTACCTTTTGGAAACTAATCTCGAGTTGTTACTTGACAACACATATATTCACATCCATACTTATTCAACCCCACCTCTCGCTAAATATGTTTGAAGCACTTATCATGAAACCGATTTGTATCAAATATATCTATTTTTTAATAGTCAGTACAAATTCATATAAAACATAAATCATCCGGAATAAAAACAATGTTAATAAAAACACAATTTATTTTTCACATTGGGTCGGTTACGTATCCAGAAAGGAGAACACTGAGAGACAGACAATGTGTCATACATATGTTAATTCGGAAGCACAGTAGACGGTGTCAGTCACAAATCTCCGATCCCTGTCTATCGCTAACTGAACCAAATTTAACTTAAAGCAAAAAAAACAGGCGTCGACGCGTTTTGGTGGCAGAAATCCACATAGGACCACCTTCTTCAGGACACAATATTTTTTCTCCTTAATGTGTATATTCAAATATGGCACCAATTCCACCTATTAGAAAAACATATTTATAAAAACTATAAAAAAACCCCAATGACCAATAAAATTCACCCAATTCAATATATACAACTTATTGCACATTCAGATGTATAATCTTCATGAAAGTATTCTCTATCAATGTTAAAATCATAAGTGCTCCAGACACTTCGGCGAGATCCTCATATATCCAGAAAGAATACCTCCCTCTCTATTTTAATAATTTATTCCTCATTCATCTTGCTTACATTCAATCAACTATTTGTTCTATTTTGTTTTACAACTCTGTCAAAGAACTCACCGGTGCTGCAGCACTGCGGTAAGAATGTCTCCTCTCATTTGCATTTGAAGTGCTTCAGGGGATGCTGAAATGTTGCAATAATAGCTGGAATGATAAAACACTGAGGTAAATTCCTTCAATATTGTGCGACTTATAGTACCTACAATAGTCTATCTGGTTTTACATTGTTTATATGTTGTTTTATCGTACACTTTAAAGGGAAATTGTACCCCTATTTTTACCTATTGACATTATGTTTCAAATTTTCTTCTTACCCAATATATAAGCTATAAGCATCACTATTCACTTATCCTCCATATCGATGTCCTCTGAATAATAGGACTAGATTTAACATGCCCGTCTCCGTTAAACATGACTATGTCTCTATATTCATACTCGAGGATTGAGCCCAGTGCTAAAGCTTAAAACCCACCTTGCTTATTCACAATTGAAGCATAAACGATATTTTCTTTATTCCTCCTGTTCTTTCATCAGTAATTTTATTGGCCGGATTTAATCTCGGTCTCTAAACAAGTATGATCAAAAGGTTTTGGGGGAACAGCTGTTATTATCTCTATTTTTAATAATACGTTCCTCTAAATAGTACCCCTTGATAAATGTGCCTTATCATAAATCGCTCACCTTTTTTGTCTGGGATCCCACGCAATCTCTCTGGGTTTAAAAACAATGTCTCTCGTTTCCTACAATATATCATTGATATATTATCACAATCCCTTATCTCTTTTGGAATTTTTATAAAAGGATCTTTAGCAAACACCCCTCTCTGCTGTGTCTCACCTTATGGCATCTAGGGGCGATCATTCAATCTATTGTCTCCTTGGGTCATCTATAAAATAGATAAATATGTGTTAACTACCGTGTTTCTAAACTTCTTCATTCTAGTAACTTATTGCATATAATCCATCTAAATGTATACTCGATACTATATTGTTAATATGCTGTGGCTGTTTATATTACCAGCCCCTCGACGATACTACCCATATCAACATAATCGCTTAGTAACTATTTGTCAGTGTCAACCCATAATAGAGCATTATCTATACCGACACAAATTGTTAAAAGGTAGCGCCCCTTGTTTTAACGCCAACGTTAAAACAAACGTCCGGATCGCCTTTCCGTCCCGAAGTTTGTATCTGGTCGTGGAACTTAAACCCGACCCATTCAGGGTCGCTCCATTTTATCTGGTGGTACAACGTCACGTTCCGTTGCGTTTGCCGGTTACGTGTGTGTCACATGGGTGGACAACTTAAGCAGTCATAGCATGTCAACGTGTTAGCATTGGATGTGTGTTTAGAAAATATGACCATATCTTAAAAAAATTTATGAGAGAAGCAGTATAACGTATATAGAATTCTTGTTTGGTTTTAAACAAAACGAAGGGGGCAACTCAATAAGAGATGAATAATCTAAGTGCGAACACTGACAAATAGTTACTAAGCGACTATATTGATATGGGTAGTATCGTCGAGGGGCAGGTAATATAAACAGCCACAGCATATTAACAATATATAAAGTACTTTATTTATTTTAAGCTATTTTATTGGTCATTGGGGGGTTTTATAGTTTTTATAAATATGTTTTTCTAATAAGTGGAATTGGTGCCATATTTGAATATACACATTAAGGAGAAAAAATATTGTGTCCTGAAGAAGGTGGTCCTATGTGGATTTCTGCCACCAAAACGCGTCGACGCCTGTTTTTTTTTGCTTTAAGTTAAATTTGGTTCAGTTAGCGGTAGACAGGGATCGGAGATTTGTGTCTGACACCGTCTACTGTGCATCCAAATTAACATATGTATGACACATTGTCTGTCTCTCAGTGTTCTCCTTTCTGGATACGTAACCGACCCAATGTGAAAAAATGTTTGTGTTCTTATTAACATTCCGGATGATTTATGTTTTATATGAATTTGTACTGACTATTAAAAAATAGATATATTTGAAATAAATCGGCTTCATGATAAGTGCTTCAAACATATTTAGCGAGAGGTGGGGTTGAATAAGTATGGATGTGAATATATGTGTTGACAAGTAACAACTCGAGATTAGTTTCCAAAGGGTACATATACTTTTATACTTATATTTTTGGGTGCTCCAACCTTTTGGATTTGAGAGCCCCCTCTCCTTGTTTTCAAGGTTTCACACACAAAGGTCAGCCAAATAGCCCTTTGAATCCACCTTTTTGCATGGGGTACAAGTGGGAGCAGGTCCAGTCCTTCAGGGCTCCTCTGAGGTCAAAGGCAGCAGTTCCACTCTTTTGCTGACCTTCCCTGGTCCAGAAACTGAGGAGGGTTCCTAATGGTGCCACATTTATGGTTTGCATTAGCCAGTTCGTGGGGGTGACTCCTGGACACTCCCTTACCAGTGGGGGAAAAGTTTCCAGGGACAACTCTTCACACGTTTGCAGCACATCCTGTTTGTCTAACTGCGAACATTCCTGCAGTACGACTCACTCCTAAAATCCAAGTAGGGTAACCCTTCTTCAGTGTTTAATTTGTGAAAGAAAGAGTGACAGCGCCCAAAGCTCTGCTCAGAAGCCGGCAGCCAATGCAATTATACATCCGTGCATTGAATTTTAAGGCTGGTAGACTCCTTGTCCCTTTTTCTAGCTCTTGCAGGTTCCTTCTTTTCTCCCTTTGTGACGGTTTTGCCGTCTTTCTCTTCCTCTATCTGTTTGATCTCTGTATTTTTCTTTTCTTGCACGCACTACATTTCTGAAAAATAAGTGCTGGTCCCCAAAAATAAGTGCCGGTGGCCTCACACCGGCAATCACTGGCTCAAATTAAGCACTGCCCGTCTTCCCTTGTATAGAGGGCCTGCGCCCCATTCACCAGCCCGACCCCTCCCACTCCCCTGAGGCGGTATGGCCAGTGAAATGCACAATCCCTTCCCCTGTGTCAGTTCTAAGACAATTTTGGGGGTACCTTCCCTCCCACTGAGTTTGGGAACATCCTGGATAGCGTGGTCCTTGAGGAAAAAGGCTTTCCCTTCAGGTCTCTCTTTACACTGAACTATGAATGCACAGAACTCACCACTGCCCTTTTCCCATATGTTCCTGGGTTCCCCCTACCTGTCCTTAATGGGCTGATGGGAGTCGAATGCCCTCACCCAGTCCATATGTCACCAGGTCTAAGTAATCGTTCTGCTATGAGAGCAGTTGTCACACCTCATTAAGGTCATGTACTTGCTGTTGGTAGGCAAGGTAAATCGGCTCTCATGAACTTGAGGCAGGGAAAAGGTAACTTTCTAAAAGTTAACTTCCCTAAATATTTATATAAAAATCTAACTACCAATTAATTAGACTTCTAATAAATATGAAATTTAGGCTTTGAATTACTATTTTAGCCATTTCTTGTCAAAAGTTACAGACTAAAGTGTATTCTATGTACTTACAAATTTTCTTGATCCAGCTTCAGACCTAACAATGAAAATGGCTTTTGGGGATCTAGTCATCAGAGAAGCATACTAACTTCAATTTTGCGCATCTCTTTTTTAAATATCAGGCTTCCTGCCTTGTGGGCGACAGAGTGTACTTGTGACTTATTAATACTTATTAATATTTAATATTAATGATTATAATAATTTAAAAGCTTGGTTTCCTACCATCTCAAAAAGGTTATTTTGACAGGTTTCACAGCCAGGTTTTAGTCTGTTGCAGTTAAACTACACATGGTAAGTCTTATGCCGTGTTGTATAGACTTACCATGTGGATGGCACCATAGATACTATATTCTACTGGTGACATTAACTTCCAGGCCCTGGGTCTATTTCGTACAACATACACTAGGAACTTGTAGGCAAGTTAAATATTCAAACAAGAGTAAGCCAATTTAAATATGTTTAAAGTGGGAGCACAGGCACTGTACACCTCTTTAGCAGGGGTGACGTGCACAGAGTTAAAAAACCCAGCAAAAATAGGGTCCAAAAGAAGGGGGAAATCTGAGTGACCATGTAGAAAAGTTAGATTTGCTGCACGTTTGGCATAATTATTTTAGTTAGCTGATGGATTAAATGCTAAAACACCCTCTTGTTATTGAACAGGTGACTCCAAAGTAAAACACATTTTCACAGTTCTTTTCAGACGGGGCATATTACAATCTTAGGATATACAATATATCCTAGGATATGCTACACCTGCATACGTCACATCTATGACAAGTGCATAGTGAACTGAATTCATAGTACTTCCTTACTTAATTTGATGAGCGAAACAAGGTTGGTGCCATTTTTTATTTCCTTGTAGGCACTTAAGGTGCCCTTTTCGGAGTAGCCTAGCTCCTCATTATTGGGGCCATCTTAGAAAAGAAATCAGTTTGAGTAATTGACTCCACTTTTACTTTGCCTTAAATTTTATTTGCCAGTAGTCTTTAGGTACAGGCGAGCCTATCCTTGCAGGCAGACGTTGTTGGACCTTAGTTTGTATTTTTAGTTCTCCTTACCTACTCTTTTTCGTTTGCTCGTGCTGCAAGTTTGGTGATTGCCATGCCCCCTGACATGCCTCTCTCATGATGGGCTTCTTAAGGCAGCTAACAGCGCATCTGCGCTAGCGAAACACAGTTGGTTCCGTTTTTTATTTCCTGGTAGGCACTAAGGTACCCTTTTCGGAGTTACCTGGCCTCACATTATTGGGGCCATCTTGGAAAATTTTAAATCAGTTTATGAGTTATTTACTCCACTTCTACTTTGCCTTATCTTTTATTTACCGGTAGTCCGCATCCGTGCCGCTGGCATGCCCATCCGGGCCTGGACCGCGCAGTGCCTGTCCCGCTGGTCGTTTTGACCCAGACTTACACCAGACTTACAGCTACTCAAGAGAAGCACTTCTCGACCTTAAAGTAATGGTTAAGTCAGCTAAGTGTTTGCCAATAAGCATAGCAGCCATAACTGAACCCTCACCTACTTCTTGTCTAATGTGTAATAGCAGTTTTCTGACCCTTAACCCACCTACAGAGAATAGCTCTGTTAATAGGTTGAAACCTATCGCAGACAGGCCAGCTATTACCTGTGCTTTAATGAATACCAGATCCATGGTTAAACATTATTTTGAAGTAGCCTAATTCATATCGAACCATCAACTAGATCTGGCGTTTGCTATGGAAACATGGGCAGACTATATGTCTGACCAGAAAACACAGCAGCGACCTCTAACTGCTATACTCCTTTCCGCCTTGACGGACCCAAAAGAAAGGGAAGGGGGACTGGGAATAATTTATCAGGGTCATATGCTAGTGGCCTTCAACCCGGTCACTATTGAGGAAATGTAAGAGGTGCTCTTTAACATCGAAGTTACAAAAACTCAAACTTTTAATGGTATGCTTCTTTATCGCCCCCTGAACAAAGAGCAACATTTGCAGAAAAACATAGCCAGTCATTGGAAGCTCCTTTGTTGAAATCTGATTTCACAGTCATCAGCAATTTTAGTTTTCATTTGGAAAATCGCTATGATGCCAAAACAGAACACTTATTAGACACTCTTTTAGGTATTGGCATTTCTCAAATCGAGAAGAGGCCCACTCATCATGCAGGTCACTTATTTGATGGGATATTTACCAACAACCCAAATACCAGTTTTACTCACCCCCTCCCTCTAACCTGGACAGATCACTATGCTGTAATGTGGAATTTAAGCCTGCAAGGGAGGCCCCTTCCAATAGTACAAAAGTCACATCAGGCTAACCGCGTGTGGCATAAAATTCAAGCTACTGATTTCAATGATCTATTAACACAATCACTTCCTTCAACAGACACTAACTTAGACCAGATGGCAGATGATTACTCCAACTAGATTAGTAATGACATCGTCCCAGTCCAGGCAATAAGAAAAAAAGATGTCTCTGTGCTGGTTCGCAAATTTCTCAAAGCCACTAAACAGAATTGTAGAAGACAAGAGCGTAAATGGCATTCTGAATATAAAGAAGAAGAGAGGGAAAAATATATAATATGCCTATCAAGTTATTAAAAATCTATCTTTGCGGCCAAGTCAAGATGTTGCACAGAACATGTAAAAACAGCAAATGACGCAAATAAAACTCTCTTTCAAACTATAAATAAATTGATTATTCTTACGGTGAACAATATAGCAGTTAATAACCAAGAATTTTATGATTCTTTAACTTGGTTCTTCCAGAAAAAAGTCATGAATATTTTTTTTTATTTTACTTGTGGTCATTTTAATAATGTATGCAAAGAATGAAGAAGACACTCCACGCTCCTCGCCAATACACGAAGTCACCACAGCAGACGGTCTGGCAGTTACAACACAAAGCAAAATCAACTTGGCCTTTATAGACTACTGCAAGGGGATGTATGGGGCTCCTGCAGCGGTAAGTGCAGACGCGCCAGAAATATTCCTTAGGGACCTCAACTACCCACGACTGTCTCAGATGGAACAGAAAGAGCTGGCAGGCGCAATCTATCAGGATATCGTCCATTATCGCTTTTAAATACAGAATATAAGATCCTAAGCAAAATCTTGGCCCAACGATTACTCCCCTTTTTGCCCCAACTCATAAATACAGTCCAATGTGGCTTTGTGCCTGGGCAAAGCACCTCTCTAAATATACGACGTTTACACCATGTAATAGGCACAACCCCCATTGACTACACAAAAGCTGGGTGAAGCTTCCTTGACTTGCGCCAAACCTTTGACACCCTCAACTGGGAGTATATGCTAGCAGTGCGTGCGAGATTTGGTATCCCCCCTGATTTCTTGCAGTGGGTTAAACCACTATACACTCTGCCTACCGCACAAGCCTGCTCAGGCGCACATATATCGCAGTCCTACCCGGTGTGCAGGGGTACAAGGCAGGGCTGCCCGTTATCCCACCTACTCTTTGTGTTAGTACTCGAGCCACTAGCAATTAAGCTTCAGCGAGAAGCAGCAGGACAGTGCATCCCTATCGGTCCAAATACACACACACTGTCACTATACGCAAATGATATAATCCTCTACTTCGAGAACATAGACGATGACTTATACCCCACGGCAAATATTTTTACGCAGTTTTCACATACTTTGGGCCTGGCCATAAATGAAGCTAAATCCTATGCCTATTTTTTTCAAAACAATATTCCGATAACAACAATACCAATCCAATGCAAACAAGCTTTATTCAACGACAAGTCATAAAAGCACAGTACATAAGTACATACTCCATAAAACACAATACAAATACAAAGTTTTAAAACCATGATTTGATACTTCAGATTTTACGCCGGATTGGTAAAAGAAATAAAACGGATTAAGACAACTATAAAATGCCGGAACATAAAAACAATTAAAATACATTATATAAATTGGTACTAGAGTACACAATACAATCACAGGCAGTAAGAACATGTTCATGTGTTACATATGTACCAATTTAGATTAAAAAGGACTGATAAAATCTTCTAAGTGCATGAAGTGCCTTCGACCTACTAGCCCAGGCCCAACCCAGAAATTTGCTACTGCGATAGCAATGGGAACTGAGGTGTTTGTGCGCAATATTCTTCGAGCGGCTTCACTCCTTCTGGTGCCCAATGTCCTGCAGATTGGCATCAACCACGATCGGCACAGAGTGTCCTATGCAGGGCAGACAAACAATAAATGGGCCAATGACTTCAGCTGCGCCTTACAAGTGGGACATGCCCTATTGTTGTATTCCGCTTTAGGTGTCCGTATGTAGGTTTTCATGAAACATGTCCTTATATATGCACAATTCACATTGCCCTTATATAGGCATAAGATCCCAGTCCTTATTTAGGCATTAGCCATGCTATCCAAATACAGGCATGGTCACCTACATCCGTCTACCCCAACGTCACAACGAGTTTTTAGAAACCAGACCCTTAAGCTCCTGGGAGTTCCCCTAGCACAGGATTATTGATTTCATTTATTATGCATGAACCGCTATTCCTTAAGGGTTCATTCCTGACTTCTTCCATCAATGCTAACATTCCAAGGCACTTACCAGGTATAAATATACCTTCCAGTGCCCAAGCAAGTGGGAGCAGACCTCGACTTTAGAGGAGCCCGTGTCCCGGCCTGACGCTGTCATCCCTGCTCGTAGAGAATCTAGCTTCCAGTGTTCTGACTAGGGGTGGGCGGAATTTGCGAAATTCACTTTCGCAAACTATCGTGAAAATGTTGAAAATCTCCGCAAACACGCCAGAAATATCACCAACTTACCCATGCGGTTGCTCACGGGTGCGGCAATCTTGTTTTCACTTGTCCCGCCCTCTCGCGATGTTTACTTCCTGTTCCGAGTCGCGCAATGCATGTTCGCGCCCGTTCGCGGTAGATATTTCCTGTTCGTGAACGCTTTTACTTGATCGCGTTGCTTTTTGCTTGCTCGGGGAGAAAATATCCTGCGAACTTGCGCACGTGATCGCAATGGGCGCGGCCATCTTGTTTTTCTCTCTATTGCATGGTTCTGGGGCCTGATTTTTCCTCCCTGCATCTTTTCAATCCTTTGTTTAAAGCCACTTTTTTTTTATCTTTCTTATTTATTATTTCTCTAACTATTTTCCTGCTTCTATATTTTTGGTTTTTGTCTACTTTGTTTTAGTTTTTTAGCTACTTTTTCACTCTTTCTATGGCCTGCTATTTATTTCCTTTACTTCTTTAATTTTATTACCTTTTCTTTCCCGCCCCGTCCCAGAACCATGTCAAAGTGTAGGGCTGGTCGTCGCAGCCAGAGCCGCGACCGCCTTCCTTGCGGAAGGCGGCACCCACAAGGGGTGCAGGCACGGGCCTTATTTGGGGAGGTGGAGTTGGCTGCACTCATTTTCTTTGTGCAGCGCCACCTCCCCTCAACCCTGGCAGCAGGTGGCAGGCCTGGGCCCGGGTATGGCCTCCGGGAGCGTCGACAGCGGTGGGGGAAGGTGCGCCGGGTAGTGTTGCGCTGCTCTGGGGTCCGGCGCACCCAGCGCAGTTGACGCACCGGTGGTCCGACATCCTGGACCGTGAGCAGGACCTGCTGGACCTGCTAGGAGTGGAGGTCCCAGGTCTTGGTGAGTAACTATTTAATTACTACTTTGTGTCTGTTCTTCTGCTCTGTGTTATATATTGCGAATATCTTTTTTTTCTTCCAACCAGCTAGAATGTTGCTGCTTACATTCCAGGTTAATTACGTTTAAAAGTCTTCTGTGATTATGACATAGGTGCTCCTCTGCGCTACTACTAATCTTACGTATTTGCAACTTTGCGTTTGCGCTCGCTTAGCGTGATTCTGTAAGAGTTTATTTTAGAGAAATTAAGTTACGTAATGCTACAGTGACTCTAGTCCACTCCTTACTTTGTCCTGTCACTAAGAGATAGGGGCGGATTGATACTTAGGTTTAGGTACTTTGTATGAGTTTCTAATTTGTTAGTGGTATGCGTGATGCCCCCTCAGTTACGTGACGTGCTGCTAGTACGCCAGTCTTTATTAGAACCTTTTCTAGTTTGTTCAATGAGTGGTGGTAATTGGCTTAGCACTAGCAGAACATCAGCATCAATCAATCAACCCAGAATTTGGTGTATACAAAAAATGTAGTCATGTGTCCTCCATTTGACCATATGCATTGTTGAGGAATAAAAGAAGTGGAAATGGATACTTAATGTACAATTGGCATGCCTGGAATAGGTGGGCTAGGTCGGGTGGTACGTCGTACTTAGGCCTAGTTGTAACTTAGTATTCTGGAATCAGAATGGAAGACTGGATTACTGTTGATAAATAGTAGCTTAAGTAGTCGATCCGCGAATCCCCCGATACTACGTGTTGACCAGATGAGATCGGTCAATCTAGTTATTGCAATTGTTGTTTACATAAGTGTTTTTTGACCGTTCTTTAAAAATATTGTACTTGTTTGACAGCATCCATCAATGTTGGTCTCTTTCTTATATCTTTCCTGTTCATCAGCAGCCAGGGGCAGACAGACAGGGAGTGGGCAGTCGGCGGGACAACAGTCAGAACACCACCACCAGGAGGACACCAACGAGGGCTCCTCTGCTGGCCCCAGTAAGTCTTCTTGTTTTTAATAATATTTCTTATTCCATAACTTTTACTGCACCATATTTTTCACGAACTATTGTTTGTTTCCCAATGCTATTTTTTCGCAACAATTATCCCTCGATCTGTACGGTTTCAAAAGTCTTGTTATCCCTACCTCTGCTATGATGACTCTCAGTACTACTACTACTATCAGTCTGTCTGTCTACTGTAGTAGCTAAGCTTGCCCAGTTGGCCAGTGCCATTCTTTATTTGAAAGGTTGTAATAAAACTCAGATTCGCCAGTAGCTCTAGCCATTGAGTCCAGTCCTTTGGGTTGTCCTCTTGTACTACTTCTAGTCTTATTGATCTTGAGTCTTTGTTAATCTTGAGGCTTTGACAAATCACAGCAACAAATGCCCAACCAGATTTATTACTATTTTGATATGATAGCCTATAGGACATACTACTACTGTTGTAGGTATCTTGCACATACGGACCTTTGCACAAGAAAATAGGATGTTGGTGATGGTAGGTTGGACCTTCCTCACACTCCTCAATCCGAAATTCAGAACCCACCACAATCCCCTGCTCGACTATAGTACTGTCTTGTCATAACTATTAGGTCTCCGAACCCTCCCCCCAAGATACCCAACAAGTAGACAACCCAGAACATAACACACCCAACCACTCAGTCGTGGAAGCAATGCACTTGCACACCCTTCCTTTAATTTGCTCACTCGTGTAAGTTAGTCCACACCAAATACCACCAAGTCTATGCAAGTTCAAAATGTTTATTTTGAATTGAGAAGCTCTGTACATTGTTCTATTATATAATGCAGCACCAACCGGAAAATCAATAACATTAAGACAATAAACATTGTTACACTTACTTACAGTTGGGAATTAAATCATGATAACTGAACAGTGGTGGAACTTAAGGTAGCACCACCATCCCCTAGGAATTTAGTTTATATAAATTTATAAATGAAGATCTCTGAGTGAAGGGACCCCTCACCTTAGAAGAACCTAGTACAGGTAGTTGTTGCATCATTCATAAGCTCTGCAAAGCTCTGATTCGTAGAAGGGAATCTTCCGTCTGTAATGCGAAAAATGAAATGGTGCGCGTTAGTATATTGCAACTTGCAAGCATTTCTCAGCCGTGCCAAAAAGTGTAGCATTTATAGATAAGCAATATGGACTAACAGTACACCAGTACTTCATAAAAAAGTGGCTTGTTAATGTTTTTGTTGACCGCTTGTACGCAGCGCGTAGACAGTAGCAGTGTGAGGCAGGTCATGTGGGCTCAAAGGTGTCTTATACAAAAAGCTGCAAGGTAACGTCACGTGCAAAAATAAAAGACACAAAGGTAAAATGGTTGCATGGCTCGGGCTAACTAAGCAAAGGCTAGAATGACCCTAGGGGGGACCATATATAACTATTAGTGTCTACTCTACTACTACCTGATTTGTACTAGTGATGTATGTTAGTATTAACTCATTTTTCAATCTTGCTACTGATCAATAGGGGGAGGTGTATATGACGCCTAATAAATGGGTAATGTTTTCTAGGCGCACTACCGACCACCATTGCCGGGGCCAGCGAAGGCGACGCGGAGGGAGAGGATGCGGCAGTTGCTGCAGATACCGACAATGGAGCGGTAGGGGGAGTGGCAGCACCAGTGGCTGGCGGTGGTAAGTTAGATTCATAATCCTTAACTTTTGTTGACAGTACACTCACTGCAAGGGTGTACTGTTTGTATACTGTACTGTTGAGACTTAGGGCCCCATTCGGATGGTGGGCGTATTGCCCCCGCCGTGCCGGCGGTATTCACCGCCGACACCGCAGGGGCAAACCTCCCGCCATCCCTGTAGAAAAGAGTCAGACCCCCCACATGTCGACCTGGCGGAAAAGGGTTCAATATGGTGGTGGTGTCTCTCTGAACACACCGCCAGCCATATAATCTGCATTTTGGAATGCCTTTGCGTGGCGGCATTGCCGTCCGCCACGGAAAGGCATGCAGACATTGCAGAGTATGCTTGGGGGCCCCCATGGAGGGTACCTATGCTATGGTACCCCCCCCCCCTGCCTTTCAAAGCAAAACGTGACAGGCTCCGCGCGGTGCCTGTCATGTTGTGCTTGGAAAAGAAGCACAACATGTATTTTCAGCATTGCTTTCGGCACCGCCAACCAGAATGTAAAATAAACAGGATGCGCCCGCCACTGTGCCGGGCGCATCCTCCTAATTGTCCCCACGGGACCCCCACCCTTTTTAGCGTGAGGATGGCGGGCGGACAAAGTCTGCCCGCCATCCGATGTCCTAAGTAAGTATGAGTTGTTGTGAACGTTTGAAGAGTGAACTAGAGGACTAGTCTAGAATCCCTTTAATTGGCATAGGAGTGGGAGTATTGAGTAACCAATGGCCTCATCTATCTGATTTCAACTCCGCTTTGAAAGTTTTATGGAGAAGAGCACCTGGTGCACTGTTCAACTGAAAAGTGAAAGACAGGTGGAAGGAAGGAGGACGGACGAGATTTAAAATGTTATGTACTACTGTGCTTTATAGTGCTACTCTACCATGCCACTATGTGTATAAATAATTGACTTGTCTTACTGTTTTTCTAAGAGTATATTTTACAATTGCCTTGATTTTCTTTTTGATACACAGCTACTCCTAAAGTCAATCGTAAGGAGTTGGCCGCCAAGGCACGGCACCGGAAGCTGGAGGCAATCCAGCAAGAATACCGGCGGCTGGTGGTCTTGGCAGAGGAGGAGGAGGAGACTGCAGCAGCACTTGAAGCCTCCTCCAGTGCCCCGGGCCCCAGCCACCGCCCTCCAGCGGTACGGCGCCACCGTCTGGCGGCCGCCCGCCGCCACCACAATGCCATCTCTGGTGCCCCCCCACTGTGGCTGCAACTGCCGCGCCCTCAGACGCCGCATCGCCCATTTAGAGGAGCAGATGCGTGTCCTCCTTCAATCCCGCCCCACACATTAGTCCCTGTCTACTGCCCCTTTTTTAATTCTTGTTTGGGTGGGTGGGAACTGGTTTGGGCGTTGAGTTTTTGCTTTTCGGACTACTATTTTCTCCTGGAATTTCCTACGGACATTGGTTGGGGTTAAAGAGGGGGGTGGGTCAGCTTTTGTGGGTTTTTAGTTTATTTTTGTTAGGGTAAATTAAATATATTTTTCTACGTTACATGCAATGTTGTTAATGTTTTGTAGGTGGGGTTACTGTTTTACATCACACTGTTTCCTTGCTGGTGCAGGGCTGCCCATAGCCAGTGTTTGATTTAAATAATTGGCTGACTGTGTAAGACACAAACAGATAGATGCGACACCCCTCACTGATTGACTTGTCCTACTAGTACTTTCAGACTCTCCTCTAGTCTATGCATTCTTTATCTGGACTCAAAGGAGTGTGTGAAATTGAAATAATTGAAAACATGTCCATTATTAATTCTGCCTCCCCCAAACTTCTCTCAACTGTGCTTGATGTTTAACTTAGGCACAGCAATGGCTGCATGGTGAAGATGGTTTCCTTTTTCTAACATGCCATGATTGGGGTGGTGGTGGTAGTATAGTAGTAGTAGTAGACACTGGCAGGGCAGCAGCATTTGCAAAAAAATAAAAGGAGACAGTCAATCACCTTTGAGAGACTGTTAGAGGAGTAGTAGAATGAAGTACAGTACAGAACTTAATAATATGCTAAAATATTTTACAACAAAACATAATAGTGGTTGGGATAGCCTACTAGACAGAGTTACAAACTATAGTTGTGTCGAGTCACTTGATTAGGCCTACAGCCTAACAGTTAGTGCTGTGTATGAGGAATGACAACAAACACATCCAATCATTGCCGGCAATAAATGCTGAGGTATATTTTCCTTTGTTAAATAAAATAACCTCTAAAATATCCTACTCATGGGTGGGTAAGCAGAAGAAGATCATCGCTCTGTCTTGAAATTGAAGTACTGTTGCTTTCGCCACATCCCCCCCAGCAAGCGTGTGATTAAGTATTGGTGTACATTTAATTTAGTCACACCTCGACAATAAGTCACACAGCCCGGGGGAAGAGGGTTAGGGTTTGTTGAATGGATGGGAATGGGGTTTTGGGAAAGGTTTGACATTGAAAAACAGTATGCATGGACAAACAAACGACAATCTTTGAAGACTACCATATCCATATGTTAAGGGAGAAAAAGGAAATGCATGCATGATGATGAGAGACCCGGATTACATACACTTCTTGTTCTGTTGTTCCGGCCCTAATACTTTTACAGATAGCAAATAGAAATTTTAAATATTGGTGGGGAAGAATCGTAAACAGAGAGCAAACCTAATGATGATAATAACAACAACAAGAACACACTGTTGTAAAGATTGTAGACAAAAAAATGATTCAAATTATTTAAAAGAAGATAAAAGTTGATACTGTTACTGTGTTATCCTGGTAAAAAAATGTGGACTGGATTTGCATCTCGGCATTCCTCTTGGTCCTCTCGTCCATCAATCATGGGTGTCGCCACTCGCCACTGCCCGGCTGGAAAAAAAAAAGTCGATTTATTGGTAAGGTAAGTGTGCATTGTAATGTTTTCACAAGTATAGGGCAAGGCCCGGCCTGTAATTGTAGATGGAAAAACAAAGGGGATATTGAGAAACAAAGTTTAAACAAATGCACAAGTTATGGTGTAGTACAACAAGAACACTTTCCGAGGTGGCATGTATGCATCATCTCTACTCTAGTCTGTTTCCAGCATTGACCTTCAACAATAACAGTAGAGTGCAGGCCCACAGTGACAGGGCTGACGGCACGTTGCCTAGCAGTAGCACATCCTTCGTTTAGACTTTAGAGTACTTTTTTTTTTTTTAAAGAGTTGGACAAAGGCAAAGCACATTATCCATTCCAAACATAGCATTTTACAGTTTAAGTTAGTAAATCAATGCACCGCAGTCATCCCACCGCTACACTCTATTCCACTTCTACACAGATATTTGGGTCTGCTGTGGTTGTTGTTGACGTGTTTACCTTTAGGATTTTAAGTTTTATGCCACTCATGAAACGTCCTCCTGACTTGTTATTATTTCATCAATCATCATCTCCGATACTTGTACTGACTGACTGTGAAGATCGGCCTGCAGTAGAAGTAAAATTGTTATTACACAACAAGAGTAGAAATATTATTGACTTGAGTTAGTCTTTAGTGTGTACAGAAAGATAGATTACTAGTACACTTTGTGCACAGCAAACCAACAACGAAAACACAAACACCAATCGCTCAGAGTCAGGTGTCCAATGCATGCCATTAATTGTCATTACCTGTTCCTTCTCATCTTAAGTTAACGGGCCGTCTATTTTGCCATCATCATCATGGACGGTGCTTTTGTGTCAATCATACTCATTGCGCAGATTGAGTGAGTCCCCTTCCTGTATTGAATTAAAAGCAATGTATCACCAAGCTGCAGGAGAAGTACAAATTTCTTATTTGCAAGAAGGGGAAAATTCACCTTGAGTTAAGTTTAGTGTGTACTGTAGAAAGATGATTAGTGCACAATTACATAACTTCATGCACAACAAAATCACTCAGTCTGTGACTCTGCGTCCAATGCATGGCATCAATCATTACCTGTTCCATCTTATTTCCAGTTAATGGGCAGTCTCTCTCGGCTCTGAAAGGAGGATAGCTATAGTAGTCATCTGATTCATGCTCCACTTCTTTTGGCGGGACTAGGAAAGTTTTGATTTTTTCTTCTATTTACCATCATCCAATCATCATTCATGAGGGCAATGGATTTGGGCGGGAGATTCAGTATGATGGAGCGGAGGAGCTGGATTCAGAGGACTGTACTGTCAAATTGCAGACACCTGAAACGTGTATATTAAATAAGAAGAGTAGAAGTCGGTGGTAATGGATTTGTTGTGATTCACAAGTTTGTAACCGGAACGACAGACACACAAATAAAGGGGGAAAAAAGTGAGGAAGACAGTAAGTACAAGCCTAATTGTCAGGGAAGTATAGCTCGTCCTCAAACTCTGGGGGGTCAGCCAGTAGTAGGTAATCATGTGACACACTACTTCCGTCACCTGAGCCGCTGTCCTCATCTTCCTCCATTGATTCATGTATTGTGTAATTCGGTGGTATGAAGTGCTGATTCATTTTGATCATTGTTAACCTCTCCACGTTTTTGGGCGAGAGACTGGTCCTTCTCAATGTTACAATAGAACCAGCAGCACTGAAAACATGTTTGGAAGAGACACTTGCGACAGGGCAAGCCAGATAGCTTATCGCCAGCCTGCTGAGCAGTGGCCATTCAGACCTTTTTCTATACCAATACTGCAATGGGTTTCGATCAATGTACACCTCTGTTGGGTCATCCAGATAGGCCTGGACCATCCGCTCAATGTTCATGGGTGCTGCTGGTAAGCTTTTGGGCTCTTTTCTCTGTGCATCAGCACTGTGCTTATTAATGCCTAACTGTATATACCAATCGTCTAACGATTCTACTGGGCCTAATGATCCAGTTATTGATGCTGTTGTTGATAGTGATGGTGAGTGTTGTGATCCAAACGCACTGCCCTCAGCCGACAAAGTTAGACTTGATCCTGCATGCCCTGCTGCAGTACTTCTTGTGGGTTGATCTTGCGGGCTTTTAATTAGCAGCCGTTCGTTTTCCAACTTACTGGCTGGCTCAGCTATACAAGTTTTGTAGCGGGCAACATCAATCTCTGAAAAAGCAAAGCATGTCTTCAGTCCAAATTTTGCATGTGGATCCAGAATTGTGGCACAAATGTAATGTTCTTGTGACCAAATTGTATTTTCTATCCTTGTATTATCAGCTAAGTGACGGGCTAAGCTCTCCACCAAGTCATAGGCTTCCCTTTTGTCCTCTACACCTTTGTATGATTCAGAAACCTTCTTCAGCTGATGCTCTAGCATTTGCAATAATGGGATAGCTTGGCCCATTGTACAGTCCTCCTTGCTGACTTCACGTGTGAAGACCTTAAAAGGAAGAAGCATCTCAGTAAGGCATTTAATTAGGCTCCATTGCTCCATCTCAAGGTTCATGCCTTTAACAGTAGCATCCCTCTTTTCCAGACATATTCATGGAGTGACCTGTACTGCTCATACAGACGATCAAGCATGTAATACGTTGGGTTCCAACGTGTTGCCACCTCCTGGATGAGTGCCTTGACTGACATCCTATTTTCACGTTGGATGATCCTCAGCTGCTTCCGAGCTTTAAAAGAATGGCTGAAATGAGTGCATATTCTTCGGCAGATGGCCAGTAAGTTGCTGACTATGGGTTCTTTTTTCAGAAAGTCTTGAACTATAATGTTTATGCAGTGCGCCAAACACGGAACCCTGAAATAGGAACCAAGATCCATGGCCTTAAGTACATTACTGCCATTGTCTGTGGCAACAAAACCAATACTAAGCCCTCTTGGGTGCAGCCATTCAAAAACCTTGCTGCGAAACTCTTGCAAAATGTTTACAGCCATATGAGATTTCTCCATGGCGAACATGGCTACAGTTGCATGTTTCCGAGTACTTTTAAAAATCGCAGCTGTGTCAACAGCACCTCGTACAGATAGCTTATCTCTAACCCCCACAAAAGAGACCCAGTGTGCAGTGATGCACATGTAATCTGTGGCTTGGCAACTGGTCCACATGTCTGTTGTCAGGTGGATATTGTGAACAGCACTCTGCTGCAAAGCTTGTCCAACCAATTCCAGCACATCATGATGTAGTGCCGGAACAGCAATTCTTGCGAAATAGGACCGGCTGGGAACCTTCCATTTAGGGCAGATGGCTGACACAAATTCAAGGAAACCCACCCCTTCCACAAATGAAAAAGGAAGAAGGTCCAGCGCTAACATTTTAGCCAGCTTTGCATTGTACAACCGTGCCGTTGGGTGGTTGCGTTGGGACTGCCCCTCTAACCTAAGCACGCTCTCAATGGGAGGCTGGATTACTTTCCTTTATGGTGCTGTTTTCATTAACCCACATAGGCTCAACGACACAGTTGGTCTCATTGCGGTACTCGGTCGCCTTGGTGTCTCAGCCTGACTCTGAGTATGGCTCTTACTGCGGTGCCACTCAGATGTTACTGAGGAGGATGTGGGCGGTACCACTGCACTACTGGGGACAGGGCTAGAAATGCCTCCCTCTTCTTCACCTTCCATCGCTATAATATCGCTCCCTGATTCTTCCTGACCAACTTCAATGGGTTGAGTTTTTCTACTTTCTTTTAACTGAAGTAGGTGATTCTCCCACACGATAGTGTTGTGTATTCTGAGATGACTTGCTTGGCCTCCGGTACCATAGTTTGTACCAAGCTTACCCCGCCGAACACCTTGCCGACAAATTGAGCATATAGCAACGTTCTCCTCCTTGGTGCTAACAGAAAAGAAGTCCCAAACTGGGGAGGAGAACTTTCTGGCACTGCTGGATGTGCCACTTTCAATACCAGAAGAACTGGAGGGTGTGCTTGAAATGTGACCCTGTGCACCTAGACTGTGACTTTTACTACCAATACCTACTGAGATGGTTGAGCTGGATGTAGGTCCCTGCCGGGCCTTGTAAAATATGGCAGCTGGAGGTGGTGGTGGTGTAACCTGTGTTGGTGATATCCGTGCTACATCCCGCTCAGTACCAGCCTTTCTGGATAGGGTGAGAATGTTGGTCTCCAATCCCTTTGGGGCAGGAGTAATGTGCGTGATGACTGGCTCGTCTTCATCAACATCACCCCCCTCTTCTACATCTACCTCTATAACTCGTTTTTCTGGGACCTTCCTTTTCAGAAGCATTGCCTTGTGGCGTATATCACTCTCAGACTGAGCTGGTGGGTGCCAAGTGGCATCACGATCATCAGAAGCGTGGCTTGAAGAAGAAGATGATGGACTAAGCCTCATTTTCCTTGCTGGTGGTCTGGAAGACAATAGATCTTCTGAAACAGTGGTTTGACTTTGCTCCACTTTGTCTGCAGGAAGCTCGATTTCCTGAAATGCCCCTACGTCAGGAGCAACAACTACTATGGTGGGCTGTTGCGGCTGCTGCTGTTCTTGTTGCGGCCGCTGCTGTTCTTGTTGCGGCCGCAGCTGTTCTTGTTGCGGCCGCAGCTGTTGTTGTTGCGGCCGCAGCTGTTCTTGTTGCGGCTGTTGCTGTTCTTGTTGCGGCTGCTGCTATTCTTGTTGCGGCTGCTGCTGTTCTTGTTGCGGCCGCAGCTGTTCTTGTTGTGGCCGCAGCTGTTCTTGTTGTGGCCGCAGCTGTTCTTGTTGCGGCCGCAGCTGTTCTTGTTGCGGCCGCAGCTGTTCTTGTTGCGGCTGTTGCTGTTCTTGTTGCGGCTGCTGCTATTCTTGTTGCGGCTGCTGCTGTTCTTGTTGCGGCTGCACCCTTATCTGCTGAGTTTGCGCCTGCGTTGATTGTGTACTACTTTGCAATAATGACATTTCAACATCGCTGCTCGTTCGTAGACTGGCTACCTCTGCGACACTAAAGCCCTTGGGCCTAGGTTGGTGGGGTTGGACGCTGGTGCTGAGGTGCTGCTCCCAGCTTGGTTCCCGGACAACGCTGATGCAGGCGTAACTTTTTTGGTGCCATAAAAAACATTGGCCGGCACACCACCAGTCGTGGTTAATGGCACTTCCTTTTTCTGTTCCTTCTTCTCACCGGCAACTTTCTTGGCACTGGACCTGGTACCTTTCTTTGGGGCCATCTTCTTCAGATGTCAGACAGGATGCAGATGCACAACAAGTTCTGGTCACACGTGGACTAGTGGTGCGCAGAAGGACTTCTGTCTGGCTGGCAGTACAACGGGGTAGCCGGGTGATGCTGATGACACCTCCTCCTCTGGCTTTTTTGTTCACCTAAAAGCAAATAAGCCAGGAGAAGAACATCAGTGAAATGTTGCATTTGTTGTTGTGGTTCAGTTACTTAGTACTGTACTAGTGCAAACAAAAGATAGTCTAGCCATTTAGGACTTTTTTTCGACAAGGGCTATGTTATACTACTGTGTACAGTCACACACTACACTCTCAGGAAGGATAGGAAAGTTAATAAGAGCCACCAAAATAAAAATGTAATGGAAGTGGGGTGGACCCTATTTGCCATTAAATTATTTGAGCATCTCAGCATCCATGGAGCTGCTGCTGGCAAAGGGGGTGGATGGATGGAAGTAGTAAGCCAATAGGAAAACCATGCAGGCCTATATGGCAAAAGCAGGACAGTAATAACTCCCAACGCAAAAAAGGCCACCAGCCACATGGACACTCACAAATCATAAATAAGCAGGGGGCCTGGGAAACACCGGGAGCTGACAAAAGGCCTATAAAAGCTAGGTAAAGGATGCATGCTAAAGCACACTGCTCTGCCTTTTTAATGCAACAAAATGCAAATACAAACATTCACAGGCCCCAAAAAGGTCTTCTGCAGGGTGCATGCATTGCACACCAACACACACCAGACACACACAACAAAAGCATGTCTGTAAGACAACCAACATCAGAAACCCACCCCAAAAAAACACACTTCCCCAACTCAATCCAATGCCATCCATGCCCTAAATAATGTCTAAATTCCACAGACCACACAGAAACACTTGATTAATACAGCTGTGGCTACCTGCTCAGCCTCTGAGCCTACTGGTTGAAAGCAGGCCTGTTGTTGGCAGACAAGGCCAGACAAGCTTGCAGGCCTAGGCTTCAAAATGGCCACCAGCCACATGGCCAGGCCCAACAACATCAGAAAGCCCACCCCCAAAAAAACACACTTCCCCAACTCAATCCAGTGCCATCCATGCCCTAAATGATGTCTAAATTCAACAGACCACACAGAAACACTTGATTAATACAGCTGTGGCTACCTGCTCTGATCCTACTGGATGAAAGCAGGCCTGTTGGCAGACAAGGCCAGGCAAGCTTGCAGGCCTAGGCTTCAAAATGGCCACCAGCCACATGGCCAGGCCCAACAACATCAGAAAGCCCACCCCAAAAAACACACTTCCCCAACTCAAACCAATGCCATCCATGCCCTAAATGATGTCTAAATTCAACAGACCACACAGAAAACACTTGATTAATAGAGCTGTGGCTACCTGCTCTGATCCTACTGGAGCAAACGCTATAAAACAAACCGGGTCCTGAACATATCTTCAAATACCTGGTCTTGTAGCTACTGGAGCGGGAGACGAGGTCAGATGGAATTGTACTGCCTATAGCATCTTAAACAGATATCAGGCAAGCCAAGCAGGGGAGGGAGGCATGGGAGGATAGTTTGGCAAGTCATATGCGTCACTGGCTGTTATACAGGTGCCAGGACTCTTACCCTGGCCTTTACCATCTACTGTAATCCTGACTGAGATGCAAAGTTTCCAGTGAATGTAGAGATACTTGTACAAGTGCATAGCATAAAATCAAAAAAGTTTGTTAAAAAAAAATCTAAAGAATCAAGAACTAAGCCTGTCAGTTTTGGACACTTTGTAGCCCCCCATCAGAGCAGATTGCAGGGTTTATTCCCAACATTAAAGCAGTATCTCCCTATGACCCATTCCCTCCAAAGATTGTACATTTAGTACTGAAAGTTATAGCTCGTCAGCTGTCTAATTTTTTCCACGATGTTCAAGACCAGGATCTTTCCTACCCCTTGGAAGTCAGCATCAGTTCTTACTCTCACAAAAAAGCCTGATCTTAATATCTTGGATCTGAACAGTTATCGACCCATATCTCGGCTTCCATACTTAGCCATCCATCCTGGTAAAAAAAAATTATGAATCTTTAACATCTTTTAGATGAAACTCAGTTAGGCTTCAGGCAAAATCACAGTACTGAAACTGCTTAGATTACAGCCACAGTGGAAATTAGAGCATCCCTGGACAGAGGTGGTAATGCAGTCCGAATCCTGCTGGATTTAGCAGCTGCCTTCGATACGGTCAACCAGTACATATTGGTTGACCATATGGGGGATTTCGGGATCGACTACATGGCTCTGACCTTATTAAAACCTTTTCTTACCGGATGCTGTCAAGTGGTGTTGCTGGGCGAATTTAAATCAGACCCATACTTTTTCCCATGTGGGATCCCACAGGGTTCACCTCTATCCCCTACCTTATTAAATCTTTAGATTACATCTCTTTCCGCCTTGATAAAATATTTTGGCTTGTCATTGGCGTCATACGCTGATGACACACAAATTATAGTCTCCCTTGCAAATAGCACATGCCATTCTTGTGGCAGATTCAGAAACTGCATGAGTGCGGTCAACAGATGGATGGACTGTAATTGCCTGAAATTAAATTCCACAAAAACAGAGGTCATCCTGTTTTGCAATAATATGTCCATTTGGTCTCCGGATTGGTGGCCGTCTGAACTAGGCACTCTTCCAATGCCAATCTCAAAAGTAAAGAATTTAGGGATATTGATGGACAGTTAAGAAGGTAACTTCCACCTCCTTTAATGTACTTGAAATCATCAAGAAATTTGAAAAATATCTTCCTGCAGATCTTGTGAAATCTGTAGTCATTGATTTAGTGTTCTCGCAACTGGACTACTGCAATGGTCTGTATGTAGACCTTCCAAAGGGCCCACTAAAGAAATGACAAACCCTTCACGGTTTTGACAAAAAAAATCTCCAAATCTCAATCGGCCAAATTAGCCATTACGCAACTTCATTGGCTCCCAGTTAGCCATCATATCACCTTCAAAACACTTTGCCTGGCCTACAAGACATGGGACGGAAAAGCTCCATCTTATTTGTAGAAAAATCTAGAATGGTATATCCCTGGCAGAACCCTCCGTTCTGGCGCAGCTAGATGTATAAAGGTTTCAACCTTTAAACGTGCCTCATACGGTGGAAGAAGCTTTTTTCAGAACGACGGCTCTACAATGGAACCATCTTCCGTTTTAATTTGAAAAAAGCGCCATCACTTTTGGTCTTCAGAAAACAGCTCAAAACCTTGCTTTTTAATCAATGACATTATAGTTATTCAAATTTAGGATTCTGATGGTCTCATTCTTTCTAAATGTTGACTGGTGGCTCGCCATTGGAGAATGTAGACTGTGTGGTGCCTGCATTTTAGAGTTTTCATAGTTTAGCCATCAGCACCAACTTAAAATATCTGCAGATATTTAATAGCACAGTCCACACCAATGGTTGCCACTGCTATTATTAACAGTTTCTGGGGAAAAGCTCAGAAATTTGAGGTTTTTTTTAGCAAATGGAAATGGTAAAAGTTTGAACTCGCAGCTGCTGAAATCTGATCTTTCATGGACCAGTCAAGGTCTATCATAATTCTATGATTTTTAACTTTAGAAGAAAGAGAGGAACACGCCTCAAAAATGTCAAGCCATATTTCATTGGGCTGAACCAGCATGAGCTCAGTCGTATTAGGGTTCACATTAAGGTGGTTAATATGCATCCATTGATCAATTGCCATCAAGTAAAACCAACGAGACTTCATCTTCTACAGTGGCAGGCAGGATTTTAACAGTTAGCTGTGCATCATCAGCATAAAGCCGTATATTCCAGGATTCAAGCATAGCCATTAGTGGACTCGTGTCAGTCTTGAGCCTTTTAGTCATGCAAACATGTGTCCTCGAATCCGCAGTATGCCAGTCATAAAACTAAAATGACATGTTGACTATATCCAGTGCTAATAAAGGTGTGCTAAAATTAGGACTTTGACACTGTCGCCATCCACGGTAGTATGTAGATAATCCATAAAGTATGCTGTGAATGATTCAGTGTTATGGTGGCTGATGAACCCTGATTAATATTCACATAATATGTTCTTGTCCTCAATATAACCCTGGAGTTCTGCGTTCTCAACCCGTGCCGAGATTTTTGATACAGAAGATACATTTGAGATGGGTGTAGGGTTAGACAAACCTGTTGGGTCGGCTTTAGGATTTTGATTTTTTTTTTTAAATAAGTGCGTACTAACTACATCCTTCAGATCCGGTTCTTTCAGAGATAAAAAAAAGATATATCAACAGTCACGACTCTGTATGGCTGAATATATTGGTTCATATGGAAAGACGGTATTTGTCTTGATTAAAGGAGGGACAAAGTTAGATGAGAAACCTAAAGCCTTGTTTTCTGATTCAGAATGCCATAGGAGTTTTGATCAAACACACAGCAAAAACTACTGCCAATAACAGAGAAAACTTGGTGGGAGGCAGACCTTGATTTGCATCAGCATAAAGATAACAGTAAAGCACATTTAAAGCAGCAATTTTGCAGACACTCTATTTTGTGAATTACAGACAATTTAGGAGTGGGAACTGGAATACCAAATTCTATATCTTATCTTTTAAGAGTTTTAGATCTTCTGTCACAGAGGTTTTTACAAAAAGTGTGATTTGAATTTGTTTCCATCCAGTGTTTCTGTGGCTTTGATTTTTTTCTGTGAGTTTGAATGCTTTCTGGGACCCGTTGAAAAGACCTCTGGAATGTGCATACTGCTTTAAAACAATGCCCCTTCTGCCTTTTATGTGCAGCTCTACTAACGAGGCTGGCAATTTGCACTAAATGGTAACAGTTATTCATAACCGACATTGTAAGTTAACTGTAGAAGTTCATACTGCTCTGCTATGTAAGAACCAGTTACAACATCGAGAAATAGGTTATGATTAATCAGATGTCAGCTTGACTAGGCTGGTAACTTAATTTGCAGTAACCTCTCCTAAAAAGTAACATGATTGTATCATGGAGTGATTATTTCTGAAAGAGAATTCTAGCCACCGATTCCTCACCTTTTTATTATTCCCCAGGCATCGGACTGTTTCTGAAAACTTTTTCAGCAGAATCTCAGTGTGCTGGAAGGTGGCACCTTGCCGCTCTGCACTGACACTGTTCTTCACTGATAATCTCATGCGGGCCCTATATGGGCCCCAATCCTGCACACTTAAGTCTGTTCTTTTCTTACCACGCCATCATATTCAGATAAGGAGCTTTCTTTGTGTTTCAGGACATTGTACCTCAAAGTTCTCCATTGTGCAATAGATGTCACCCCCAAAAACTAGGGACTGTAGCTAACAAATGTCTGCGACAGATCCCCACCAAGTATGCTTGTGGTGCCTTGGGTCGAGCCACAACTCCAAGGTCTGCACTGATTGTGTGTTGAAGGCTGTCAGGGAATGCGAGGCGAAACTCTAATTTGGCAAGCATAAGCAGGCTCTGCATCTGGCCTGTCCAAGTTCCTGCGCGAGTCCAAGGTTCGCTCCTGGAGTCGCATGAACCGGTCTAGAGGCCAGCCTTCATCGCGCTCCAAGCCTTCAGGTAAATCTAAAAAGAAACACAAAAAGGCGAAGCGGAATTCCACTCCCTTGCCACTCTCATTCATCTCAGCAGGGGCAGTGGCACTCTTCTCAATCTCTCTCCTGAAGTTGGTTGACTTTAGAGCTGATCCCGCAACTCGTGCCGTCCTAACCAGAGTTTCGGGGCCGAATGCCATGCCGCTTCTGATTGTAGAGTCCTGCACAGCCATGCTCCTGCTCTTTTGATCCCTACCATCTCCCTGTGGCGTGCCTTCAGGTCCAAAGAAACCACAAGGCCCTCTATCTGGAGTGCTTCTGCCGGGTTTACCTTCAACATCAGTTGGATACTCTGTGCCCCTCAGGCTCCACCGTCGACCCCTGATTCTAGCCCAAGACCTGTGCCGGCCCTGGGTTCCCCAGTGCCAGAGGTGGAGGACTCAACCGTTCTTGCCGACGTCTATTCGGCGCTGATCTGAAGTCGTGCCCGAATCCACCTGAGGCACCGCTTCCTCCATTGGATATAGCAGCCCCTCAAGTGAGGCAGCCCACTTTGCACTCCCTCTTTGTCGCTGATTCTGATGACTATGACCAGCTTGCTCAGCCCTACAATGATGACAATTAGTACAAGTGCTGCGGGTGGCTAGTATCCTCGATACCTCTCCAGATATGCTCTTTTTTTTCTCCTCCCTGACCTGCCAACGAGGAATTGGATAACTACGCTATAGTTCACGAGGCCAGCTCTCCACCATAGAGGTGAAAACTAAGGTTCTTACTAAGGTCCAGCAAGCAGGACATACCGCTGCTGAGCCCATTTAATGAGGTCCTTGGAGACCCTTTACTAGGGGCCTGGGGCTGACCTTGCTCTGGTCCCCCTTTCAACCGGCAAATTGCCCTACGCCATCTTCTTGCTCCGGGTGACCCTGCTTATCCTTCACTTGACAGCCGTGTGGTTCAGACCTTCATGAGTTAGTCTCATCTTATCACATTTCCTACATCTTGCCCTGACAGGCAATTTATCAAGTGGAAACATTTGTCGAGTGTTTTTTCCTCCACCAGCCTGGCCCCCTGCTCTGTCAATGCCAGCTGCTTTTTGGGCTGTTTCTCTCATGCCCTTCGGATTCAGTGGCAGACGTCCTCCCTGGTGTGCCTAAAAACCTTCGCCCTGTCCTGCCACAAGCGATTCAGGATGGTCGTGATGCAGCCAAGCTTAAGATTTTTTGTGGCTTGGACATCAGCAATTCCATTGGATAAGCTTTTGGCACCAGTTATGTCATTCTCCGCCATGTGTGGCTGCAGTCAGCTGGGTTCTCAGGTGATGTTTAGTCTTCTGTGATGGACATGCCTTTAATGGGATACGCCTGTTTAGGGACAAGGTTGATTCTGCTCTTGAGAGATTTAAAGAGATTAGGGCTACTAATCGCTCTTTGGACCTCTCCGTCACTCCGTGACAACGGCACCACTTCAAATGCTCCTTACGCAGTTTTGAACGAGGCTCCACTTGACTCTAGCCTGTCCAACCCTCTCAGGAGACTGAGCAATTTCTCGGTCGAGGTGTTCACTGCCCACGCAGCCAAGGTCAGAATAAATTGCTACAAGTGGGGGTGCGCCAGTTCAATGAAGTCCAATAGACTCAGTGTGATGTCAAAAAAGACTATGGATTTCAACCAGATGTGCGGTTGAACGGACTTCAACATGCAGGTTTTATCATGCCTGTAAGTACCACTAGGGTTTCCAGAGCAATATCCTGGAGAGAATTGTTGCAGAGCCACCACGCTTCCGGATACATTTTCTTGAATTTATAAGCCCTGATAAAGTTCTCCTAGTGGGAACGAAACGCGTTGGCTGAGCTCAGTTTTTCTACTGAACATTTGGGAAAAAAAACATTTGAAATAAAGGATTTTTTTGACATCACACTGAGTCTATTGGACTTCATTGAACTGGCGCACCCCCACTTGTAGCAATTTGTCTGGATCTGTAATACAGAGGCGTCACACAACGGCTGGCACTTGGGAGTATTGCGCAGAGCGTGAGGTGCAGAGCTAAAAGTCCGCCATTGAAACTGTGGATGTATTAGCCAAGGTCAGTATGTTGCCCAGTCCACCACCCCCCGATCCACTAACTGCCACATCTCTTTAGTGTGCCCTTGACGGAGCACAGCCACCCAGTGAGAGAAAGAATCCAATTATTCTTTCTAGGTTGGCAGGCAATCACTTTTGGACAGGAGGGTCCTGCAGGGACTTTGCAAGGGGTACTCTCTTCCAATCATTTCTTCTAGGCCGCACCTTCCACCATCCTCCCCTCCCTCCATGACTGATGGAGGACCATCTGTCCAAATTATGGATGTAAGTGCAAGCCATTTTGGCCAAAGGGGCTATTGAGAGGGCACCGGTGCCAGAAGTTGGGCGTTGTTGTTATTCTCGCTACTTTCTGGTGCCCATAGAAGAACAAAGGCATTCAGCCTAGTCTAGATCTGCACTTTCTCAATGTGAAGGAGGAATTTAAAATACTCACCCTGGCCCAAATATTGTCTACCCTCAACCCTGGAGAACGAATAGTAGCATTGGGCTTACAGGAAGCCTATTTTCATATTCCCATCCTGCTGGCCCATCAGCTCTACATGTGGTTTGCGCCAAGGTACAGTAGTATTTCAAGTTTGCTGTTTTCCCCTTTGGTCTCACCAGTGCACCCCGGGTGTTCACGAAAGTGGTGGTGGTAGTGGCAGCAGCTCATCTTCGGAGATCTGGAATGCCAGTCTTGGCCTCCGACGATGACTGGCTGTTGAAGGCGGGCGCACTCCTGGCTGTTGTCAACCCCCTCCAGACTACGTCAAGCCTTCTGTTATCTTTGGGGTTCATTATCAACATGCCAAATTCACACTTGACTCTTCGGACGCAATCTATCATCAGAGCTATTGCGGATGCGGTTTGGTTTTGTGCCTTTCCCTGGGAAAGAGCGTTCAGGACATTCTGGCTATGATCCTGATCTTTCAGCCTCTGTCCTGAATTTCAATGGAGTCGACTCTGAGACTTCAGGGACGGATAGTCTCCTGCATCCTGCTGCTCAAGCACTCTAGGTGGCATATGCGGGCTCCGAAGTGGGATCTGAAATCTTAAGAGCCAAACAACAAGGGGACCTCTTCATCCACATTCAGATTTCAGAGGAGACTGCAAAAGATCTGCAGCTGTGGTTGCTGGACTGCGATAGGGTCAGCGGCAGACCCCTCAACCCTCCCCCACCCAGAGCTGACAGTGGTGACCAATGCTTTACTTCTGGCCTAGGGTAGCCATCTGGAAGAGGTGGAGATCAGAGGCCCTTGTCTTCAGCAGAGTCCAGACTTCCCATCAACCTTCTGGAGCTAAGGGCCTTCCACGTGGTGTTAAAGACCTTCTTGCCGTCCAGCAAAAAGGAGGCTGGTACAGTTGCTCATGGGCAACACCACCGTCGCTGACCCTGTGCCAGGAGGCCTTGCACCTCTGGAAACGGCTGGACCACCAAGGAATATTCCTAGTGGTGTACCACCTGGCAGGATCCTTGAATACCAGGATGGATGGGTTCAGCCTTCGGCGCCTAATGCAATTACAGCCGGAGGTGAGGCAAGGTATTTTCTGGAATGGGAAGAACTTTGGCTCGACCTGTTCACCACTGCGGAGAACGTGCAATGTTAGCAATTCTCCGTATTTGAGTTTCCAAAGCATTTCTCTCTCAGTGACATTTTCCACCCTGAGTGGAACTCGGGGCTCCTCTATGCTTTTCCGCCAATACCACTCCTGCTCCAAATTCTCAAGAAGACCAGGTTAGACAAGGTCCAAGTCATCCTAGTGGCTTGGGGTTGGGCACAGAGAGTTTGGTATTCGTAACTGTTGGGCTTGAGCGTATTTCCTCCGATCAGGCTGCTCCTGTTGCAGCAGCAGGGCAGGGTACTGTACCAGGGCCTTCACAATCTCCACTTTCATGCTTGGAGATTGAGCAGCAACAGCTGAACACCTTTGACCTTCCTTTTGAAGTTGTTGATGCAATCTTGGCAGATAGGCATCCCTTGACGAAAAGGGTATACGCCTCTCAGTTGAGCACATTTGTGACTTGGTGAGGCACATTCTGGATTGATCCCTTCCAGGCCAAATTTTCTGATGGTCTGTTATTTTTCCTGTCTCTTGCCTAGCAAAGCTTTGCATTGGGCACAGGTAAGGATTGCATTTTGGCCTTCTTTCAGTTGCCAGATCAGCCCTCATTGTTTTAGTCAAAGTTGTGATGCTATTTTTGAAAGGGCTTCAACAAATGTTTCTCACGTCTCCCTTTGTCATGGCCCAATGGGACCTAAAACGTGTCCTGAAGTATCTGATGTGCATTCCATTTGAGCCGCTTCACAGCAGTCCCTTAGGGTTCCTTACCATTAACGCGGTATTCCCGTCTCCATCACCTCAGCACGACAAGAAAGTGAGCTTCAAGCTCTGTCCGTCCACCCTACAATACCTCCGTCCCAGACAGACTAGTTCTGCAAACTCTGCATCCTTCCATTTGTCACACTGTTCCATGTCAGTCAAACAAACACCCTACCTGCGTTCTATGGTCCATCTCACCCTAGGTGGATTTTTCATTACAGTGGGCAGCTGCAGTCACCTATGATGTTCGCAGGTGATCCATCAAGGACCCTCCTGCTTTTACTTTCAGTGTGTGGACCCCCTCCCCCATGTTTGGCCATGTCTTGGGGGCCCTGATAAGTTGAAACCGGCAACAGGATGGGATGTAAACCCTTAATCGATGTCCCGATCTTGCTCAATGTGCCTTTTTTACCGTGTACAACTTAATAGGTGTGAAGGTGTTCCTGTAACCTACGTTGGGGCTCTTATTACCGCATAACATATGAAAGAGGCACAGGTGCGCTGAATCAATGTATTCCCTCTAATTGTAGGTGATCTACCCTATGTGTTGATGGTATTAGTGAGCTGTATGTCACTGGTGAGATCTAATCATTTATGTATTTTGTTCACCTTCCCTAACTGCTGCATTTCATGCCCTGATATTATGAAATATGTCCTTTTTAACCTTGTATTGTCAGGATAACAAGTATTATTTCAGGATGTGCATTGCATGTGCAGTGATGGTGTTTTCATGAGGTGTGCCACATATAAGTCTTAATCTTATTGCACTGTGATGTTTGGACAATTGCCAAGGTGGCAAATTAATTAGTGGTTCATGTTGTTTTGATTATGTTTATATGCTATACAGAAACTTATTTTTATATAATATTGTGTGGAGTCTGTTTTGTGGTGTATTTATTGTGTACTGGTGTGAGTGTGCAGCGCAAACGCTTTACACATTGCCTCTGAGATAATAATAATCCACATTTGTAAAGCGCAAACAATCACCCGTAAGGGTCTCTAGGGGCTGGGGGCCGTTGGGAAGACTAAGCATGCTATTGCCCAGAGTCACATGGTGCTGGGCTAATCTGCCGCCGGCGTCGGGGATCGAACCGTGATCCCCAGGTTCCGGCGTCAGTCGCCCTGGCCGCGTCGCCACACCTCTTCCCCTAAGTCAGATAAGCCTGACTGCTGGTACCAAGCTACCAAGACGGTGAGCAGGGGTTTTCTTGGGTGTGTAACTCCCTTAACTAGAGTGCTGAGTTCTGCCTGGCTTAGATGTATACCTTAGCCAACCAGAAACCCAATTTCTAACATTGGTGGCAGCGGTGGGATAGGACTTGCGTTTGCGCAGTACCATAGTGACTCATTGTTGCAGTAGAAACATTGCTTTGAGACCATTAAGTGTTTTAATTTCCTTATTCTCTCATTGGTCATTTTTTATTGTTTATTCCTGCTTCAGCTCTTACATCTGGGAATCTTGTTGTTGCACTTGTGTTTTAGTACCTGCCGAAATGAAATCGACCTTTGACAGATATGCCTTAGGGGGTACGATTTTGCAGAGTTAAAGATTTTCTGCAGGGAGAGGGGACTAGCTGTGAGAGAAGGATCCACGGCATTTACCCTCAGACTGACCCACCAGGCATTTCAAATGGCACATGGGAAAAGCGCATCAACAGAGAACCAGGAGGGTGATAGTTTTGGGGAAGGCCATGAGGAGAGCCCAGAGATTAGTGGGACGGTTACGAGTCCGCATCCCAGAGGGCAGTGGCCCTGAAGAGTCTGAGGAGGATGGAGAGAATGACTAAGCATGGACGCCAGTGGACCGGGAGGACTCCATAGATAGGGAGTCTCTTGCTGGGTCTAGTGCCAGGAGCAGTGTCACCTCCCATTTACTATCCCCTGAGGAGCTTATAGATGGACGGGAGGAGAGGAAACTGAGGTTGCAGTTAGCACAGCTAGCTGTGAAAGAGAGAAAGGCTGAGAGAGCCTTGGATGAGAAACAGGTCTTGTGGGCTCATAAACTTTCTCTCAGGGAGCTAGAAATTAGAGTCCAGGAGCGTTAGTTGGAAGTTCTGGACCCACCACCACTGCAGGTGGAGTCCAGTGGTGGCAGCAATTGTGACTCTAGCGTTAGGAACACCACCCACATACCCACAGATGTGGTGCCTAGCTTCAAAGAGGGGGATGACCTAAATCAGTCGTTGGAGGACTATGGGGGAGCTCTGGTAGTGCATAGGATCCCCGACGAGGAGTGGGTAACTGGCAAGGTGAGCTATAATCCTCAGGATGGGAGGGATGCTCTATTGTCCCTCGAAGGGAGTGACAACAGGTGTAGCCCCCCCCCCCCCCCACACCAATGAGAGAAACACTGATAAGGAGGCATGGCTTCACCCCTGAAGAGTTCAGGTTGAGGTTTAGGGGCAGCAGGAAACTACACTAGTCTTGGGGTGAGTTTGTGGAGGATTATTGCAATGCACCAGAGGGATGGTTGAAGGGTAGCACAGCAAACAATTTTGATGGGCTGTTCAATCTGGTTGTCAGAGAACACATGTTCCGTTGTTGTTTTACAGGGCTATGCAGACACCTGTTGGAGTGTATGTTCTTTTTTTTTTTAAACAATTTTTATTGTTTTCAAAACAACAACTCAATACATGCCCCTCTACCTCCACCGTCGAACTGTTGGAGTGTATGTTCTCTGACCCCAGGGAACTTGTAAAGGAGGCAGACCTCTGGGTGAGTGCCAGAGGGTTTGGAAAGGAATTTGTGAGTGATCCTGAAGGGAGTGGCTCAGGCTTCCCACCAGTGATGGTGTCTGGCAGTAGCACTCCAGAATGGAGGGTGTAGAAGGCCACATGGAGGGGTGAGAAGGGGAGGCAGTCTCCAGTGGGAGAACCAGAGGGTCAGGGGATTTCTCCCAAACCACAGGGTTATCTTGAGGGCTTAACTCCCTTACCAGAGTGGTGGGTTTTGCCTGGCTTAGATACATACCCTAGCCAACCAGAAACCCATTTCTAACAGGCTTCATCTTCTGTGCCATTTCTAACTTTGCGATTAACCTGTCTGACGCTGCTGGCTCAGTTACCGGCGCAGATGCCAATCTCGCCTACGCCAATTGAAGATCAGATTATAACTTCAAATTCTACTTTGGTCTATGCTCAATCGGAGCCTGATTTATCCAGAGAGGAGCTTCTTTTTTACCCTGAATATGCACAGGATAATATTTTGCAAGATGCTAGTGAACGCGATTAATGCCCAGATGTTTGGTTAACATCCCCTAATCCTCCTATGGCCACTGAAGAAGCAGCATAATTTGCCAAAATGATACGTAAGGCAGCAGAGACCCTTGACCTTATACTACCCACACAGGATGTCAAGACTATCCAGTTAATAGAGGTTTTGGACATGATACATTGTTCACAAGAACCTTTATTACCTTCCAGTGAGGCATTAACAGATGTAGTGATGGGCACCTGGACTTAACCAGGATACTGCCCCCCAAAAAATCAACAGATTGCCATAAGGCACTGGCTGGCTCTAGGAGATTTGGTTTTTCTTCGTTAACACCCAACTACAAAGAGCCTTTTAGTACAGACGTTGTCTGCTTGTATTAACCTCCATGCCTTCCCTACTGCTCCTCCTAACGGAGTCTAAGAAAATGGAGGCCTATGTAAAAAGGGTATTTTCTTTAGCTAGTTTGGCCCAAGATTAGTGAATATGTCCTGTCTTTTAAAAAGATAATCTCATGCTTTATGGGACAATTATATCGGATATGTTACCTGCTGTTACACAAAAAGACACTTCAGAGATGCAGCCAAGTTTTTTATTAAATCGGGCCTAGATATGACTGATAGTTTGGAAACAGCATTGGGGTTGAATGTGGTCATTAGACACCATGTATAGATCTGTTCAATGGATTTTTCCATGGATGTTTAGCATTCATTGATGGACATGCCTTTTCATGATTCCAGGCTATTTGGGGACAAAGAGGACTCAATCCTTGGGAGGTTTAAGGAGACTAAGGCTACAGCCCGCTCTCTAGTTTTAGCTCCATTAGCTTGCCCGCTTCCACAGCAGCCCCTTTTGACTCTTTGAAAGGGATTACCTCCAGAGACATTATTAATCTCCTTTCCAACAAGCCACCCAGACTTTTGGAGGCCCTGGTCCTGCAGCAGGGCAAACGCGCTCAGGACCCCAGGGAAAGCATCCTGCCTAGACCCCAGCCCCTCCTTCCACAACCTCCCCAAAGACTCTCTAATTTAACCTTGGCGTCCCACTGTCACCCAGTAGAAGGTTGAATTACCTGCTACCACCGTTGGTGGAGGAGCATTACATCAGACCAACGGGTACTCCAAATTGTGGTGCAAAGTTATTCTTTACCCTTTCCGTCCTTTCCCTCAGAGGTCCCACCACAACATCTTTTAGGGACTACTTGTCAATTATCCAAGGAGAGGTTCAGGCTTTTCTAATCAAGGTATTGGTAGAGGTTCAGACTCTCTTAATCAAGATACTGGTTTCAGAAATCCGAACTGATAGTTATTCCCAATATTTTCGTATACTGAAAAAAAGGAAGGGGGTCTCATCCTAGATCCTCGGCCTCTGAACTTCTTCTTAAGTAAGGACAAATTTAAGATGTTCACCCTGGCCCCAAGTTCTCTTTCCCCTGGATCCAGTACACTGGATGGTGGCAGTGGATTTGTGGGATGCATATTTTCATGCCCCCATGCTACAATCTATAGACATTACTTGAGGTTTGAGGTAGGACAGGAGCATTTTCAGTTCTCCGTGCTTCCCTTTGGCCTGAACTTTGCTCCTCTGGTGTTCACAAAGGTGATGGCGGTGGTTGCATCCCATATGCATACATCGACAACTGGTTACTGAAGCTATCTCACCTCAAGCAGCTGCAAACCACCTCTAGATGACAAGCAACCTGTTAACATTGTTGGGTTTTACCATTAATGTGCTCAAGTGACACCTGCCGTTGCCCTTGTGTGCTCTGGTCCTACCTGCTGGTCCTGACTCTCCGCAACTTTCCAGCCTCTGCATAGTCCCCCCCCCCCCCTCCCGCCGCCGCGTTTTGGATCTCGCGGCCGCAGCGCGGAGGGAGGGTGAGTGCGGACTGCATTACCCAGACTCCTCGGGGGCCTTCACCGGACACAGCGTCATCCACCTAGCGCCCGGAGGCGCATTAAAGCCAGCGTCACTCCCGGTGGAGCGGGTGTTGCATTTGCCGTTGCCCTTGTGTGCTCTGGTCCTACCTGCTGGTCCTGACTCTCCGCAACTTTCCAGCCTCTGCATAGTCCCCCCCCCCCTCCCGCCGCCGCGTTTTGGATCTCGCGGCCGCAGCGCGGAGGGAGGGTGAGTGCGGACTGCATTACCCAGACTCCTCGGGGGCCTTCACCGGACACAGCGTCATCCACCTAGCGCCCGGAGGCGCATTAAAGCCAGCGTCACTCCCGGTGGAGCGGGTGTTGCATTTGCCGTTGCCCTTGTGTGCTCTGGTCCTACCTGCTGGTCCTGACTCTCCGCAACTTTCCAGCCTCTGCATAGTCCCCCCCCCCCTCCCGCCGCCGCGTTTTGGATCTCGCGGCCGCAGCGCGGAGGGAGGGTGAGTGCGGACTGCATTACCCAGACTCCTCGGGGGCCTTCACCGGACACAGCGTCATCCACCTAGCGCCCGGAGGCGCATTAAAGCCAGCGTCACTCCCCGCGTCGCGGGACGCGAGCGGGACGCCGGGCGAAGCCCGGGCCAAGGGCGGGCCCGTTTAAGCCCGTTAAAGACCGGGTAAGACTGGACTGGGCCCCCCCTCTTACATTTTAGACAGGTGTTTTTGCTCTGCCATCTTCAATATACACTTTAAGCACCATACTAGCGATTCTTGCTTATTTGACTAGCTCTAGTTTGTATTGTGTACATTGTTAGTAGTTGTGATAGGATGCCGAGGGCTTCTAGGAGTAAAACTGCACATGGGGATGTACATACATCTGGCCCAATTGACCAGTACATCACCAGGGCAAATGAAGCCATCAACCAAGGCATATCGCTCTTGGAGCGGAGGGTATCTCAGGATTTGGCCTTAGCAAGGCGATCCTCTATAGGCCCTTTGGCTTTAGCCAAGACACCCACTAGCCCTAGGGACCTTAGACCTCTTATTGAAATCCAGGCTGAAACTCATGGCGTGCCAAATACGGTCGATCTCTCGGCCTCATTGGCTCTTTCGGACATGCACTCAAGCGAAGCTCTTGAGAAGACGCCCGATCTTTTTATCAGCCCAAGGCAGGAGCTTCCCACTGTTAATCACTCAAGGGGGAAGAGGGAGGGCGCCATTCCAAAACGGAAGAAGCCTAGGGAGGTGGAAAAATGCAATGGTAAACCCAAGAAAAAAATCCCGCCTAGTCGGGTGCAAAGCAAAAGTAGATCTAATCAGAGTAACCTACCTAATTCAGCCACTGATATAACTGCTCCGCACACAAACATAACAACTCTTGGTGTCCTTGGTAGTTTGGGCGAGGGTTGCAAAGTCTGCGAGGCCAAAAACTTATTTTTATCTAGATTAGAAGATCTTATCAAAGACTTTATGCAACCCATTGCACTATCCCTTTCTAACATTGAAAAACAGTTATCCTCAATGAATGTTTCCCCTAGGGTTCAGTTGGGCGTTGGGCTGGCTAATCTTGAGGAACCGCAACCAACCCCCACAACCTTGAGAACGGAGCGGCCAGTGGCAAATGCACCCTCTCGCGTATTAAATACAAGATTAAAGCCACTGCCAGCTCAATTAAAGAAAGTTGTGGAGCCCCCTAAACCCCCCGGCCCTGCCAAAATCTCGGAAAATACACTACTTAAATCTTCAGGGCCAACACACCCTAATGATAAAATCAGGGGGGAGTACGGGCACCACATACATTTACCAGCAGACGCAGACCCATATGTTGTGATCCTGACCGGTGTTCCCGAGTTAAGGCCAAAAGCTGAGGAACCAACGTGGTCCTTAAAAAACAAGGTCCAGCATTGGCTCAATACCAACAGACCGCTCCCACCCTCCTGTGGTAGTAGGATCCTAATGGTGCGTAGGGTCCCTTGGGTGGGAAGCGAGAAGAAAACGAGCCAAGGGGACTGCATTATAGTTAATTTTGATAATCCACGTACGGCGGATTACATTTGCCGTCGTGGTATGTGGCCTAAGTACGATGGAATAAAGGTGAGAAGGCTTTCCTCCTTTTATCCTCCTACAAACTATTGGGCCGACACCCCCGATAGGAATATGCCACAAATAAACAACTGGAATATAAGAAGGGAGTGGAGCGACTGGCCAGATTACGAGGGCAGAGACGCAGCTTTCTCTGTTGGCTGGAGAGGTTTACCACTCGCTAACAGATTTAGCTGTTTAGAGGAAGTGGATTGACCATCACCGGGTTCAGCACATGGCCCTGAGGTCATCGAACATGATAGTCCCAAATTATCCCAGTCCCTAGATAGTTTTGTCTCTGAAAACAGTATTGATTTTACCAAGACTGCTTCATCCCCGAAATTAATTGCTCAAGAAATTCCGCAGACCTCTGCTCTAAGCCCATGCTCCACTGTGATCACAGGGCACGGGAGCATACTGCCTATGCTCTCCACTGAGCTTGTGCCCCCCGATTTATTCACGCCCTCTGTTGTCCACCAAAGTGCCCAAAAAAATGTCGTCCACGATCTTCTTGGTACTCTAAAAATTCTAAGTTGGAATCTTGCTGGCATCCACAGGAAATTATGCCTTCCGGAGTGGAATGCCTTAGTAGAGGCACACACGATTTGTTTATTCCAAGAGACCTGGAGTTTAGAACCTTTATACCGGGTAGGTTATGTCACCTATTTTGTCCCTGCAGTTCTTGCTAGAAATGGGATAGGCCGTCCCTCTGGAGGCCTACTCATTTGGATAAGCATTGCTCTAAATCTTCGTATAGATGCAAAACAAATCAATTGTCCTGACATCCTAGGAATCTCCCTGAGAGGTCCCCAAAGGGGATTTATTCTTGATGTACTTAATGTATATGCTAGAGGTGCTAAGTGTGGCTCTACGTCTCCGACAGTGTCCATTCTTGACACGATATTGAGAGAAAATACAGTTGGAGCCCAAGTTCTGGTCGCGGGCGACTTTAATTGCACCTACGAGCCCCTTTTACAGGATGACACTTCTGACCCGGCTGAGGATGACGAAAGATGGGGCATCCCGTCTTTGGCCATCCCCCCGGTTAAAAAATGGTCTGCAACTGCGATCCAGTTGAATGCTTTAACGCTGGAGTTCGGCTTGAGAGCTGCCAATGGCCGCACACGCTCAGATCCTATGGGCGCGGCCACATTTAATAGAACTAACTGCACCTCAAGGATCGACTATATCATGTTAGATCTCTTTCTCTGGGGTTTTGTCCAGGATATGGTTGTTTTGTCTACCGTTGAAAGCGACCATAATTCGCTTTCCTTGTCCCTTAGGAATCCCTGGCCCAACGATAGGATTAAAACATCTCCTAAGGTAGTTAACAAAATCTTTGTCTCCTCTTGTGGGAGACGTTTGAAGTGGAGTTTGGTCTCCAAGGATGAAACCAAACTCAACACTATACACACACTGCTCATTGCCTCACAAATGGAGTTGGACAACAGTGACCCGGCCTTCTCGACCCCTGGCCGGGTCACTTCCATCTTTGAGGAAACCCTTAGGTCTATTGGGAATGTGTTTTCTAAAGAGGAGCATCTGGTCAAGAACAAGGTAACTAGGAACCCTAGGGGGAAACATGACTGGTATACATCTGCCTGTAGACATGCAAAATCACTCTTGATTAAGGCCATCAAAAGCAAAAATCAAGGAGTAATTCAGGGAGCTAGGACATTATACAAGAAAACCCTCGCAAGCGCTAGAAAGGAGTGGGAGCTTGAATATTGGTGTTCCTTAAAAGAGGCCAGCTTGGGGAAAGATTCAAGGCGTTTTTGGGATGCAATTAGAGCTAAAACTAGACCCGACAGCGATCTCATCACATGTAATATTACAAGTCAAGCATGGGTCGATCATTTTACGAAATTGTATGCTAGTCACACTGGGGATATGCTTAAAACTTCCCCCATAGCCACTTCTAATGATGATCTGGTGCGGGGGGTGGCGTTAGCAACTTCCGACCTCCCAATAAGAAGCGCAGACTATGAAATCGACACGTTAGGCACAATCACGACACTCAATGACTGGGGGGTAGATTTGGCAGATTCTGCTTTTTCGATCAAAGAAGTCGAGTATGCAATTGGTAACATTAGGCCCCAAAAAGCAGCCGGCTTAGATGGTATCCCCGGGGATCTGCTGCGTTCGGATATTCCGAATTGGGGCAAATTCATTTGCTGTTTGATCAATGCCATTAGTAGGGGAGCTCCTATTCCGGCATCGTGGAAAGGGGCGGAGGTCGTCCCTATTTTTAAAAAGGGGGCCAGGGACGACCCGTCTAACTATAGACCTATAAGCCTGCTGGATATAACCCAAAAGGTAGTCGGGAAGGTGCTGCTGGTCAGATTATCACAATGGATCGATGAAACCAATATCCTTTCCGACTACCAGGCAGGCTTTAGAACAGGCACTGGTACCATTGAACAGACATTTAGATTGTTACTAGTGTATTGGAAGGTGGTGGTCTTAGGCAAGGGCAGTCTTTATCTCGCATTCATCGATTTAAAGACTGCCTTTGATTTGGTACCCAGGGAGACCCTCTGGAGAGTTCTCGTTGACATGGGGGTACCCCACTATTTACTCTTGTTAATTGCAAGGTTGCATGAAAACAACTTTGCCCAGATTAGATGGGGCAGGGATGGAGAGAGAACTAGTAGAATCCCGGTAGAGAGAGGGGTCCGCCAGGGATGTGTTCTAGCCCCCACCCTTTTTTCCTTATATGTGAACGGTGTGGTTGAGCATCTGCTGAACGATCCTTCAGACGAACCATCCCTGGCAGGGGAACGTATCCCTACCCTCCTCTTCGCAGACGACACCCTTTTACTCTCCAAATCCCCTATGGGCCTCCAAAAATTATTAAATAACTTCCAACTCTTTTGCGCTAAACGGGGCCTGGTAATCAACACTGACAAAACGAAATATCTTGTGATGAACCCCCCCAAAAAACTTGTGCGCCCTTTGAAATTAAATGCCGTACCTTTGGGGAGGGTGGATGTGTTTGATTACCTAGGGATCCGCTTATCTCATAATATGCAATGGGCCCCCCACTTATGCAAGATGTTGCTAGCCCACAAGAGGGTAACAGGGGCCCTACTGAAGGAACAGCGCTCTTGTGCTATTAGACCTATAGCCCCTGTTATGGAAATCTATGCAGCAAGGGCAGTCAGCTCTGCTCTTTACGGGGCTGAGCTGTGGGGTTCATGCAATATTAGCGAGTTGTCAAGAGCTGAGAGAAAGTTTTGTAGGGCCATCATGTCACTCCCTCAAGGTACTCCCACGACTCCACTGATGCTCGATCTAGGATGTCGCCCTATTGATGACCTGGCGAAACTTCGCCCTCTACTGCTATGGGCCCGACTTTGGCGAGTCCCGGAACTAGCTAAATATGCCAAAGGCCTCTCCGAAGTTATGTCACTCCCTGGATGGCACAAGATAAAGTGGCTGAGCGACATGAAAATCCTCTTGTGCAATCTGGGGCTAAGCGCAGCATGGGAAAACAGGTCTTCCCCCCCGAAAGCTACGCTTAAGTCTCTATATTGGAATTGGATTGCGACCCAACGAAACACGAACTGTACATTGGGTAGACTCACGGAGGACTTTCTGGAATTCAAGGAACAGCCGATCCGGGAACTGTATCTTGACATTATTGAGAGACCTTTTGATAGATCTCTTTACTTTAAATTTAGGACCGGGACTCTCCCACTTTATGTTTTTACTTCCCGGTGGAATCCCCCTGCCCAGACCACTGAATTTTGTCCTTTTTGTATATCTAGACAAGAGTCTGTGGCCCACTTTTTATTTGAATGCCCACAGTATGTATACCCAAGAAGAAGATGGCTTAAGCAATTGTGCCGTTCCTTAGGTACTAGGCACTACATTGAGGCGTTACGTATTTTAATGTCTGACTCCCGCCCTCTGTATGCTTGCGCCCTATCAAAATTTCTATCTTGGGCATGGCGCATCAGAAGCAAAAGGCTTAAAGAAATTGTTTAATCCGTTCTTAACATCTATTTATGATATGTCTTTCTCTTATTGAAAAATTTGGATTTTAACCTAAATGAATTTAAACTCTTTTTTAATTGTAAAGCTTTTATGATATGTTTTTATCGAAATAAAGCCTTTGACCTTGACCTTGACCTTCGTAGAAGCTCCCTTTCGTCAGAGCTATCCTAAAACTGTGCTGTTTTGGGCCATCTCTTCTCCTCTACAAGTCCTGGAAATTCGGTCTGTGATATTGATGTTTCAACCTGCAGCTTGGGTCTCAGTCAGCTGAGCTCTGAGGCTTCTTGGTCACCTGCATCCTGCTTGTGGACCACACCAGTTGGCATATATGGGCTCTGCAGAGGATTTTAAAGTCTCAGTTGGCTCACCAGCAAGAAAATCTGTCAGCTCAATCAATCAGTCAGAATATTTGTAAAGCGCACTACTCACCCGTGAGGGTCTCAAGGCGCTGGGGAAGGGGAGGGGTGTTGCTACTGCTCGAATAGCCAGGTCTTGAGTAGCCTCCTGAAGGTTAGTAGATCCTGGGTCTGCCGTAGGAGGATGGGGTGGGTGTTCCAGGTCTTTGCGGCGAGGTGGGAGAACGATCTGCCGACGGTGGTTGCTCTTCGGATGCGCGGGATGGTGGCGAGGTCGAGGTCGGCGGAGCGGAGCTGACGGTTCGGGATGTAGAAGGTGAGTCATCTGTTGAGGTATGCCGGTCCGGTGTTGTGGAGTGCCTTGTGTGCGTGGGTGAGGAGCTTGAAGGTGATCCTCTTGTTGACGGGAAGCCAGTGCAGGTCTCTCAGGTGGGGTGTGATGTGGCAGCGAATGTCGAGGATCGGGCGTGCAGAGGCGTTCTGTATGCGTTGTAGTTGTTTCAGGAGTTTGGCCGAGGATCCTGCGTAGAGGGCGTTTCCGTAGTCCAACCTGCTACTGACGAGGGCCTGGGTGACTGTTCTTCTAGTTTCGGTGGGGATCCACCTGTAGATCTTGCGGAGCATGCGGAGGGTGTTGAAGCAGGAGGACGATGCCATTCAAGTGTCGGAGGAGACTGCAAAAGACCTGCAGTAGTGGCTACTCAACCACAGTTGAACCAACATGAGGCCTCTCTATCCCATCCAGAGCTTACCGTCTTGATGGATGTATCCTTACTAGGTTGGGTCATTGGGGAGAGGTGGAGACCAGAGGACTCTGTTCTACAGCAGAAACTTGTCTCTACATCAATCTGTTGAAGTTACGAGCGATTCTCCTGGCTCTTATGTCTTTCCTTTCAATGCTCTAAGGGGCATGCATACAGGTGCTCATGGACAACACAGCCACCATGTGGTATTGCAACAAACAGGGCTGCATTGAGCCATGGGTTCTGTACTTAAAAGCTCTGCAACTTTGGAAGTGGCTGAAAAATCAGGTCATATCTCTGATTGTCCAACACCTGGCAGAATCCTAAAACACAGCTTACATGTCTGTGCGTGGAGGTTGAGCACTGGCAGCTGATGGAATACGATCTTCCTCCTGAAATGGTTGCTGTAATCCTAACAGCCAGGCGTCCTTCCACTTAAAACGTTTATGTAGGCTGCAGGGAGAAGTTTTTGGTGTGGGATTCCTCTCATCATATCTACTGTTATAAGTCTCCCTTTCAAGGCCTTGCTGTGGCCACAGTTAAAGGTTACTTAGTGGTCCGTTGAACCTTTTTACATTTAACAGATTAACCACCTCTCTTTAAATCACCCGCTGTGTTGCGTTTCTTTATGGGGCTGATCATATTTTCCCTCCTGTCCCATTTGTGATGCCACAATGAGTTTGAAAACAGTGTTCCTCACTGCTGTTACATCTGCAAGGCAAGCGAGTGAACTTTAGCCTTTGTCATTGAAGCCTCCTTATGTCTCGTTCTTTCCTGACAAACTGGTCCTCCAAACAAGGACAGCATTCCTTGCAAAGGTAGCCACACCCATTCATAGAGAACAGTCTATTACTTTGTCTTCTTTTTATGCAACACCTCATCCTTCCAAGGATTAAGAGAGGTTACATCTCTTTAATCCCAAAAAGGCCCTTAGTTTTTATATTGAGAGGACCACAGAAATCCAACAAGATGACCACATTTTTATCGGTTTTTATGGAGCTAAAAAAGGCAAAGATGTACAAAAGAGGACCATCCCTAGATGGACTGTCTTATTGTAGCAAAATGGGTTCTGCCCATTTAACCTGCCTGGATTTTGCACTTTTGGATCACCTGGTTTTTGACTTTTTACTGTGGGTCAGCCTCACAACTGGTGTCTCACCCATGGTAATCACATGGTAAATGGACTCGAGGGTTCACCTTTTTGATATGGTTGCTGTGATGCAGCAAGGGGATGGGGCATTTAGCTGGTTACGCTGGAACACTTGTGACGGCTACGCAAGAGACTACTGTTGTGCGCAGCCCAGTAACTGCGCACAGGTAGCCTGGTGCAGAGGGGGCCCTGTAGGAATAGATATTGACCTGGTTAGACCTTATAATATTGGTGCACACTCATAGGGGAAACGAATATGGTTTACTATTTTGTCTGCAGAGGCACTTTATGCTATATACAGGGAGAAATCTGCCTCAAAGTGCAGTTTTGCTTCCCTTTGGCCTACAAAGTCCAAGAAGATATCAAACTGGGGTGAACAGTGTTCACCCAGTTTAATTATACAAGTTCCAGGCAGCTATAAGTACACCCTATGGGTGGTCCAGAATTTGTATATTTCGCTCAGATCAGGGCCCAGGCCTTTTTCTAACCTGCTGGGCCAAGTTAATTACCCCGCTCCCCAGCATAAGGAACAAAGGCCTCCCCACAGAAAGGGAGCCATTAATAGTGCTCCACTCAGCTCCTGAGGAGTAAGGGGGTGGGAAAGAAAATCCATACCCATCAGGGGTTCCAGTCCTGCCCTACCTTGACGACTGGCTGCTGAAGGTTGGCCTGCCCCAAGCAGTTGTTACCCACCTAGACTGTGGCGAACCTCCTGCATTTGCAGAGTTTTACTCACAACGTGCCAAAGTCACACCTGACTCTCTCTCAAACGCTCCCTTTTATCTGAGCCATTCTGGCATATCTTCCTGAATGGCAAGTCCAGGTTATTCAGAGGTACTACCCCCTATCCTAGATTCGGTGAAACTGACTCTGTGGCTGCTGGGCCTAAAAGCCTCCTGAATTCTGCCGGTAACACATGAATATGCGGGCTCTTTGGCGGGACCTGAAGTCTGAGTGGGCGCAGCATCAGGGAAATCTCTCCAATCAGTTCCAGATATTGCAGGGAATTGCAAAATATCTGCAGTGAAAGCTGACAAACCGCAATTGAGTCAGGCAGACCCCTATCACTTCCCCTCCCGGAGTCCACAGTTGTGTCACATGCATCACTGATAGGTTGGGGCAGCCATCTGGGGATGTGGACATCAGAGGACTCTGTTTTCCATAGGAGTCTCAGCTCCGCATGAACCTTTTGGAGTTTAGAGTGATCCACTTGGCATTGAAAGCCTTCCTCCTTTCCATCAAGGGAAGACTAGTGCAGGTGTTCACAGAAAACATCACCGCCATGTGGTACTGCAACAGACAGGGCAGGGTGGGGTTGTGGAGTCTGTGCCAGGAGGCTCAGTGCCTCTGGACATGGCTGGATCTTCAGGACATGTTCCTGGTTGTGCAACCCTTGGTGTGCTTTCTGATTCCCAGGACAGATGAACAGAGCGATCAATGCCTCACAAGTCACAAATGGTGTCTCCATCTGGAAGTGGTGCAAGGTCTCTTCTGTGACTGGGAGATCCTTGATTAGATCTATTTGCCACTGCCTAGAACATGCAATGGCAGTGCTTCTGTGCCCTGGAATTTCCAAGGCGGCTCTTGCTCGGAGACCCATTTAATCTCAAATGGCGTTTTTGCCTTCTGTACGCTGTTCTACCAATTCCACTCCTGCCCAGAGTTCTCAAGAAGATCAGGAATGACCAGGCCCAAGTCTTTTATTATGGCTCCGGATTGGGCACAGAGAATATGGTGTCCTGAACTCCTGAGCATGAGCATCAGTTCTCCGATCAGGCTGCCCCTTTGAGAGGATCTCCTGTCACAGCAACAGGGTAGAGTCCTGAACCTTTGCACGCTTCACCTTCATGCATGGCGATTGAGAAGCAGCGGACAGTCTTTGACCTGCTAAGTCATTCTGGCAACCAGTCGTCCCTCATCTAAGACCGTATGTGCCTACTGTTGGGACAGGTTTGTAGCTTGGTGCACTGCCAAACATATTAATAATCTCTCTGCACCCTTATCTGACCCTTATCTTTGTTTTATCTATAGCCGAGAGGTATGTTTCAGCCATATGGTCTTATCTTATGGTATTTTGCTTTTGCCAGATCAGCCTTCCCTGTTAAAGTCACCAGTTGTGACACTTTTCCTGAAAGGACTTCAGAATGTGTTTCCTCCGAAACCCTTCATTATCCTACAATGGAACCTTCATTTAGTTTTAAAAAATTTTAAGTGTTCCCCCTTCGAGGCCAATAATAGTTGCTCTCTACGTCCATCAAACAGCATCATCTTAGTGGCAATTACATTAGCCAGGAGGGTTGTCGAGCTTCAGGTGCTCTCTGTGCACCCTACATACACTAACTTCTTTCCAGAAAAGCTGGTTCTCCGCATGTGTGCCCCTTTCCTACCAATGGTGACGATGATCCATGTCTGTCAGATCACTCTTCCGACCTTTCCTCTGCCTCACCCTTCTAACAAGAAGGAGAAACTCCACTGAGACAATGAAAGGGAAAGCCATGCAGAAATGAACCATCCGCAAATTATTGTGCTCTTCATTAAGATCTGCAACGCATTGGCCAGTAAGCAACTCCCTGAGGGCTTGCGGGCTACTCCCTCCAGAGCCAAGACTGTGACCACTGCATTAGCTCGTGGAGCCTCTGCCTGGACATCTGTCAGGCTGCTATGTGGGCATGTCTACACACGTTTACAAAACACCACTGCCTTGACAGTCAGGTCCATCGTGACGGGCACTTTACCTGTTCTGTCCTCCAAGACTTCTTGATCTTCCTCTGTTCGCAGACCCACCTCTGGGGAGGTACTGTTTGAGGATCTATTCTGAGGTAAGGAATCTGCGGCTAGAAGTCACTAGCAGATGAGCAAGCTACTTACCTTTGGTAACGTCTTCTCTGGCAGAGAAACTTTCTAGCCGTATATTCCTTACTGACCCTCCCATCTTCCCCGCTATTGTGAATGGGTTCTTTCTATCTAAAAGGCCCTTCTGGAACCTTAGTGTCTGCTAACTGGTACATTGGCTTTTTTAAACATGGCTCTGTGCTTCTCGCGTGGAAATGTCTCAAAAAGAAACTTATGTCAGTGCGCTGGGGTGGCGCCTCTATAGGCACCGTAGACATCACTTCTCTTACAGACAGCGCTGAAGTGGAGCTGATCAACTCCACCTACTGACATGCAGAGGTACTACTCAAGATTTTCCAGATCCAGTTTAACACCTGGGGAATATTCTAAGCTAAGAAATCTGCATCTAGATAGAGTCTCTAACAGATAAGGCATTACCGAAGGGAAGTAACTTGTCCTTTAATGGTGCTTTCTTAAGACTCCATGTCTTTTGGCACAGACAGACTTGTGAGGAAGCAGGCTTTTTGTAGGCTTCACCAGATTTATTACCCCAATTGTGACTAATATGCACTAGTGCAATGGCTTTGAAATGCCCTGAGCCCTGCTAATAGGACTCATAGGATGTGCTCTGAGTACATAGGTGATTGGCTTATACCCAATTAGCATGGCTTACGTTACTTGTAAGTCTCTAGTATATAGTAGCAGGGGTACCTAGGGACTGTAAGGTAGTGTCACTCGTGGACTGCAGCATTAGTTGTGTCACCACGAGTTAGACAAAGTAAAACATGCCTCCCAGACTGACACTGTAAACTGGTAGAGCAATTTTAACTGCTAACTCAACTTTGACATTTAAGGTAATTGCAAAGTCTAAACCTCCCTCTGTAATATATGTGTCACCCCTACAGCAGGCCTTTCAATTCCTAAGGCAGGGTGCAATATATCACAAAGTGAAACATGTATTTTACATGTTCTAACAATAAAAACTTGCCATTGTTGTTTTTACTATGATAGAGTTTGGTAGCCCCATTGTCGAGTACGGAGTTACATGCTGACAACTCAGTTTTGCTAACTTCTGAATTGGACTACCAAAGTTGGTACTTCAAGGTATCAAACGACTCACTACATTAAGCCCGACTTAATGCCTAAGTCAAACATTTTTGAAAGTTGACACTCTGTTGCTCAGTTTTTCAGTAGCCATTTTCTGAGGCGTGCCATGAGACATCCCTCTGCCGTCATGGGGAGACATGTTAACAATAGAGGCTTCTACTGGGGGAGATGCTACCTCATCCTGGCAGAAAGCCTCATGTGGTGTTGGCCCAAAAGATGCGCTGCAAAGTGGAAGTCCTCTTTGAAGGACAAGTAGTGCACAAACACAAGAAGGGCTGCTCTATTGTTTAGGTGAACAGACTGGCAGCGGGGACAGATAGAGAACACTGACAAAATCGATATTTTCATGGGTATATAGCCCACAGGTAGTCACTAGGGTGGGCTATTCCGCTCCTCACACCAAGAGAGGGGTCGGACATCTTAGGAGTGGCAGAATAGAGCACTCTGGGATTGCTAGATGCCACCCTTCACAGGAAGTTGTCATCAGGCAGAATGGAACCTAGTAGTCTATTGGCTCATGACCACGAGCTCTCCTTAGAGCACTTTCTGTGATTAAAATGGGCAACACTAGCATCCAGAACTCTGATATCGCTTTATTGGATGAAGAGAACCAAAAGACTGCCCTGCTGACCCTGGAACTGGCTAACAAGAGGCTGAACTGTAGTTGGACTGCACCTACCGCTCCCTAGGCTAGCGAATGAAAGGACTGTGCCTGATGTGTCCTGCTCATGGTGAAGCTGTCCCCTGAGCCCAAGCAGAAGCAGAGACTCCAAAAGTCAGTTGACTGACTTCTGTTTCCAGCACAGGGCCACAAAAGCTGAAAATGCCTGCTGTGATGAGTTGGTATCCCAGATCGCCCCTCCTTACCCCAGGGCAGCCCAAGAAACACAGACCAGAAGCTCTAAAGGTGCACCAGAGTCTGCTGGACCCGGGAGATTCATCGGGGTGCATTTGCTATGCCCAGAAGGAGAGATACAGACAAAAGAAGAAAAACGCTCAAATCGATGTGCCGTGTGACTGGTAGCCCAGCCATGACTGGATGTCTGATGACCCGTGGAGGACTTCGTGGGATGTTGACCCCTGTGGCCAAAATCACCTCACCAGGACCGTGGACCAAGGAGTAGACCCAGGAAGACTTCCGTCGACTGCACAGCATCTTCAATATCCTTTACCAACTTCAGCATCCTGTAGCCCTTGCATCAGGATCACTTTATACAAGCTCAATGGCAACGAGCCACTAATGCTTGAACTGGACTGAAGACTGCTTTTCTTGAGGAGATACGTGTTTTGTTGGACCTTGCTTGACCCCTTGACTGGCTCCCTGCCAGAATTAGTCTCCCAAAGAATCCCTAAGAAGCGGCTTAGTAACCTGCAGATGTTTTTCTTGAAAAAGTATTGAAGTGTCAAATTTATTGAATTTGCCAAAGCTTGTTCTCAGTTAAGTGAAAAGTCCTGGTTTCTTGCTTCTTGTAAAATCTAGATCTCTGGAATCCTCCGGTGGATCTTTTTCATTTTGATATTCATAAATATCGACAAATATACTTTATATTTATAAATTGGTGTTGAAATTCTTGAGTATCAAGATTATTTCTTCTTCAATTGTTTTGGTGCTGTATAAATGCTTTACTCTTGTTAAGTCTTATTCCACAGAGTCACAGCTGCCGAGGGTAGAGCTAAGCTTTAACAAACTAAACCTGACTGGTCCTAAAGGGGTTTGTAGTGTATTACATGGTGAATTCACACAACCACACCATAGACTACACCTCGTGTCCTCACAGGAGTACAGAAAGAACATTTCACCAACGCAGACAGGTGACATATATGTATTTATTCTGGTTCCAGCATCACATCCGCACAAGACAGAGTGGCAGAAGGGGGCACACGTCCGCATAACTCCACCTGCTGGCGCTGTAGGGAATTGCTATGCAAAATTGTTCATATCCAATCTGACGCAGGGAGGAGTTCAACAGGTGAGGAATCTGCTGTTAGATATCTTTACTAGAAAAGGTGTTAACCAAAGTAAGTAACTTGTTCTTTTAGCTGTTTAATAATTGATATTGCTGTAGTGCTGATTGTTAATTCGTGTGTGTGTGTGTGTGTGTTTGTTTCTAATGGGTAATGAGGGTTCCCTTGTTTGCATTTTAAATGTTGATGTCTCGTCTCTTACAGGGCGTATTTCTTTCTCGTCTGGTAAATGATTTCTCTCATCTGATTGATGAGATTCTTTTCCGAAATTTCGATGTGGGATTCTCAGGGCAGAGACCGAATCTGGTGCTGCATGCCCTGTCTCTTCTGCGGCGCAGCGTCTCCCTTTACGGTCTCTCACCGGGGGATGTCTTTGTACTTCCGAAGGATTGTGAGGCGGCAGTGGGTGAGCTGAGCCTGCACAGTGCTACAATCCTCCCCGTCTTTGCCAGTGAGGCGGTGGCCGGTGAGTATCCAGCTTCCAGGGAGGAGTGCATTTTGAGCCCATGTAAAAAGTATATTTCTGACATATAAAAATGTTTTAGGAATAGAGACCACGGGGAATTTGGGATCTCATATAGAATCGCCATCTTCTACAGAGACCCAGTGCCTCCCAAGAGGTGTGACTCTGAAAGCAGTCCTATCCTAAGCCAGCAGGAATCACTGTAAAGAGAAAGGGTAGTAAACTGGTACAACTCTGCTCATCAGTTACACGGTTTCTTCACGAGATGGCTTAACGCCACCAGTGGATGCCACTTAGAGGACTGCTTTGATCTCTCCACAACGCCATTTTTGATACTTGTGTGCACTAAAGTGAAGCAGTGATGTTCAGAACGGACTGCTCTCCCACAGCAATAACAAATTCGTTTATGCATTTTCAGTTGAATTAATAAAAACCTATCTCCAATCCAAACGATGCTAATTTGAGTTTGCCTAAGAATGAGAGCTGTTTAGATGGGGTGAAAGTCGCCTTGGAGATAGGAAAGCCTTTCTCATTCACTGGCTCCCCTTCCCCTTGCCTAGTTTTTCACTCCTCTCCTTGTTTCCATTTATATGCTCTCCCTGTTCCATTCCATAGCCTGTCTCAGTTTATTTGTTTACATTCTTCTTTACTTTGTTTCTGTCCATCCAAACTCCGGATGTCCCTCTCTCCCTTCCTTCCTGTGCATCTTACTAGCCTTTGTTTCTTCTTGCAGCTTGTGCTGTAAATGCCCTCGTCACAGAGATGGCTGCTTTCATCGATTGTGTAGAATTGCATTCGGAGATTCTACTTGGTCAGGAGGAAATCAACGATAAAGCTCTGTGCCTGTGCCACCTTCTGCCCTCCGATGTTCTTCTGATGATGGTAACTGACCTTTACTTTAACATATCGCTGTCTATATTTTCCGTCTTTGTTGTCTCAGCATCCTATCTGTTATGTGTGGCATCCTGCAAGGGATACAACTGACAGTGAATCTACTTCCTGCAGCATCCTGTCTGTTACTTCCTGCTGCCTGCAGTTGATACAATGCCACTCCAACCTTATAATATCCCCTCGCTCTGAGCCTTGACCTTAACCATAGCCCCAATGTCCGAACCTCAGTCAATGTAGGTTGGCAATATAGATGATTCTATTTGTAGAAGTGAACTATGTTGTATGACAATATAATGACTTCGATGTTCAAGAACATTGATGTGAATTCCCCCTTTGATTGGAGCTTCCTCTCTGCAAAACGTTATCAGCAGTATCGATCTACTTGGTGCTCATTGTGACTGCCAACCCCTTTTATATCCTTCCTGTAACTACCAGCGTCTGGGGGCAACTCTGTCTCCCCCTATGACTCGCTGTCTGCTAATGTGGTTATTTCTTTGGTAAATATACTCTTATTTCTCTCATGGTCTCCAGAGTTCCCACGCAATTTGCAACTTTTATGTCGACTTGATGTCGTTCTTTCCCAGCAGGCTAACATATCTATGAGTTTACCATCCAAATTGATGATGAAAATACATAATCACTGTTGATTCATAAAACACTGGCAATATTTGAAAACAGTTTATGTAACCAAAACGATAAGGCAAAACTAATAACGCCTTTAGTGTTTTGGTATTTCAAATATTTGGCCAAAAATATTTCATGTACAGATTTGCTTCTAAAGGTCATCAAATAAAGAACAAACAGATGGGACATAGTCAAGAGCCATGGATCCTAGGCCCAAACAGTTTACAATTGTCTTCAAAATAAGAAACATTGATGCAGTTTCCTAAGCGTCCATCCAAGGGAAGGCACCTTAAATGCAAATAAGAAAAACAAATCAATATACATAGTTGTTTCTTTTCTGCCTGAAGATAGTGAGGTGTCGTAAATTTTTAAACAAAAGAAAATACCCTTGAAATGGGTAAACTTAATTTGCACATTTGTGTTACTCTGGTTTTCAAAATGGTTTAATTTGCTTATTCAGTACTTAATCTTGAGCAAGGTCTAATTCTGCTAGCTCGTGCTCGAAATTTGCATTAAATTAATATTTAAATTTTCGTAGTTTTGAGCTGAACAAGCCCTCCTGCATGGTACTGAATGTGCACCCTTGCCCAGAGTATACCAACAGCATGTAGAACTGGAACCGTGGTTACCAACTTGGTCATGCGGCATTCACGGATCACGTGTGCTTGCCAAGGCTGAGTCCTTCCATGAGGGACTGCAGCATACCATAGACCAAGAGAGCACCTAAAGCATTTCCCTCAGAATGGGTTAGGCTACTGCCCTTTGCAAGAATTGCAGAATACAAGCAGGCTGGTGGCAACATACCTGTTTGGTGAACTGCAGAATGGGTGGGCTGTATCCCATGTCATAGAAGTGGAGCCTGCCCATCCACTTGGTCGAAGTTCCATGGCTGTATTCGCAACTCACTTAGCTTACATGGGAGGAATGTAGCGCTGTGACGCATGCAATAAAGACTGCATGTATGTGTGCCTGTGCGAATACATAACATGTAGGACCGTGGGTTCCATTTTGGGAAGCCAAGGCCCTAGAAAATTCTAAGTTGGAGCTGTGGGCTGCAGACCCAGGGAGGAGATATGGATTGTTGACATTCCTGGGGCTAGGGGAGAGCTACAATGGGAGGGGAGGGGATCCAAGCATCCCCTGTACACATCAATGCTGTCTTATGAATCTGAAAGAAATACGTAGTGATAGATTCCTTATCTTAGAATTATCCCAGGCGTCAAGCTGGATCCGGAAAGTTTTCGTCAGTAGTACCCCCGCGCGTCGGAAGGTGGCATTGTGCAGCTCCGCGTCCGTCGTGGTCACCGAGATGACATCGCGGCAGCTACTTAGACGCCGCCCTTGCACGCTGACGTCAGTTCTTTCTTTTTCCGCTCCAGCAAGTGAAGATCCGGAGAGAGCGGTACCCCCAGTTACTTTTTGACTGAGTTTTTCGAGGCCTTTTTGTCTCTTCTTTTCGAGTCGATCTACTCCTGGTGCCATAGGGATGCCCGGTTTCAAGTCCTGCGGAGACCATCATCGAATGATGTCGGTGATGTACCCGCACCGCGTTTCTCTACTGACTGGTGCATGACCACGACTGCCGGGCCATGGCGCCAAAGACTTTGCGGAAGCGGTCCTGATCATTGCTTGAAGTCCGGCAGTTGGCTCCGCGCCGCTCAAGGTCCCTGTCCCGTGGGAGGTCGAGGGACCGGTCGCGGACCCATCACCATCTTCTTTGAGATCGAAGTCTTCGCACTCGGGTCAGGTAAGGCGAAGCATCACAAGAAGTCGAAGAAGCGCCATCGCTCACCGACATCCATTCGCGCGACACGGCTGAGGGTGCGGGTGCGGCCTCCCCCGTGGCTCCAGCGGAGCCTGCGGTGTCGCCATCGGCCTACCCGCCCTTCCTGGGTCCGTCGGCGACTTCGGCCCAGCTGCAGGAATTTCAGTCAGCCATGGCCCGCCTCTTTGGGTCGTTGGGCCCCGCCAGCGTGCCTTCGAGCCCCACCGGCCCGACTGGGGGTCCACGCCCTTCACTGTCGGCGACTTCGGTTCCGGCATCGCTGTCGGCTCCGGCCCCGGCGCTGCAGGGCCCCCAAGGATCCAGGCCTGGATCCCGGTCGACGCCGGTTGATCTCATAACACCTCCGCCGACACCGGCACCACTCCCGACGTCGCCCGTGCCCCCGGACGACATCATCCCCGGTTCAGCCCTGACATGGACACTGCGCCGGAATGGCGTCACTCGATGCCGATAGGGCCTTTCTACCCCTATGTACAGCAGCCTCCGTATTTTCGGCCTGTTCCACTGCCTTTGGAGGAAGGGGAGGACTGGGAGGGGTCTGAGGACCCTCTCACAGCACAGTGTGAGTTTGACCCGGACTGGGTTGAGGATTTGGGGGATGCCACTGGTCTTGACACCTCTCCTGACCTTGGCATGCTAACTCCTCCTACCGTGGCTACGGAGGAGGGTGCAAGTTATGCTGTGGTGTTGCGTAGGGCGGCCGAGGCTCTCCACCTCGAACTCTGTACAGTGACCGTCAGGACTAACCTCCTGACAGAAGTGCTTCAGCCGGCGGCTACTTCTGCGGAGCCACTGCTGCCCTTTAATGATGCACTTTCAGACGTTCTTTTGGGCACCTGGTCCAGGCCCAACACAGGGGCTCCTGTAGATAGGAACGTGGCCTGACGCCATCGCCCGGCCCCCGGTGACCCCCTCTTTTTCTCCCAACACTCCACCCCTAAGAGCTTGGTTGTCCAAGCATCTATGTCCCAAAGCGCCTTCCCTACTGCACCTCCGGATAGAGAATCCAAGAGACTGGAACAATTTGGGAAGAAGATTTTTTCTTCTGCCAGTTCAGGGCTGCGGTCTGTGAACACCGCTTGCCTCTTGGGCTGTTATTCCCACTCTGTGTGGGATATGGTGGTGCAGGTGCTGCCTCAGTGTCCGGAGGAGGCCCGGACAGTGCTCTCCAAAGCTATTGCGGAAGGGAGAGATGCGGCAAAGTTCACAATACGATGTGGCCTTGACACTGCCGACTCGCTGGGCAGGGCGATTTCCACAACGGTGGTGTTCCACCGTCACGCCTGGCTGAGGACTACTGGCTTCTCGGGGGATGTCCAGAACACTCTGATGGACATGCCCTTTGATGCCATTCGCCTTTTTGGCAAAAAGGCAGATAGTGCGTTGGAGCGTTTTAAGGACTCGCGGGCTACGGCCAAGTCCTTGGGCCTTTCGGCCACCCGGCCTCCTCCGCCTTTTGCTTTTCGCTCCTTTCGTGGCCACGGAAGGGGCGCCCCAACACATTCTCTTCAGAGCCACAGGCCGCAGCAGTAACAGTCTCCGCGTGGCCGTGGGACCCGCAAGGGCCAGGATCAGGGGGCCAGCAGGCGGGTCAGTCCCCCTCCACCCCGGCCACCACTGCCTCCAAACCTTCCTAGTCCGGTTTTTCAGGCCCATCAAACGCCAGTGGGCGGCAGGATTCACTATTACCTCCCCCACTGGCGCACCATGACTACGGACAGGTGGGTTTTACAAATAGTCCGAAGGGGCTACTCCCTCCCCTTCAAGACTATCCCTCCAGCCATGCCACCCCAGTACCACCGTATGTCAGGGATCACTTTGTGGAAATCGCAGATAATCTCTGTTAGCATGAGCTGGAGCCATTTTGGTTGTGGCATCCATTTTTGTTAGCCATGTGATTCTCCCTCCTTCACTGTTGCTTGCCTTTCTATTGTGCTTGAGTCATCAACTGTAGTTAACTTCTTCAGTGCTGAGCCAGAGCACTGTGTAAGCTCAGAAAGGCTTGTAGCTGCTAGAATGCACCTGTCTTAGAATGTAACTGTCAGGCTATTTCGACTGATGTAAGCAGTTCTATTTCCCCTCCCACTTTGCTGACTAACTAATATTTGCCTGCACATGTTAGTCAATAGCTATTCCTGTGTATACCTGTACCTCCCATTTGAGTCTCCATGCTTACTCAGCTGTAAACTGGGTATATAAGCACCATGGTTTCTGTATTCTATGGACTACCTCCTACAGTGCCCGAGGGTGCTGTATTGATGTAGTCCCACTCATGAGAGATTAATAAACTTGTTATTTGATATTCCAGCTTCCGTGCCAGTCTCTACTTTGTTGGTTTAAAGAACCAGTGGACAGATAAGGGTGAACCCCTGCACCGGTGGGCCCTTAAAAAGGCAAATTTTCACAACTTGGCACTTCTCCAACAGAAAGTTGTGGCCCTCTTGGCCAAGGGGGCCATCTAGCGCGTTCCTGCGCCAGAAGTAGGTCGTGGTTGCAGGGCCGAACTGATAATTCCGGGCACCGGGTAATCCCCCGGTAGGCTGGATGGGGTGGGGGCTGTTTTTTTGACAGGGGCCCTGTTTTGTTTTCGGTCCGTGACGTGAGTCGGAGAGAGACAGAAAGCATTTCAGTGTGGTGGTCCGCATCACCGCACTGAAATGCTAAGTCACACATAATAGCGCCTCCTGAGCTGTCAAGGAGTGCTAGTAATCACTATAACAAAGCACTTAAACTGGAGTGGCAGCGCGCTGCGCCTGCTGCGCCAGAGGGGGGTGCTGGCTCAGAGTCTGCAGATCTAGCAGCTTCTAATCTGGTTATAATCATGTATCAATTTTTTATAAGGATCATCACCGCCCCTTCACTGTGCAGCGCGGCACCATATTTCAATACATTCACTGCTGAAAGGAGTCTGTGTGCCCAATTACTACTGCAGACAGAATCAACCTGGTGGGGTTTGTGACACACAACAGTCTGAGGCAGATTTGACATCACGTCCTGCTGCCGGCCGCGGCTGTGTGATGAGCAACCACTTAATTAATACAGTTTTGGCAATAGCAGTGCTGCTCGCCGTACCGCGTTATGGTAAAGCTGCATGCCGGGTCGGCGGCCCTGGATTAATACAGGTAGTGTGCTGTTGACATTTGTGTCAACTAGTTTGACTTAAGTTTGCTGCCCTAACCTTCTCCAGGCACTTGTGCAGTGAGTGCAGGTCTGTGCACTCAACATTCGCTGAAATTTGTTCCACTTCACTACAGAAACCAGATGGTGAAACTAGCAAGTCTATTTCTAATGCACAACCTCAATTGTCTGCCAGCTTGGCCCCAAAGCATCATCTGTAGTGTTCCACTCCGCCCCTTAGAGAGACTTGTGTGACATGCAGAGATGCAAAATGATATGAACCCCTAACCCATGTATGATACCTGTCTGTCCTTAATGCAGGGGGACGTGTCAATCTTCTCTTTGTGAGGGTTCATTATAAGGAAATTGGCATGTTGTGTGCCACCACTCAGGCAGGGACGTTACATAGGCCCCCGCAGCTCCCGCGTTGCGGGGGGGGGGGGGGGGAGGGGGGGCCGAGCTCAAGGGCCCCCCTGAGAGAAGAGCAGTGCGGCGGAGGGGTGGTCTAAAGGGCCATGACCTTGACATATCACAAGGTGGAATCTTGTCTCCAGCTTTCTTGTACGCACCCAGCGTGATGAACAACTGAAAAGGAAAAGAAGGTGTGGGCATCACTACATTTTTCCCCATACTCAGAAGAAAATGCAGTGTTGCTTGTGAACCAAATGGCATCTCAAGAACTATTTTACTTTTTATAAATGACTAATGTTTGAGTTCTCTGCCAGCCTTTCACTAAACCAGCAAATATATAAATGCAGTGCAGTGTTTTACGACAGTACTTCAAGCAGCTCGAAACGTGCATTTCTTTGTACTATGCAGCTTTCAGAAGTTTGGAACTAAGCAGTAACCAAGGAAATGTTACTGGCCTGAGTACAATTGGGCAGGATGGAAAATAGTTATAGTAAAGAGGGCATCAATTATGTGCCAATTTAAAGTCAAATTATGACGCCAAGTTAATTTAATTATGCAGCTAAATAGGCCAATTAAGCGGTATAATGCTGCGTATTCTGGGGCAGTATTAGTTTGCTACTTTGGTATTTTAATGTATATTAAAGCCTCTCAAGGCAAACTCAGGTTTCATCTCATTTGATAGCTGAATACAAAAAGAAAGCATTTGAAAGATGAACAGTTAAACCTTTCAAAGCGCCTGCCCATGCGTAACACTACAAGTGGCACTTAAAAAAAAATGTATAATCCATTGGAGTTAAAAGATGTTTTGTTGAACTCTGCATATTAGGCATCAGTTGGTGGATTATATACCAAATGTGGCAAATCCATCATTAAGCGGACATCACCAAAGAATCGCATAACTCTAGGGGCCCTTACTGTAGCTCCGTCTTTATTGAAATCCAGTTCTGGATAGATTTACAGTGAGGCTACATTAACAGATGGTGCTGCAGAGTATTTAAAAAATCTTTATCTCTTGCAAAATGAAATTTGTCCAGTTCTCTGCAACCCTGCCGTGCACACCCCTGAAAATGTAACAGGGTGATGCTAACATTGTTACACTTGGGAATTTAACGTCACTGAATTCATGGCAAAGGGGGCAGTAAGCTCCAGGATTGAAACAGATTTTTGAGTGCATAAGAGAAGTTTATCACAATATCATTTTCATACTCCTAGCCCAGTCGCAAGCAAAGAAATCAACAAATAGAGTTGTGTCACGCATGCGTTGAAGGTTGGGAGATTTTGCGCCGACACATTCATGTGTGTGTGTGTGTGCGCATCTCAATTCCAGATACTATTAATTAAGATAGTCCATGTACCGATCTATCATAAACTAATACATTCTGATGATACTAGCTCATCTACATTTTGACACAGAGAAGTTTTACAGGTAAATAAAACTTTCACACAAATGCATTTTTACGTGGTAATGCTTTCCCATGGCGAAAGAAACATATACAGGTACTTGCAAGCATATTTCAGGGGTCTCCTTTAGGACTTAAGGTGCTAGGGGGCCCTGGGATGTAACACAGGCCTCCGCATTGCGGGGGGGGGGGGCCCGAGTTCCAGGGGCCCCCTCTGCACACAGTACATTTGCTGACAGCAGGCTCCGTCTGGATCGTACTTTTAAAGTAACTCCCGATGCCACGCCTCATAAATAAACCGGCGCGTATGTGATGAAAGTTTGCGCGGCACGCAGCTGTTTGGTTTTCAGCCTCCGCCCTCCGGATGAAGCATAGGGTGGGGCAAGGCTGGGCCACTATTGTCATGCGCAGCGTAACCTGCACGTGAGGCTGCCGGTGGGTCCCAGGCAGTGAGACGGAGACCATAATTTAATAATTGCTGCCCGTGGTCTTCTGCAGCCTGCCCCTGCCAGCCATCCAAGCTGCAGGCCTCAGGTAAGCCAGTCAGAAACAACTAGCAGTGGATACCTATGCTTGCTCTACTTTTATGCATAGAGGCATTGGGTGCATTAATATCACAACAGACAAATTCATCTACCAGGGGTGGGGCCAGTCGCAAGTGGAGGCTGGGACCTGTATAACTGGAAGAGAAGAGTCATACAACGGTCTACTACCGTGTCCAGGTGTGTTTTTAAAACTGACTGTCAAAAGTAGTGAAAAGCAATTAAGGCCTTACTTTTCCCCATCATAAGGCAGTCTGGTCCACTGGTTATTTCTGGGCACTTGTTATTCAAAAAGGCGGCTATTCACTGGTGGACGCACTCTATATAAGTGGCAATATTCGGCCACAATATAAGCATATATTAGTATTGTGTGCTTTGAATGCGCCACTAATGCCACTGGCTCATTTCTTTCTCTTTCTCCTTAAGAAGTACTTTGATTTTTCCCAGCCCACATGACTTTAGTTGTGTGATGCTGGTGGCTTGCACCTGCACTCTGCCTAGTGCAGAAGCGGTCATGTGATCCTCCTCCCTCCAGCGGCTGACCTGCATCCTAGCGCCCCCTCACCAAGAAGTCTGGAGTAACCGTGTTTTAAAATCATTCAGTAAGCACCTACCTTATTCACCCCTTTTCTTTACACTTTTGCCAAACGCGCACCTTGTAAAAGTTCCTGACATGTGTCCCCTTTTCTCACCTCTGCCTACCACGTTTGACAGTCCTGTGTCAAGGCACTGCTTGTGACACTGCTGTAGGTGCGGCTGTCTAGGCACTAGAGGAGTGAGTGGCTCATCTCCTCCAAGCCCTCTGCTGTGGTTGTTGATGCCCCTCACTCTCTCTTTCCACCTCCCTGACAGCCCAGCCTCGGGCCGTCTTCTCTTTCGATCCGCACCATCTGCCTCGGTGACACCAACCTCTTGTCTGGCTTACCTCCCCCTCTTTCTCTCTACACCACCACCCTTACTGACACTGGGTTATTAATCTCCTCTTACCCTCAACACTCCCCCTTGCAATGACATCAATACCTCTTCCGGATTATCTGTTCCCCTCTATACCACCCTCTCACTGACATCGACTGACCCCTCTTCTGGGTTATCTGCTGCCCTGTATTACCACCCCTGGATCATTAACTCTTCTTCTGGATTATAACTACCCTCTTACACTCAACACTGCTCCTCTCAGTGACATCGACCCCTCTCCTGGATTCTTTGCACACCTCTTCCCGATACTCCCGCTGTCTTCGCTTCCCGTCCTCCGCACCCTGAGGCTGCCCCCGGTACCTGCCCCCTCGTGGGCACCCGTGTTGTGTGTCCTGCCTCCTCTGTCTCTACAACCCTGGCCTCTTCGGTTGTCCATCCCACAGCCCCTCCACCCCCCTTCGCCCCCCGCCCGAACACCCGCATGACGTAAGAGTCCTTTACCTCCTCCCGGGGTCCAGAAGGACCTCTCCGCACCTCCCTCCAGACCGCAGGTCACTCATTAACAATCAGGGGGTGAGTAAACCAGACTGCTGTGAGAGCCGTGCACTACTGCCCCTCCCCCCAGCCCCCACCCACGACAACACAATTAGTGTCACCCCAAGGATACTGATTGCGAACCCCACACATTCACCCGTCTCACTCCAGACAGACGCCAATACCCTGGCCGTCAGTCACACACCGACAGTCTGGCTGTCAGTCACGCACCTCACTCCACACAGGGACCAACAACCTGACTGTCATTCACGCACCTCACTCCAAGCAGGGACCACCAGCCTGGCCGTCAGTCACAAACCTCACTCCAGACACACACTCCTACAGCCTGGCCGTCAGTCATGTACATCACTCTACACACACAGTGATAGCCTGGCAATCAGTCACGCACCTCACTCCACACACACACCGACAGCCTGACCGTCAGTCACGCACCTCACTCCACACACACACACACACACACACACACACACATACACACACACACACACACACACACACACACACACACTCACCGACAGCCTGGCCGTCAGTCTAGCACCTCACTCCACACAGGGCCCCACAGCCTGGTTTCTTTTGGCTGTCAGTCACGCACACGACTTGATACAGCCTTTGAGACTAGTGTGAAAACCATACGTGGCAAATCACCTCCCCCCCACCCCCCTTGGCTTTGGGCCCATCACACCCTGCATCCTCCCTCCCCCCCCCCCCCATGGGCCCCAACGCAAGCAAGCAGACTGGATAAGCCACTCCCTGGTTTTATAGTAAAAAACAGACACTAACTGAGGTGAAGCGGCTCCCCACGTCGCGGGGTCCCGGTGCCACTGCACCTGCTGCACTCTTAGATAGCCCACTCCATGTTCAACTGAACCGAATCCCTGCTTCACTAAAAGCCCACGAGGCTGTCTTGTGCCCCTGTGACCTGCAAAGCTTTAGATTGAAATGCATATTTTAAGCATGAAAAATACACGAGGCGCAATAAAGGGCGGCTCTGGAAACAAGTGAAGGGGCGCTAGAGAGTCTCACCGTTAGTTATAACTCTGAAAATGTGTAAATATAGAAGCAGTCGTACCTATTCGAGTCTGCGAGGGGTTCCCTGGTATAGTCAAGGGGTTGCAGTGAAAGATTATTCTAAGGACAGACCGCATAACAAAGGCCGTATGCGCCGATCTACAGAGAATAATATGTACTTTATTGTCATTAATGAGGGAGAGGAGGGGCGTCTCATTCTCATGAATCATATAACAAGGAAAGTCAGCCTAACAAAGGCCATGTATGCTGATCCATAAGGAATAATATGTACTTCATTGTCATTAATGAGAGAGGGGCATCTTATTCTAATGAACCATAACAAGGAAGCCAGTGTAACAAAGGGCACATATGCTGATCCTCAAAAGGGGCCATTGTTTTACTGCTCTGTAGCATCCCTCTTACAGGGTCTTCGTCTCCTTGAGGAGGGGGGGCTGCTCACTGGGCTCTGGGGCGCACAGCCCCGCGTGTTCTGCCCTCCAGGGGGTTCTGCGGCCTCTATCCGCACAGGCAGGTTCCTTCGGGGACAGACGTTTACTCAAAAGGCGCGGAGCCGTTAAATAAAGCACCTTTATCCAGTATTAGGGTATCTTTCATAGATTCACATGCCTGAATCATTCCCCGTCGTCGGAATGGGAGTCACCGGTAAATAACAAAGCAATGTCTTAGAAGACATATACAGCAATAGGCCCAAGAGGCCTTAGCTTAGTAAGCTATCCACGTCCTTATGTAAAAAAGGACCAAATTTTGGCCATAGCCAATCAGCTAACACCACCCTCTAGAACCTTCCTGGTAGGAGCTCTAGTCCCTCAGATTTTCTACCGCACGTCGTGCTAAGGGAGTCTCCACTGAGCTCTGCTCATTACTTTTGGATTTACAGTATTTCTACTCAACTTTCTGGGGTTTCAACATGGCTGATACACCAAAGAAAGGATTGTTCAGACCCTGTGCTTCTTGTGGGAAGAAGAGGCTTCATATCGACGACCAGCATAAAGACTGTTTGTATTGCCTCTATCCCAGCCACAGTTCAAAAGACTGCAAGGTATGTCGGACTTTCTCTTCTACGACCCTGAAAGACCGAGAAGGGCGGCTTTCAATATGGCTGCAAAGGCTAAAGGACAAGGAAGCTGTTGTGTCCTCTGAGGAAAGTGAGAGTTCCTCTATCTCCTCTCACTCCTCATGTAAACGACCAAGGGTGTCATCTCCGGGCCCTTCGTCGCAGCCACCTCAAAAGAAGACGCAGAAAAAGTTTTCAGAGGTCCTGGATTTGTTTCCTCCAGGGATTACGTCTCCTAAGGCGGTGCCACATACCTTCAAAAAGCCAGTTTCCATCTCGTCAACGACGACCTCGTCGATGGTAGCTTCGACGAGAAAATCTCAGTCGACAGCAATTTCTGTTACCTCGTCGACGACGACGACTATCGACGGTGGCATCCCATTCTATGTCTTCGACGACGACCACTCCATCGTCGACGGCAGGTAAAACCATCTCGTCGACGTTGGTCATTAAAAAGTCTTCGTCGTCGAGTAAATTGCTGACGGGAGCGTCGACGACGACACCGTCGACGAAAGCTTGGACACCGTGGACTAAGCATTCAGCAACGAGAACACCATCAACAATGAGGGCACCGTCGACGAGACCATCGCCGTCGACGCCATCGTCGACGAAGAAGCCATCTTCATTGTCCTCGTCGCTGACGACGACACCGACGACGACAACCTCGTCGACTACGTTTATACCTGTAACGCCGGCTATAGCTCTACCGTCGACGAGCCCGTCGACGGATATGAACCCTGATGACCAAAGTACATATGTGCATGTAAAAATAACGAAACGTGCACTGACTCTGGCCCTCACTTCACCCAGTAAGGTCCCAACCTTGCCTCCGACTCACCTTTTTGAAGAGGAGGATTCGGATGACGCCAGTCTCTTTCCTGCGGCGACTAGTCCATCGCAGCTGCACGTGAAATACCAGGATGTCTCTGATTACGAGGACATTACCCAGGAATATCAGGAGGATTCACCTCAAGAATACATGCCGCCTCCGCCTTCCATGGTGTGTCTACCGGCGTCTTTGGTCACGGACCTTCAATTCTTAATATCGGATTATAAACAACGGTTTCCGACACAGGCACCTTCACCGATGCCTGCTGGACCTTCCACACCACGGCCACGACCGCCTCTGTTACTTTTGCAACCAGAGAAGGTTGCATCTCCGCCTCGTCCCACCACGGACGACGAGGATGAGGAGGACCCTGAAGAGGGAGAACTTCAGGACATCCAATCTCACCAGGATGAATGGGATGATTACATCCTTCCCTGCCCGGTTTCACCTGCCCCTACCATAGCCGACTCACCGCCAGAGGACATCGGCGGTTTCCATAACATCATAGAAAGAGCGGCCCAGCGCTTCCAGATTCCAATGCCCTCGCACCAACAAGACTGTTTCCTATATGACTTTAAGGAACCTTTCAAAAAGTCTGTTCGGGCAATTCCTATTATTGATTATATTTGGGACCAAGGCATAAAGATTATGCAGAACCCTTCATCAGTCCCGCCGGTTCTACCACGCCTGGACAAAAAATATAAAGCTCCAGACACCGCTCCGGTTTGTCTCACAGGCCATCCAAAGCCGGACTCTGTCATCACTCAGGCTGCACAGAAGAGGTCAAACAACCCAGCTGCTCTGTTGACAGCTCCACCAGATAAAGAGGAAAGACGTCTGGAAAACATAGGAAAACGGTTTTCCTCTATGTCGGCCTTAACAGTGCGTGCCTCCAATGCCCTTGCACTGTTGGGACGTTACAACTGTCAAATGTGGGCGGACATTGCACCATACTTGGCGGACTTGCCTGACGAATCAAAAGATGAGGCAAAAAAGATTCTGTTAGACGGTGAAAGATCTGCCTCTGAACTTATAGACTGCGCAATGGATATTGCTTCAACCGGTTTTAGACAGCTGGCCGGCGCAGCCGTTCTCCGACGCCAGGGTTGGCTCAAGGCAACTTCTTTCAGGCCAGAGGTCCAAACCAAGGTCCTGGACATGCCATATGATGGCCAACTTCTCTTCGGTCCTCATATTGATGAGGCATTGCAGGGTATCAAAAAAGATACGGATACCGCCAGGGCTTTGGGTTGTTTACAGTCTCAGAACCCTTCCTTTCGTGGGTCAAGAGGGAGAGGTCAGACTTCCACCAGAGGAGAATTCCAACAACGTTCCTCTTTCTCCTCCTCCCAACAGTAACGTCCGCAATATCAGCAGCGACAGCAATCTTCTTACCACAAATCTTCCTTTCGTGGCAAAGGAGGAAGACAAAAGGGAGCCGCGCGGCGGCAATGACTTTCAGCTGCAGCCGGTCTCACGCTTCTCTCCACTCTCCAAGATTGGCGGAAAATTGGCAAAAGATAACTACGGACCGATGGGTCCTCCAATTAGTACAATTCGGCCATTCTCTGGAATTCATACAGATCCCTCCTCAAACTCCTCCCCGCCAAAAAACTCACAAAAACCTACGTCCTTTACTTCTAGAAGTGAAGATAATGCTTCAGAAGGGAGCTATAGAGAGAGTTCCCCCAAGTCAACGAGGAAAAAAGTTCTACTCCCGCTTCTTTCTCATCCGGAAAAAAGAGAAAATCTATCTAGCTCTGGTGGCTTTCCTCCCACGAATCAAAAACTCAGTAGTGCTTGTCCGGACAGACAACACCACGACAATGCATTATCTGAACAAACAAGGAGGGACTCGCTCGCTGACACTTTCGCGCGAGTCGCAAAGAATTTGGAACTGGCTGCTCCGCCACAACATCTCCCTTCGAGCAGATTATGTTCCAGGAGTCCACAACGTTTTGGCAGATTATCTCAGCAGGAGGCAGGCAGTGTGCCACGAGTGGGAACTGGATCAACTGGTTCTCAACAACATTTTCGCTCAATGGGGCACCCCTCTGCTGGACCTCTTCGCCACCCAGCACAATGCCAAATGCCAACACTTTGCAAGCTGGCATCCCCAACCAGGGTCCCTGGGGAATGCCTTTTCGATAGCATGGTGCAACGTCTTTGCGTACGCCTTTCCGCCGTTTCCCCTGATCCCCAGGGTACTTAGGAAGATGAAAGCGGAACCCTGCACTCTGATATTAATAGCCCCAGCTTGGCCACGCCAACACTGGTTCACGGAACTTCACCTCCTTTCCCTGGAACCTCCAATCAGATTGAAGCCGTTTCCATCTCTTCTAACGCTCAACAATCAGCAGATTCAACATCCGGATCCGGCATCTCTCAGGTTATCAGCATGGCTCCTGAGTTCAGAGAGCTTCAGGGCTTAGACATTCCTCCAGACTGCAGACAAATTCTAGCTTGGGCTCGAGCAGATAGTACCAACAAGACATACTCGCTCAAATGGAAGAGATTCTGTATCTGGTGTAAAGCAAACAGGTTACACCCTCTTTCTTCCACCCCAGAGCAAGTCTTGCCGTACCTCTTACATCTGGCAAAATCTGGTCTTGCTCATGCCTCCATTAAGGTCCACCTAGCTGCAATTTCACGCTTCAGGAGATCCTCTTCAGGCCCATCATTATGGTCTCACAGACTCATTAAGCAATTCCTTAAAGGACTGTTTCGAACATTCCCTCCAGTAAAGCCTGTTCCACCGGCTTGACATCTCAACACGGTGCTAGCTCAACTGATGAAACACCCGTTTGAGCCAATCCACAGAGCTGAGCTTAAGTTTGTCTCCTGGAAGGTGGCGCTCTTTCTGGCCCTTACCTCGGCGAGGCGAGTGGGGGAGCTCCAAGCGTTCTCTATCCAAGACCCATTCCTGCAATTCAAACAAGATAGGGTCCTTCTCCGCACAAATCCAGCGTTCATTCCCAAAGTTCCATCTCAATTCCACCTCAATGAACCTGTTGTTCTACGCTCATTCTTCCCGAATCCACAAACAGTGGCGGAAAGAACTCTACATTCCCTAGACATTCACCGCTGTTTAAAATTTTACATTGATAGAACGAAATCATTTCGTAAATCTAATCAGCTCTTCATAGCCTACAGCAGACCTCGAAAAGGGCTACCGCTCACAAAACAAAGCATTTCCCGCTGGATTTCTTCAGCCATTTCCTTCTGTCATCAACAGGCAGGACTTCCGCTTAGAGAACAACGGTTCGTGCCCACTCCACAAGGGCCAAGTCTACTTCCATGGCACTGTTTGCTGGGGTGCCCATTGTAGACATTTGTAGAGGGGCCACATGGAAGACGCCGCATACATTCACCAAGCATTACTGCCTGGATACGGAGATCATGAAGGATGCGTCAGTGGGTCAAGCGGTACTACGTCATCTTTTTCAATAGAGGTGAGCCCTTTCTTTCATCCCACCATCCTGAGTTTATGCACATTTCGCACTATAATGTATACCTTGACTGACTCATTGTTTTTTCTGTAGTGCTGTTGTTTCTCACAGATATATGTGGTTATCTAGTGACTGTATATTTTCCATATCTTTCGAAATGTGCTTTTCACTGCTTACTACTCTGATTCAGGCATGTGAATCTATGAAAGATACCCTAATACTGGATAAGGAACGCGTTACTTACCTGTAACTGCGGTTATATAGTATTGGTATCTTTCATAGATTCACATGCAACCCACCCACCTCCCCTGGAGGGGCTCTCTTGGATCTCTCAGTGATACAACTGCTTAGCACTGTGCTTACGAAAATCTGAGGGACTAAAGCTCCTACCAGGAAGGTTCTAGAGGGTGGTGTTAGCTGATTGGCTCTGGCCAAAATTTGGTCCTTTTTTACATAAGGACGTGGATAGCTTACTAAGCTAAGGCCTCTGGGGCCTATTGATGTATATGTCTTCTAAGACATTGCTTTGTTATTTACCGGTGACTCCCATTCCGACGACGGGGAATGATTCAGGCATGTGAATCTATGAAAGATACCAATACTGGATAACCGCAGTTACAGGTAAGTAACGCGTTCCTTACCATTGTTCCCGCTTTTGAAGGTCGCACAACCAGTCATTTTCCTCTTGTGCATCAACCTCTAATATTTTGTGGCCTGGGTCACCTTGGCTACGAAGGATGTGGTTGTGTAGAAGAGTGATTGATGCAGCTTCATGGCACTATAATTTTGCCCCCCGCACAGGCTCCGGACAGGTGCCTGCCTCTGCGCCTCTCTGTGGTGTGCACAAGGGTGTCTCGGAACCCAGTGCATGCAAGGGAAGAGGGCCACCCTGCCCCAGCCATGAGCGGGGGAGGGGTGTTGAAGATGGGCAGTGGGCCCCTCACAGCCTAGAACATGTGGGTGAACGCTCAGAGGGCTCTCTTGAAGGGGGCACTGAGAGTGGAACACAGCCCCCTCACCCCCTCTAGTCCCTTGCTTCTGACCTGAACCCATAGACCACAACCCTTGAAGAAGCAGACCTGCGGACAGTGGCATAGCCAGACCTTTTGCTTACCCCCCCTTCCAAGACATGTACCCTGTGAAAGTCCTACATGAAGAGGTCAACCGGAGGGGCCCCTTCCACGTATCCTGCAGGGGGGCCCCTTCAAGTTTCGTTACGCCACTGCACTCAGGAATGACGATTTAGCTTTTGTGCTATATGTTCATAATTCAAAGACTGTCAGTGCAAAGATTCCCATGTGTTCCACCTGTGCTTTGGTCAGCATTTGCATGTGCTCTACCTTATACCTATTTCAAATGTTGGTGAGTTTGCCCGGAGGTGTTTTCTATTGTATGTGTTTTCCGGTAGAGTAGATGTTTATGGTATGCAGTGTTAATAACTCAAAGTCTGTCTACATTTTATCATCATAATTGTAATGTTTTTCAAGTGCAGGGCGTTATGACTAATATACCCGAAATGAGTGGTGAAAGTGCCAAGTTGGCAGTCATTGCAGGGTTGAAGGGTATTGGTGAAAGGCTTTTCAGATTTTCTGTGGGTGCTAATGAACTCTTGCTGACTGGACTGTGTAGAGAGCCTTCCAGGCTCTCCACTACATTGATGCATTCACACACATAGCATACATCCCTTGGGGCAGGCTCGACCCGAGGGGATAAATAAACATCGAGAGACCGCTCTGGGTAATTAGAGAGAGTGGTGTACATTATTTATCGCGCTGCTGCGGCCCTCATACCTTAGGCCCCGCCGTGCTACAGACTGGTGGGGTTTCAAGCAACAAGCAGCTGCTAGAGGCCGACATGAGGCCTTAGTGAGGCGCTAGAGGAATCTGCAGCACAGCCCGGAAGTCATTGGGAGACGTCAAGGGACACCTGATGGAAACAAGTTAAATCTATAACATTCGTGGCACCGTTTAACAGCATTAAACTTGTAAATGTAAAGACCAGTATTAATGCCACATTGCACTTTAAATGGCAAACGTTCTGCATGCGTCGGTGTGCAGAGAAGAAATCTAAATGAAGCCTGATTGCATTATATTGTTATGCTGAGAGGGACAACAAAGTCCATTGTGGGGCTCTGCTTTCACCTGCTGCATTAATGGAGGGGAGGGCAACATACTATGAGGCAAGTTGGTTTGTATTGAAAATAAATGCTAGCCACCAGTGTGGCACTGTGAGACCCCGACCTGTAGCCACAGTTTACAGCATTTCTGCCAGTGAGCTCACTGGCTCATCTGCCCAAGAACACTGGCCAAAGATGCTCTCTGCCTCAGTCCAGCACTGCAGGGAGAACTTACTTGTGGTAGCACAGGTGAGTCCACAAGAGGGTACTCACTGAATACCCGTTCACAGGCCCCAGAGGTGAGAGGAGGCAGCAATGCACGAGCAGAGGTGACCCTGCACAGCAGGGGGGCAAAGGTGAGACAGATCAACGGACAGCTGGGATCTAGCGATGAGAAAGGGTGACAAGGGATGGCCCACGCGAGACATGGGGCTACAGGGGGAGGGGTCAGAGTGAGAAGCAGCTACAGCAGCGAATGGGGCAGGACAGGACACAAAGGTTAGGGCGGCAGAAGCGAGGTAGCAGTCAGGGCAAGGGTCCAAGGTGTGAAATGGGACAGCAAGAAGAGCCTGATATGGTGACAGTGCAGCGCGGAGTGAGGAGAGAGACATGAGATGGAGCTGTGAGTGAAGTAGGGACCAACAGTGACTTGGGACAGTAGAGCAGAGGGTGCAGAGATGACACAGGACAGCATGCAAGGGGGTCAGGGGTGGGGCAGGGCAGCGTAGGGAGGGGATACAGGTAACCCGGACAGTGGAAAGGACCAGAGAATAAATAAATCTATGTTAGAGGGGCCCTAAGAAGACGCAGTCTAACAGAGAGAGGGGGCAGTGGTGAGACAAGGTTACTGGTGGGGCAGGACTAGCGGTGAAGAGGAGCTGGGAGGAGCCAAAAGTGAGACGGGGCAATGGAGGGAGGGGGCCAGATGTGAGAAGTGAGAGCAGAAGTGGGGGTGGGGTCAGAGGTGAGATGCTGCAGGGTGTAGAGTGGAACCAGAGGTGAAATGGGACATCCGGGGAGGGTGACAGAGGTGTGACACAACAGTGGTGCAAAGGATGGTAGAAGTTGTGAGAAGTTGGCCTGATGTATGATGTCACTAGTTCTAGTGTACACCTTATATCAGTCCAAACAACCCTTATGGTGATTGGTTGTAAAGTCAACCTTATAGACCAGCTATCCTAGTGGTAGCATGGACAAGAGCAGTCTTAGGCTAAACTCTGAATGGCATGTGAAGCCAGCTGTGATACCATATATATAATCCCTTGAATACCAAATGAAAGGACACCACAACAGATATATATATAAAATAAAGTGTATTTATTCTAGTCAAACCCTCAGCACTCTTTATGAGATTAGAGGTAAGTACAACACAGTCTTATTTAAGCATACATTAAGTCACACAGGTAAGTAATACAGTTAGGCCCTAGGGGCCACGCAAACCATATACTAAGAAAGTGGTATAAGGACCATTGTTAAGGAAATAGGATAGGCCTAGGCCTAGGGAATCGCTGGGGCTACACTACACTAGCAACAGTTAGGAAGTGGGAGGCCCACGGGATTCAGGTGCAGAGTGGAAACACTCACGCGTAATGCGTAAAAGTCGATAGAATCACTAGCAGTTAGAAATAAGCAGTTTTAGGACACTTCTGGTATAGCTAGAAGTCGAGACTCGGAAACTAGACCCTAGGATAGTCAATACCCTTGTGAGCACCGAAGTACCCAAGTTACCTAGCCCACGGGCTGCGGGTGCATAGGTGTGAACTTGCGTCGGGTTTCGTCGTGGACTTCTATGGATGCCTGAAGGAAAGTTTCTGACAGGCAGTCAGTGAAGAGTGTCCGGTGGATCCCAAGGCTGGGATCAAGAAGAGAGGAGACCTGCAAGCAGAAGGGACAGAGTCAAGGTCACTAGCCAGTGACCACGTGGAACCAGGAAGGAACCAGGCGATGTCGTGAAGATTGCAGGTGAAGGTGAAGCTTGACGCTGCAGCCACGGGGACCAGGAGACGTCGAGGACGACCAGGACCAGGAGGCGAGCTGTCCCACGAAGGCTCTTGCTGTCGGCGGTGTCGAAGTTGAACTAGGACTCACCAAGCCTTGGCAAGCGGAACCCACGAAGAACGGAGGACTTGCTTCTGGTGCAGACCAGGAAGGTCTGGGGTGCTTCTCTTTTGCAAGGAAGTGGGAGCCAGTCTGGAGGAGCCAAACCAGCGGTGAAGATTACAGGATGCGTCGTCACAGGCCACTAGCCAACGGGCAAGCAACCGGACAGACGCGACAAGCAGGAAAATGCAGAAGGGCCCCACGCAGGACTCGTGGAGTGTGGGGGGCTGATCTTCGGTGCAGATGGTGGTTGGGGCTTCTCAATCCCCGGTGCACAACTTCGAGGGTGCCTCAGAAGCTGCGCTGAAAGATACTAGCCACTTTTCCCAGGTAGCCGGTCCTACGTCTCTCGTCGCCTCCACGGATCTCAGTTCGGCTGTGGATGTGGATCAGGGTCGGAGAAGTCTGGAAGTCAAGGCTCTGGTCGGGCTCTGCAGTCGGTCCCTCGTAGAACTTCAGCAAAGCAAAGGGTAGTCTCTTGATGGTGCCTGTTTGCACAGGGTAGCCACTCCTTGGCCACAAGGGAGATTCCTCAGTCTTCTTCTTTTGTCGAATGTCGAAGGTCCAGAGTTTCTGTTCAAGTTGCAGGTTCAGGATAATCTATTCTCCTGGGGCCCAGCTATCACTCTTATACTAATCTGGGGGGCTGGGTTACCTGCTAGGTCACGCCTGATGGGTGGGACCTGGGAGGGGGGTGGTTACACCCCCTTCCCTTTGTCCAGTTTCGCGCCAGGACTGGGGCTGGAGTGCCCCAGCACCGGTTTGAACTGGACTATGCACGGGACACCTTGTGTGCCCCAGGAATGTCTCATTCCTTTCATCCCTCCCTGCCCCAATACACTAAGGCCTGTCTAGGGTGGTGCTCGCACCTCCCAAGGCAGGAAACCTATTGTCCAAGCCTCCCTTGCCGGGATCACTCCCAGCAGCAGGAGGTCAGACTCGTGTCTGTGGCAGCAGCATCCATTTTGTGTTGCTGGGGCTCTGGTTAACTTTAACCGGGTAAGTAGGTTACAACATGTCTTCTCCCTCTAGAAGGGAGGGATAATATCCTCATCCCCAGAAATGGGATGGGGGTATTATTCCAAAGTGTTAGACACCTTACACGACATGTTTTGATAAAGCCAAACCATAGTTACCATAACCGTTTAAGATTATAAGGCACTTTAAGAGTATATGGTAGGCTATATCATAGTACAGCTATAAGGACATGGTTCCGGAAGCTGCAGACAGGCTCAGCTCATGCTAGAGCACCATCTCACATGTTACCAAGCACTCTGCCTCCAGGATTGTTAAGGCCTGCCATAGGAGTGGCTGATAGGTACACATGTGTCCATATGTAAGTTAGGTATAGGAATACTACACCTAAGCAAGGAGTGATTGCACAACCTTGCCCCAGCTGAGTGATCAGCCAGTTGTGTCATAATGGAAGGCCAGGCCAGGGGTGGCATAATATATGCTGCAGCCCCTGGTAGGCCTAGGGTACACCTATGCCCTGGGTACCTAAGGTACACTGTACAGGGGCCAATAAGGTGATCCTATCCAAATGGGTTATGCACCTAAAGTACATAGTATCAATTTAGAGAGAGAACAGCAGGGCTGTGGGTCTGATTAGCAGGCCCACAGCCACATCTAAGTCGTAAAGCAAAAGCAAAAAGTGGGGGTGAACATAGAAAGCAGACTCTACTCTCCTACACAACCCCCCCCCCCCCCAAACTTAGGGACATTAAACTAACCTTGACCAGTTGAGTCTTCATGTTCTAAGTGGAAATATCTGGAGAGTCCATCTGCATTGGCATGGTCAGTCCCAGGTCTATGTTCCACTGTGAAGTCCATCCCCTGTAGGGAAATGGACCACCTAAGAAGTTTGGGATTTTCACCCTTCATCTGATTTAGCCACAAGAGGGGCTTATGGTCTGTCTGAATCTTGAAGTGAGTGCCAAACAAGTATGGCCTCAGCTTATTCAGGGCCCAAACCACAGCAAAGGCCTCCCTCTCAATAGCTGACCAACGTTTCTCTCTAGGGGTCAGCCTTCTACTTATAAAAGCAATGGGCTGGTCTTGACCATCTACATTCAGTTGTGAAAGAACAGCTCCCACACCTAACTCAGAAGCATCTGTCTGGACAATGAACTCTTTGGAGTAGTCTGGACTTTTCAGAATAGGTGCACTGCACATGGCCTGCTTCAGGTCATCAAATGCTTTTTGACAGCTTACTGTCCACTGAACTTTCTTTGGCATATTCTTGGAGGTCAAGTCATTAAGTGGTGTCACAATGGACCCATAGTTCTTAACAAACTTTCTGTAGTACCCAGTCAGGCCCAAGAAAGCTCTGACCTGAGTCTGGGTAGTTGGAGGAGTCCAGTCCTTTATGGTCTGGATCTTGCTCTCCAGTGGTTGAACCTGACCCCCACCAACTAGGTGGCCCAGGTATACAACCTTGCTCTGCCCTATCTGGCAATTAGTGGCCTTGATAGTGAGGCCTGCCTTTTGCAGGGCCTCTAAAACATTCCTCAAGTGGACCAGGTGATCCTCCCAGGTGGAGCTAAAGACAGCAATATCATCAAGATAAGCTGCACAATAATCATCCAACCCAGTAAGGACTTGATTCACCAACCTTTGGAAAGTGGCAGGTGCATTCTTCAAACCAAAGGGCATTACCACAAATTGATAATGTCCTCCTGGGGTCGAGAAAACAGTTTTGGCCTTTGCATTCTCAGCTAGTCTGATTTGCCAGTAGCCTGCTGTCAGGTCAAATGTGCTCAAAAACGTAGCAGCTGCCAGTCTGTCAATGAGCTCATCTGCCCTAGGTATTGGGTGGGCATCTGTCCTAGTGACAGCATTGAGACCTCTGTAATCCACGCAAAACCTCATCTCTCTCTTACCATCTTGGGTGTGAGGTTTTGGCACAAGGACTACAGGACTAGCCCAGGGGCTCTCTGAAGGTTCAATGACTCCCAGCTCCAACATCTTTTGTACCTCAACTTTTATGCAGTCCCTGACATGGTCAGGTTGCCTGTAGATTTTACTCTTCACAGGCAGACTGTCACCAGTGTCCCCCTCATGGGTGCACCAGTTTGTCTGACTTGGGGTCAGAGAGAACATATGTCTGTAGGATTGCAGAACCTGTCTGCAGTCCTGTTGCTGATGGACAGTGAGGCTGTCAGAAAAGACCACACCATCAACTGAGCCATCATCAGGGTTCTGAGTCAACAGGCCTGGGAGAGGGTCACTCTCTTCCTCCTGCCCCTCATCTGTAGCCATGAGTAAGCCCATGTCTGCCCTGTCAACATACGCCTTCAATCTGTTGACATGAAGCACCCTGTGGGGGCTTCTGGGAGTCCCAAGGTCCACCAAGTAGGTGACTTCTCCCTTTTTCTCAACAATAGTGTGGGGTCCAGACCATTTGTCTTGGAGTGCTGCTGGGGCCACTGGCTCCAACACCCACACTTTCTGCCCTGGCTGGTAAACAGTCAGCACAGCCTTTTGGTCATGCCAAGCTTTTTGGAGTTCTTGGCTTGCCTCAAGGTTTTTAGAAGCCTTCTTCATATACTCTGCCATCCTGGAGCGGAGACCAAGTACATAATCCAGTATGTCAAGTTTGGGTTGTCTGAGAGGTCTCTCCCATCCTTCCCTTACTAAACATAGGGGTCCTCTTACAGGATGCTCAAACAAAAGCTCAAAAGGGCTGTAGCCAACCCCCTTTTGTGGGACCTCTCTGTAAGCAAACAGAAGGCAGGGTAAAAGGATGTCCCATCTTCGCGTAAGCTTGTCTGGTAAACCTTTTATCATTCCCTTTAGGGTCTTGTTGAATCTCTCAACAAGCCCATTGCACTGTGGGTGATAGGGTGTGGTGAACTTGTAGTTCACACCACACTCCTTCCACATTGCAGTCAAGTATCCTGACATGAAGATGGCACCTCTGTCAGAAATGACCTACTTTGGAAAGCCCACTCTGGAGAATACTCCAAGTAGGGCCCTTGCCACAACAGGAGCTGTTGTGGTCCTCAGGGGAATAGCTTCTGGATACCTGGTGGCATGGTCCACTATCACCAGTATGAATCTGTGCCCAGATGCTGTTTGTGGGTCCATTGGTCCTACAATATATATGCCCACTCTTTCAAAGGGAACCCCCACCACAGGTAGTGGTATGAGGGGGGCCTTTGTGGTGCCACCTGATTTGCCACTGGCTTGGCAGGTGACACAGGAGCGACAAAACTCCTTGGTATCTTCTGATATATGGGGCCAGTGAAAGTGAGGGACAAGCCTGTCCCAAGTCTTGTTCTGGCCTAAATGTCCTGCAAGGGGAATATCATGGGCCAAGGTAAGAAGGAAGCCTCTGAACTTCAGTGGTATGACCAACCTCCTGGACGCACCAGGCTTGGGGTCTCTAGCCTCTGAATACAGTAGCCCTTCATCCCAATACACTCTATGGGTACCTTGAGCATTCCCTGCAGCCTCAGCAGCAGCCAGCTGTCTGAGGGGTTCAAGAGAGGGGCAGTCTAATTGAGCCTGCCTCAGGTCTGCCCTTGAAGGTCCCCCTGTCCCAAGAAACTCAACCTGATCAGGTTCAAGTTCTTCTAGGACAGTTCCTTCAGGGCTCTCAGAATCATCCTCCTGGGAGGGCTGATCCACCACCTGAGGCAGGGGGGAAGGCACAGCCTTAACCCTACTTCTCTTTCTCTTGGGTTGTGACTGGTCCATAGTTTCAGGATCCAGCACTTGTTCAGTGGTGCACTTTTTGGCCTGTGACCTGGTCACAGCAAGGACATGTGCATCTATCCCCAGCATTTCTTCATGGGTCCTATACTCCACTTCAGACCAAACTGAAGTTTCAAGATCATTGCCCAGTAAACACTCTACAGGAAGGTCTGAACTAACAACAACTTTCTTGAGGCCAGTTACCCCTCCCCAGGAGAAGTTAACAATGGCCACACTATGGGAGGTAGTGGCATTGCTAGCGTTGGTCACTAGGTAATTTTCACCTAGTATGATCTGTCCAGGGTCCACAAAGGCAGATGTCACCATTGTGACACTAGCCCCAGTGTCCCTGTAGGCCTGAGCCATTCTTTGGTTGATAAAAGGAGTCTGTCTGTACTTGCCCAGGTTACTGGGGCCTACAGTAGAGGACAAAGCTAAGTCCCCATCACAGATCAGAACAGCCTGAGTAGGTATTCTGACTAGGCCAGAATCCTCCTCAGTTCCCAGGGTTAACCCTACTACACCCTTTTGCTGGGAACCACTACTTACAGCTGGACTAGGGGGTACAGTTGCCTTAGGGGCAATGGTGGCTGGGGGCTTATCCTTTTTGGTGCACTCACTAAACCAATGTGAGTTGGACTTACAATAGTTGCACCATGGTTTCTTTTGGCCATCTTTCTTTTTATCCTTTTTGGGACCACCCTCCCCCTGAGCCTTTTGGGGGCCTGGTGAAGACTTCTGGTCTTTTTGTTTCTGATCATTACCCTTCTGGTCTGCTTTTTTCTGATCACCGCCCTGGTTCTGGTTTTTCTGCTTAACTCTAGTCCTGACCCATCTATCTGCCTTCTTTCCCAATTCTTGGGGAGAAGTCAGATCAGAATCAATCAGGTGTTGATGCAGTAGCTGGTTTTGACAGTTGTTAAGGATTTGTTCTCTCATGATCAAATTATACAATCCGGTATAGTCCTTAACCTTACTTCCCACTAGCCAGCCTTCCAGAGCCTTAGTGGCACAATCTACAAAGTCAGTCCAGTCCTGAGTCTGTGTCTTCTGGGTGTCCCTGAACAACAACCTGTATTGTTCAGTGGTTAGGCCAAACCCATCAATTAGAGCACTCTTCAGGACAGTGTAATTATCTGCATCCTCATCACTAACTGTGAGGAGCTTGTCTCTACCTTTCTCAGAGAAGGAGAGCCACAAGATAGCTGCCCACTGACTTTGGGGTACCTGCTGTACTTTGCAAGCTCTCTCCAAAGCAGTTATCCATTTGTGGATGTCATCCCCACACTTGTAGGGAGGGACACTCTTGCTCAGGTTTCTATTATCATAGTGCCTGTCTCTATCCTTAGGGATATTGCTGCCACCAGTGGGTTCTGACCCACTTAACTTTTGCTCTCTAGCCAGAGCAAGCTTCTCCTTGGCAAGGGCAAGTTCTTCCCTCTGAATCCTCAGATTATCTTCCCTCATTCTGGCTTCATGCTCCTTTCTCTCAGGTGAAGTCATTCCCCTGTGAGAAGAGGCATTAGAGATGCTAGAGACATGGGAGTGGATGGATTCCCTTGAAGGGGATCTGTCTCTCCTGCTTCTCTGGTTAAGCCCACTTGGGGGTCTGTATGGGGGGATCCCATGCAAACTCCCATGTAAGCTTAGGTTAGCCTGGCTAAGTCTTCCTACTCGGCCCTGGCTGTCTACCTCTTCATCTGCAGTCCCATTGACTCATCTGTGGTGGGTAGACCCTCCTTTGTACCTAGGGTACTGGCCTGTAAGGCCCTAAGAGTATCATACTCCTCTAGGAGTTGTACTAACTGCAGGAGGGTAGGGTTTGCACCCTGTTTTAACTTTCTGGAGGTACACAATTGTCTCATCTCCTGAAAAGTTAGGGTATCATATCTAGAGGGGGTCTTCTTCAGACCTGCCCCTCCTGAGAGAGCATCTACTTGATCTCCTCCCAGAGACATGATCTAGTGAGGGTGTGGTGTGTGCACCTACCTACACTAGTTGTTTCTACTAAATCTCTCTGGTAGTTGTAGTCAGGGTGTGTTACTCCCTTCAACCTACAACCACTAAGTCCAGTAGGACTTAAGTATTATAATCTATGTTATATGTACCTAAACAATATCTGTGTGATCTTTTAATTTAGTATCTCAAGATTACAATGGTATTACAACAGCAAGCTCAGATCCCAACCGCTGCTTACCAATGTGAGAAGTTCGCCTGATGTATGATGTCACTAGTTCTAGTGTACACCTTATATCAGTCCAAACTGAAGTACTGGGTATTTGAAGCCCAGCGGTGCAGGGGAACACACCCTATGACTTCGGGGTTCTTCCTGTTTCAGACCTACAGAAACACAGAGTCTTCTGGGTGAAGTCAAAGATCAGTTTATTGGCTGCAGACCAATTACAGGTATCCTAGAAGTACAACAGCGTGTATGTTCTCAGGAGACTGCTAAAAATCACAGAAACGGGCTTCTCCTTAAATTCAAAATATCCTGCTTCAGGCATACATTCCTTGGTTTACGATATGGCCATATAAAGTATACATTACAAACGAAAAGGCAGAGTCATGATGACCATCCCACATTCCAGTTAAGCCAGCCCGCAATTATTTACCCAGCAAGGCTCAGATCGCACATCAGATATCGATAGGCCCCAATAAACATGAGCATCTCCTGTTTGGAAAACAAGCCATAAAGCAGGAACAGTCAGGTGTGAAAGAGATTAGCTGGAGGCTTGTGTTTAATGTAAAGGCTTTATGGTGTGTCAAGCCCTGATGCTAATCACAGGTGGCCAGAGGACGGGGAACTCGTGAGACCGGACTGACCTGGGGCAGCGGAGCCAAGCTGCCCAGGTCACAGAGAAGTCAAAGGAAAGCACATGTGCTCTAAAAGGCCCGTATTTGCTCCATGCTATGTAGCCTATGTGAGGGCAACCATAAGATGGCCACCGCTCTAAGATGGAACCCACGTAGTGATGTATAATAACGTATACACAGTGCATTCATAGCTAGAACGTTATACAAAGCACTTGTACATACCGCATTGACCATTCGTGGTTCGCTAATACCGGGATAGACAGGGGTAGGGCACTGTCTCCTACGCGGTCCCAAATTGCAAAGTACGACAAAACAACCCTTATGGTGATTGGTTGTAAAGTCAGCCTTATAGACCAGCTATCCTAGTGGTAGCATGGACAAGAGCAGTCTTAGGCTAAACTCTGAATGGCATGTGAAGCCAGCTGTGATACCATATATATAATCCCTTGAATACCAAATGAAAGGACACCACAACAGATATATATATAAAATAAAGTGTATTTATTCTAGTCAAACCCTCAGCACTCTTTATGAGATTAGAGGTAAGTACAACACAGTCTTATTTAAGCATACATTAAGTCACACAGGTAAGTAATACAGTTAGGCCCTAGGGGCCACGCAAACCATATACTAAGAAAGTGGTACAAGGACCACTGTTAAGGAAATAGGATAGGCCTAGGGAATCGCTGGGGCTACACTACACTAGCAACAGTTAGGAAGTGGGAGGCCCACGGGATTCAGGTGCAGAGTGGAAACACTCACGCGTAATGCGTAAAAGTCGATAGAATCACTAGCAGTTAGAAATAAGCAGTTTTAGGACACTTCTGGTATAGCTAGAAAGTCGAGACTCGGAAATTAGACCCTAGGATAGTCAATACCCTTGTGAGCACCGAAGTACCCAAGTTACCTAGCCCACGGGCTGCGGGTGCATAGGTGTGAACTTGCGTCGGGTTTCGTCGTGGACTTCTATGGATGCCTGAAGGAAAGTTGCTGACAGGCAGTCAGTGAAGAGTGTCCGGTGGATCCCAAGGCTGGGATCAAGAAGAGAGGAGACCTGCAAGCAGAAGGGACAGAGTCAAGGTCACTAGCCAGTGACCACGTGGAACCAGGAAGGAACCAGGCGATGTCGTGAAGATTGCAGGTGAAGGTGAAGCTTGTCGCTGCAGCCACGGGGACCAGGAGACGTCGAGGACGACCAGGACCAGGAGGCGAGCTGTCGGCGGTGTCGAAGTTGAACTAGGACTCACCAAGGCTTGGCAAGCGGAACCCACGAAGAACGGAGGACTTGCTTCTGGTGCAGACCAGGAAGGTCTGGGGTGCTTCTCTTTTGCAAGGAAGCGGGAGCCATTCTGGAGGAGCCAAACCAGCGGTGAAGATTTCAGATGCGTCGTCACAAAGGCCACTAGCCAACGGGCAAGCAACCGGACAGACGCGGCAAGCAGGAAAATGCAGAAGGGTCCCACGCAGGACTCGTGGAGTGTGGGGGGCTGATCTTCGGTGCAGATGGTGCTTGGGGTTGGGGCTTCTCAATACCCGGTGCACAACTTCGAGGGTGCCTCAGAAGCTGCGCTGAAAGATACTAGCCACTTTTCCCAGGTAGCCGGTCCCACGTCTCTCGTCGCCTCCACGGATCTCAGCTCGGCTGTGGATGTGGATCAGTGTCGGAGAAGTCTGGAAGTCAAGGCTCTGGTCGGGCTCTGCAGTCGGTCCCTCGTAGAACTTCAGCAAAGCAAAGGGTAGTCTCTTGATGGTGCCTGTTTGCACAGGGTAGCCACTCCTTTGCCACAAGGGAGATTCTTCAGTCTTCTTCTTTCGTCGAATGTCGAAGGTCCAGAGTTTCTGTTCAAGTTGCAGGTTCAGGATAATCTAATCTCCTGGGGCCCAGCTACCACTCTTATACTAATCTGGGGGGCTGGGTTACCTGCTAGGTCACGCCTGATGGGTGGGACCTGGGAGGGGGGTGGTTACACCCCCTTCCCTTTGTCCAGTTTCGTGCCAGGACTGGGGCTGGAGTGCCCCAGCACCGGTTTGAACTGGACTATGCACGGGACACCTTGTGTGCCCCAGGCATGTCTCATTCCTTTCATCCCTCCCTGCCCCAATACACTAAGGCCTGTCTGGGGTGGTGCTCGCACCTCCCAAGGCAGGAAACCTATTGTCCAAGCCTCCCTTGCCGGGATCACTCCCAGCAGCAGGAGGTCAGACTCGTGTCTGTGGCAGCAGCATCCATTTTGTGATGCTGGGGCTCTGGTTAACTTTAACCGGGTAAGTAGGTTACAACATGTCTTCTCCCTCTAGAAGGGAGGGATAATATCCTCATCCCCAGAAATGGGATGGGGGTATTATTCCAAAGTGTTAGACACCTTACACGACATGTTTTGATAAAGCCAAACCATAGTTACCATAACCGTTTAAGATTATAAGGCACTTTAAGAGTATATGGTAGGCTATATCATAGAACAGCTATAAGGACATGGTTCCGGAAGCTGCAGACAGGCTCAGCTCATGCTAGAGCACCATCTCACATGTTACCAAGCACTCTGCCTCCAGGATTATTAAGGCCTGCCATAGGAGTGGCTGATAGGTACACATGTGTCCATATGTAAGTTAGGTATAGGAATACTACACCTAAGCAAGGAGTGATTACACAACCTTGCCCCAGCTGAGTGATCAGCCAGTTGTGTCATAATGGAAGGCCAGGCCAGGGGTGGCATAATACATGCTGCAGCCCCTGGTAGGCCTAGGGTACACCTATGCCCTGGGTACCTAAGGTACACTTTACAGGGGCCAATAAGGTGATCCTATCCAAATGGGTTATGCACCTAAAGTACATAGTATCAATTTAGAGAGAGAACAGCAGGGCTGTGGGTCTGATTAGCAGGCCCACAGCCACATCTAAGTCGTAAACCAGTAAAGCAAAAGCAAAAAGTGGGGGTGAACATAGAAAGCAGACCCTACTCTCCTACAGAAGTGACACAGCCCCACAGGGAGGGCGCCCAACATGAGATGGGGCAGTGGGTAGAGGTGGGCCCTAGGAGATAGGGAGCTAATGCTGGGAGGGGCTTCAGTGGGAGAGCAGAGCAGCGATGAAGGGACATGAACCTTGGGATACAGCTTTCAGGAGTGGGCCGGATATGACACTGTGCTATGGGATGTGAACTTAAGTTGAGAAGGCGCTACTAGGGGAGGTGGTCCAGAAGTTAGACAAGGCTGCGGGAGCAGGGGTAGAGCTGACAAGTGGGACACTAGTTGTGAGATTCAGTAAGAGAACAGACCTACCAACTTAAAAATATATGTTCGAGGCATATGAGCTGCAGATTATACACTTTTGCATAGATCGCCATCTGGTGTTGGGCCCGGATGTTTGCAGTTTGTTTTTCTTCTTGGACAGTCTTTGGAAGTCACAAGTTCGGTGACTCCTCCTTCGGTCCGTACTGCGCATGGGCTTCGGCTCCATCCTCAGATTGTTTTTTTCCACCATCGGGCTCGGATGTGATACTTCGTGCTCCGGCTTCGAACCTTTCCAGTTCGACCTTCCACGGAAAATCCTCATCCATCGAGATTCTTAAGACAAAAATCATCTTCTTCATCTCTCTCGGCGGCACTTCTCGATTCCAGACATCGGCACCGGCCTTCGGGCCTACCTCGACTCCGGTCTCGGCCGATGGAAACGACTCCCTTCAAAAAGTGCCCAAAATGTGGGTCTAAATTTCCCCACACCGACTTGCATCAGGTGTGTAACCTCTGCCTCTCTCCCGAACACGAGGCCCGAGACTGCCCCGCCTGCTAGTCTTTTCGATCGAAAAAGACCATCCGGAATCGAAGAGCTCGACGCACCATGGCACATTCATCGACTTCGGCTCCACCTGACGTCTTCGGAGACGACACCGGAGCTTCGGGGCAGCAGCACACTGAGCAGGAGGAAGAACTCGTCAGCGCTCCCGAGGCCGACGACTCCGACCTGGAGGAGATCACACCGGCGCAGAGGGTCATGAGTACTCTACCCCCTCCCACTCCCGTACTCCCACCGAAAGAGATTCCGGTTACACCTTCGCCTCCAGGCCTAGGGAAAACCAAACATACAGCTTCTATCACCCCACCTTCGGGCCCGGTGTCGAAGCATCATAAGTCTCCCGGCGGCTCGGGCTTGAGCCAGTCTACTCCTGGTGCCGAAAAACACCGTTCGGCACCGAAGAAAACTACACCCAGTTCGGCTCCGAAGCCATCGGTCTCGAAACCTGCACTCTCGGTGCCGACAAAACAGAAACATAAATCCCTCGGCACCGACGCGCCGGCGCCGAAGCCTGCCTCGGAACCGAAGAAATCGGAGGCCCCGAAAAAGCATGGCATGGAGAAACCATCGAAGCCCTCCTCTCCGAAAACGTCGGCACCGACAGACGATTCGGTGCCAGGAGAACTATTTACGCCAGATCCTTATCAAAAGACTTTAACGAAGGATCCAAAGACTGGACATTTAACTTTGTCTTCCAAAAAAAAGACATTTAAACAAGCCAGACCCTCCTCCACCGCCATAACGGAAGGACTCTGCCACATCTCCCTTCAGAGTACCCTCCCCACCACCTCCTCCACCTCCCATATCTCTGCCACCTTTGCCTCACCGCTCTCCAACCCCATCTCCAGACCCTGATTATGGAGATCCAGATTATGATCCAGCAGACGCCCCACTAGACCCCACACCTCCAGGGACACCAGACTCATGGGAGGATTACCACAACCCTGATATCCCAGATATACCTCAGGATGACATTTATCCATCCAGGCCGTCTCCTCCAGAGGACTCCCTGGGGTTCCACCACTTAATACAGCGGGCGGCACACTTCCATGGGGTAGAATTACACAGTGAGCCAGTTGAGGACGATTTCCTACTGGACACTTTTGACATACAAGATAAGGCCACAGCAATATTACCCATGCTAAAAGGAGTAACCAAACATGCTGCTGAAGTGTTCAAGGACCCAGTCAGAGCTAGGGTGTTAAACCCCAGGATAGAGAAAAAATATAAAGCAGCCCCCACAGATCCTGCATATATTAAAGGACCTGCTCCCTTAGACTCATTAGTGGTATCCACAGCTAGGAAGCGGTCTAACTCTCAATCATCAGGGGAGGCTCCACCACCAGATAAGGAGTCAAAACTCTTAGATGCGTCTGGTAAACGCACTGCCTCGCAAGCTGCAAATGTGTGGCGCATCGCCAACACGCAAGCACTGCTTGCACGTTATGATAGAGCACATTACGATGAGCTGGAGGCTATCATGCAACACCTCCCAGAGAAACATAAACACAGGGCTCATGAGCTAATACAGGAGGGAAAGCTCATTACCAACACCTCAATTAAATGTGCCCTCGACGCAGCAGACACAGCTTCTAGAGCTATAAACACCAGTGTTTTGCTTCGTCGTCATGCCTGGCTCAGAATCTCGGGGTTCAAGCCAGAAGTCCAGGCATCTATATTAAATCACCCCTTTGACCAACAACACCTATTTGGTCCAAAGGTTGACGAAGCATTGGAGAAAATGAAAAAGGACACGGATACGGCAAAGTCTATGGGGGCATTACAATCCCATACCCCTAGACGTTCATTTCGTCGTTCCTCCTTTCGTGGCACAGGCAGAGATTACTCTGCCGATAGCGCCTCTACTTCCTACAAGTCCCCTCCTCAGACTACCTTCTCGAAGGGCTATCAAAGAGGTGGATATAGAGGGAACAATAATAAGGGCAGGGGCAAAACCAACACCACCCGTTCTGCCACACCGCCCGCCCAATGACTTTCCTCCGCTCCCCCCAGACCATTCCACTCCAGTCGGGGGCATACTACGACATTTTCTTTCCACCTGGGAGACCATAACATCAGACAAATGGGTGACACAAATTGTTCAGTCAGGCTACTGTCTCTAAATAACATCTACCCCATGCACCGTACAATGTCACAAGAACACACCACACTGCTCAAACAGGAGGTAATCTCCCTCCTGCAAAAACAAGCTATAGAGCAGGTCCCCGTCAATCAGCAAAATTTAGGGGTCTACTCACTGTATTTTCTAATACCAAAGAGAGACGAGACCCTACGGCCCATTCTAGACCTCCAGCCTCTAAATGCATACATACATTCAGATCATTTCCACATGGTAACCCTCCAACAAGTTCTCCCACTCCTCTGCCAGGAAGACTTTCTCACTACACTGGACTTGAAAGACGCATACTTTTATATTCCAGTACACCCTTCTCACAGGAAGTACCTCAGGTTTGTGGTGGACGGTCAGCATTACCATTTCAAGGTTCTCCCCTTCGGGGTCACAACCGCACCACGGGTGTTTACCAAATGTCTAGCGGTAGTAGCAGCACACCTCAGAAGACAACACATTCACGTCTTCCCTTACTTGGACGACTGGCTGATAAAAGCCGCATCCTACAACCAGTGTGTGCAACATACAAACATCACCATCCACCTGCTCCACCAGCTAGGCTTCACGGTGAACCATCAAAAGTCCCACCTCATACCATCTCCCACAAAGCAATATCTCGGGGCCACTATAGACACCTCCAAAGCTATAGCCTATCCCAATTCAGCCAGAATCGCAAGCATACAAGCCTTGCGCCAAACATTTATTCTTCAGCACTCTCTCCCAGCAAGAGTGTTTATGAAGCTAATAGGGATGATGGCATCTTGCATCTTCATAGTGCCCCATGCAAGACTTCACATGCGTCCGCTCCAAGAGTGCCTATCACAACAGTGGAACCAGGCCCAGGGACAGCTGACGGATCTGGTGTTGGTGGACGGCCGCACCCATCACTCTCTGCAGTGGTGGAACACCACAAACCTTTCCAAAGGGCGGCCGTTCCTGGACCCGGTTCCTCAGGTGATTCTAATAACGGACGCATCGCTCTCCGGCTGGGGAGCGCACCTTCTACACCTCACAGTGCAAGGTCTTTGGACGCCACAGCAAAAGCTACTCCACATCAACCATCTGGAGCTATTGGCGATCTTTCTAGCCCTGAAATCCTTTCAGAAACAAATTTCAGCCAAAGCAGTCCTCATTCGCACAGACAATATGACTGCAATGTATTATATTCAAAAACAGGGGGGGGGGACACTCTCCCCAGCTCTCCCGCTTAGCACAGAGCATATGGAGATGGGCAATTCCACAAAAAATCTTTCTCCTGGCACAACACGTCCCAGGCATATAAAACACCATGGCAGATCTACTCAGCAGAAAAACGCAGCAAATGCACGAATGGGAACTGCATCCACAAGTTCTTCGCCCATTCTTCCACAAGTGGGGGCATCCTCAGATAGACCTCTTCGCCACCCACGAAAACAAAAAATGCCCAAGCTTCGCCGCCAGATACCCACACCCATTGTCCAAAGGCAATGCGATATGGATGAACTGGTCAGGCAAATTTGCATACGCCTTTCCACCTCTCCCGCTAATTCCATTAGTGGTAAGGAAGCTACAACAGCACTCCCTCAAACTCATTCTGGTAGCTCCAACATGGGCCAGGCAGCCGTGGTACACCACACTACTACAGCTATCGGTGGTACCACATCAAAAACTGCACCTGTCCCCATGCCTCCTAACCCAGAACCATGGAGAAATCAGGCACCCGGACCCAGCTCAGCTCAACCTTGCGATCTGGCTCCTGAAATCTTAGAATTTGGATACCTTAATCTTCCCCCTGATTGCATGAATATAATCAAGGAAGCCAGACGTCCTACCACTCGAGCATGCTATGCCGCAAAGTGGAAGAGATTTGTTGTTTACTGCCGTAACAATACAATCAACCCTTTAGATGCATCCATACAGCACATCATATGCTGTCTGCTCCATCTTCAAAGGTGTAACCTGGCATATTCATCCATACGTCTACACCTAGCAGCAATTGCTGCTTACCTACAAAACAGACAGCATTTATCACTGTTCAGAGTGCCTGCTATTAAAGCCTTTATGGAAGGCCTTAAACGAGTAATTCCACCCAGGGCACCACCTTCCCCTGTATGGAATCTAAACGTAGTTCTTACAAGGCTAATGGGTCCGACTTTCGAACCAATGCATAAATGTGAGCTACAGTTCCTCACTTGGAAAACAGCTTTCCTCGTAGCTATCACTTCCCTTCGAAGGGTTAGTGAGATACAAGCGTTCACTATACAAGAACCCTTTTTACAGATACATCACAGCAAGGTGATACTTCGCACAAATCCAAAATTTCTGCCCAAGGTCATTTCCCCCTTCCATCTTAATCAATCGGTGGAATTACCGTTTTTTTTCTCGCAACCTCAATCTGTTGCGGAAAGGGCTCTACATACACTTGATGTTAAAAGGGCTTTACTGTACTACATACAGAGAACGCAATCTTTCAGAAAGACTAAACAATTGTTTGTCTCCTTCTCTCCACCGCATAAAGGCAACCCAATCTCTAAATCAGGGATAGCTAGGTGGATGGTAAAGTGCATACAAATTTGCTACCACAAAGCAAAAAGAACATTATCTGTTCCACCTAAAGCCCACTCTACAAGAAAGATAGGGGCTTCTATGGCTTTTCTAGGGAACATACCCTTAGATGACATCTGCAAAGCAGCCACATGGTCAACACCGCACACCTTCACAAAACATTACTGTGTAGACGTGCACTCCAAACAACAAGCTAGTGTGGGCCAGGCTGTACTAAAGACACTATTTCAAACCACTGCAACGGATACCGGTTTTCGCCGCTAGGGCTGGGTACTGCTATATAATCTATGCAAAAGTGTATAATCTGCAGCTCATATGCCTCGAACGGAATATGCTACTTACCAGTATGCATCTGTTCTTGGCATGTAGAGCTGCAGATCTATACACGCCCACCCGCCTCCCCGGCTACCTGTATCTGTTCCAGTCTATCTTATTTAGATACAACACACATGGGCTTCTTACTATTCTCACTACGCTCCATCTTTTCCCTGCTGGCGAAAAACAATCTGAGGATGGAGCCGAAGCCCATGCGCAGTACGGACCGAAGGAGGAGTCACCGAACTCGTGACTTCCAAAGACTGTCCAAGAAGAAAAACAAACTGCAAACATCCGGGCCCAACACCAGATGGCGATCTATGCAAAAGTGTATAGATCTGCAGCTCTACATGCCAAGAACAGATGCATACTGGTAAGTAGCATATTCCTTTGCCGTATGAGGAGGGATGGGGCTTTGTAGGGGCAAACCTCGTCCTGAGAATTACCTAAGAGGCACTTCTGACCCCTCTCCCTACCAACCAATCTCCTCTCAAAAAACAGTTTGCTGAGGCTGTTGCTGATGTCCTCATGTGTTTTATCACCTCTAAATGGACATCGACTCTTCAAAGGTTCATAAAACGAGCTTGAAACTCTCTGTGCAGTTGTTCCCAGCTCATCTTCCCTGCCGTCGTGCAATATCTGCTGCCCTCTGGGTGACCGTGTGAAGGGAACCAATATTGTCTGACACACGGTGGCACCATGTGAGTTGCCCTGTCGGAGGCAGTGTCTGAGGAAGTGAAGTTAAAAGTAAGAGAAGACAAAAGGGAGAGGGGTTCAGAGATGACGTGAGACAGTGCAGTGAGGGACCCTTTGTAAGACTGGGCAGCAAGGGGTGAAGGGACAAGATGTGACAGAGGGCTGCGAGTGTATGGAGCAGGAATGAAATGCAAAAGTAGGCGGAAGGTGGTCAGGGTGAGAGAACCAGATTTGTGACGAGGATACATGTGTAGGGATGTCAGAGGTGACAAGCAGGGGAGGACCATAGGTGAAAGGGAGCCAGAAGTGAGATACCTCACCAGTGGGTGAGGGATGGCAGAGGTGACAGAGTAGTGGGTGGGGGGTGTCCAGAAGCAAAATAGTGTATATTGGGAGTATGCCAGGGCTGAGATAGAAAAGGGGGGCAAGATGTGGAAGAGGTGAAATGTGACCACAGGGGAGGGAGGCCAGAGGTAAGGCCATGCAGTCGTGCGAGGGGGAATTGAGAACATGAGAGAACGCTTGCTTGCTACACACCATGTGGGGCTGGTCTCACTTTTACTTTGTTCTCTCTGATTCACTACTCGTGTCTATTTTTGGTGCTCTCTGAAAGAATGTCTATGGGTACATATGACTGGGTGGGTAACCTGGTGCTCTTTAAGATCATCATCTACTATTTACTGTGCTTTAAAAGTTGATACAATTGAATATGTAATAAAAAATGTGCTGTAAAATTCACCATTTTGGTCTGTCTTTTTCCAAATCCCCCTAGTAGTAGTCGGGCTCACTCGCTGCGCTCGCTCACTACGTGCCGGACGAGGACTTGTCTGGCAAAATTTGCCAGGGCTGCTTTCAGTTCCCAGTCCGGCCCTGCGTGGTTGTTATACCCACTACTTTCTGATGCCCAAGAAGGACAAGGGCCTGCGTCCTATCTTAGACCTGCGGAACGTCAATCGCTTCCTCTGGAAGGAGAAGTTCAAGATCTTAACTCTGGCTCAGGTCTTGTCGACCCTGGAGACTGGATGGTAGTGTTGGATTGCAGGACGCATATTTCCATATTCCCGTCCTGCCGACCCACCAGCGTTACCTGCGGTTTACGGTAGGCCACGAGCACTTTCAGTTTACCATGCTCCCCTTTGGCTTTACCAGCGCCCCTCGGGTGTTCACGAAAGTGATTGCAGTGGTCACAGCTCATCTGCGCAGATTAGGGGTTCCAGTCTTCCCCTATCTTGACGACTGGCTGTTAAAGGCGTGATCGCCCCAGGCAGTCATCTCCCGCCTCCAGACTACGGACGACCTCCTGCTTTTGCTGGGGCTCTCCATCAATATGCCGAAGTTGCACCTGATTCCCTCTCAGAAGCTCCTCTTCATCTGAGCGGTTCTGGATAAGACGCTCTTTCGGGTCTATCCTCCCGAACGGCAAGTCTAGGATATTCAGGCTCTGATTCCACTCTTTCGGCCTCTATCCTGGGTTGCAGTCAGGCTGACCCGGAGGCTGCTGTGCCTCATGGCCTCCTGCATCCTGTTGGTCGATCATGTCAGATGGCATATGCGGGCTCTGCAGTGGGACCTGAAGTTCCAGTGGGCGCAGCACCAGGGGAACCTGTCCGAGTCTGTCCAGATCTCGGAGGGCACTGCAAGACAGTTGCAGTGGTGGCTCACAAACCGGCATTGGGTCAGTGGCAGATCCTTCTCCCTTCCCCAACTGGAGCACACAGTGGTGACGGATGCATCCCTCCTGGGATGGGGCGGTCACATGGGAGAGGGGGAGGTCAGAGGCCTCTGGACTCCGGCGTAGTCCCGGCTCCATATCAACCTTCTGGAGCTTCGGGCGATCCGACTTGCACTGAAGGCATTCCTTCCCTCTGTCCGGGAAAGAGTAGTGCAGGTGTTCACAGACAACACCACCGCCATGTGGTACTGCAACAAACAGGGTGGGGTGGGGTCGTGGACCCTATGTCAGGAGGCTCTGCACCTCTGGACGTGGCTGGAGCATCAGGGCATTTCCCTGGTGGTTCAACACCTGGCAGGTTCATTGAACGCCAGGGTGGACGAACTCAGCCGCAGGTGCATGATAGATCACGAATGGCGTCTTCACTCGGACGTGGCACAAGGTCTCTTTCAGCAGTGGGGATAGCCTTGGTTAGATCTATTCGCCACCGAAGAAAATGCGCAATGTCAGCAGTTCTGCGCGTTGGAATTTCCAAGGTGGCACTCGCTAGGCGACACTTTTTGTCACGAGTGGAGTTGCGATCTGTTGTATGCCTTTCCGCCTATACCACTTCTACCCAGATTGCTGAAAAAGATCAGGCGCGACCGGGCCCAAGTCATTCTTGTGGCTCCGGACTGGGCTCGAAGAGTATGGTATCCCGAGCTACTCAGTATGACATCGATCCCCTGATCCGACTGCCTCTTCAAGAGGATCTTCTGTCGCAGCAGCAGGGGACGGTCCTCTACCCGAACCTGTCCAGTCTCTACCTCCTTGCGTGGAGATTGAGCGGCGGCAGTTGATTCCCTTTGACTTGCCTCCTGAAATTTGTAATGTTATTCTGGCAGCCAGGCGGCCCTCCACTAAGTTGGTATACGCCTGCAGGTGGAACAAATTTGTGGCATGGTGCACAGCAAAGGCTGTGGATCCCCTTTCAGAAGTCCTTTTGTTACTTCTCTCTTTGGCCTAGCAGGGCTCTGCACTGAGCACTATCAAGGGCTACCTTTCTGTTTTTTCAGCCTTTCTCAGGCTCCCTGATCAGCCCTCTCTTTTCAAGTCCCTTGATGTTAATAGGTTCCTCAAAGGCATTACTCACCTTTTCCCTCCTATTCCTTTTGTGATGCCACAGTGGGAATTGAACCTGGTTCTTTGGTATTTGATGTGTGCTCCTTTTGAGCCTCCGCACAACTGTCCTCTACGTCTCTTAACCTTGAAGACTGCTTTCCTGGTTGCCATCACCTCCGCTCGGAGATTGAGTGAGCTCCAGGCTCTTTCTTGTAAGCCTCCTTTTCTATCTGTCCATCCGGACAAGGTTGTACTCAGAACCCGTCCATCCTTTCTGCCAAAAGTTGTCACTTCTTTTCACATCGGGTAGACCATCACTTTGCCCACCTTCTTTCCGCATCCTTCCAGAGAGGAAAAGAGGCTCCACCGTCTGGACCCAAAACGTGCGCTCTCATTTTACCTTAACCGCACACAACAGTTCAGGGTGGATGACCAGCTCTTTTGTGGCTACGTTGGTGCCAAGAAAGGTCGGGCTGTATACAAGTGGACCATTTCCCGATGGGTCGTCTTGTGTATCAAAGCCTGTTACTCTTTGGCTAAAAAGTAGCCTCCGGTGGGACTGCGCACCCATTCTACCCAGACGACAGCCACTACAGCATTGGGACGTGGTGTACCCCTGCAAGACATCGGTAACGATATATCTGTAAGAAACATTAGTAGTGATAGATTCCTTACTGCCCCACCCATCCTCCCCGTTCTGCGAACTGATTTCTAGGGTTAAGGTCATCCCTTTCAGGACCCTATTTTCAAGGCACCAGTGGTCAGTATCTTGCATGGCTCTGTGTTCCTGGCATGGAAAGTCGTGTACAGAACTGATGTCAGCACGCGAGGGCGGCGTCTAAGTAGCTGCCGCGACGTCATCTTGACAACCACGACGCCAACGACGGATGCGGAACCGCACGATGCCACCTTCCGACGTGCAGGGGTACTGTTGACGAAAACTTTCCGGATCCAGTCTGAAGCCTGGGGGTAATTCTAAGGTAATGAATCTATCACTACTAATGTTTCTTACAGATATATCATTACCGAAGGTAAGTAACTTGTTCTTCAGGAAGGGTGCTGGAATGGGAAGCCATAGCAGTGTTTATGGTAGACGGTGGAACTGATAACGGAACACACTACAGGAACAGGGAATAATGAAAGATGGGAGGCTTAATCCTTTGAACCTTTGTGAGGCATATGTCATTAGAGAGTCACATTTGCGTCCATAGAGTCTATATAAAAGTGGAAGATGACAGCTCACTTGTTCAAAACTGTGACAAGATGACCCCGAGCTACTGCAACCAGGACCAGGGATGAGGTCTGCTGGTGTCCCAGCTGGACTGGGGGACACTGCTATGGACGCCAAGAACACCTGCCCTGAGCCTGGAGCACCTGTCTGGCTGCCAAGGCCAGTGTGCCCTGTGAAGAGGAGGAGAGCGTGGAGGGAGCAAGGCCCAGAGAGAATCTGGAGACAAGGATCCCGGTGAGTGAGGTGAGAGGCCGAAGGTCCATCAGGACTGACTATGCTGTGGGATCCCTGCAGTGTACCGAGGCCCATTTGCCTGTGCGTTTCGGGCCGTCTCTCAGTGACATCGTTGAGGCCGTTGCCTGTGAGCAACGATTTGGGCCGTTTCTGCTTTTGGATGACAGGATCCCAGCCCAAGTGCTTCGCTTTAGCTGTCGCCCAAGGAACCATGCGGACTGACTGGAACCCCCGCCCCATCTGCCAGGAAGGGGGTGGCATACTCAACTTAGGGGCTGCCATCCATGACCCCGAGTGTGCACCACGAAGCACAAGGAGCCTGGGAGCCGCGTACCTGCCTTTGACTGCCGGACCTGCCTCCAGAGGAGGATTCTGCAAGATCGGCAAACTCCCACAGGACTGCAACTCCTATTAAAGGGGTCCTCCACCGTCATAGAAGCTTCCTGTATCGCTAAAGGCATTTTTCCCAAGCCCAGGCTGCAGCACTTCGACCCAGTGCTGAAATCACAAAAACACGCGCCGGAGCATTGCTGCTCCCGTCTGGGTAAGATAAATCGAGCAGGTGCTTTTTAAGACTTGGAGCCTAAGGGCCCGATTTATAGTTTGGAGGTCGGGCCAGCCTCTACCAAGTTAAGAGTATATCTGAAAGAAACACGTTAGTTAGATTCCTTACCTTAGAATATCTCCAGGTGTCAGACTGGATCCAGAAAGATTTTTCGTCAGCAGTACCCCTGCGCGTCGGTAGGCGTCGTCTGCGGCTCCGCCTCCGTCGTCGGCGTCGTGATCGCCGGGATGACGTCGCTGGAGTACTTGGACGTCAGTTCTTCTTTTTTCCGCGCCAGCAAGCGCAGATCCGGGAAGAAGTGTACCCTTAGTCATTTTTTGACTAACTTTTTGGACTATTTTGGTCTATTCTTTCGAGTCGACTTAGACTCCTGGTGCCAGTAGGGATGCCTGGGTTCAAGCCGTGTGACGACTGTCACTGCCTGATGTCGGTTACCGACCCCCACCGCCCGTGTCTCTACTGTCTCGGGCCGACCACGATGACAAGTCGTGCCCCGACTGCTGGGCCTTGACGTTGAAAGCTAGGTGGGAGCGGTCCCGCAAGCTCCTCGAGAACCGGTCGAGGAGGAAGTCGAGGGACCGGTCGCGGAGCCGCGGTCATCACTGCTCGTCGGGTTCCAAGTCCTCGCATTCCGGTAAGTCGAGGCACAGCAAAAAGAAGTCGAAGAAGCGACATCACTCTTCTGACTCCCCTCACCGGTCGCGCGACTCGGCCGAGGGTTTGGGTGGCACCACCCGGGCGGGTCCGCCGGAGCTGCGGGAGTCGCATCCGGCCCCACACCCTCCGGTCTCTGGGCTTAATGCAACTCCGGGCGAGATTCGAGACTTCCTCGAAGGCCATGAGGACTCTCTTCCTGCCGTCGAGGCCTGCCTTCGGGCCCCACAGGCCCGACTGGGAGTCCTAGCGAGCAGGCGGCTTCGGCCCCGGCGCCATCGACGACTTCGGCCTGGATCACGGTCAACGCCAGTTGACCTCACGACTCCTCCGCTGGTGCCGACCCCCATGGTGTCGCTCCCGGCGCCGTCCTCTGACGGCGACGCCCCCAGTTTCAGCCCCAGTCCGGGTCCGGCGTCGGAGCGGCGCCGCTCTCCGGCGTCGATGGGTGGGGAATTCACCTATGACCCGGCTCCGTCATTTCTGCCTGTTTATCAGGACACGGATGAAGGGGAGGACTGGGAGGGGTCTGAGGACCCTCTGGCACAGCAGTGCCAATTAAGTCAGGACTGGGCAGATGAGCTAGGAGAGGCCAGTGGTCTAGACACTTCGCCTGACACTGGTTTTTATCTCTCCTCCTTCCGTGGTTACGGAGGAGGGTGCTACTTATGCCGTGGTGCTGAGCAAGGCAGCCGAGGCTTTGCGCCTTGAGCTCCCTGCAGCTGCCGTGAGGACTAACCTCCTCACCGAGGTGCTTCAACCGCCAGTAAGCTCTTCGGAGCCTCAGCTGCAGTTTAATGAGGCCCTCACTGACGTTCTGATGGGCACTTTGTCTAAGCCCACCACAGTCTCTCCTGTGGATCGGAACGTGGCCCGGCGCCACCGCCCAGCTCCGGGCGACCCCTGCTTTCTGTCCGTGCATCCCACCCCTGAGAGTCTGGTTATCCAGGCATCAATGTCCCACACCGCCTTCCCGTCCGCTCCTTTGGACCGGGAATCCAAAAGGATGGAACAGTTTGGTAAGAAACTGTTTTCCTCACTCAGCCTTGGGTTGCGGTCCATTAATACCGCATGCCTTTTGGACCGTTACACCCACTCTCTTTGGGATACGGTGGCGGAATTGCTGCCCCAGTGTCCTGAGGAGGCCAGGACACGGCTCGCCCAGTCTCTTGCTGAGAGGCGAGATGCAGCACGGTATTACATTCAGTGTGGACTTGACACCGCGGACTCACTGGGTAGAGCGATTGCAACGATGGTGGCGATTCGCCGTCACACCTGGCTGAGGTCCACACATTTTTCAGGGGATGTCTAGAGCACTCTCATGGACATGCCCTTTGATGGCCGTCGCGACAAAGCAGATTGCGCGTTGGAGCTCTTTAAGGACTCAAGGGCTACGGCAAAGTCCTTGGGCCTGTCGGCCCAGAGCCAGCAGACTTCTGCTTTTCGCCCCTTTCGTGGCCAAGGAAGAGGCGCCCCGCACGTTCGTCCAGCCACGGGCCGCAGAACCCTCAATGCAGTCGTGGATTCCGCCATGTCGGAACAGTGGGACGGAGAGCCGGTCAGTCCACATCCGCCCCTGCAGCATCTGCCGCAAAGCCTTCCTAGTCTGGACTTTCAGGCCCATTCCACGCCAGTGGGAGGCAGAGTTCGCCATCACCTGCTCCATTGGCGTTCCATCACTTCGAACAGGTGGGTGCTGCAAATCGTCCGAAGGGGCTACTCCCTCCCATTCGAGACAACCCCTCCAGCCATGCCACCACAGTACCACCGCATGTCGGGGGATCACTTGCAGCTTCTGCAGGAGGAAGTTACGGCCCTTCTGGCCAAGGAGGCCATCGAGCATGTTCCTGGCCCAGAAGTAGGACGGGGTTGTTACTCCCACTACTTTCTGGTTCCCAAGAAGGGCAAAGGGGGCCTACGCCCTATCTTGGACCTCAGGAGTGTCAACGTCTTCCTCCGGAAGGAGAAGTTCGAGATGCTGACGTTAGCTCAGGTTTTGGCAGCCCTGGACCCTGGAGACTGGATGGTAGCGTTGGACCTGCAGGATGCTTATTTCCATATTCCCGTTCTGCCGGCCCACCGGCGTTACTTGTGATTCACGGTGGGCCACAAGCACTTTCAGTTCACTGTGCTCCCCTTCGGCCTTACCAGTGCCCCTCGGGTGTTTACGAAAGTGATGGCGGTGGTCGCAGCTCATCTGCGCAGATTAGGGGTTCCAGTCTTCCCTTATCTGGACGACTGGTTGTTGAAGGCGGGCTCGCCCCAAGCAGTCGTCTCCCACTTCCAGACTACAGCCGACCTCCTGCACTCGCTGGAGTTCTCCATCAACGTGCCAAAGTCACATCTGAGTCCCTCACAGAAGCTCCTCTTCATCGGAGCGGTTCTGGACTCTGCGCAGTTTCGGGTATATCCTCCCGAACAGCGGGTTTGGGATATTCAGGCTCTGATTCCGATCTTTCAGCCTTTATCCTGAGTTTCGGTCAGGTTGGCCCTACGGCTGCTGGGTCTGATGGCCTCCTGCATCCTGCTGGTGCATCACGCCAGGTGGCGGATGCGGGCTCTGCAGTGGGACCTGAAGTTCCAGTGCGCCAACATCAGGGCAACCTGTCCGACCACGTCCAGATCTCGGGGGGCACTGCAAGACAGTTGCAGTGGTGGCTCGCGGACCGCGATTGGGTCAGCGGCAGATCCCTCCCCCTACCCCAACCGGAGCACACAGTGGTGACGGATGCGTCCCACCTGGGATGGGGGGGGCCACATGGGAGAGGCGGAGATCAGAGGCCTCTGGTCTCCGGCGGAGTCCCGGCTCCATATCTACCTTCTGGAGCTGCGGGCGATCCGACTTGCACTGAAGGTATTCCTTCCCTCTGTCCGGGGAAGTGTAGTGCAGGTGTTCACGGACAACACCATCACCATGTGGTATTGCAACAAACACGGCGGGGTGGGGTCGTGGACCCTCTGTCAAGAGGCTCTGCACCTCTGGACATGGCTGGAACATCAGGGCATCACCCTGGTGGTTCAACACCTGTTGGGTTCTCTGAACACCAGGGTGGATGAACTCAGCCGTCGGTGCATGATTGATCATGAGTGGTGTCTGAACTCGGTCGTGGCGCAAGGCCTCTTTCGGCAGTGGGGAGAGCCTTGGTTAGAGCTATTCGCCACCGAAGAGAACGCGCAATGTCATCAGTTCTGCGCGTTGGAATTTCCAAGGCGGCACTCGCTCGGAGACGCTTTCCATCGCGAGTGGAGTTGCGGTCTGTTATACGCCTTTCCGCCTATACCACTTCTGCCCAGAGTGCTGAAGAAGATCAGGCGCGACCGGGCCCAAGTCATCCTTGTGGCTCCGGATTGGGCACGAAGGTACTGGTATCCTGAGCTACTCAGTCTGTCAATCGATCCCCCGATTCGACTGCCTCTTCAGGTGGATCTTCTGTCGCAGCAGTAGGGGACGGTTGTCCACCCAAACTTGTCCAGCCTCCACCTCCATGAGTGGAGATTGAGCGGTGACAGTTGATGCCTTTTGACTTGCCTCCTGAAGTCTGTGATGTTATCCTGGCAGCCAGTCGTCCCTCCACAAAGATGGTATATGCCTGCAGGTGGAGCAAGTTTGTGGCATGGTGCACAGCAAAGGCTGTGGATCCCCTTTCCGCCCCTCTTTCTGGGGTTTTCCACTTTCTTCTTTCCCTGGCCCAGCAGGGCTCTGCTTTGGGCACCATCAAGGGATATCTTTCAGCTGTTTCAGCCTTCTTGATGCTTCCTGATCAGCCTTCCCTCTTCAAGTCCCCTGTTGTCAATAGATTCTTGAAAGGCATCACGCACATGTTTCCTCCAGTTCCTTTTGTGATGCCTCAGTGGGACTTGAATCTGGTTCTTACTTTCCTGATGTGCGCTCCCTTTGAGCCACTTCATAAATGCCCTCTCCGTCTTTTGACTCTTAAAACGGCTTTCCTTGTTGCCATCACCTCTGCCAGAAGAGTGAGTGAGCTCCAGGCTCTTTCATCTAAACCTCCTTTCCTTTCTGTCCATCCGGAAAAGGTTGTTCTGAGGACTCGACCTTCTTTTCTTCCTAAGGTGGTTACTGCCTTTCACATCGGGCAATCCATTACCTTGCCCACCTTCTTTCCACCTCCGCATCCCTCAAAAGAGGAAGAGAGGCTCCACCGTCTGGACCCAAAACGTGCGCTCTCCTTTTATCTGGACCACACAAAACAGTTCCGGGTGGACGACCAACTCTTTGTTGGCTACGTGCGCGCTAATAAGGGGCGGGCGGTGCACAAGCGAACCATCTCTCGGTGGGTCGTTTTGTGCATTAAGGTCTGTTATTCCTTGGCTAAAAAAGGATCCTCTTGTGGGGCTGCGCGCCCATTCCACTTGGGCCACAGCGGCTACTACTGCCTTGGGGGAGTCCCTTTGCAGGACATTTGTCAGGCAGCTGCGTGGGCCTCGCTGCCCACGTTTGCCAAGCATTACTGCCTGGACAGCCAAGTCCGGAGGGATGGTTTCTTTGGCCATTCCGTCCTCCAGGACTTCCTGGTGTGATCTTGGTTTGCAGGCCCACCACCGGCGTTGGTATTGCTGGGGTATCTATTCTAAGGTAAGGAATCTAACTAACGTGCTTCTTTCAGATGCATAAGTTACTTACCTTTGGTAACGATATATCTGTAAGAAACATTAGTTAGTTAGATTCCTTACCGCCCCACCTATCCTCCCTGTTCTGCGAACCGATATCTAGGGTTAAGGTATTTCCCTTTGAGGGCCTTAGTTTCATGGCACCAGTGTCGGTTTCTTGCACGGCTCTGCGTTCCTGGCGCAGAAAGCTATGTACAGAACTGACGTCCGCGCGCGAGGGCGGCGTCTAAGTACTCCAGCGACGTCATCCCGGCGATCACGACGCCGACGACGGACGTGGAGCCGCAGACGACGCCTACCGACGCGCAGGGGTAATGCTGACAAAAAATCTTTACGGATCAAGTCTGACGCCTGGGGATATTCTAAGGTAAGGAATCTAACTTAGTAATGTTTCTTACAGATATATAGTTACCGAAGGTAAGTAACCTATGCTTTACTCTGTCTCCTTGGCTGAGGTCCTGACAAACATATTTAGAAATGTCTGTTGGCCTGACATACATTTCTAGCAGTCACAGGAACCGCTGTCAAGTTGGTTCCTGTTTGTGCAATATATAGTTGATGTATGGCTCTGTCAAACATGATGAAGCTATACAGCAAACTTGCAAAGCTTTTTTTATTTAAAAAAAAAAAAACAAAATGGCATTTTGTTTTTGAAAATTAAAAAAAAAGGCGTACCTCGCCATGGGAGCTATGTCCCATGGCAAGTGGGGCATTTTAATGTTTTTTTTTGCACCTTTCCACAAGGGTTTTCCTTGTGATGACGTGCAGTAAAACACAGCTAGATGTCTGCCCATTTAAATTGGGCGGGCACACATAGCCAATTCTCTTACGGCCCTTATTCTGTTTAACAAGTTAGGCCACAGTGAGGACAGAGTAGTCTCCGCTGTCTCCACATTATTATCTGCACAGTCTTAAATTTGGCGGGCGGACCATTGTGTTGGCAGGAAGGGTACACAGTCGCAGTTGCAACTGAGTACCCTTTTTGCTAACATATAAATCGGTCCCCAAGACGCGATGCACCACATCTGAGAACTGTGTGAGAAACTTGCACACACTTGCTAAGAACTTAATGAACAGAAGCTTAGAGCAGAGGGGGTTGCATCTGTGGGAGAATTGCCTCATTTTCGACCTAGGCATTTCAGAACAGGGGAGTAGGCCTGACAAACCTGAGTGTACTCTCCCAAAGCACTCGATGTTGCTCTACAAGGGATTATGTTAATTATTTCACTGTGATAGATTTTAACTGTTGCGTGTAATAAATTCTTTCCATAAAACTCCATATTGGGCAGGACCTGATTTATTGTGGTTGCTGGACGGCGGGTTGAGTAGTGTGTTTATGCCTACATTGACACTTGACTTCCCCCTTGAGGGCATTGGACTGGTCAACCCATGCTAACTCTGAGAGACAAGTGCTTAAGGGACAGTACTTGGCCCACTTGCACAGAGCTTTTAGTAGGCTGGGTCTCCGGGCTGCAGCAGTAAAAGGCCCCAACCACCACGGTGTGGCCCAGTGACCCCTGGCTGCCCTGTGGCCCTCCTTAAGAGTTACCTCCCTTAGGGACACTGTACTTGCATTCATTAAGTGATGAGACACTTTCACTGTAACTCTAGGTATTCTTCCTAGAGTCTGGTAAATCCGAATTCAAGTTGGAAGGACTGAATGTATCAACTTCTCCACAGATCCAACTGTTTGTTCCTTGTTTTAATGTCCATTTACTCAAATTGGCTAGTTTCATATATTGGATACATTCAGTCATTTACAATAGTATGGCTTGAAACATAGCTTCATAAATGTTTAAGGAAAATTAAGAATTTACTGCCTTATGAAAACTAACCAGAACAACTGTGTGAAAAATCGCACTACTAGATTGCTAAACAATGTGTCAATTTGCACTCATTTTTTCACAATAATCAGTCCCAAATAGGTGTATTAAATAACGATTTCCATCTGGACACTTCCCACATACCTAACTAAGTTCTCTTTTTTTTAAATTCATTGATAAACCCTTTCGTTTTGATTTTCAATTTGAACTCATTTGTAGGAGATGGGAAATGTAATAATCTATTCATCAATGTCATCTGTATTCAGTACCATATTGAGCTTTACTTTATTAGCAGAGGGACTGACATGTTCTTATTTTCATTCATAAAATTAATTGGTTCAAACAAGCAGACTAAAAATAAGAGATGTGAGGAAACCACTTTGGACCAATCCAGTATCCCTATTTAACCTACAAAATACCTTATTCCAGTGCATTATCTTGAACTGTCTACATTATCATGTATTATTAATATATTGAAATCATAAAATCACTACTTTGATATTTATGCCCTCATCACATTTATTATGTCAATTAAGCGGGGTTAACATTTAGAATAGTACCTTTCTGATGCTCTAAATATGGTTTCAATAAATCCTAGGGGAACATTGTTATTTTGTATGTCTATTATCCATGTTCCTGACAATATTGGGTACCCCTTGTTTTTACTAAACAACATACAATGAATGCTCCTGTTTTGCCATGGTCCTCAGAAGTGCTGCAGAATCATGACCTTCACCTCCCCACTAAGGACATAGAAAAATGAATGTCTTCGCTGAGGTCCTTCATCCTGGTCAAGCACCAATCAAACCTCTTCTGCCGTTGAACAAGGGTCTCACTGACATGCTCTTGGGCTAAACCACGTTCTGGCCCTCTGGTCAATTGCTGTGTCACATGTGGCCATAGACCAGCTCAAATGACCCGATGTTATTAACTTCGCATCAAAACACAGACTGAGAATCTAAGCGTGTCGAGACATTTGGGAAACTATTTTCTTCTCTCAGCCTTGCCTTGAGCTCAGCCAATACCAGTTGTGTTATGGGACGTTACACCTATGCACTATAGGACAGCGTTGGTGAGATCTTACCGGCGGCCTCAGTAGACTTACAGGCTTCCTTGGCCCAAGCCGTTCAGGATGGCCGGGTGTTCAGGCCTGGATACGTTCCTGTAGCCCGGGTCTTCTACTGCCTGACATGCGGGCAACTATTTCTGGAAACCACAATGTCACAACATACCGGAATATGCATTAGGAAAGTTTCCTTAAGAAACTGCCACCTTCGCAGGTGAAAAAAGTCAAAGGCGTAAAATAATGCCTTGCTGGATGAAGTCTTCAAAGAATTGAAGAAAACCAGGAATCCAATAATGGAGTTTTCAGGTGCCAAGAGTCTGGATCAGCAAGTAGAGGGAGCCAGGACACAAGTGAAGGAACAAGGCTTTGTTGCGACGCACCCTCCAAACAGACTGAAGTCTTGATATATGGGAAAGGAAAAGGAAATTTAAACAAAAAAAAACATGACAGTACATACAAAGGATTTGGAAAATTAAGAAGGAACCAAGGAAGAAGCAGCATGATTGAAAATTGAAAGAAAAGATTTAAAAAAAACTGAAGTTGACTAGCTGAGGAGCAGCTATTAAAGGCAGCTGTAAACCTGAGATGAAATGCCATTTTGGAGCTGAAGGAGTAGCAGCTGGGAACCCTGGAGCACAAGGGAAGGTAACCTTAGTTGAGTGAAACAAATAACCTGCAACTGTTTATGTGGCATCCCATAAGCCCCGGAAAACACAGGACCACGCAAGGTACTGTGGTTCTCAGGTGTGTGGGTGGCAACTGCAGCAGTATCTCCCTCTCTCCAGGCTTGTCAGGAAAGACCATAAAAATGACTAACCAATCTGGCAGCATGGACAGAAGAGGCAGGAACCCAATAACTATCCTCTAGCAGGATAGGCTTTCCAAGAATGAATAATTGCAACCAATCACAGAAAAGACTGAAATCACAGATCCTGCCATCTGCGTATTTTGGTGCTGCATCTACCTTAACAGTAGGAAGACGGGAACTCAGCCGAAAAGGATTGGATACAAAAGGCTTCAATTGGGAGAAATGAAAGGTAGGGTAAATCTTCCAAGATTTGAGGAGAAGGAGCCTACAAGCAACAGGAACAATGTTTTTGATTATTACAAAGGGACCAAAAAATCGAGAACAAAACCGGATTAGCAATTTTCTAATAGGCAAGAACCTGAAAGCTAAACCTTTTCTCCCACCCTACGGTTCGGGACCAGTTTTCTCACTTTATCTTTTTTACCTCTCCTAGCAAGTTTGAAATCTTGTAAATTCCGATCAGTCATGTTTACTTTCAGTCCAGTCTTTTTAGGAAATCAGTTGTAGCAAGCACAAGAGTGGACCGCAGAAAAGATGGAAAGAAATGTTGATGGAAAAACTGGATACAATAGAACGGAGAAACCTTTCAATTTTATTTTTATTGTTTATGTATCCAAAGTTATGAATACAAGAAATACACACAGTTTGACATTTGTTGATTTGACTACACTGGAGCAACTCCTTCAAGGGTTGCACGTCACTCGAGGTGCACGGGTTACACTGATATTATAATACGTTGGAAAGCTGCATGCAGCAACCAAGAGTCCCAGTGATCACAGATGATCAGCATTCCATTCATGTAAAACACCAATAGAACGAAAAGAAGAACAGAACATAGCCGGAAGGAGAGAAGAAAAGTGAGGAGGGTGAAGGGGGGAAAAGATCACTGGCTTCCAGAGAGAGCAGTGTTGTAGTCCGCAGGTGCCGCCTCGGTCAGCACGCTAATGGTGCCCGCTAGCTGCTCTGTCAAGCCGCCAGTCAGACAGGGTAGGCTCAGGTCGAGCCGGGGGTGGGTGAGGGGGGGGTTGGGGGTAGGCATGAAGGTACCTTTTCAGCAGTTCCCAGATGTCCCGGGATCGCGCTTGCTGGGGTATCAACTCCCAGTATTGAGACGGTAATTAGTGACTGAGCGCCACATCTCTAATCCAATCATTAACCCGCGGGGATCTGCGGCGATCCCAGTACATTGCTGTTCGGCGCTTGGCCAACAAAAAAGCATAGCCGCCAGTCTTCTCTCTGTGACAGGCACGGAGCGCACATATCCAAGCAACAAAATCGGGGGGGGGGGGGGGGGGGTTATTCAAGCACACATTCCAACATCACTCCCAGCACGTCAAAGATGCTACCCCAGTATTGTGCAATTTCCAGGCTTTCCCATGCTAAGTGCAAAAATGTCACCCCCTAGCAAACTGATTCTGTGCAGCCACACTGGGTTTCTATAGAGTCTGCGTATAAACTTAAAATGAATCCGGCTCAATCTATGGTTGGGGGACAGCGCTCTGGCCTGCGTGCAGCAGTACTTCCAAGTTTCCTCCCCAATGGGAGCTCTTAGGAGCTCCTCCCAGCCATGTCACGCCTCAGGACTGCAAATTGGCGCGGTACATTGCATGCCTGCATATAGCCGGGTAATAAGTTTGCGCAGTGAGGGATTGCCCAGGAACTCCTCTAGGACTTGGAACACTGGGGGGACACCCGGAATGAGGTTGTATAAGCTTGCAGCGCAGCACGGAGCTGGTAAAATTTCATTCTATCCAATACTCCTGAGTTCTCTTCCACCAGTGCATTATCAGGCGTGATGAATAGTCCCTCTGGGAAGGCATCTCCCATAGTGCTTAAGCCGAGACCTCCCAAGTCTCCGGCACACTCCTGCGTCCTCCGAAAATGGTAAATCCGGGTGCCGCAGGAGAGGCACCGAGGGGGCAAACAGCTTCTCCAGGTGCGCCCTCCCTCCCAACTCCCACCATGGCTGCACCGTCCATCCGACTCTGTTTACCATCACAAGCAGCCCAGTCCGCAGCTGATAAAGGGCCATGTGCAGCGGTGCCTGGCTTCCTGGTCATGCTCAGGCATGGTATGCACCATGAATTGGGTCGGAAAGAGCCAGTGGAATCCGTATTGAGCCTGTGCATAATAATAGAGTTCCATATCAGGTGCTCCCAACCCGCCTTGTTCGAAGGGCAGTGTCAGGATCTCCCAGGAGACCCTGGGTTGTTTGCCAGCCCAGGTGAGATTTATCAAATTCGATCGTAGTCTATGCTTAAAAGCTGTGCTAAGGGGATGCGGGAGGTTGACGAACATATAAAGGAATTTGGGGAGCACTACCATCTTTACTATCGCTAGTTGCCCCATGATTGACAGCGGTAATGTACACCAGCGACTCAGTCAGCTCTCCAACCAGTCCATAAGTTTGCCATAATTGTGTCTCCAGAGCTCCTCAGTGTTGCGACTGAGCCAGATTCCTGAATATTTAACTGGGCCATCTGCCCAGCTGAAGGGGTATTCAGACTGAAACCGCTCAGTGGCTGTGGTTAATGGGAATATTATGGATTTCCCCCAGTTAGTGGCTATTCTCGATAGGCCGCCGAATGTAGTGATCTCCTTAATGAGGGGGAGGGTTCAAGGTTTTCTGCTGGGTGCTTTATATACAGGGTCAAGTCATCCGCATACAAGGATACCAGGATCACTCTAGTGCCAAATGCTATGCCACGATTTGTGTGATGCTGTGGTAACCGGGCTGCCAGGGCTCCATGGTATTTGCAAAAAGAAGGGGAGACAAGGGACACCCTCGTCTTGTGCCCCGATGCACTGAGAGGGGTGGAGTGATCGCCCCGTTAATCCGAAGTCTCACCGTCAGTGAGGAGTACAGCAGGCCAATCAATTTAAGAAACTAATGCTGAATGCTTTAGTGGCGTTGAGAAAAATCATGACTGCAGGAAGAGACGGCTCTATTTATTGCATTGTCACAAAGACGGTACACAGATTGTGCGTTGTGCCCCTACCGGGGACGAAGCCGCACTGATCGGGCCGAAGTATGATGGATCGCAGTGGGAGCAAACTGGCCGCGATGAGTTTGGCAAGAATTGTATTATCTAGATTTATCATTGAGAGTGGTCTATACGCGTCGCACAGCAGCGGGTCCTTGTCGGGTTTGAGAATCGTAATGATAAGAGCCTCTCGGAGAGAGGGGGAAAGCAAGCCAAGCTCCAAGGATGATTCATACATTTTAAGGAAATGAGGCACGATCAACGAGGCGTATTCTTTATAAAAATTGGCAGTCAGTCCGTCCAATCCGAGGGCCTTGTCCCCGGCATAGTGCAGATTACCCTAATCACCACTTCCTCCGAGAAGGGTTCATCCAAGTATCTGCGATGGCCCTCATCTGATCACATTAGCTCGATAGAGTAAAAAAAACGCGGACCGATCAGAGAGATAGCAACCTGTTGTGCTGCATAAAGCGAGGAGTAAAAGGACATCATTTCTGCTTGTACGGCTACTTGCCCAATCGCCACCTCATTGTCAGATGTGCAGAGCTGTCAGACATAATCGTTGGCCCATGGTTTTTTAAGGAGTCCCGCAAGTGTTTTACCTGCACGTTTCCCTTCTCCATATCACCTAGTCCGCCTCTCCTTCCCTAAGTAATGGGTTTCCCTTAATGCTGCCTCCTCGTAATCTCTGATTTTACTTTTAATGTTGCCCAAGACCTCTGCATCAGTAGTATTAAAATAGCTAGTTTCCAGCTCCTGTATTTCTCCCTAAAGGCGAGTGAGGTCCCTGCGTAACCATGCACTTACCCCGGATCACAAACTTGAAAGCCTTCCATAGTGTGGAGAGAGATGCTAACGAGCCCTCATTCATCTTGAAGTATTTTACAATAGCAGCTCTGATTTCTTTGTAAAATACCTGGTCACGTAGAGCCCCCCTGGGAAGCCAGCAGCTGAATTTCCTGCTTGGGCTCCTGGGCACGGAACTCTTTAAGCAATACCGGGGAGTGATCAGATAATGTTCTTGGAAGGTGAGTAACGTTATGAATGCATGACACTGCATCCGTCAAGGCCAGCCAGAAGTCTATTCTGAACCAAGTGGGGCCGGCTGAGGACACACAGGTGCCATCTTCTTTTCATCCATTAAGGGGATGCCAAATATCCATCAGAGCGTAGTCAGCCTTGATGGTTGGCAACTGTGCCGCTTCTAGGGGCGTCGGGTATCTCCCGGCCTGTCCTTGTCTGAGTCCAGAATCACGTTAAAGTCCCCTCCCCACAGGATCGCCCCCGGGCCAAGGGTTTCTATCATTCTTCAGACTTCCGCAAATAAGTCTGGGTTGTACACCGAGCCCAGCCTAATTGGGTACCCAATCAACGTCCCCGCTAGTAGCACATATCTCCCCTGTGGATCACATATTGTAGTGTGCAGGCGCCAAAGCAGTCCCTTCCTGAGGATAAATGCCGTCCCCCTCGCGTAGTTGGAGTACTATGCTGTTTCTCCCCCATCCAGCCAGCGCTCAGCCCCGCACAGGTGGTCCCCATTCAAATGCAACTCATGGAGGAAACAAATGTCCACCCCATGGCAGTCCAGATATGCAGCAACCAGTCTCCATGTTATCGCCTTCAATTTAGCCATTCTCATAGCGGGCTCACTCATGTTCCCAACAGCCTTCTCAACCGCCAGCCTAACCATATCCATTCAAACAGCGCATAGTGGAAGGAAGCCTGTGTGAAGGAAAGCAGTGAGAAAGAAACCAGAGATAGATAAGAAACAAATTCGCAATACATCAACCAAGACCCAAAACCACCACCCCCTCCCACTACAGCCACCCTATTTGGCTGAAAAGCAACCCCCCTCCCACAATACGGCTGAAGATCATCAAACAACTCCAACTGATTGGAAATCATTCCTGAGGGGTGTCCGCTAGGGCCGGCGATCTCCAGCTAGAGGGGATGGGTGGCCGGACGAAGATCTAGCAGCAGGAACACTTAAGGCAACCTCGGTAGACATGCTGATGCAAAGGCGGCGTTCTTAAAGAAATGGGTCAGTCTACCGGGTAGAGTGAATGAGCAACGTGCCCATGTAGATTTAAGTTGTGAAGTCGGCACGAGGGGGCGATTAATCATTATCATGGAGGGGGTCTCCCTCGTTGGCATTCCTTTCCGGATGCTGGGACGCCTTGCCCGGACGAAGACTCCGAGTGAATTAAATTGCAGATTTGGGGTCTGTAAAGTAGGAGGTTTTGCCTGCATGGAAAATTCGCAACTTAGCGGGGTAGAGCAGCGAGTATTTGATGACCTGTTTTTGGAGAAGTCTCTTTACTGGCACAAACTCATTTCTGGCAGCCTGCACAATGAGGGTGAAGTCCGGATAAAAGGACACAGAATTTCCTGGTACGTTGTTGCTTGCAGGTCTCTGGCTCTGTGCAGCACTGTGTCTTGTTTCTATAATTTAGGAGGCGGGCTATGATTGGCCTGGCCGGAGCGCCCGGAGGGGTTCCTGGGCCGAGCGCTCTGTGGTCCCATTCTACTATACAGACCTCCGATAGAGAGTCCCAAAACAATGAGCTCAACAACTCCTCGAGATAATCTTCAACTCAAGTCATGGCCGTGGATTCTAATATTCCCACAAGGCGTAGATTAATGCACGGTGTTTTTGCTTTTAAGTTCTTGTTGCTCTTCAGTACTTTTTCCAGCGCTGTTCTCAAGTTGCGACACCCTCATCCTCGAGCTCTGATGTGCGCTTCTTGACCTGTCCGAGACGTTTACTGCTCGACCGGTCCAAGACGTTCATCGTGATTGGATACCTTATCCGTGAGTCTGTCCAGCCGATCAGACATGGAATCAATTTGCAGGTCAATAGCCGTGAAGGACTGTTTGAGGTCTTTAAACATTTCCCTTATGTTCAGCTCTTGTGCTGAGTCAGCGCCAATGTTATCCTCCGTCTGCCCGTCAGCCATGGGGGTTGCTCAAATGTCAATTTTGGTTGGCGAATGTCCGTCTTGGCCATATCCGCCACTCCGACCTAAGTTCTGAGGGAGGTATTGCAGACTGCCGCAGCAAATGGTAAGTCTCACAACTACAGGTGAAAACGCTCTCACCTTCCCACTGCCCTTGAGCCGCCTCCACACAGCTGCACGTTGCACCCTCCCACCTGAGCCCCAGTGGGGAGTCAGCTCTCGCAGTTGGGGAAACGTGAATCTCCATGCTGAAACTTCCACTGGGCCACCTGGAGGGCTCTGCGTGCAGGGCTCAGGCACTTCGTGTGTGTCTCTCAGGGCATCTCCCAGGGCATTCTTGCCCAGCGCTCCCCCAGGGCCAAGCGCCACAACCCTTCCAGATCAATGGCCTCTACGCGGGCGAGCCACCTGCGGGACTCGGCAGTGCACAGGGGGAAGCCTGCACCTTCAGGCCCTCCGCTCCATCGCCTGCCATAGTGTGTTCAGGGCAACAAGGAAGCCGCCACCTGCCGGGCTCCCTCCCTGGCCATGCTCCTCACCTGGCTGACTTCCTACTGCAAGTTAGTGTGGGCGGTGCAAGAACCTCTGCGGCACGGCCAGGCCGCTGCACGATACAGCGCCCCCTCCTCCGGTTCTCTGCCTCTCTCGGCCGGCCGGCCCGCATTCACCAGTGCCCCCAGGGCAGCGTGGCTTACTTCTCGTGTCTGTGCCTGCCTGCGGAAGGCAGCACCGCTCTTCTCTGCCCTCCAGTATCCTCCGGGCAGCCCCTCGGGCCATCTTCAGCACTCCGCCTGGGGCTCTACAGTCACAGGGCCAGCCCCCACTGCTCGCACAAATCCGCTGTCGGGTCCTGGGTCTCCAACCACAAATCCAGGACCCGAAGGGGGAGCAAGGGCTGTGGGGGAGGCAGCTGCATCCCGAACGGACACCCAGCGTTTGTAGCCTCACTCCGCCACCACACTTCTCACGCATCCCAGGTCGTCAGCAAGCCGCCATCTTTTGCCTCAGCTCGCAGCCGCGGTCCCCTCAGTTAACAACGGATGTCGTTCCCCGGGGCCGGAAGGGACAGCAGCTCAGGGTCCATGTGGCAATCACCCACAGGCTTGGTGACTCGATGGCTGCACAAAGTGGCGGATGAATAGCGGATTATCTGTCTGGCCTGCAGAGCCACACGTCGTGGCGGCCATCTTGCAGCCAAGCTCTCTAGCACCCCCCATAGAATTGAGAAACCTTAATTATAGGTTAAACAGAGTTATACGAGACCTCTGCTGAGGGTTATGATTCTGACTAGTTGTTTCGAGTGGCATTGGCAAAACACCCCAGATACTGTTCAAGACTCTGTTCAGTTTGTCCATTGGATTACTGATGGCAATCTGAGAACAGAGCTGAATGGATACCCAGGATAGCAAAAATTGAGTGTCAGAATCTAGAAATGTTCAGAGAGTCTCTGCTAGAGATTATGGTATCAGGGATCCCATACAGATGGAATATATCGGCCAGAAATTTGCTTGTGGACACATTAGAAAAGAGGTCTACTGTGACCCTGCTCACTTGGTTTTCTGCCAAAAGAAGTAGGTACACAAAGTTGGTAGAAATTGTGTGCTATGGATAAGGAGGGACTGGCAAAGGCTGGAGAGAGCCAAAAGGCTTATTGTGACAGCCTTAGATTGTGCCTAAACTGGACAGGGTTTAATATAAAGTTCTACATCCCTGTGAACAGTAGGCCACCAGAAGAAATGTAGGACTAGCTCTAAGCTTGACTTAACCCCAGGATGACCTGCTACTGCAGTGTCATAGGTAGGTTGCAGACTCTCCAAAACGCAGCGGCAAGGTTATTGCTGGATGTCCCAAGAGATCAATCGATCTCAGAAGGAATCATTGCACTACACTGGCTTCCGGTCCGTTTGCGTATAGATTTTAAAGCTATCTGCCTGGTACACAAAGCTGTCTTCGGAGGCGGTGCTAGGGATGTTCAGAAGCTGTTCATTCCTTATACCGCAGGCCGTGTGCTAAGATCCAGCACTCAGGGTCTCATCAAGATCAATCGGATTAGGAAAGCCAGATGGGGCGGCAGAGCCTTCTTGGTCCGTGCCGCCGGACTCTTGAATAAGCTTCCCCACTCTCTCAAATCCATACATAATCATCAGACCTTTAGAAAAATGTTAAAGACACGGCTCTTTCAAGAGGCTGGTATCTGAGGATTTCACTTCCCCTTTGTGTTGTATGAGCGCCAAGACGCTTCGGCATTCGTTGCGCTTTATAAATACGTATCCTATCCTATCCTATGACACATTCCCAGAACTTAGGTTTAAAGGACCGTAGTAGAGATCAATAAGGCATGTTGGAAAAAAGTATTGGTTTTTGGCAGTAGGTCTAGTGTGCTTGACTCTGCAGAGGACCAAGGTCTTCTGCATAGATCTCAACTTGGGCATCTCTCACACCGTAAAAAGGACTTTGCTAGACAGACAACCTTGTCAGGAAGCAAAAGGGCAGTTCTCCAGAATCCTCAACCAAAAATTCCCTTCTGAATAAGTCTTTGCTATGGATGCTGTGTGTGCCAGGGATATGAGTAACATAGAAATCATATTGAGAAAAGATATAGACCAAGCTTGTCTGCTGTTTCTACATTGCGTTCTTTGCCGAGACTGTAACTTACAGTGGTTCATCCGACTCTCAGAAAGTTTGAATGTTCCCATTTAAAGATGTCATCACTCAATACAAGCATGATTGAAGCCAAGAGCCAGCCTTCCAAAAATGAATCCCATTGCTCACATGAATTCAGCACATGGGACAGGTGAACAATGGGGTGCTCCAAGTTATCCTTCTTCTGGAGCTGAAGTAGCACTGCTCCAACAGCAAACATTTGAAGCATCAGTAACCACTATAAATTGCCTGGACGGATCTGGGTGTTATAAAATAGTAGGGTGGATGAAAGCCTTACTGAGATTGACAAAGACCTCCTGGGCTTTAGAGGCACAAGAAAGACCTTTTGTAAAGTTGTCCTTCAATGTGACATATATTCCTACACTTGGCTGCAAAGTTCTTTGTGAACTGTCTTTAAAAGTTGGACCGTCCTAAAAAAATACCAAAAAATCACCTGGGGTCTGCTTGATGGATACAGGAGTTGGCCAGTCCAGGGTCTTAGTTCTTTGGACTTCTGTGGAACAAAGAAGCAAGGTGCATCATGGGGGGCAACGTTGTTAGGCCAGTCAGAAGCTTTTCCCCTAAATATTCCCTCAGAACCTGTTTCTCATGCTATTAGAGAATATATTCTGTTGTAGACAATTTTCTATCTGGGTATGGTCATAATGGCACAGTCATCATCCCTATGAGGAGGGAGATACACAGAAGTAGCCTTCTGAAAGACATCAAAAAAGTCTTGATAAGCCATAGGAATGGACAAGGTCTGAGCTACTGTAGAATGAGACTGGTATATAGAAAGTTCTTGTACTACTGGAGAACAATAGCTCACGTCCGATTAACAATTGTCTCTACAGAACTAGGAGGAAAGGGAGACGACACTGGTCTACCAGTTGACATATGAGTTGTGTCTTCCCAGCCAGAATATCCCAAGCACCATGGCTTAATTAAGAGACATAGTTAGATTGAATGTAACCATCTGTTTATGATTGCCTGAAGACTCTAATAGGGAAACTGTGATGGAGGTCGCAAGATCCAATGTCAATGGAGATCTGTTGAAAGTTTGTACGTAATCCGGCGAAGACTTCTTCATGTATGGAATTTGAAGTTTCTGGGCCCAAATCTGTCCATATGCACTCTGAAGGCAAGAGAAGCCAACAAGGCTGGTAACTAAATTGAACACAAATAAGCATGAACCGAAACCACTGGAAGAATTGGAAATGTTAGGCAGGGTAGAATCCTCCACCCCTTTCGCCGTTACAGAGGAAAAGATATGGCATTTTCCTGGTGGGCCAGAAAGCTGAATAGTTCAGTCCCTCAGCAGGTGATAAGGCTTGCATAATAGTGAAACAAACCTCCTTTATGTCTTTCATCCTTTTCGGTGTTGGATAGTGGGCCTTGAAAGGACTTGAGCTACATTGGTTTATCATACACTTCAGGTGAAGGATCAGTAGGCTCAATTGTAGACTAAGTCTACCTAAAAACTTAAGGAGGAGGAGTAGAATTGATCCTCTTGTTACTCTGTTATCCATTCTCCTTTTTAAAATTGGAGTTTAACCAGGAGAAACTTGATCCAGGAATTCGGCAAATGAGAAAACCCAGGGAACTCTTACCGGCTCATATTTTAGCTCCTCTTTGGAACAAGGTCATCTGAATATGTTCCAGACAGGTGATTTTCACTGAAAACGCACAAAATGGTGTACAATAGGGTAGAACCTTAGCATGTCCCTGAGATCTCACATCTCTGTGGAAGCTTCACCATCTGGTCCCTCAAACAACATCCTAAAATTTGGCAAAAAATTGCATAGCTGTTCAGACATGGACCTTCGGTGACTACTAGGGTAGGTGCCCAAGCCAGAGCTGCACCAGTGAAGGAACTAATCACACACCCCACTTTGGATCTGTCGGAGGAGAATTGCAAAGGGCTAAAGGCAAAATTAACCACCCTGCCGTGCAAAAACTAATTCAAGCTTGAAGGATCTCCAGAATACTTAGCACTTGAAGGGCTGACAGCAGAAAAGGTTGCAAGATCTGGAATGAATTACTTGGGGAAAGGCATCATTATAGATCCTTAATTGGTCCAATTGCAGGGTTTTTTGCTGAAGCACAGCAACCAGGTGTACGCCAGGAACCATGCCAGAAAGAGTCAGACATTTCGGGCCACTCAACATGTTCAGGTCTGTATATGTTTCTCTAGTACATGTTTTCTACTGTCTGAGTATAAGTGACTATTTCTGGAAGCCACAATGTGACCACATGCTGGTAGGCAAGTGTCCTCGAGTAGCCTCTTAGGAGGAAAAAGCAAAAGGTGTAAATATAAACTCTTTTGGATTTGGTCCTCTCTGCAGCATCATCCCAAAACCCTTTGCTTTCCCTCCAGTCTTCTGAATTTCATTTTTGTCGCCATTGGTACTTGCCCTTAGTTTACCACTATCAACAAGAGCTAAAGTGTTTGTGCTCTCTCCTTTAAACATGGTAAAATTGGTTTACACCCAATTGGCACATTTATTTACTTGAAAGTCCCTCGTAAAGTGGAACTACATGTACCCACAACCTGTAAATTAAATGCTACTAATGGGCCTTTAGCACTTATTGGACCACCCACTTACATAACCCTTCAAAATATGTCTCAGGCGATTGCAGCCTGTAATGCAGTTTACACCTGTCAGTTCGACCTGGCACAGTAAACCTTTTGCTAGGCCTTAATCTTCCTTTTAATACATATAAGCCACCCAAAAAATGTAGGGCCTAAACAGACCATAGAGTAGGGTGCATTGTATTTAAAAAGTAGGACATGTGTTTCTAAGTTTTACATGTCCTGGTAGTGAAAAACTCCTGAATTCATTTTGCACTACTGTGAGGCCTATCTCTACCATAGGATAACATTGGCTTACCTTATTACATTGAATAAGTGTAGGAAGCTGGCTTTGTATATATTTTACCAAAGTAAAGTATAGTATGCACAGAGTCCAATGGATCTCAAGAGGCTTACAGAGGCCAAAGTAGATACTACTAAAAGCTCTATTTGTGGTAATGTGGTCGATCAGTTAGGCTTAACAGAGGGCTGTGTTAAGCATTTATTGTACACATTCAGGCAATATAAGATTGCACACACTCAAAGACTGAATCCAAGACCAATTGCTTTTGTAAAATGTTATTACTTTGTTATTTTTTTCTGGAACTAAGAATTAATCAGTTGCAGGTAAGTAATAGTTTTCAAAGCAGTAATGCTTTGCAAATGCAGTAATACTTTTCAAATGCAGTAGAATATGCTTTACAGTGATTAGAAAAAATATTTTGTAGAATTAGCTTAGAACAGTAGAATTTTGCAATAAAAATAGACTTTTGTATGCAATAGATTTGTAAATGCAATGCAATCCTATGGGAGGAAAACAGTACGGTGTATTAGTAGGCAAGTACACAACTTACTCCCCCAGTCTTGAGAAGATTAGATTAACACTGGGCAAGGTTCAAGTTAAGGTAAGCACTGCACCACCAACGGCACTGGGGCAGTGGGTCTCTGCGCCCAATGTAAATCACCGGAGGCTGGGGGCACCTTGGAGGTTTGCAGATAATTACCCGTGGTTTCAGGACACGGGCCCCAGGGGTTAAGATCAGCACGGGGGGCACAAAGCAGCACCAAAGCTACACCACCAGTGGCACAAGGGCAGCAGGGTGCAAATCAGCGTCTGGCGCCCAATGCGTTTCAGTGGGGAATCTAGTTTTTTTTACATACATGACTTGTTTTTTTCAAAAGACATCATAGGGGTATCGGGAGAACAGATTCTGTAGTCACACACTAAGAGGAGAACATTCATTTAAAGTCATTATGTTGTAAAAAAAGACTTCCTGCATTAGCAAAGCAATTCAGCTAATCAGCGTAGATAACATTTATCCGTACTTTGACAAAAAGCAGCAATCACGCACACAATCACTGGCAACAAGGCAGTTTATTGTTCCAACCACATATCGGTGGAGGTATTCTTAGGCTCACACAAACACCAGAGTTCTTCAATGCAACCGAAAGAGTATTTCATCATTTCCTTTCCGATCCTGATCATGTGACCAAAGATCACATGACAAGGATACACGGGGCACTTAAAAGGAGAGAACGAACAGACCTCCCTCAACATGCAGGGACACAGGAAGACGCTACTGGTGCGAGTGGACGCGTACTCTTGATGAAGTAAGGTCTTTTCTCTCCTAATTTTAACTCCTGTTCTTCTTCCCTGATTAACTGAATTGCTCTGCTAATGCAGAAAGTAAATTTTCTACAACAAAATGACTTAAAATGAATTTTCTCCTCCTAGTGTGTGACTACAGAGTCCGTCCTCCCCTGATATCCCTATGATGTCTGCTCAAAAAACAAGTCATGTATGAAATAGGTCTAGTCTGTTTTTCCTTCTAAATGTATTTTCCTTAGTGCTACTTAAAATTTTGATTATGCTAAGGTTCTAGATGTGGTGACTACAATTTTACGGCAAACACACCTAAATACTTATAGCCTATTTAATAATCTCACTACTGGGAGTGCTCCAAATAAAGTACGCGTGCCAACTGATGCCTAAACCGTCCCCCTCTTTTTCTCTTTTCAGTTACAACCATACAAGGAAAAGGTCCTATAAATATGGTCGGTATGGGTATGTGCATATTTTTTACTATTTAATTGCAGAGAAAATTAGTAATCGCAAAATGCAGGTTAAAAATGAAGTCCTGAGGAAAGCCTACTGACCCTTCACAGGCTATTGATAGGCTAAAACATGTGGACCCATCAGATGCCTGGAAACACTAATTCCTAAAAGCATCACACTGATCAATTTTAACCTAGGCCTAGAAAAATACATTTGTTACAAAGGATTTAAAGGCTATTTTAACTCACTCAACCCTGCCTTCACTCACTGCTACCACTCAAAGAGCTCCCCTTACAAACATGTCAAGCCCACCCATTCATGTTCAGGGTGAAGGTCCAATGATGAAGCATGCCACAGGTGGTACCTGTGGGTGATGATTTTATATATATATATATACATATGCATACACATTTTTTACACCATCTCAGAGAAATTTTACTGTCTGAGAAATTGTGACGCAAGCACCGATTTACCTGGGTGCATTATGCTCACTTGTCTCGGATACAGGCAAGACAGACACTATCACAAATAACTGGGTCTCCCCTCTCCTTGTGTTTATTGCATAGCGAAATAGAGAAGCCGAGGGAATATCATTACCATATACTTCTCACTCCTCTTCGGTGTATAAAGACTAACCACACTTGCACATTACAAAGACTCTGCCTCAGCATGCTTACAAAGGGTTTCACACTAGTCTTTTGTGCCCCCAGAAAAGGTGGTTCCAGGACAGAGAGGCAGGAAATTCCAAACACCTCTGAGGGTGGAACCTTCTCGTACGTCAAAGCTGGCACAAAGGATAAACAGTGGACCCTCAGATCCAGCTCTTTAGATCACTTCTGGACCTGTGGACTCTGCCAGAAAAAACTGCCCAGCTGTGATGTCTGCCCCCCCTTATCTGCTTGCTGACCATCGCTTGCTTTGCTGCCAAGGCCTGCTGTTGGTGCACCATGGCCCTTCTGTTGCTGTGGCCTTCCCTGCTGAATACAGCCTGCTTGTGGGGACCCAGGATCCTAGTAAATCTCCAAGGATCAGTTGGCTGGCTCCCTGTTCAAAACCACAGGGACAAAACAGGCTATTTTGACACCGGTGCGTCTTGACACAGCATGCCATTGACTCCGTCCTTGCGCATTGCAAGTCGTCACTGACATATCCCATTACAAATTCTTGAAAGCACCAGCAGCTTCTTCGATGCCAACCCATTCCGACACCAGCGCAACGTATCTCGTCTCCTTCGCCAAGGCATCTCTGCGCAAGTCTCCGCCAGACCCACTGACTACCTCGACAGTGGTGCAGGACCTCGAATCGCAGCTCCTTGTTGACGGTCATCGACTCTGCCACTGAATGACACATCTGGATGCCAGACCTTGCATCGCAGCTTCTCGTTAAAGGTTCGATACCGGCTTGCACATCTCGACACAAGTACTTCGCATCTTGACGCCCAAGACACTAGGCACTTTTTCAATGGACCTCAGTCTTGATACCAGCCTGCGTTTCATTGCTTTTGGTCTGAACTTGTGACTTTGACCAGGTGTCCAGCATCCAGATAACCATGGTTATCTTTTTTGCTTCTTAGTGCTTGACTTTCCCAAACCTTTAGAATTGCATATCTGCGGTTCTACTAATTGGATTTTTGTTGTTTTGGTCTCAAATTATTAATGACATTTTCATGTGTTTTCCTAAATTGGTGTGGCGTCTTCCTTTTATTACTGTTTGAAGTACAGCATAAACATTTTACACATTACCTCTAAGTTAAGCCTGACTGCTTTTAGCCAAACTACCAGAGTGTTAAGCACAGGCTGTTTTGGGGTTTGGTTGTGCTTCACTGTGACAAGAATTGTGGGAGCTACACCCCCTTCAACCAATAACCCAATTTCCAATATTGATGACATCAGTGGGATTCAATACTTGTGTTTGTGCATTGCCATACAGTGATTTTGTTTAAATACTAAAGTCCCAACTACATGATACCAATGATACCATTTTGAGTGTTTAAATTCTCCTTGATTGGCTATGTTGCTTTTTCCAAATTATCTCCCATTATACGTGATTGTCTGTGACCATACCTGCAGAAATTGAATTCAATCTCATCAACCCTGAGAGTTGCACTGTGACTGAGCCGAAGCAGTTCTGTAAGGAAGGGGGACATCCCACCAAAAAGGGCACCAAGAAGTTGGAGCTTCAGAAAGCCATTAGGGCCAGGGCACAGGCTCACCGGTTACAGGCAACAGCAGATGACCAGGATGATGATATGGAAGGGCAAGAAGAGTAACGGTTTGCAGGTCCTGAGGTGCAGCAAACAGTGGAGGGGGATGTCTTGCCTCCAAAACTGGAGATCCCTCCCAAAGCAGAAAGCAGTATGTCCTCCCACAGCCTGTCCCCAGAGGAGCTGGCTGACAAGAAGGCTGAAAGGAAATTCAGGTTGCAAAAGAGAAAAAAAAGTCTAAGGCAGAGTTGAAAAGTTGAAAAGAAATTGCTTCTGGAAAATGAACTGAGCCTGAGGGAGCTGGAACTCCAGGCAAAGCAAGCTGATTCCAGAAGTAATGGTGGCAATATACTAGCAGTGTCTGAGGTGGGTAGGAATGTCTACATATCTAAAGATCTGGTGCTTAGCTATATGGTAGGGGATGATATTGAGAATGGATTTTCTGCTTATGAGGTGACCCTCAAAATGCACAGGGTCCCAGAAGAGCATTGGGGGGCATCACTCTGGAAACACGTGCCTACAGTGAAAGGGAAACCTTGCTTTTACTCGAGGTGGGAGACCAGATGAAGTACACTCCAGTGAAAATCATCCTTATTATCAAATTTGGACTAACCTTATGGAATTACCACATTAGGTTCAGGGATAGCCAAAAGTTGCAGAACCAGGCTTGGGTGGATTTCCTTGATTACATCAGCAAGGCACTGAATGGTTAGGTGTGGGGCAGCAAAGTTGATGATTTTACTGGGTTGTTTAATCTGACACTGAGAGAGCACATATTTAATATCCGTGTTTTACAGCTGCGCCAGGACCGACCTGATTAATAGTAAGCACACTGATCCCAGGGAGCTTACGAAGCAGGCAGACCTCTGGGTCAGTACCAGTGTGTCCAAAACGTTAGTGGGGGGAATCACCAGAAGGGTGGTAAGAGCTCCCATCAGATGAAAGATGGGGGAGAAAAATCGAACGATAAGACGTTTTCTAAAGGTGCCAAGGGAACAGTAACCAATCCCAGTCTGATCTAGAGAGAAAAAAATGGGTCTATGATAAGCAAACAGTAATGTTTGTTTCCCAGTGTACTGAGTGCTACAAGTATTAACACCCCAGAGGGGACACCAAATGTCCCAAGATGACACAGCCCTCATCCAGTGGGCAGACACTCGGGTTAGTGATTATAGTTCTTGGGAAGGAGGTTGTCCCGGTTAAATTGCAGGAGAGGACAGAGGTTACCCTAATGATCTTGGGGGATAATGAGCTGGTGCCAAAAAGCCACATGCCTTCAAATACTTCCAAAAACAGGCAGTGGGTCACCGTCAGTGGGCAAAGAATGGAGGCTCTGAGAGGCACAGGAGCCAGTCTGACTACTGTGAGGTGTCACCAAGGCAGGTCATTCCAAATACATTCCACCAGGTCATAGTGGCAGATGGCTGTGAGAGTCACTATCCAGTGGCTCTAGTTCCCTTTGAGTGGGGCGAGGGAGGGGGCGGGCTCAGGTTCTCTAAAAGTAACTATGAGAATGGGTCCACCAGGGAGGAATTCTGCAAGGTACAGAATGAGTACCGAACTGTAGAGATGGCAAGCTAACAACCAGGCAGCAGGTGAGACCTCTGGAAATCACCTCATCTATTGGGAGAATGACCTCCTGTATAGTGAGCCTAAGGTTACTCCAGAATTGAAACTTTCATAGACGCACACACTTGAATCATTCTCAGTCAACGAAATGGGAGCCCCCGGTACCATATAACAGTAATACAATGTTAAAGATAGTGCTTGCAACCTATCATTGGCTATTTTAAAAAGTCCAAACTTATACTTCAGCCAATCAGGCTACCCTGCCCTCTAGAACACTCCTGAGAGAGTTCCATTCCCTCAGATTTTCCACTGCACGTCGTGCTAGGGAGTCTCCACAGAACTCTGGTTAGTTATTTTCCTATTTGGATACTTCCTCAGAATATTTCCCATATTTTGGTGCTGTGGGATACTTTCCTGTTACCCACAGTGTTTTCACCACACAAATCTGACTATGTCTTTATTTTAACATCGTCAAACAAAGAGATGAAAAGTCTCTTCACGTCCTGGAAAACCTGCAGTAAAAAGAGACTTCACTCTGCAGACCCGTGCCAAGATTGCATTTACTGCCTCTACCTAGATCATTTGGCCAAGGACTGTAAAGGTATGTTGTACCTTTTCATTCAAGACTTTAAATGATAAAGAAGGAAGGCTGCTAATCTAGCTTCAAAAGCTCAAACTAGAAAAGAGTCAGACTCAGATAGTGAGGACTCCTCTTCAAATTCTAAAAGATCTCATAAGAGGGAAAGATCGCCCCATTCGCTGTCCATCTCTGAGCGGCCAAAAAAAGCCTAAAAAAGACCACTCATGGGTCTTATAAAGGCTGCAGTCCTTCAAAATCTCCTTGCAGATCAAAATCATCTTCGAAAAGGGACAAAGAAGAATCTTCTGCCTACTCAGATAAGGCTAAGAGGTCATCCAATGAGCTGCCTACACATCCACGCCTGCTAGACCCCCCACTGCTCAACCATCCACTCCAGCACAAAGACCTACGTCATACCTATCCCGGTATGGCATACAGCACAGACAGCCCTGCTTCATGATCCAGATACATGTAATGATAAATGAGAGTTCCGCAAAGCCTAGATGGAATGGGATGCCTACCTCATTCTCACACCGTCATCTCCATCACCTGCCCCAATGAGCTCACCACCGGAGGATATTGGGGGGTTTCATAATTTGTTTGAAAGGGCATCTAAGAGATTTGCCCTCCTCACGTCCACCAAGCAGATGGACTGTTTGTTATGATTTTAAGGAGCCTTTCTAACAAACGTAAGGTCCATGCTCATTGTCAGCTATATTTGGGAGGAGGGCTAGAATTTTTTTTTTTAAACGGCCACAGCAACAGCAGTTCTTCCACGCCTCAACAAGATATATAAATTCCCTGATGACGCCACGGCTTGTTTGACAGGTCCACCAAAGCCAGACTCTGTAATTACGCAGGCAGCCTAGAGAACCTCGAAGAACTCCTCCACTCCGATCTCTGCGCCTCCGTACAAGGAGGGCAGACACTTGGATAAAATTGGCAAGCGTAAATCATCAATGTCAGAGCTGACAGAGCGGCAAATTCGCTGGTTGTTTTGGGGAGGTATGATCAGCAGCTATGAGCTGACATCACCCCATATATAGATCATCTTCCGGAAGAAGCGAAAATGGAAGCTAAAAAGATCTTGCAGGAGGGGGAGAGCACGTCGGCAGAGATCATAGACTATGCCATTGATGTCCCCGTTAACGCGTTTAGGCAGCTTGCGTGCTCTGTGATGCTCAGAAGGCAATTCTGGCTCAACCCTACCTCCTTTAGGCCGGAAGGTACAGAGTAAAATCTTAGATCTTCTCTTTGATGGAGAGGCCTTGTTCGGCAAACATGTCAATGAAGCCCTTCAGGCAATAAAGAATGGCACAGAGACAGCTAAATCGCTGGGGATTTTCCAATTTAAAAAAATGCCCTTTCGGGGCACCACGGGAAGAGGCATGCCTTCATATAGGGGAGGCTACCAGCAATAACGGTATCCCTCCTACACCTCTACCTCCCATCAGTTTCATCCACAATATGCCCAGAGGCAACCACCTCAAACGGCCTACACCAGGCCTCTGCCTAGAGGAAGAGCAGCACATCAGGGAAAGGGCGCTTGTCGTTGCCAATGACCTGGCTCCGTCTACACCTCCCTCCTCACCTTTCAGACTAGGAGGAACAATATCCCAGTTTATCCGATGTTGGCAACAGATAACATTGGACCAATGGGTCCTAGAGCTTGTTCAATTCGGCCACACCATAGAATTTGTTCAGAACCCGTCATAGAACCCACCGCACAGCTCTATTCCCAAACATCTACATCTGCACTTGCTCAAATTGGAGGTAAAGACCATGCTCTAGAAGATAGTAATAGAAGGGTTCCTCTTTCACAGCAAGGAAAGGGATTATATTCCTGTTTCTTCCTGATTTGCAAAAAGTGGAAGAAATGGTGGCCTATCCTCGATCTCAGAGATCTCAACAAGTATATAAAAAAAAAAAATCATTCCGCACAGCAAAGTTACAAGATATTCTTCTATATCTTAACCATGAAGATTATATGTCAACCCTTGACCTGCAGGATGCATATTCCCCCATCCATCCTTCCCACAGGAGATTCTTAAGGTTCACAGTAGCCGACAGCCACTATTAATTCAGGGTTCTTTCTTTTGGTCTGAAGTTAGCCCCCAGGATATTTACAAAGTGTCTGGCTCCTGTAACAACCTTCTTAAGGAACCAAAAACACCAAGTGTTCCCGTACTTAGATGACTGGCTCGTCAAGACACATTCCAGTCAAGCAGTACAGACAGCAACAAACTTTTGCATAACCCTGTTCAAAGAGCTAGGTCTCTTTCTGAATTGGAAAAAGTCAAGCTCATAAACATCAAGGACCACAACCCTTTTGGGGGCAACACTAGAAATTGTAACCAACAAGGCCTGCCCCACATCAGAAAGTCAAGAGAAACTAATGTCATTGTCAACATCCATTCAGAGAAACAAAGTATCTTTCAGTACTCCTCTACAAATCATTATTGGGGATGATGTCATCATGCATTCCTCTAGTTCCGTTCTGCAGGCTAAGGATGTGACCCCTTCAGCAAGAACTAGACCTCCAATTGGTACAAGTGGCATGTTTGTTTGACATCATCGGAGTCACTCCAGCCATGATCAGAGCCCTAACTTGGTGGACTCATCGGACACACCTCTCAGTCGGCCTTTCATTCCTAGCTCAATCCTCTCCGTTGGTGATTACCACTGACCCTTCCTTGGAGGGATGGGGATTAAACCTTCAAGACCTCCAGGTCAGCGGCAACTGTGAATAGCCTCATAAGCTTTTTCAAATCAATCTGCTCAAGGCAGTACATCTGGCCCTTTAGGCTTTCCTCCGCAGGATACAGAACTGCGACTTTCTCATATGAACGGTCAATGCACTACATAAACAAGCAAGCAAACACAAGATCACTTCTCCTCTCTAGAGAGTCGCAGGACATCTGGAATTTGGCCATCCGAAATGGAGTGCATCTATCAGCAGAGCATGTCCCAGGAAAGCAAAACAAGATAGCAGAAACTCTAATCAGGCTGAGGTCATCCTGCCATGAGTGGGAACTGGACCAGGAAACAGTCAACCACATATTCTCACAGTGGGGAAAACCCAATCTCGACCTCTTTGGAAGCCCACAGAACACGAAATGCAGGTTCTTTGCAAGCTGGCTTTTACCATGCAGGATCATGGGGGAATGCATTTTTTATGGCATTGTTCGGAGTCTTTGCGTATGCCTTTCTGCCCATTCACCTGATTCCAAAGGTTCTTACGAAAATGAAGACTGAACCTTGCAGAATGATATTGATAGCTCCAACGTGGCATTGCAAACATTGATTTACAGAACTTCTGCTGTCGGTGAAACCTCACATCTGTTTGAAGGTCTCACCTTATCTACAGACGATTAGTGAGGTCCAAGTCTTCCACCCGAATCCAGAATCTCTCCACTTATTGGCCTGGCTCCTTAGCACAATGAGTTTGCCCAGCTAAACATCCCTTTTGAATGTAGGGAGATACTTTCCAAAGTCAGAGCAAACAGTACTTACAAGACTTATTCTCATAAGTGGAAGAAGGTTTGTTTATGGTGTCAGCTTCAGTGGATACGATACATCCCCTCTTCTCACCTGAACAGATATTACAATACCTGTTGGAATAGGCACATTTAGGTTTAGCTAATGCATCCATCAGAGTATATATAGTGGCCATATCTTGATTTAGATGATCATCCAGAAGACCGTCATTATTGACCTTCCTGATAATCAAACAATTCCTTAAAATTATATTAAGGATCTTCCTGCCAGTCAGACCTTTTCCAACATCTTCGCATCTGAACACGGTGCTATCACAGCTCATGAAGCACCCATTTGAGCCCATTCATAGAGCACGTTTAAAGCACCTGTCCTCAAAGGTTACTCTCTTTGTGGCCTTGACGTCTTCCAGACAGACACATGAGATACAAGCCCTCACTATTCAGGAGCCCTTCCTACAATCTAGAGAAGACAGGGTAATTCTATGTACAAATCCAAAGTTATTCCCTAAAGTCCCCTCGGACTTCCACCTCAATGAGCCACTGATTTGGAAGACCTTCTTTCCAAACCATTCAACACCAGCTGAAAGGGCTCTTCATTCTTTTGACATCAAGAGATGCATCAAGTTCTAAATAGACAGGACCAAGAACTTTCATAAGTCTAATCAGTTGTTTGTGGCTTACAGCGCACCATTGCTAGATGGATATCTGCTGCAATTAACTTCTGTCACCAAGCAGCATGAAAACCGTCACAAAGATCTGTCCATACTCACTCTACAGGGACTATTTCAACCTCTATAGCACTGTTTGCGGGTGTGCCACTCCAGGACATTTGCAGAGCAGCTACTTAGAAGACTATGCATACCTTTATGCAACAATACTGCCTGAATTCCACTCCTCAAGGGAATGTAGCAATAGGACAAGCAGTTCTAAGACATCTTTTCCAGTCACTGTGAGCTACCTCTTGCTTTCTACCAGCCTCTTACCAGTTCTGCACATTGCCTATAACATGTGTGTTCTGTCTTTACAGTATATTGAAATCTTGTCAGATGCTGAACAAAATATTATGAGATATGTTCATAGCTATGTTTTTGTTTATTCTATGGTGAAGGTATATCTCTATCAAATTGTATCCCTAACAACTCACAGTCCAATGTGCCTCGCTACTGCTTTCTACTCAGATTCAAGCATGTGAATCTATGAAAGTTCCAATACTGGAGAAAGAAAATAAGTTACTTACCTGTAACTTAGTTCTCCAGTATTGTAATCCTTCATAGATTCACATATGACCCACCCTCGTCCCCTGAGAGGCTCACATTTCCTACTTTAATTGGTTCTCCGACACTCATGCTTTGGAAATCTGAGGTAATGGACATGGTAGTCTGATTGTCTGAAGTATAAGTTTGATCTCTTTTTAGGTCGAGCCTGAGTCAGCGCGCATGCGCTGCTCTGGCAAGCTGCTGTAGTGAAGTATAGAAGAGAAGCCCGCCCACTCTCCGCCCATATTTGTCATTGGTTTCTGTCTTTGTTTCTGTCTTTGCCCTTCGTCAATACAGGCTTCTGATTCAGTGATCGTTTTTTTAGTCCCTCCTTAGTACCGCCTTTTCTAATTTGGTAATCTCCCATGGCCCCTTTACTTCCGTTGTTACACAGTATGTCAGTATTGGGGTATCTCTCATAGATTCACATGCCTGAATCATTCCCCGTCATCAAGATGGGAGTCCCACGGTACAATAATCAAGCAGTAATCAAGTAATGCCATAGGCTATAATGGCCCCGAGCCATGTTATATATATATAGCCTATCCATGTCCTTAAAAAAAAAAAAAAGACCAAATGTTGAATGCAGCCAATCAGCTGCCAGCACCCTCCTTCTTCAAAATCTCAACTCGTCATGTCTGATAAGAAAGGACTCTTTCGGCTTTGCAAGACCTGGGGCAAGAAAAGAGTTCATGTTGATGATCCTCACGAGGACTGCATCTACTGCTTCCATCCAGCCCATGAGGTAAAACAGTGCAAAATCTGTCACACTTTTGCTTCTAAGACCTTAGGAGGCAGAGAGGGGAGGCTGCTCCTGTGGTTAAGCACCGCAAGTCATCGGAGGACAACAGTAATGGTTCACCTAGACCTCATAAAAAAGTAAAGTCTGAGGAGAAAGACTCTCGAGAGGGCAGGAAACACCTTAAACCCTCTGCAGAAAGCAAGTGCTCAAGAAAGGAGAAACATTCTAAGTCTCCTCTGAGCCTTCGTCTTCAGTTTCCTCTACCCCTCTGAGGAAAGAAAAGCAGCAACACAGAGCCTCTTCATCTGATCTAAAAAAAGCAGGATTGAAAAATCCCCATAGACAACACCATCGACGACAGCCACTGGGTCATCGACGGCGGCAAGTTACACAATTACGTTGGCCCCGTCGACATCAAGCATGATGATGACTATGGCCATCTCCGGGCCCATACCGTCAACGAAGATATCTGCAGACGGTGAGAATTACAGTGACAAAGCCATCAAAGATACTGTTGACGTCTGCACCATTGACGCCACTTCTGTCGCCAACGACGACACCGTCGATGACAGGTTCGTCGACGACAATGTCAACGAGACCATCGACGGCGACACCATCAACGATACCGTCAACGATGATTCTGTCGACGATTGTTCCGTCGACGACGACACCTCCGACAATAGGATTGTCAATGGTTGTTGCCAGAAGCCTGTCGACGCCACCATCAACGATGATTAGGGTGACGAAAAGATATTTTTATCCTGAGATGTCAGCTTATAGTAAAATCTCCCCTTTGCCTCCATCGCACCTTTTGGATCTTCAGCAGTCTGATGAGGATGAAGAGGAAGATGATGGAATGTACAGAGCAGCACACAGTCCTTGAGATGCATGTGAAGTGCTAGCAGATAACGAGCAAAGATTTCCATCTCAAGATGTTCCCAAGGAACTACCGGGCAAACGCAAGCCCTTGAGAAGCTCAGTTCACCAGCAACATCTACAGTGCCATGACCTTTTACACAAGAGGCGGATCTGGTCGACCCTTCCTCTTCAGATAAAGAGCGCAAAGTAGGCGAACTCCCAGACCCAGCTGCTGACACTTGGGGGACTACATTATACCTACTCCTTCCCCTCCGTCACACCATCCAAACATACAGACTGCTTCCTGTATGACTTTATAGGGGAAGCTAGAAAGTCAATTGCCAGGATTCCAATTCTTGACTACATTTGACAAGAGGATGTAAAGATAATGATGACTCCAGCAACAATACCACCAATGCTCTCTCGCATAGATAAAAAGTACAGAGCCCCAGAAAATTCCCCTTCTTGTCTGACAGGCCATCCGATACCGGATTCTGTTATTTCGCAGGAGGCACAAAGGAGATCTAAGAACCCAGCCACCCCGATCTCCACTCCTCCAGACAAAGAAGGGCGTAAGCTTGACATTATGGGAAAGCGCTTCTCCACCATGGCTACTACTACTATTAGGTGGCCAACGCTTTGGCTATCATCGGACGCTACACTAGACAAATGTGGTCTGATATGGCTTCTCTACTAGACCTTATTCCTGAGGACAGAAAGCAGGAGGCCAGAAAGATCCTCATAGAAGGAGAACAGGCGAACTCAGAGACAATTGATTGCACTATGGACATAGCCAACACGGTGTTCGGGCAACTGGCCGGGGTGGCGGTTTTAAGGCGCCATGGGTGGTTTAAAGCAACCTCATTTAGACCTGAGGTCCAGTCAAAGGTTCTGGAAATGGCATTTGATGGGGACACCTTATTTGGCAAACATATAGATGAGGCACTTCCATCCATCAAAAAGGACACATCCATCTAAATCTTTGGGTTCCTCTAATTCAGGAAGATACCGTTCAGAGGGGCAAAAGGATGTGGTTCTTCCACTTACAGAGGAAACTACCAGAGGGTGCAGCAATGCCAACCCTTCTAGACACAATATAGGCAATCCTACCAACCTGCTGCCTACCGTCAACCGACTACGGCTGGTTTCTCTCGCCAAGGGGGCCGAAAGAGAACATCGACTCAAGGCAGGGACAATGGAGGAAAACTGTGATTTTACCAGGGTACCAGCTTCCCTCTCACTTTTGTATCCCGTGGGTGCAAAGATATGCAGTTTCCTCCAGCAATGGGAGAGTATAACATCGGACCGTTGATCGCCTTCGGTCACACACTGGAATTCATACAAACACCTGCAACTACGCCTCCCAGGGAACCCCGCCCGCTCGTATTCACTTATTACAGAAAGAAACAAAAGTTATGCTCGCAAAAGGAGCCATAGAGAAAGTTCCAGCTCTGCAAAGAGGGCAAGGTTTCTTCTTGATTATGAAAAAGTCAGGGGAATGGAGACCAATCTTGTATCTCAGAAACTTAAACAAGTTCCTGAGGAAACAAACTTTCAGGATGGTAACTTTGACCGAGATCTTACGACGTCTCAACAAAGGAGATTTCCTGACCTCCCTCGATTTGGAAGATGCATATTTCCACATCCCCATTCATCGGAAGCATCAAATTCCTCAGAATCACGGTGGCTGGTACCCACTACCAGTTAAAGGTTCTCCCTTTCGGCCTCAAATCGGCACCCAGGATATTTACAAAATGCCTGGCACTTGTGACGGCAGCTCTACGTTTTCAAGGCCATCAAGTATTCCCATACTTGGATGACTATCTGTTAAAGACTTCTACGGCTACACAGGCGTCAAGAACCACCAGCGCCTGTATACGGCTGTTCAGCAAACTGGGGTTGACAGTCAACGTCACAAAGTCCTGGTTCATTCCCAATCAAGTAGCACCTATCCTGGGAGCCAGATTGGACACAATCCAGTGCAATGCATTCTTGTCGGAAGAACGTCAAACCCAACTACCTCATTTGACTATGGCCATATCAAGAAAAAAGTCAGTTTCAGTAAGGAAATACAAGTCGCTGCTAGGGATGTGCTCTTCAGCGATCGACTTGGTTCTCTTGGTCAGACTCAAAATGAAACCTCTCCAGGAAGAATTACAAGAACAATGGCTTCAAACATCAGGATCTTTCGAAGACATCATTTGCGTTACTCCGGCCATGAAGATAGCAATGAAATGGTGGTACCTCACCCCAAACCTTTCAAAAGGGTTGACTTTCTTACAATACATACCAGATTTCATCCTGACAATGGATGCCTCCATGGACGGCTGGGGAGGCCATTTGCAGGACCTTCAAATTCAAGGCAAATGGTCCAATCCTCAAAAACAAAGTCATATCGAGTTGAAGGCCATATTCCTCTCCTTGCAGGCTTTCCTGCCGAGGATAGCAGGTGCCTCCGTACAGACAACACGACCAGTATGTTCTACATAAACAAACAGGGAGGAACAAAATCTCTCATGCTTTCTCTAGAAGCACAGGAACTGTGGAGCTGGGCATCAGAACACAGGATCTCCCTCAGAGCCGAGCATGTTCCAGGTTTGCACAACACGCTGGCCAATGCTCTCAGCAGAGCTACAGACAATTGCCACGAATGGGAACTCAATCAGTTCAAGCTGGATGGAATATTTGCTCTATGGGGAAAACCAGCTTAGGACCTGTTTGCCATGAACATCAACACCAAATGCCAGTCCTATGCCAGCAGGTACACCCTCCCGGGGTCTCAGGGCAATGCCCTTTCGATGCAATGGTCAGGTATAAATTCCTACACGTTTCCCCCATCCCATTGATTCCCAGAGTACTGACCAAAATTAAGCTGGAAGAATGTTGCCTGATTCTCATTGCGCGCAGGTGGCCCAGGCAACATTGATTTCTGGAACTTCTTCACCTCTCAGAAACTAGACCTATTCGTCTGCATCTGTTTCCGCCGAATCTGGAGTCGCTTCACTTACACGCCTGGCTCCTGAATTCTTGGAGTTTAAAGACATGAACATTTGTTAATAGTGTAGAGATATTCTCTCAAAATCTAGAGCGGAAAGCACCAACAAGACGTCCATATAGTGGACATCAAGTCATTACGAGATGCCTAACTATATAGTGGCTGCACTGAAACCTGTCATGTTTAGTATCAAACATGTAGGAATCCTACCCCAACACCAATTCCAGTGTTGAAAATAGGATCCCATGTACTCGGGGGCTCCCTTGGGGTACCCCCCTGTACTCCGTGTAACAGCCTTTCAGGGTCTGATAGCCAGCTAGTGCTGCTGCCGACCACAGACATGATTCTGCCCTCCTGCTGCTGAGCCAAGCTTGAGCAGGGGAAGGTAAGACAATAGGATGCCTATCACAGGGATGTGACACCACTTCCCAGACAGGGCTTAGTATATCGGGCTGGGGTGGGGGTGTTTCCGAGCGCCACCAGGCTGCTTTGAAGGGCACATTTGGTGCCCTCCTTGAATACTACAGTTTTGGCCAGTTCATGGATCCCTTGGCTCCCGCTCTGGCATAAAACTGGACAAAGTATATGGGAGTATCCTCCCCTCTGTCCAGCTTCTCCTCTGAGATAGACGCCTGATCATTCCAACCCTTTCCCTAGGGTACTTAAGGGCTTAACTGTGGGTGGTTCTTCAGATTCATCATGGTACAAGATTCAAACCTGAAACCACATCATCCTTGACCGTCTGGGCACCTGGACTTCGCCGGGAACCGAAACTGCTTCAAGGAAGACTCTTAGTGCTCCTGGTCTCGCTGTTCTGCAAATCTTCTTTGTTGTCTGTGACTGTGCTTCTTCCAGGATCTTCACAAGACCAGTGGGCATCAAGGACAACTGAAGTAGTCTCCCTTGGAGTGAAGGAGCCACTCCCCTGCAACTGCAGATACCACAACAAAGCTGACCGGTCTGCTGCTCCTGACGTCCCATGGACTTCGAAAGGCTTAGCAACACAGGTGGTCCTTCTGCAATTCCCTCTAGAACTGACCTGTCCCTCTGCAATTTTTGAGACCAATATCCCTCATCGGAACGGCTGGGACCAAACCTCTGTGCACGTGTCAACTTGCCGTTGCCAAGGCTTGTTGACTTTGCACTCCAGAGATCTACGGCCACAAGAAGCTCCAGCATCTTCCTGCCAAGCACAGCGTCCTCACTGCATCCTCTTCATCATGGGACTTCCATCTTGGTGAGCTGCTCCTGGTCCTCTGGCAACACCTGTGCCTTCAGCCTGTGTGTCCTCTGGAGGGTTGTCTACTGCTTCTTTGGGCTCCACTGTTTGCTTAGGGCCTGCTCTGACTCCCCTGCTTGTGGTGAGTCCCATGGACCTTCCTGGTCTCCACAATGCTCCTGCATCGTTTTCCACTCCAGCTGCTGCAGCCAAGGCTTTTTAATGCCCTGTCAGACACCGATCCCCTAGGTCTCAACATCTTTTGTGTGGCAGCTAGTGTACAGCTCATGGGCTTCTTTAGTGTCACCTGGTCCCCTCATCCGCAGCGACTAGGGCGCCATCACCTCTCCTGAAGCATCTAACATCAGTGGGCATTGCTTTACCGTGCCTCCTGGTCACCTCCAGAAGGTATAGACTCTGTTCCCTCTGCTTACAGGTTCACCTTGTCACAAATCCACCCTTAGATTCTACCTGGCACTTTCCAAGTCTTGTTCAGTTGCATCTTTCCTGAAGACCTCCATTGTGGTCTACGGTGGTTCCAACTTCACTTTGCATCTATGAACCTGGTGTCCCTGGTGCAGGTATCCAGGGTCCTGGGGCATCCACAGGTGGGGTGACTCTCTAACCTTCTGTCTTCTAGGGGTTTCTTCAGGGTCCACTGGGTAGAGTCCCTTTTCCTTAAAACTCCAACAGCGACTAACCTTTTGACTTGTATGGAGCATGCAACTGTGTTTCCACTCTACACACAGTCTCTGTGGGGTCCTTGGGTACTTAACTTGGGTGGTTCCTTGTGTCCTCAGCTCTTCTGAGTCCTCTGGTCTCAGGCCTGACTTTGCTTGCAGTTGGCATTCCACTTTCTTAATATATGGTTTGGTCTCCCCCTGGAGACCACTGTATTTTGTGCTTATTTACCTGCTACACTTGAAGTAGTATTGTGTATTTTTTGTTTATATCTCCGGGCAGGAGATATACCAATGTTCTAGATAGTGTTGTGTAATAAATACGTATTTTTTATATATACAATGTGTGGTTCTTTGTCGTTTAACCTGCACTGTATGATTACATCTGGTAAAACAAGCTACTTAACACTCCTCCTGGATAAGCCTGAAGGCTGCTCTCCACAGCTACCACTTAGAGAGCTTTCTAAGGTTGTCTAAGACCACTAAAATCACCATAAAGGTTGTCTGGATTAGTGCAAGGTACATCACTTAAATAAGTGGGCACCATATAATAAGCCACCCTCCTACAAAGGTTCTGATGAAAAGCAATGCCCACCACGGGATGGGTGCTCTTGCTGCCTGAGAGAGCATGATCTTGTTGTCCCAGCGAGCTGTGACTTGGTTCCATTGGTCTTTGAGAGGTTTCTGTAAAGGTCTCATCCGCAGCCTGACATTGATAACCAAAAAGATGCATGATGCAATCGACCCCTGGAGTGAGGCAACTTGCCTGACTGATAGGTGTGGTGTGAGAAGAAGATTGTTTCACTTCTGAGCGATGGATGTCAGTATCTCCTCCGAAGGATACACTTTTGTGACTTTGGTGTCTAATGTCGCACCAAGTTAGTGTATCCTTCGGGTCAGGATCTGAACTGACTTGGCGATCTTGATGTGTAGACCTAGCCATTGAAGAGTCTAGACGCATGTCTGATAATGTACTCCCACCTGTTGAGAGGCACACTTAAGTAGCCAGTCGTCCAAGTATAAATAGACGAGTATCCGTTTGTGCCATAAGTTTGTTTTTCATTGTTTGTTTTTCATGGACATGATGACTAGAAAAGTGCTCATTCAGATCTCTGAGCACCACAGCACTATCTGATGCAAATGGGGTGATACATAGGTCACTGCCCACTACATTGAGAAAGGCCACAGTGTAGACGAAATGGAGTTGTTAGTTCTGGAAAAAAATCAATCCACACCATCAAGATATGACAAGAGCCTTACCCATCTTCGAACAAAAATGGGTAAATAGGTTACATAGGTTAATAACAGACCGCCTGGGACAACAATATACCCTGGAGTAGTCTGGCAGCTTGAATAGACAGCTGAAGAATAACATAAGAGGTGTGAGAAGAATCTAGGACTCTTTGTCTTTTCTACCTTCATAAGTATTCTACCACATTAAAAAAGTTGGATGGCAATGGTCCAGTAGCAAGTCTAGACTATGATATCAATATCATAAAAAGGATCACCTCTCTAATGGACAAGGGAGCCCCAACAGAAGAAGTTTTTACTGTGTCCCTGACCACACACATGTTTGGTCCCCTAATGAGCTTTAGGATATCAACATTGTGCTCACCACTGGGAGAGCAAAGTTAGGGAATGCATTATTGAAAAATCAGGGAACTCCCTCTAACACCGAGCACATAGATATGTAAGCTGGGAGTACATTTCCTATCACCATTCACAATCTTACTGAATCCACACGTCTGGGTAGCGCTCACTTCCTGACCATGTCTGACGTCCGACGCACCTGCTAAAACGTCTTCTCAACCGGAAGAACTTAAAAATAATTGCTCATTCCCAGCTTGTCATACTAGCACCTGGATTGCTCATTCCCTGCTTGTCATACTAGCGCCATGGAGCGGGAACGATCAGGTTCATTGGTGTGGTGAGCCTTTTGATATAATAAGGAGAAATGGTTATGTGGTGGGGTTAGGCGAATCTCTGTCTGCTCACGTCTTACCTCTTTTGTTGGGTACTATAGAACAATAAGGCACATGACATAAGTTGAACACAAACCTTGTGTCTGTAAAACCCTTTGTTGTTTTTGTTTTGCGGACTTCATTTTACCTTGCATAAAATCAGTTTGTCTAGTGTAATGGATGCAGTATGCTGTTAAAAACCACACTGACTGGGGATGTGTCATGCTCAAGATATTGCTTAAGTGTCTCCAGAACACTATGTATGTTGGAATACTATTGTAAAAATATATAGCACAATATGTAAGTAGAACATATACCTTTTGTTTATAACCTCTTGAGGTCTCCGTTTTTCCCTGTACAAAATGTGTCTGATGTAATGATACAATATGCTGTGAACAAGCACGCCTGCTGGCTATGGGTCTTGCACTAGAATTACTTTTACATGTGTTGCAAATGAGACATCTAAAAATGTAACTAATGAATACGTCTAGGGTAACATACAATATTGAGACCTAGGATGGACTGTCTAATCCATTTATAGAAAAATCGCTCTAGAAGGGCTTATACCCATTTCTGTAGAAGATCTAAGGGTTGTTAGCTACACTACATAAGTCTTGTATTCACTTTCAGAAAAATATACCCCCTCCCTTTCTTTTGACTGAATATCAGAGTGTGACTACAAAGGGCACCACCCCCTCCCTAACTAGCCTACTGGTATCCCCTAAAGTCTAGGGTAAGGTGTAGGATTTCAAATTGTTATACACAATAGTTTCAACTGTTAAAGGAAAATAGACACAACTTAATGAGTTGGTTAAAGGAAGAAATGGATCAGGAAAACTGACGCTCATTGTTTGCATGTGGAGACATTGTCTCCTCCCACCCTCCACATTTATTGATCTAAGGCAATGTATAATGAGACAAATGTGCCCTTCTGCACGAGTGGGGTGGGTATCGCTCACCATAGGTGAGCTTTGGGAACTCATTTGCGATATTTCCTCTCTGTATAGTCATTTTGTAAGAGGAGTACACTGCGTCTCCTCATTTTTATTCACATTTTTATCTTTCTCCAATACATTTTCTAATAGATTTTCTACTATAATCGTGTGGAAAGAAACCCAGGTAGGACTCATCTGGGTGACTGTGTTGTTTGGTGAAGCCATTACATTACCAATATGGCTAAATCTGAAAGAAACACGTTAGTTATAGATTCCTTACCTTAGAATTACCCCCAGGCATCAGACGGGATCCAGATCGTATTTTCATCAGCAGTACCTCTGCGCGTCAGAAGATGGCGTCAGTCGGCTCCGAGTCCATCGCCCGGATGACGTCATGGTAGCTACTTAGACGCCGCCCTTGCGCACTGACGTCAGTTCTTTCTTTTTCCGCGACAGCCAGCGCAGATCCGGGAAGAGCGGTACCTCAGTCAATTTTTGACTAACTTTTTCTCGACTTTTGTCGACTTCTTGTTTCGAGTCTATGACTCCGAAAAGGTGCATGAGGGATGCCCGGTTTCAAAGCCTGCGGTTCCTGTAACCGACTGATGTCAGTGACGGATCCACACCACATGTGCCTCCTTTCCCTGGAGCGCGACCATGACCTCAAGTCGTGCTCCGACTGCCGGTCGATGGCGCCGAAGGCTTTGCGGGAGCAGACCCGAAAGCTGCTTGAACGCCGGCAGTCGGCAGAGCCATCACAATTCTGGTTTGAAATCATCGAAGTCTTCGCACTCGGGGTCGGGTAAGTCGAAGCATAAGAAGAAGTTGAAGAAGCATCGTCGCTCTTCGACTTCTCCTCGTCGGTTGGCCGATCCGACGAGGCATGCGGGTAGTGCCTCTCCCGCGGCTCTGTGCCCGGAGCCTGAAGTGTCGACTCAGAGTTTCCCTCCCTTTCGGGGAACCGGAGCGACCCCTGCCCAGATTTGTGCGTTCTACGAGACAATGCATGCCATCTTTGGGCGGACTGACCCCGCCAGCACGCCTTTGGGCCCCGCGGACTCGGTTAGGGAGCCTGCCCCCTGCGACCTGCGGCGGCTCCGGCCCTGGCGCCGCAGGCCCCCCTTGGAACCAGGCCTGGATCCAGATCGGCGCCGCTCCTCACGGCACCACTAACGCATTTCGGCACTGGTCAGCTCCCCGGCCGGCGTCGACCCCAGCCTCCATCCCGATGTGGACATGGAGCCGCCGGATGCGGCGCAGGGTGGGGTTTTTATGCCCCTGTTCACTCATGGGGTCCCTTTTCAACAACTATGGCCAAGGATGATGAGGAGGACTGGGTGGAGTCAGGTGACCCTTTGACTAACCAGTTAGATACTGATCAGGACTAGAGAGAGGAACTGGGGGATGCCAGTGGTCTTGACACCTCTCCTGACCTTGGCATGTTGTCTCTTCCTACCGTGGCTATGGAGGAGGGAGCGTCATACACAGTGGTGTTGCGTAGGGCGGCCGAGGCTCTCAACCTCGAGCTTCCTACGGTGGCGGTCAGGACTAACGTCCTGACAGAGGTGCTTCAACCGGCTGTGAGCTCTTCGGAGACCCTGCTGCTGTTTAATGAGGCCCTCTCCTGCGAATGCTGCTGTTTCTATGTCTTCAATGCCTGTTAAGGGGCAGACGCTGCCAGAAATCTTCAGCAAGCTCGGCGTAAGAGAGAAAGCTCCGACCCCGAATGAAGCTGCCGGTATGCTTCCTGCTACCTCGAGGGACATTACCGTGGTCTCCAATGGCTTGGTCGGTAAGGAGGGGGGAAATCCGCAAATACTTAATGACTCTTCGCTTTCTCATACTAGCCCAACTGTGCAAGATTCACCTCGATCCTTGATACTAAATCCTACTCAAGAGGAAGTATTCCGGACCCCCGGTCCTTCTAAAGCTGTACTTACTTCGACATACAGTATTCTGGGTAATGTAGTCCAGTCCTCTAATATATCTAAATCTGTTATTTTGGAGCTACCCGTCGAACGACCTAATAACGCTAGGGGGTCTGAGGTCAGCGAGTCCACAGATAAGTTTTATTCAGTGTCTGACCACTCCGGGTCTGGGAAGGAGGATGACCCTGACTTTCAATGGTCAGATAACGATAGCGATGCGGCTGATTGGCGACCCAGTAAGGCCCCAAGGGATAAGATGGTGGACACAGTACGCAAGGTTCCTGGATCCAAGACATCTCTCCAACATACCGCAAAAAATTCACAGAGTGACTGTCGAGAGGATCAGTTACAACTTGATCTGCATGAAACCCCAGGTAGCACCGGAGGGGATTCTTTCGATATTCCCGAAGAAATTTCATTGGTAACAATCTATCGCACTATTATGATCCACAGAGAAGCCACCAGGCAAGAAAATATCCGTACTCAAGGGGTCTGCCGCAAAATGCAAAATTCTTTGCGTCGTGTTATTAAGTCTTCTGTTAAAACTGTCACAAGGGTCGCAGAAGCTGAAGAACGAATCTCAGCCCTAGAAGATGCTATCACAACACAGAAAGACCTAGTCACGGAGGTCAAAGAACAACGTCAGGACATCCTATGGAAACTCTCTGACCTTGAGAATCGGGCCAGAAGGAACAATCTACGCGTCCTGGGGATTGAGGAAAATAAGGAGGGCAATGACATTCGAAAATTTATGGTCGAACTCTTTACAGATGCCTTCCCAGAGCTTACTCAATGGGACTGGAATCTTCAGATACAGCGAGCACATCGATTCCCATTTACCAGGAAAAAACAGTCCCCTACCAGTGCTAACAACCTATATCCCCGAGCTATTTTGGTTTGCTTCAACAACTTTCTCGCCCGAGAATCCATATTCGATCTAGCCAGGCCTAACAAAAAGCGGTCTGCTAAGGGCTCCCATTTCTTTGTCCGTCCGGACCTTTGTGCAGATACAGTTGATCGTCGTTGGCACTTACGTCAGCTAATTTCTATGTTCCAGGTGAAGGGGGCCCAGGTGTTTTTGCTTTTTCCGGCAAAACTGAAAGTGATCTTTAAGGGTCAGACAAGGTTTTTTTTGTCGGAGATATATGCTAAGGAATTCCTTGATTCAATTTAGCTGAACTTTCCAAGGCCTTGGTTTTTTTTTTTTCTCATTACTTACTTGCAATTGTGGAACAGGTTATATTCTACCCAGTTCTATAGGTTTCAGGGAATGACCCAACTCGTAAAGATGAATTCTGTTTTCTTTTTATTAAATGTCATTTAGGATCATCCCCTTCTCTTTCTTCTCTTGCAAGGAGAAATTGCCGGTCCAGGGGAGCGTGGGGTGACGCTTACTCAACCATCACAAGGACCCTGGTCCTGTGCTCCGAATGGGGGGGAGAGGGGTGAGGGGGGGCAATGGGTGGGTGGGTGGGTTCTGCATGGGGGGGAGGGTGGAAGGGTGGGTTCACTGGGTGGTGCTGTGGTGGTGGGTGGAAGAGGTGAACAGAATCATTGATACAGATTTCAGCAGGATTATCTCAAAAGTATTTAAGACGGTGTCTATTTGTTTATTTTTCAAGATGAACAGCAGGAATATATTTTGTAAAATTCCTAAATTGTCTGTTAGACATATCCTTTCTTATCACAATCAATGGCTGGTCCTAGACTGACGTGTGCAACCTGGAATATCTGTGGTCTGAACGACCCTAAGAAGCGCAGGATTTTTCATAAGATGCTACAGATGATGCAAGTGGACTTAATTTGCCTGCAGGAAACCCATATTCCCTGGGGTAGCCGTCACTATCTTAGATTTCTGGGTTATGATCTAGTGGCTTCTACCCGACAAACCTCTACCATCAGGGGTGTGGCTATCATTCTAAAAGCCGGGGTCGGGCGGGTTAAAAGGATTAAGCAGGATAATTCAGGCAGATGGCTAATTGTAGAATTGCTGGTCAATAACTGCCCGCTTTCTGTATGCTCGATATATGCATCCAATCTAGATGACCCGCTGGTCCTGATGGACCTAAATTTAGAATTAGCTATATGGCCACACCCATTGATTTTCTGTGGGGATTTTAATATCAACATCCCTAGTCAGCTAGATATTAAAAAGCATAGTGTCTATGCCGGGCGGAAGCCACAAGTCTATAAGGCGCTTCGTACTTTACTTTTTGAACATGGGCTGGTAGACCTATGGCATGTTAATCACCCAACTCATGACGGGTTTACTTTCTATTCAATACCTCACCAAAAGTTGGTCCGTATCGATTTTGTTTTCATGTCCGCTGAAGTTTTGGGATCTATTAAGATCCAAACCAATCCTCGGACCATATCTGACCACAATCCCAATATTTTCAGTTTTCTGTGGTATCGATCTGCTAACCAAATTAGATCATGGACCTTCGATAGGAAGCTTCTGTTAGATAAATCATATCAAGAACGGATGTCGGTTTGGATCCCAGAGTTCTTTGAACTTAATAGCTCCACTGCACCAGTTGGCATAGTCTGGGATACTTTCAAAGCCGCCTTGCGCGGCGAAACTAAGAGAATTGCATCCTATCGCTGGCTGACAGAGCAACAGACTCTTAAAAGTAGAGTAGTAGTACTCCAACAAGCAGAGTTGGATTTAAGTACCAACATTCGTAGGGGTGAGGACATATCAATCAGTCAGAAAGCGGTCGCCTTAGCTAAAGCTAATCTTCTGGATCCTCTTTATGAAGATATAGCAGCCAAGTATTTTCAATTCCGATCTTCAATGTATGAGGTGGGGGAAGCTGCTGGAAAGGTCCTAGCTAAACGTTTACAACAAAGGGCTATAGCCAGTCAAATTCTCAGGGTTAAGGATCAGTTCGGTATAATTCAGGATTCACCTAGAGGTGTTCTAAACACTTTAGTCGACTTTTATTCGAATCTATACACCGAGGAGTTGAACATTGGTGAGCAGCAACAAATCCGGCTAGCGCAATTTCTTGAATCTCTTGATACCCAGAAGGTTACTACTGATCAGAACCTAACTCTCGCAGAACCCATTAGCTGGGAAGAAGTTTCGGCTGCTATAAAATCTCTTTCTAATGGTAAAGCAGCTGGCCCTGATCTTATTCATCTTGAATTTTATAAGACGTTTTCATAGAAATCTATCAACTTGCCCAGAAGGGGGTTATCCCTGATTCTTGGCGGCAGTCAACAATAGTATTATTTAAGAAAAAGGGTAAGGATGAACTAAACCCTACATCATATCGGCCCATAGCACTCATAAACACTGATAGTAAAATCTACTCTAGGATATTGGCTTTTCGGCTAGCGCAAATAATTTCTCCTTTAGTTTCCATCCGCCAGCATGGGTTCATCCCTGGCAGGGATACGACCGACCACATTAGGCGGGTTATTGCCCTTCTAGACTGGGCCAAAGTGTCAAATTCCCCCCTCGGGGGGATCCTGTTGGACGCCGAGAAGGCGTTCAACAGTGTCTCCTGGTGGTATTTATGGGCTGTCCTACACTGGAAGGGTATGGCGCCGGAATTTATTCAGGCGTTACAAACTCTGTACATATCTCCAATCGTTAAAATACGTATCTAAGGGAATGAATCATGTTTTTTTTCTATCAGCAGGGGCACCAGACAAGGATGCCCCTGCTCTCCTCTTCTTTTTGCCCTATTCATCGATCCCTTTTTGTCTCTGATAGAAAAATCTCAAAATATCTCTCCAATTACAGCTCACGGTATTGAATATAAGGCATTGGCATATGCCGACGACATAGTAGTTTTAACAGATAATGTCGCTGGCTCTTTTCCGGCATTGGAGACTTTAGCAGCTCAATTTGGTTCAATTTCGGGCTACAAGCTAAATATTGCAAAAACACAAATTGTTCAAACATCGGCTATGCCAATTTCTCAGGTTCCTATTAGCTCACAGGCAACATATTTGGGCGTTCAGATCTCGGCTGAAGTCGAACAGATTTCTGATTTGAATTACTCTCCTGTTATTGATCTGCTTCATAAGAAGCTAGAAAGGCTGAATCATCTCCATCTCTCTTTATTTGGGCGTTGCAATGTCCTTAAAATGTTCGTCCTCCCCAAATTTTTATATCTATTTAGATCTATCCCACTATTAATCTCTAACTCCACTTTAATAAGAGCTCAAAGGATCTGTCAAAGGTTTTTATGGGCATACCGTAAGCCAAGAAGGGCCATCAAATGGATTTGCCTCCTGCAGGACCGTGGGGGGTGGTCAGTCCCGAACTTAGTTTATTACTACTGGGCAGCCATGATTCAGCAATTCGCTTTTCCAGTATTAGGGGAGATTGCCGAGACATCGCCCCATTTGGCACCATCAGTATACTCAATTGCATTAGGTGATGCCACAAAAGGAATACTAACACGTATCCTTGAACCAAGTTATTTAAAAAAAAAACAGATTCAAGGTGGTGTGGGCTCTATTTACGATCTGGCAAAAAGTGAGGCGCCATTTTTCCATCCCTAAGCTCCATTATTATACACCATTAAATGCCTCTGGATTACTTCCAGCAATATTTCAAGAGGGTGTAGTCTCCATCTGGGCTTCTCAGGGTCTGAGGGACATTGGAGACTTTGTGGACTCCGGCTCGATGGCCTCTTTTCTGTTTTTAAAACACAAGTTTAAATTACAGTCTAATCATTTCTTTAAATATCTACAAATTAGAAGTTTTCTTGATAAAAAATTTCTTCTGAACCCAATTTTGTTTGACAAAATTTTAATATTCCAATTAGTCCAAAGGAAAGTAAAAATTGGGACTATATATCAATCTTTTCTGTCTCAACTCCCAGATGACTTACCTGATCATAATAGCAAATGGGCGATTACATTTGGAGTACCCTGTATCGACTTAAAATTCCCATTGATGTTAGCTAGGACTGTACTGGTTTCTGTTACTCTTCGCACCCAAAGTTATATGGCTATGTTTAATCTCTATTATACGCCTGCAAAAATGGTCAGACGGGGGACTGTTACTGGGGGTAAAAGCTCATTCTGTGCAAGATGTAAATTTCGGTCTGCAGACTCTCTTCATATGTTTTTTGACTTTCCTGAGCTGTCGCTCTTTATTAATCAAATTGAAACTTTTCTTACACAGATTACTCAGTCTCCAATTAAAATCTCTGCAGAAATGGTAATTACTGGTTATCAATACTCTATGGCCCCTGTGAGATCAAGACATATGCAGGCCTTCTTGTTTATCGCAATGGCAATGGTTAGACTCTGTATTACCTCTCTTTGGATAAATCCTGAGCCGCCCACTTTCTGTCATGGCAGGCTAGGATGCTGGCCTGGTTCAAATTAGAAACCGCTGTACAAAAGTTTAGAGGAAAGACACAACGTTTAATTGCTTCTAAGAATTGGGCTCCCTTTCAAGAATGGTTGGCAAATAAATAATGTACCTCAGTCTATGTATCATTTTTTTATGCATATATTTCTGTATGATCTTGTTTTTCGTTTTTAACCAAATTTATTTCTGTTGTACAACTTTTTATGGACATTTGTTTGTATGATTATGGTTTCATTCTTAATTCCTCTCCCACCACCACGGGGGGATTGTCATTCAAAAACTAAAATAAAATAAAAAATAAAAAAAAATGAAATCATTGAAGTCTTCGCACTTGGGGTCGGGTAAGTCGAAGCATAAGAAGAAGTTGAAGAAGCATCGTCGCTCTTCGACTTCTCCTCGTCGGTCGGCCGATCCGACGAGGCATGCGGGTAGTGCCTCTCCCGGTGCTCTGTGCCCGGACCCTGAAGTGTCGACTCAGAGTTTCCCTCCCTTTCGGGGACCCGGAGCGACCCCTGCCCAGATTCGTGCGTTCTACGAGACAATGCATGCCATCTTTGGGCGGACTGACCCCGCCAGCACGCCTTTGGGCCCAGCGGACTCGGTTGGGGAGCCTAGGTCTTCGCTGCCGGCGGCTCCGGCCCTGGCGCCGCAGGCCCCTCTTGGATCCAGGCCTGGATCCGGATCGGCGCCGCTCCTCATGGCACCACTAACGCATTTCGGCACTGGTCAGCTCCCCGGCCGGCGTCGACCCCAGCCTCCATCCCGATGTGGACATGGAGCCGCCGGATGCGGCGCAGGGTGGGGTTTTTATGCCACTGTTCACTCATGGGGTCCCTTTTCAACAACAATGGCAGAGGATGATGAGGAGGACTGGGTGGAGTCAGGTGACCCTTTGACTAACCAGTTAGATACTGATCAGGACTAGAGAGAGGAACTGGGGATGCCAGTGGTCTTGACACCTCTCCTGACCTTGGCATGTTGTCTCCTCCTACCGTGGCTATGGAGGAGGGAGCCTCATACACAGTGGTGTTGCGTAGGGCGGCCGAGGCTCTCAACCTCGAGCTTCCTACGGTGGCGGTCAGGACTAACGTCCTGACAGAGGTGCTTCAACCGGCTGTGAGCTCTTCGGAGCCCCTGCTGCTGTTTAATGAGGCCCTCACAGACGTCCTTTTGGGCACGTGGTCCAGGCCCAACATGGGGGCTCCCGTGGACAAGATGATTGCCCGACGCCACCGCCCGGCTCCGGGCTACCCCACTTTCCTTTCCCAACACCCCACCCCGGAAAGCTTGGTAGTTCAAGCTTCTGCATCCAAGAGCGCCTTCCCTACCGCTCCACCGGAAAGGGAATCCAAGAAGCTGGACCACCTTGGCAAGAAAAGTTTCTCTTACGCCAGCTTAGGACTGCGGTCCGTAAACACCGCATGTCTCTTGGGCCATTATTTGCACTCAGTGTGGGATACAGTGGCGCAAGTGCTGCCACAGTGTCCGGAGGGGGCTCAGGCAGTGCTCTCCCAGGCTGTTGCCGCCGGGAGGGATGCATCTCAGTTTACAATACGATGTCTGCTGGACACTGCCGACTCTCTGGGCAGAACCATTTCAACGTCGGTAGCGCTTCGTCACTACGCCTGGATGAGGTCCACTGGCTTTTCAGGGGATGTCCAGATCACATTGATGGACATGCTCTTCGATGTCCGTCGCCTTTTTGGCGACAAAGCAGACAACGCCCTAGAGCGCTTCAAGGACTCGTGGGCTACGGCCAAGTCCTTGGGCCTCTCCACCTGCCCAGCGCAGTCTGCTTTTCGCCCCTTTCGTGGCTACGGAAGGGATGCCCCGCTACGTCCTACCCAGGGCCACAGGCCACAGCACGTTACCCAACCTTCGCACGGCCAGGGATGTGAAAACAGCCGCTGTGGTTCCAGGGGCCAGCGAGCGGGCCAGTCCCCCCCACCGCAGCATCCTTGAAACCCGCCTAGTCTGACCTTTCAGGCCCATCAAACGCCAGTGGGCGGCAGGATTCGCCATCAAATCCCCCACTGGCGCACCATCACGTCAGACAGGTGGGTTTTGCAGATAGTCCGAAGGGGCTACTCCCTCCCCTTCAAGACTCCCCCTCATGTCGGAGGATCATCTGCCCTTCTCCAGCAGAAAGTTACGTCTCTCTTGGCCAAGGAAGCCATCGAGTGCATTCCTGTCCCAGAAGTAGGTTGTGGTTGTTACTCCCACTACTTTCTGGTTCCCAAGAAGGACAAGGGCCTGCGTCCTATCTTGGACCTCAGGGATGTCAATCGCTTCCTCCGGAAGGAGAAGTTCAAGATGTTGACGATTGCTCAGGTCTTGTCTGCCCTCGACCCGCAAGACTGGATAGTAGCATTGGACTTGCAGGACGCTTAGTTTCACATCCCCGTCCTGCCGGCCCACCGGCGTTACCTACGGTTCACTGTAGGCCACAAGCCCTTTCAGTTTACCGTGCTCCCCTTTGGCCTTACCAGCGCCCCTCGTGTGTTCACGAAAGTGATGGCGGTGGTCGCAGCTCATCTGCGCAGATCAGGGGTTGCAGTCTTCCCCTATCTCGATGTCTAACTGTTGAAGGCGGGGTCGCCCCAGGTAGTTGTCTCCCACCTCCAGACTACATCCGACCTCCTGCATTCGCTGGGGTTCTCCATCAATGTTCCGAAGTCGCACCTGACTCCCTCTCAGAAGCTCCTTTCATCGGAGCTGTTCTGGACACAACGCGGTTTCGGGTCTACCCTCCCGAACAGCGAGTCTGGGATATTCGGGCTATGATTCCGATCTTTCAGCCTCTGTCCCAGCATCCTGCTGGTCGATCATGCCAGATGGCATATGCATGCTCTGCAGTGGGACCCAAAGTTCCAGTGGGCGCAGCGTCAGGGAAATCTGTCCGATTGTGTTCAGATTTCGGAGGGCACTGCACAGGAACTGCAGTGGTGGCTCACGAACCAGGATTGGGTCAATGGCAGATCACTCTCCCTTCCCCAACCAGACCACATTGTGGTGACGGATGCATCCCTTCTGGGATGGGGCGGCCACATGGGAGAGGCTGAAATCAGAGGCCTCTGGTCTCCGGCGTAGTCCGGGCGTCACATCAACCTTCTGGAGCTCCGGGCGATTCGTCTTGTACTGAAAGCATTCCTTACCTCGGTCCGGGGAAGAGTAGTACAGGTCTTCACAGACAACACCTCCGCCATGTGGTACTGCAACAAACAGGGCGGGGTGGGGTCGTGGACCCTATGTCAGGAGGCCCTCCCCCTCTGGACATGGCTGGAACATCAGGGCATTTCCCTGGTGGTTCAACACCTGGCAGATTCTCTGAACGCCAGGGCGAACGAACTCAGCCGCAGGTGCATGATGGATTACGAATGGCGTCTTCACACCAAGATGGTGCAAGGGCCCGTTCGACAGTAGGGAGAGCCTTGGTTAGATCTTTTCGCCACCGAAGAAAACGTGCAAAATCAGCAATTCTGCACGTTGGAATTTCCAAGGCGGCACTCGCTCGGCGACGCTTTTTGTTGCGAGTGGAGTTGCGGTCTGTTGTGCGCCTTTCCACCTATACCACTTCTGCCCAGAGTGCTGAAGAAGATCAGGCGCGACCGGGCCCAAGTTATTCTTGTGGCTCCGGATTGGGCACGAAGAGTCTAGTATCCCGAGCTGCTCAACATGGCCATCGATCCTCCGACCAGAGGTCGATCCTGCCTCTTCAGGAGGATCTTCTGTCGCAGCAGCAGGGGACGGTCCTCCACCCAAACATGTCCAGTCTCCATTCCTTACATGGAGATTGAGCGGCAGCAATTGACGTCTTTTGACCTGCCTCCCGAAGTTTCTGACGTAATCTTGGCAGCCAGTCGTCCCTCCACTAGGACGGTATATGCCGGCCAGTGAAAATATTTGTGGCATGGTGCAGAGCAAAGGCTGTGGATCCTCTTTTGGCCCTCCTTTCTGAAGTACTCTTGTTCCTTCTCTCTTTAGCCCAGCGGGGCTCTGGTCTGGGCACTATCAAGTGCTACCTTTTCCCCTTCCTTCGGCTGCCAGATCAGCCTTCTCTTTTCAAGTCCCCGGTAGTTAACCATTTCTTAAAAGGCTTAACACATCTTTTTCCTCCAATCCCTTTCGTTATGCCTCAATGGGACTTGAATCTTGTGCTAACTTATTTAATGTGCGCTCCCTGCCGCTGCATAACTGTCCTTTACGTCTCTTGACTCTTAAGACTGCTTTTCTGGTACCCTTCACTTCTGCTGGAAGGGTGAGAGAGCTCCAGGCTCATTCTTCAAAACCTCCTTTCCTGTCTGTTCATCCGGACAAGGTGGTTCTCAGGACCCGTCCATCCTTTCTCTCTAAGGTGGTAACTGCCTTCCACATCGGGCAGACCATTACTTTGCCCACCTTCTTTACGCCTCCACATCCTTCAAAGGAAGATGAGAGGCTCCACCGTCTGGACCCAAAATGTGTGCTCTCCTTCTATCTGGATCGAACAACACAGTTCTGGATGGATGATCAACTTTTTGTTGGCTACGTGGGTGCAAAGAACGGTCGGCCCGTACACAAACGCACCATTTCTCGATGGGTCGTGTTGTGTATTAAGGCTTGTTACTCTCTGGCTAAAAAGGAGCCTCCAGTCGGGCTACGCACTCACTCCACCAGGGCAACGGCAGCCACTACTGCCTTGGGAAGAGGAGTGCCTCTGAATGACATCTGTCAGGCGGCCACGGCATCACTGCACACGTTCACCAAACACTACTGCCTGGACAGCCAAGTCTGGAGGGACCGCTTCTTTGGCCATTCTATTCTCCAGGATTTTCTGGTGTGATCTTGGTTCTGAGACCCACCTCCGGGGTTGGTATTGCTGGGGTATCTATTCTAAGGTAAGGAATCTATAACTAACGTGTTTCTTTCAGATGAACAAGTTACTTACCTTCGGTAATCTGTAAGAAACATTAGATAGTTATAGATTACTTACCGCCCTACCCATCCTCCCCGTTCTGCAAACCGATTTCTAGGGTTAAGGACATCCTTTCAGGGCCCTAGTTTTGTGCACCAATGGTCAGTGTCTTGCATGGCTCTGCGTTTCTGGCACGGAAAGTCGTGTACAGAACTGACGTCAGCGCGCGAGGACGGCGTCTAAGTAGCTGCCCCGATGTCATCCCGGTGACCATGATGCCGACGACGGACGCGGAGCCGATCGACACCACCTTCCGACGTGCAAAGGTACTGCTGACGAAATAACTTTCCTGATCCAGTCTGACGCCTGTGGGTAATCCTAAGGTAAGGAATCTATAACTAACTAATGTTTCTTACAGATATATCATTACCGAAGGTAAGTAACTTGTTCATTAAGCCTTTTGGCTACTTTTGTATGGATACTTGAGACCTGATGAATGTCCCAGGTCAGATTGGCAAATTATTGAGGGCAGAAATATATTAGTGAGTAGCAGACAGGTCTGAGCCATTGCACTCTTTTTACCCACAGAGCTAAGTGTTTTTAGACATACCTAGAGTCCTCAAGAATAAAGGTGATAACAGAGGAGCTCTGAGGTATTTTTAGATAGTCTGGATCCCACCTTGTCCAGTAATTTTATGTAAGAAATCCTTCCTACCACCAAGCCTTTGTGGCGGTTGAGTCCACCCTGGTAGTACCATCTTCCAGGGGTGGGGAGAGTATGCCGATGATAAAGCATGATACTATTGTGTGTGAGAGACATCCTCTTCCATTAAGGATGGCCTTCCCATTTTAATCTGACCCTCACTTAGTATAGTGACAGTGGATGACTTCTCTGGAAATTTAGGCCGTAGTCGTCTTCGTGTATCTTTGATCTCCCTTGTAGGCACCCTACTTGTATAAGATATATGATAATAGACTCTCGTCTGTTATGGGGAGGCACTCTTTAGTAGACAGTTGTCCAAGTATGGATAGAAGAGCATCCGTTTGCACCATAAGGCGGCAGCTACCCTGGCCATGCACATGGTAAATGCTCATGGAGCCGACTTGAGGCTGAAGGACAAACCTTTGTACTGGAAATGCTTGGTCCGCACCATGAAACGCAGGAACTTTCAATGGCTTGCGTCTATTGGTACATAGTGGTACGTATCCTGCAGGTCGATTGAACACATCCAATCCCCTTGATGAGGTGGGGATATATTTAGTGGATAGCCAACATTCGGAATTTCTCCTTGCGGATGGACTCCTTGAGTAGACGTAGGTCCAAGATCGGTCTGAAATCTGGTGTTGGACCTTTTTATTTCCCAAGGAAGTATCAGGAGTACACCCCTTTTCCTCATTGTGAGGGAGGTACTTCCTTTATAGCTGCCTTTGGAAGGAGGGTGGATATTTCTTGTTGTAGTAGGTGTAACTGATGGCACGTGGTTTTCAGCGGTGGAACAGCTGGAGGGGGTCATTGAAAACAGAGAATACACATTTTGCAGTGTATCTAAGACCCATTGATCTTTTGTAATTGTGCACCACTCTTGAAGATGATTGAAAATACCTCCCACCACCGGAGCGAAAAACAGTGACAGAGGAAGTGGCTTCTTATTGTTTCGCTGGGGTTTTGGGCGAGGCAGGTGGCTGCCTTTCTGCTTCTTGGCCAAGTGCTGAGCCTCTGTGTTGAAAATTCGATTTGTGCTGCTGCTGCTGTGACCACTGAGGGGGTTGAACCCTCTAATGGTAGAGCCTATGATCATACAGTCTGGCGACGATGAAAATCTTTTTCTTTCCAGACCTACTGCTTTCAGCGTTTCTAGCTCTGATTTCATTCTTGCCATCTCATCATCTGTAGGGGTACCAAACAAGGAGTTGCCCTTAAAAGGAAAGTTCATGATGCGCTGTTATGCCTCTAGTTTAAGCGCTGTGAGGCATAGTTCTGAGGAGCGCATAGTCCATGTTCATACCCATGTGCTGCCAAGTCTGCACCACCTGCAGCTGCACTAATTAGCTGATTTGCCACCAGACCCCCTTTCTGCAAGACCTTCTCACAATCCTGCCTATCTTCACTAGGAAGTTAGCCCTTTAATCTGGATAATGAAGCTCACAAGGATCTGTCATAACGCCCCCACAAAGCTGTTGCACTGGGCAATTTTAAGAAGGACGCCAATTTGCCACATTCCTTCCTTCCCTAGAAGTCTAGAGTTTTGCTTTCTTTGTCCAGGGGAAAGGAGGATGAAGATGCTACAGCATGTGTTTTTCTGGTTGCAGCAATGATTAACGAGTCTGTTGGAAAGTCTGCCCTTAAGAACAATGGATCCTGATCCAGTGTTTTGGATTTCTTTTGAATTCTTGCCGGACGAAGGAAGGCCAGGGAGAGAAAGTTGTCCATCACTGGTTGAAGGAGACCAGGTACTAGAGGTAGTAACGGTCTTGAAGCGGACCTATAGTGCAAGGTCTCAAAGATGACAGATGACGTTGCCGAAGGTGCCGCCATGTTTATCTTGAACTTGTTGGCTCCTCTTGCGAATACCTCATGGAAAGTATTTATGTCATCCACTGTGGATATCCTCAAAGATGGGGTATCCGTGAGTAGTCCCTTTTGGAGTATTGCGTGGACATGGACCACGTAGGGGATCGATGCTGTCTGCGTGATGGATATGGATGATGTCTGCAGGGAGTGGTAGTTGATCTTGGCCTGATTGTATGTTGTCTCTACTGGGTGATCTGGTCTTATCACGAGAGGTGGTGCCTTTGTGAGGAAGACAGAGAAGCAGCCTCTGTTAATCGAGCCATAGGTGAAGAATGGTGTTGCCTGGGAGAGGTTTGAAGCAACAGCGATACATGGACCACCTGCGCTGGACTGGATGAGCCCTGGCAGTAGCGCACTGACTGCAGCCACCAGGGGGACAGATGGATGGAAGCCTCTGAAGGGTGATGATGAGATCAGTGGTTTTGTGCGGATTAGTGCCTGGTAGTTATTGGTGCTGGCCTCTTGTGCATTCCAGACCTTTTTCTTGAGGTCGATCTTGCCTTCTCCACAAGCAATGAAGATCTTGTGGAGGGTGTGCGTTTTGACGTCATACGGGGCACATGTGCCTCTGACGGAGAAGTGTGGGCAGACGTCGACCATCCTCTGGAAGAGGAAGAGTGAGACGTGTGTCTCGATGGTGAGCACCATGCTCTTGAAGCAGGTGGAGATGAATGTCACGACATTGAGCGTCTTTGTGTGCTAGATGCCGAGGGAGAGTTGCATCTCGACATGGAGCGTCCTCGCGACGCCAATCGCCTTTGCGTTCTTTGAGCCACAGATGGAGAGTGCTTCGATTTTTGTCGACGCCGACGGGGGAGCCTTCTAGTTCATTCCATGTGACATGGAAGGCGGCCCGCTTCGATGTCAAATGTATCTTTGATGACGCTGACGTAGTGGTATGTCCAGACGTGGAAAGCGTTTGTTTCGTAGGCATTGACAGGGAAGAATGCCTTGATGCCAAGCACTGCTGTGTCGCCGTCGACCAGGGCAATTGCCTTGAAGTCGAGCATTGCCGTGTTGACACCAACAGAGGATCCTGCCTTGACTGCAAACATTGTCTCTTTGACGTCGATGGAGGCTTCAATGATGAACATTGTGGCATTGGAGACTTGGATGCCGCCCTCAACCATGAACGTCATGTTTATGCTGTGCCGAGACTCATACCCATCGTCGAGCGATGCAACGACTATCTATGTTGCTCTCTCGCCACGGCAGACTTCGATGGCGGCAACCTCATCGGCGAGTCCCCACTGGTTCTGAGCCCCACTCTGGTGGGAAGATCAGCGGGAAAACCCAAGTGAGAAAAGGGGGTGTGCCAGCCTCTGCCAACCCCACCCCTCAGGTGGGGGAGGCAAGGTGAAGCACAACTTCGGGCTCTCGCCATCTTGAGGATGGGGAGCCCTACCCAATCAGGACTAGGCCCTTGCCCCCCTCCCCCCCCACTGGAGAGTGACAGGCTAGAGGGTGTACCCACCCCAGGGAAGGGACCCATTGGTCCCTGACCTCTACCTACCTGTAACGCCCCTAAATTTAGTATTTAGGGGCACCCTGAACCTTCCTTCCTCAGATCCCGATTTTGGAACAAGAAGAAAGAAGACCTACCGTGCAGCTGCTAACAAGAGGATGACACCAACTGACTTGGCCCCAGCCCTTCAGGCCTGTCGATCCTCGAACCTGCTCCTGCTAAGACCCGGCTTCTCCAGTGGTCAGCAACCTCCAAAACCCCGGAGGAGCTGACTGTCTTGCTCATCTAAAAGACTGGGACTCCCATGAGCAGTGATTCTGCTCAAAACAAGCAACAACCCCTGGTGCCAGCCAGGAACCGCAAATCCAGCACACTCTGCACCCGCCAAACCCGGCCTGTGCCTGAGTGGACAAAGACCACAAGGACGTTCCCCCGGCAACTGTGACCAAGAATCCAGCACCCAAGGACCCTCCTCGACGCTCCGGACGACGCCTGCAGCCTCAGAACCAGGGACCCCTCCAACCGCGACCAGCAGAGGGTAAGATTTCCAGACGCGATATGACACCCCTGCACCCGGCGCCCTGCGGCCCCCTGTGCCCAGCTCCTGGGTGCCTACCTAACCTGCAGCTTCCCAACTTACCTCTCGAAGTGGTGGTCGCACCTGAAGAATCTCCGTCCCCGAGCTTGCAGCCTTTGTTCATCTTGCAGCTACTCCATTGAAATAAATTGAGCGCCTGACGGCTCAAAAGCACCCTGCACCCAGCTGCCCGAGTGCCCCTGGAAGTGCAACACCTATCCTATCTTACTTCCCCACTTGCCCTGTGTTAGTGACCAGGAGCCCAACTCCCACAGCCGCGTGGCCTGCCTGCGAGCAGCCACCAACCAAGGGCCCCCTGCCCGCCATAGGCTAACATTGGGCCTAACTCTCTCTGCACCCAACTGCCCCTGTGCCACTGAGGGTGTACCAACTGTACCTATCTGACCCTGGGAGACCCCTAATTCTATGCCCAGAACTTTAACTCTGCCAGTCGAGTACTTACCTGAAAGCCGCTAGCCTACATTTTCTCCATAGGGTAACATTGACTGGTTTCACTTGGACATTCTCGAGTTTTGAAACTTTAAAATATTCACAAAAAATCACCCGATCAACGAAAACGAAATTACTCACCTGTTATCAGGAGAGATCCCAGTGCTGGATATTGGTGCCCAGCACTGACCCTGAAAAGTCATTACAACTGTACTTGCCGATAACTTGATTTTCCTCCATAGGATAACATTGCCTGGTTTTTGCCAGAAATTCTTCTAAGTGTCGATTTTTGAAACATACAAATATTCCTTAAAAATCGCCTGTGTAGCAAAAACGATTTCTTTCAACTGTTTACAGGAAATGCACCAGGTCTGAATCCAGGAACCAACCCTGAGTAAGAAAATCATACGCCAAGTGATTGAAATTGCATTTTCTTAAAAATTCCCATTGAGCTCAGTTATAATTGTGTTCGAATTGTGTTGCCTATTGCAACAACTGTAACTATTGCATTTAACAGTCTATTGCTTATTGAAAGTACTCAACAAGAGCATTTCATTCTGAGAAAGTATTTTGATACCTATTTGTGGTTCTAAAATAAAACAACTATATATTTTTATATACAAAACAATTGGCCTAGAGTTCAGTTCTTGAGTGTGTGAGACCATTTGCTGACTGTGTGTGTACAACAAATGCTTTACACTGTCCTCTGAAACTGCCTTACTGCTCGACCAAGCTACCTCTTTAGAGAGTAAGGTTATATCTAACTTTAGCCTCTGCCAAACTGAACCTTACTTTGGTTCAGTATATACAGAGCCACTTTCTTACAATAGTCACATGGCTACACTTGTTTAATTTTTTTTTCACTTATTTTCTTGCATGTATTTTATTACTCTACGCCTACCGGTTGTGATGTTTAAAGAGGCACAAGTTGTTGTAGGAGTGTACCACGGCGAAAATCGTGTACTTGTTTTATTTACAAATATATGAGCACCAATTAGACATGGCCTTTACTACAGATGGTATCTGGTGGTTTTTTGAGCACCACAACATTCAGAAGCTATCGTAGGGGGTTAGTTTCACTTTTGCCGACGAGTCCGCTTTCTATGCCATTGACGCAGGTCGTAACGTCAGGTTAACTTGGAGGTCAGCGGGAGATTTAAACACCACAACGTGATCGGGTACGGCCTTGCAGGGACGAGAATATAGACGTAAGAAGCATGACCGATTGAAGGAGGTTGGAAAGTAGAGGTCTGGAACCAGCTTAGTGGAATAAGTTATTTATTTAGGTTAAGAGGACAACACACCATGGACAGGAGTGCTCAGTGTAAATCGCAGGCAGGAACTGAAATAACTGTCAGCTGTAACTGTCATAGTGAACTGTCACTGTGGAACGTCTCAGCCGTCAACATTCCAGCTGATGACATAACGGCCTCGCGCGTGGAAGGGGGAAGGATGCAAATAAGGGGGGAAAGGCAGATAATCATACAAAGGCATACAACACATCTCCTTTTCTTGAGAACCCTAAAGATGGAACCTAGAAACTTGAGAATAAACGGTTAAAAAAAAGTTAACTAATCGCAAACAAAGTCTTTATATTTGCTTGGTTTAACCAAGCTGCGACCAAATCTACTGGTGCTGCCTGCTTCTTCCATAGTGTGTCTTTCTGGAATAATGTCAGGTTCTGAGGTATGGGTACCTCCCGAACCTAGGGGGCTACCGGTCTCTCTTGTGATAAGATCTCTTTTCTCATCCAAAAGTTCCAACGCATCCTGTTCTTCCTCAGTTATGGTGATGCTACAAGCGCCAGATGATACCTCAGAGGTACCAGTGCTAAGGTCTCTGTATTCACCAATAGACTCAATGAGTTCAAGGTCCTGACCGTCACTGGATCCATTACTTCAAGACAGCATGTGTGTGCTATCTCCTTCTCAGTCAGATTCTGATGCTTCATGGCACAACCATCCGTACTTTCCATAACCCCCCACATCATTACCGTCGTCCCTGTGCTTAAGTTTTGTAATGTCTTGATTGATATTGTGTTCGCTGTTGCAAACATCAGATATGGAACAAACAGAAATCGCGGAGGCATGCCACACCCTCCTATCGCTGAGGAGTGCTGAGTTACAAAATACTTTTTGGATGTATGATGATACAACGCATACTAATACCACGCGTGCCATTACAACGCGGGTATTACTACGCGATGTCAATGACATCGCATGTCATTACATCGCATACTTTTACCACGAGTATGCCTTTACCACGCATGCCATTACAACGCAAAGGCATGCGTGGTAAAGCTATACTCGTGGTAAAAGTATGCAAGGTAAGTGACAACCCTACCCCTACACAACACACTACTCCCACCCCTACACTACCCCTAACCCTAAAACACTACTACACTACCCACACTACTCCCACCCCTACACTACCCTAAACCAATACTACACTACAACACTAACCACACTACTCCCACCCCTACACTACAACACTACCCACACTACTCCCACCCCACCCCTACACTACCCTAAACCCTAAAACACTACTACACTACAACACTACCCACACTACTCCCACCCCTACACTACCCTAAACCCTAAAACACTACACTACCCACACTACTCCCACCCCTACACTACACTAGCCAACCTACAACCACCCCTACACTACCCTAAACCCTAAAACACTACTACACTACAACACTACTCCCACCCTTACAGTATCCTAAAACACTACAACACTACCCACACTACTCCCACCCCTACACTACCCTAAAACCTAAAACACTACTACACTACCCACACTACTCCCACCCCTACACTAAACTACACTACCCTACCCTAAACCACTACCCCCACCCTAAGCACAATCAGCCTTACCTCTTTCCTTGTGGGTCCAGCGTCGCCGTCTCTACTACCCGGTTCCTGCTTCCTGTGTCGTCAGAGGTCCACGTCGTTGTGAGGAAACAGCCTCAGTTTCCTCACAACGACGTGGATAGCCGCCACATTACATCGCATGCGTTGTAAAAGCGCATGCGATGTAATGGTATGCGTGGTTTTACCACGCGTTGTAACATCGAATGCGTTGTAACGCATGCGATGTAATAGCAACGCGTGGTAAAACCCGCGTTGTAATGGCTGTTCCCCTACTTTTTCTACTATTAACGGCGCTGAAAACCTATTCTGTCCTTTTACAATGTGTCCACTCCTTTTGACCCTCTCTCTATCTCCTTCTTTGATGTTGATTTCTTTGCAGTTATGTTTACTGTCAAATTTCTCTTTGCACGCTTTTTGCACATCTTGGATTCTTTTCCTGACAATTTCCGCCGACCATTCTATTTTCCTAGCTGTCTTGAGACATCCTATATTGTCCTTGGATATGGGTGTTCTGCCTCTCATCATTTCAAAAGGGCTGACTTTTGTTTTCTCCCCTGGTGTGATCCTGTACGCCCAAATCATTTTGTTTACTTCCTTCCTCCAACACATACCATTGTTGTTCGCTAATTGAATGGTGCCTTTTATTACCCTATTAAATCTTTCCACGGCACCGCTGCCCGCAGGGTGGTACACGGAAGTGGTTTTGTGGGTAATACCATTCCTGTCTAGGAATTTTTTCAAAATGTCCGAAGTGAACTGACTTCCATTATCGCTTACAATGGTCTTAGGTATACCTTCTCTTGTGAATACGTTGTCCATGAATGTGACAAGGTCGCGTGCCTCAACCTTCCTGCAAACTTTTATTTCGGGCCACTTAGAGAAGTGGTCTAACAAGACCAGAATGTGCACTTGTTCCTCCTGTAATCTTATGGGTCCCATTATGTCAATACCCACACTCTCCCATGGCATGTTGGGGCAGTTTAACGGTTGTAGAGGGGGTCTGAGAGTTATCTGAGTTTTTTCAGAATTCTCACATTGTATGCAGCTCCTTACCGCTCTTTCTATCTCAATATCACAGCCTGGACACCAATACCAACTCTTAATTCTCTGTTTAGTTTTGTTAATGCCTAAGTGTCCCTCATGGCAAATGTTCACTATTCTCTCTCTTAATGTAACCGGTGGTATCACTTTACCTTGTCTTAAGATGAGGTTGTCTTCCACGGACAATTCATTTCTCAGTTCCCAGAAAGGTCTTAACTCACTTTTTATACATTTCTTTCTAGGCCATCCTTCTACAATGACTTTATGAACTTCTTGTAATGTTCCATCTTTCATGTACTCATTTTGCAAATCTTCTTTCTGTATGCCTGGGAATTCCTCGTTTATGTTTGCCATGCAGAGTTCTTCTTCCCTAACTCCTCTCTCCATGTTTTGTAAAGGTAGTCTGCTAAGGAAATCTGCGACCACATTTTTGGCTCCTGGCAAGTATTGTACGTCAAAATTGTAATCCAAAAGTCTTATCGATAAACGTGCCAATCTTGGTGACGCGTTGTACAATCTTTTTACTGTGAGTACTTTGGTCAGTGGTTTGTGGTCACAACGTAATATGACCCTTTTTCCCCAAATGTACTGGTGGAAGTGTTCCAGCCCCCACACGCAAGCCAAAGCTTCTCGCTCAATAACTGAGTATCTTTCCTCAGTGGGAGTTAATGAGCGAGATGCAAATGCGATGGTGACCTCCTTACCACTGCCTTCAATTTGTGTGAGGACTGCTCCTATACCCTTACCGCTGGCATTCATAGTGACCACACAGTTCAGATTGGTATCAAACCCTTGCAGGGGTGGAGCATCACAAATGTCCTTTTTAAGGCCCTTACAACTTTCTTCGCAACATTGTGACCACTCAAACTTGTTTTTAGACTTCAAGAGTGTTCTTATGTTATAAGTGTTTGCCGAAAAGTTCCTTACAAATTTAGAGTAGTATTCCACAACAGTTTAAGTTGGTATAGAGTTATGTTTGGAAAGAGTCTTGTGACTGGACCACTGACCACATATATACATATATTTTTTCAGGCTAAATGAACAGCATATTCTCATTTCGGTTTGATTGACATCTCCTCATGGTTGCAGGACTTGTGAAGTATGTGCTTGGATGGTTTAAATTTGTTTGGATGTAATTACTTTTCTGATGCAGGACGCGATGGAATTCCAATATTCATGTTGGTTTAATTTATAGCATCTCCAAACCATTGAGTGCTGAGGTTGATCCTTTGCCGGGTGTGTGTTTTTTCATTGGCTGCAGTCACTTAGGGCAGGGTGGTGAAACTTTACTTAGGGCACTTTGACACATTTGCAATGGAGATAACGCACACACATGAGCACCATCAAAATGTTGGTACAGGGATGTCAATGGATGATTTATGTATTTCTTAAACCTCATGCACAGTGGAGACACTTACTTGGCATAGTAACACAATTGATAAGTATGTGTTAATCTTCCGGTGAATCGTACATACCTGAGAAGCGCCTAAACCTATATATTGATTTATATTGATGTATTGCAGGTAATGTAGTGAAATGTATGTGTTAATTGTTTATTGTAGAGTTCCCCTGATGAGGGGATTCCCGAAATGCATTGGGAACATGGCATAGAAGGAAGAAAAACCACATGTCAAATGTATAATGTGTAGAGGAAAATAAAAAATATTATACAACACAGGTGATATATGAGAAGTTCATATGTATATGTTCCTCTGTGATTGTAAATAGAAGTGAGCATATGGTTACAATGTGTTTACATTGATTAATGAAACAGGGTTAAAATGTTGTAAATATGAAATTTGTGAAGAAACTTCATCCAAGTAGATTTGCACCGTATGGGTAAGAGTATTGCACCTTGTAATATATGACAGGATCTGTACAAATACATTTGTAGTTAATATCTTACTGTGTGCCATATTCTTCCTTCCTGCCTCTTTCTTCTTGCCTGCTATGTTGTGCCATCTTCCTAGTCTGTTTCTCTGCCCACAGTTCTTTATGTAGGACTCTGCTTCCTCACCTATAGTACCTGTCTTTCACTTGGCATGTTTTTGTTTGTCTTACTTTGTCTTCTCACTTGTCTTACTCTGACCTTTCTGCCGCTATTCCGATTTTTCTCTGCTTTGCTGATTTGTTGTCACAGTGGACTTTGTTGTGTACAGTATTTCCCCTGAATCTCTTGCACTTTCTTCTAGCCCTGCTTTTCATCTTACTGTTATTGCCAAGATGTGCTAGACAAGCTGATCCACTGTGGCCTTCTACTGGCCGAAGAGGTAAGTGTAGCTCTAAAGGGTAGTGATGCAAGTGTCTGAGTTGGCTATTGGTGACAGAGCTGGGTATAGAAGCAGGGATGGCAAAGGCATGCATTGATGGGAGAGCTGAGCATACGTGAGTGGGGACGTTACACGTGGCTGAGTTAGATATTAGTAGCTGGGGCGACCGTCCTTGAGACAGGTTGACATTGAAGAGAGATGTGGGTAATGGTGCCTATGTGTGGCAAAGTGGGTGTTAGTGGTAGAATTGACTCCTAGAGATGGCTGCTGATGGGCATTCATTACAGGTTTGCATCACTAGCTGACAACGCTGAGGTTGACATTATTGGGAGTAGTGGACATTGGTTAGAGAGAATTGCCGCTGGGAGAAGTGGGGGTCTTCTAGTTACTTTGGCTTGAGGTGATTGAGGTGTGTCTCAGTGAAAGATATGGGTCTTGGTGGCACAAATGGGAATTGGATACCTAAGTGGACACGAATGGCATAGGTCCCATACTTTGGGGGACAGGCTGTTGAGTAGAACTTTTTTCTTTTGTGAGTACAGAGTCAGCAGGCTTAGCTAGCCTGTCCCAAAGTTGATACTGATTCAAGGTTTACAGAATGTGGCAGAAGTCTAGGACTCCCACTACCCTACTTCTTGCCTTGGTCCTCATTAATATTGAAAGGACTCTCTTCCTTGTTTATTATGTCCCTGGACTCTTTCTCTCTTCTGCACTCTGTTGTTTTGCTTCTCATGAACTTTATTACTACGTTGATCTGTACCTCATTCTTTCACGTAGCTCTTTCCTTTCACATCTTCCCTTTGTTTTTGGCCCCTCCCAAACTGTTTACCTTACATTCCTTCAGGTACCTAGTCAGATGCCTGCATGTGACACGGGTAGGAGGCGTTTCCCCGAGAAGCTGCTATGGAAGGCAATGGATGATTTCAGTGACTCAGACAGTGACTATGATGATGAGTTTGGGAAACGTCGCTTTAAGGTAAGGAATTTGTTAATCCTTATCCCACTCTGAACCATTACATGGCCTTACTATGTAAGGCCAAACTATTTCACATTGCAGACGATGCTGCTTCCCTCTCCATCTCTATTCTGCCTTAACTCTGTGCAATGTTCTTCAGCTTAGCGGCAGACAGGAGTCCTGCATTACATTACCTTGTCCAACCTTCAATCTTGTGCCATTCCTCTTAGGTGTGGTGTTAGCCAAGATGTTTTGATTTAAAAAATGTAAATATGTATAATATACTTATTTAATGGGGCTTTCAGACAGCTGTCTTTATCCATTGGTCTGTTGGTGTGTCATTCACATTTAGCTTTGCCCACTACAGCATACAGTATGAGGCAGAGGTTGAGCCCACTTCAGCCACTGGGTAATTTCACTCTGAGTGACTGCATTTTGCTCTTTCACAAGGTGCACATCCACACCCTAGGTAGTTTTTTCAGTGCCAGTGTTTTTGTTTTTACTTTATTCTGTGTGGAGCACAGGGCACATTCCAGCTTCATCAGTTCTGTCTCCTGCGAGTGGTGTTGTAAATTCCTTTTGGAGTGGCCTTTGTTTTTATTTTGTATTTTCTGACAGTTTCTATATTTCAGCACACCAAATTCCATTTGAAACTGTTTTCATGAAGTTGTCACTCAATGAAGTGCATTTCCATCAGCACTCCTGTATGTTATTCTGGCATGTGTTTTAATTGAGGGCTATGATTATATTTGTAAACCAAATTAGTAGATATGTCCTTTTTGTATGGCTGTTCAGCTTGCTTTCAGTGCTCTTGTATGTCGTTATATTAGTAAACTAGTTTAGTCTGTTGATCCTGTTCATGGCTTTCTGGTGTGCTTTGGGTGCTCTTGAATGTCTTGCTTATATTTACATTTAACTATTATATTACTCATTGTAACTCTGCCACTTATTCCAGTTTCTTGTCCTATCTGTCTGTCTGTGCAACTCTGTCCGTCTACCTTTGCAACTCCGTCTGATCATCTATCTTCTCAACTCTATCAGTCTATCTAGCTTCACAACTCTATCTTTGCAATTGTCATTTTGTCTGTGCCAGCCTCTGTCTGTGTAAGCCTTTATCTGTATTTCTGTGCAAGCCTCTGTCTGTCCAAGCTGTATTTTGTTTATCTGTGCAAGCCTCTGTCAGTGGCGGCGTATCTGTCTGTGCAAGCTTCTCTGACTGCCTAAGCCTCTCTCTACAAGACTGACTGCCTGTGCACTCCTCGCTGCCTGCCTCTCTGTGCAAGCCTCTGTCTGTTGATAAGTTTCTTTCTCTGTCTGTCTGTTCAAGCCTCTCTTTCTGACTGTTCAAACCTCTCTGTTTGTGCAAGGATGTCTGTCTGGCTGTGCAAGCCTCCCTACATGTCTTTGCAAGCGTCTGTCTCTCTGCATGTGCAAGCCTGTCTGGCTGTACAAGCCTCTCTGTCTGTCTGTAAGAAAGTTTTTACAAAATGTTACAAAAAGCATTAGCAAAGGTAAGAGGCTGGCAGATAACGGTAAATCAATTGGCTTTTATAAGTTTGGGGTTAGCCAAGACCTTTTGATTTTTTTACAGTTATGTGTGTAACAAAGTTACCTGTAGGGGTTCTAGTCCAGACTTCATCCATTAGTCTGTTGTTGTGTCATTCAATTTTTTTTTGCCAGTCACTGCATCATGCATCACGGGGCAGTGGCTTAGCATACATCACCCACTGGCGGATTTCACTTTTGAGTTACAGCATCCTTTCAGAAGGAAGCATATCAAAAAGTGATGGATGGAATACTTGGATTAATCTCAGCCGCACTGGTAATTACTTGGGCCAGCATCCCAGTCCATTGTTATTCTACACAACATGCCATTTCAATTGGACCCAGCCATGTGCAAATCATTCTTGACCCTGCTTCATTGGGAACAGGCCAGCCCGAGTTGCCAGGTCATGTCCTTCCTGAAACAGAACACCAGCAGCCCGAGACCGATTTTGCCCTAATTAGGGCTCATCAGCAAGGTATAGCCTGCACTTGGAGCAGATCCATGCAAAGTAATCCTCTTCACCGTAAGCGTCTCCCGTGGTAATGTGTGCTTTTTTTGAAACCTCCAAAAATATTTTGGCTTTATCCAATGATTTTTGTTAGATTGAAAGCCTAGCTGCTTCACCAACAGTAAGATTTGGCACAAACTATGGCAGAATAAAACAAGAATTGCCATAGCCAAAAGGCTGGCGGCCAACACAATACCTTTTGGCTGCGCCAATACTTTTTTATTTTATTTTCCTTGCATTTGCGTATTTTTCTAAATAACCTTTGTAGGTCTCCTGCTGAACAAGACATTTTAATTTTACTAACACGTATATAATTCTTATAGAGGCTTTCAGCCAGGCCCCTCAATCCATTGGTCTGTTATGCCGTTCACATTTTCCTTTCACCCATTAGAGCATGGGGTCAGTCCTCTCCAGCATTGGCTAACTTCACTGTGAGTGAGTATTCTTGTCTTTCACAAAGAGCACATCCACACAATGTAATTCCCTTTTGCCAGGGGGTGCTATGGCAATGTATGCTTTTTGAGACCAAATGTATTTGTACTTTTAACCAATTTTCTAAATATTGTTGAAGGCCTAGCAGCTCTCCAAACAAAACAAAAGTTTTAAAAAAAAACACAAAACACGCATTGACAAAGCCAAAAGGCTGGCAGTCCCTCCCTGACCAATTGGTTTTGCCAGTGCTTGTTTTCTGCGCTGTGTATTCAATATGTCACTCTTTCTGTATAGCAATCGCCCTCCTTTCACCTTCCTGCTGTCCTCTCTTTCCCTTCCACTCACACTTCTTCCCACCACCTCTGCCCCTTTCCTTCACTTTCCTACTTCTGTGAGTCACTTTGTCTTTCTTGATGTCTCTGTCAAGCTCTCTTTCTTCGTCTCACGCCGGGTTTCTCTCATGATTTGCAGTGCCGCTGTCTGGGCTAAAGGAAGGGGAAGGCAGCCTTGCAGGAGTTTCCCTGCAGGACGAAACAACAATTTCTGTCCTAAAATAGAAGTAGCATGCACAATAAGTGCAGAAGCATAAGAAAGAGAGCACCATACAAGCCACAGTTTGCTTCATCAGGGGCATGAAGAAATATGATGGCATCACCCCACCCTGCTGGCACTCTGTTGGCAATCCCTGTCAGCCCACATCAAGAAAACCAGCTACATCATCTACAAAGCATCACATCTAGCACCTCTGCCTTTATGGCTGACAACCCCACCACTTCCGGTGGTGCTTGACACACCCGCAGCCAAGACACAAAGACAAAGAAATGCAAAAAAGGGAAAAAAAACAAGTCCATAGGTCTTCTTCATTTATGCTCCCCTAATATGGGACCCTTGATGCATTCTCATTGTATTTTGCACTTTGTGGTGAATGATTTGACATTTTTCTGCTTTGTTCTTCCCTCTTTCTTTCATGCTACATCTGCCCCTTGACATACTGTCACCAGTCTTATGTATTTCTACAATACCGTTCTCTCTTATTTAATTATCTTTAATTTGTAGTAGCTTTGTTTCTTCACCTTGCATATTCAGGATTTCTGTAATTTTTTCCACTATCTCCTTCTATACCATGTACTCTCTGGCCCAGATTTACTAAGAGTTAGCATTGGTACTTACAATCAAAATGATGCAAATTGCAGTGCCTATCAGCTTTTGTATGCACAAGCTATTTGGAGCAGAAAATTGACTCAAGCACAGCTCCAAGAAAGGCAAGGAAATAAAAAAATACGACTCTTTCCAGGTGGATATTTCGAATCTGCTACATGCAGGCTACGTAGGAACCTCCTGAAGACCTGTAGGCCCATTACTCCAGGGCCAAAGCTAGTACAATGGCCTAGTTGTAGGGGTAGTGGTTCAGGTCATCTGCCAGGCTGTGACATGAGCGTTGCTGCACACATTCATGAAACATTACTGCCCTGACATCCAGGTCTACCAGGAGTGCCATTTTGTGTGCTCGAGCTGCAAAACTTTCTAATCTGAATCCACTCCTAATACCCTCTACTTTGGGTGATACTGCTGTGGTCTCTATTGTAAAGCTGAGGTATCTGTCAGAAGAACAATTTCCTTTCCTTTGGTAATGCACTTTCTTCAGATGTTTCTATTCGCAGGTTCCTCACTGCCCACTCCCCTCTCTGTTCTATTGGGTTGACTCCTGTACATCTTAATAAGGTTCCAAGTTAGATTTGGCACACTGTTACCTGCAATTTTATTTGAAGTGCTCCATGTCAAGGGAACTTAGAAGGAGAAAGATTAAGAAACTGACATCTCTGAAAGGGAACCACATAATTCGCCAATTCACTGCTTTTCTGATAGCACTACTTTACAGATGTGCATAGTTCACCAGAAGATATTTACCAATACATTAAAAGATTACAAAAGAATGTGCCTTAGATGTATAGAACATTCCAGAGTTCCTTCAGTTTCATTTGGACTGGGTTCGCAACCCAAGGAGAAACCTACAGATCTGCTTCTTCACCCAATGTGCATTCTCAGTCCACTTTGGATCTTCTAAAGAAAGGGCAAAAACGGAAAAAAGAACATTGATCAAATCATGTAAATGGACATTGACAGGAACTACACAGAGAAAGTTGAAACCATCAAAATGACGTTGAAGCATTAACTGATACAGTGTGTGATCTCAGGTGGAAAACCACAAAGCAATCCAGCCATTTAACAACACATACTTTGAGATGACATAGTGTCATGACCATCAGCATAAAAACACCATCCATCAAGAATATTAACATTGACTTGTGGTCTCATTAACCTCTACAGCGTTTAGAGAAGAGTTGTCTGTTTGCTACTCTTATGTGCAGTATTTAATTGGAGACTAGAATTCCCCAAAGTTAAAAGTTACACCATGTTTCAGGAACCTATGAGGAAGAGGCATACGTTTTTGCCTTGCTCACCTCAGAAATACCTAGAAGTGTCTAAGGAGGTATGCTCTAATCCCACAAAATATTTGTTGTTTAAGTGTATTTCATCACTGGTGTGATGCCTCCAATACAACTTAGGGAATCCCCTATGAGTGTCAAGGTGGTCCTGATTTCCCAAGGCGTTTGTGGGTTATCCTCCACACCCACCTGCTATTCTAAAACAATATGCTTTATTTGCAGCTCCTTAAACAGGATTGTCAGTAATTTAAGATGCTTCCAAAAGGCCCAGGCAAAACCCACTAGTGCTATGTTTCCTTGTGCCTATATTGGACACAATATCAGCAAAAGCAATGGTTAGACGACTAGAAGAAAGTATAGTAATCTTTATAAGTCCCAATTTCTGATTTTACCATTGTTTTTTGAGAGTGTGCGTCCCCTCCCCAAACAATATAGTATCTGATCCACGGCTATTAAAAAAAACCTTTTCCTTCCTGAACAGGGAAAGAGGGACAGGTTTTCCTACTCTACCCTGCACCGCCCTCAATATGTTTTGTTTTAACTTTTTCTTAGAATAGGGGACTCAGTCGGCGAGTCCTGTGATGGCTGCCACCACATTTTTGTTGATGAGGTAGCATCCAATCAGTACTTATCTTGATATCTTTTGGCTCCACGGACCCTGTGCAACTTGAAAAATACAAAGTTTTTTAACCTTAATATTTCAGAACCTACTGAATGGATTTGCACCAACTGACATAAGCGCACTTTCAGGACCAAGATCTAGCTTTCTGTCAAATTTGGTGTAACTCCACTCAGCAGTTTTTTGCAGTATCGCTGTTCTTGTTTCATATGGAAAAATGTAAAGGGAAAATATGTTTTGTGAACCTGCATGCCACTTCCACCTCCCCTTTTTCATTGCCCCGCTTGATGGATCATCACAAAATATTTCCAGAAGGAGCTGAGATGGCCGAGACATTTGTGTAAAGTTTTTGGTGAAAGATTCACCAAATGGCACTGAAGTTATAGGCAAAACAAAAAATCAATTTTGTGGTCCTAGCTATAACCACCTAGTGGTGACTGCCACTGATATATATATATATATATCAGCCATTATTCACGTGAACAAGGCTTCGATGTAAGCTGAAACGCGTAGTGATTAAACACCCTTGAAATCCTGGATTGTTTTGTGGTCCGTTTTACTGAGAGTGCACGTTTATCGACTTTCTTTGGCTGAACTTAATTACCGGCGTGCTCCGCCGGGGTGCACGCCACCTTCCTTAGGTTCACAGCTGTCGGAAGGAGCAACTTGTGGGACTATATATATATATATATATATATTCACTGAAAAAAACATAGGTTTTACAGACGTTATTGTTAGGAATTAGCATTTAAAAAACCTTAGAAATTCACAGAAAAAAACCATAGGTTTCAGGGACGTTATAGTTAGTTGGCCATTTGACTCATATAAAACCAGAGAAATTCGCCTGTTATAGTTAGTTGAGCTAACTCTAACTCGCGCGTTCGCAATGCACTGGTGATGACATCACATATTACATCACTGATGACATCATCCAGTGAATGTGTGTTTCTATAAAGTTTAAATATTTTTCATATATATCTATGCCAAGGTGTATTGAAGAAAGAGTAAATCTACAAGTCCCTGAATGGATTATTTAGTAGGTGCGTGACTGACTGTATAAGTGAGTGATTGAACATCTGTTACTGAATGTATGGATTAGTGACTAAACTGTGTGAAAGTCTGTATTAGTGTCTCAGTTGGTGTATAAGCGGCTGCATGGGTTGGTGAGTAGCTACATCAGTGTCTATATGGGTTATTGATTTGTTGTCTGAGTATCTGTATGAGTGCCTGAGTGTCTGTGTGTGTGGGTGGGGGTGTGTGACTATGCATACATGTCTGAGTGGGTGATTCACTGGTTGTATGGATTCAAAAGTACATCTGTATGGGTACGTTAGTGTGTGTATGGGTGTGTTGGTGAGTGAATGAATGTCTCACTGGTATATGTGTGAGTAACTACATATGTTTTAAGGCAGTATATGTGAGTGTTGGAGTATATAAATGACTATACGTGAGAGTAAGTTATTTGAAGAGTGGTTGTATAAAAGAGTGTCTGCTTGTATCAGTGATTGTTTAAGACAGTAAGTATGTGTTAGTATCTGCATAAATAAGTGATGTGGTGTGTGTATAAATAACGTAGTTGGTGTGTATAACTGTATACATGAGTAAATGGGTATGTGATTGATTCTTTGCATGACTGACTAGGTGTGTGAGTAACTATGGATGAGTGGCGGACTGAGACTGTATGTATAGGTGTATGATTGCATATTATAGCACTGTATTGATGCGTAACTGCATGTATAAGTGAGTGGATGTGAGTGTAGACCTAGGAAATAGTGGGTGGTATGTAGTATCTGGCATTGTTGTGTGTATGGTTTCAAAAATAGTTGTCTGTATTTTAGAGTGCGTGTATCAAAGTTTATATTAGGCCATCAGTATGTGCATCAGATTATCAGGTGGATGATGTCATCAGTGATGTCATTTGAGATGTCATCAGTGATGTCACTGACCATGTCATGAGTGATGTAATATGTGACGTCATCACCAGTGCATTGCGGGCGCGCAAGTTATAGTTAGCTCAACTAACTATAACGGACCAATTTCTCTGGTTTTATATGAGTCAAATGTACAACTAACTATAACGTCCCTGAAACCTATGGTTTTTTCAGTGAATTTCTAAGGTTTTTTTAATGCTAATTTCATATTTTAATATTTATGAACCCTATATTTTTTCTAATTTTTTTTAAAATATATTTTGGAACTCTATTATCCTTTTTTTTTTTATTTGAAAAATATGTAATGTTTTATATGTTCCAAAAAAAGTATGTATATAATTATTTTTTTTGTTGAGAAAACTGAAATCCCGTACCGGTAGTGTACCAAGCTCAATCAGCACGCGAATCCTATCCGCCATCTTGCTAAACTCGTAAAGGATGCACATTTCGTATCCGACGGGTTCATGGCACCGCGTCCCGCGTAACATATACGTATGTGGTAGCGCGAGCTGCTTCTTTGGTATGCGACGGGTACGCAGTACCAAGCCGCGCCTTATGTCATGTACGTATGGGGTCACGCCTGCTGTGCGTTGCGTATGCGACGAGTGCACGCTGCCAGGCCCTGTGTTACGTCATAGACGTATGGTGTCGCGCCAGGAACGCCATTCCCTCATTTATTTTGTCTCAAAACTATATCTAAATAAGTTTAAAGTGTATATGAGAACAAGCGATAATCTAAAATAGTTTAAACATTTATATATTTCTAACTGTAATAAACTTATATTATGGTAATATTTTCTCAAAATCGCGTCGGGTGCCGCCTCCTTGCGCGCTTGGTGCGCGATTGCCCTGTGACCTTAAAGAAAAGCATTTGATTGGTTCATAACATTTCCCATTGTAACACTTGGAGGACCCCACCCATTTTAGTCATTCTCTCCACAGCGTTTAATGAGAGACTCCTCTTCTGCTTACAGAGTCATTGTGAAAACCTTTTGCTATGTACACATATCTGACACTACACACAACATGCAACCATCATCTTCATTAATATTCATGCTCTGTAAAGTAGCCTTCCACCTGTGCTAGCCATGCATCTGAAAGCTACATAACAGAACTTTTACCCACTGCCAGAGGTAACATGGTTGCATACGCTGTCCACAGCACAATGTAATGTGGTACGGCCCAGGGGCAGTATAATGCATAGATAATGAACACACGTACCCATATAGATAGTGGAAGTGGGTACGGGCACCTGCGCTCGACTCCTTTTTATTACCAGGGTCACATATCCAGTGACGTCTGTGCTGAATGCGTGCGGGGTGAGTGTAAACCAGCCCTCAGGGAATGGTTGCTGCTAGCATCAACTACAACAGTAATCATTGGATCACACACAGAGATTCAATAATAAAAGGGTTAATAGTTTGTGCTGCAGTAAGGTAGGGACACTAGATGTGAAATAATACAGAAAAGATTCTATCGTAAAGGAACCATAACTTGTGGTATACTGAGATACAGGCAGTAGATCTGAAATAATACACAAAAAGATTGTATCATAAAGGGTCCATCAGGTCTAGTGCACTTAGATAGCCACATCAAAAGCATTCAGCATGTGCACAGCCAGCGATGATGCGTGCTGCGGGCGAGCTGTACTAGGAGCAATGTCTGTTGCCTACAACACTACATCATCTGCAATAGCGACTCGATCTGAATTGTAAACACTGCTGTCTGCAGTGTAGGCCAGAGAGCGGTCAGCAAGGGCCCACAGCCACGTGGCGTTGACTTGAGCTGTCCTGTTTGCCGTACGCGAAGCAACAAAAACTGTGCGGACCCTGTGATGATGCGTATGCGTGGTGTGGACAGAGCGCACTGGAGCAATGTCTTTTGCCTACAGGACTGCGTCATCTACAATAGCGACTTGATCTGAATTGTGAACACTGCTGTCTGCAGTGTAAATTGAAGGCAGTAGTGAGCACAGTCTTGAATACTTTTTCTCACTACCTCTTCACAATATACAACAACATAAATTAAACAAAACTCTGCAATAAATAAATCAAAACAATTCGAATTGCGATCTCTGCTGTCCGCTGTGTACACTGTTATTCAATGTTCTTTACCACTACCAAGAAGAATTTGGTCATTGTACTAGACCTATAAGTCATCTTAAAAAACTTCTTCAAGCAAGTATACTAAAAGGCTATTGTGTATATTTCAATAGACGTTGTAGTTAGTTGCCTACTGGATTCTGTAATTAAACAAACACCACTCGATCTGAATTGTGAACCCTGCTGACCGCAGTTTAGGCCAGAGGCAGTGGTCATTAACGCCTCACAGCCACGTGCCGTTGGATTCGGAAGCACACAGTTGGTTGCACCTGATCGGAGGGGGTACACACAAATCATCACAAACTTTAACTTCTGACATCCTCAATCACAGAATCAAGACCCCCGTTTCACTGTTCCGACCTGCTGTACCATGGTGTACTCCACCCACTGCAGTCAGCAAAGCCCAATAATCATGTGCAGCAGTTAGCTACGGAAGCACAGAGTCTGATGCACGTCAACGGAGGGAGTTCTGTGAAAAACAAGCAGTGGGTAATATCGTACATCATCCATTTTGGGATCAAGACACCATTCCACTGTTGAGACCTAGAGTTGGTTGCACCTGGTCGAAGGTACTACCTTCATCTCCACTCTCAGATACAGTTCTAACATCGTCCATTGTGGGATCAAGACCCCATTCCACTGTTTGGACCTGCTGTACCACGGTGTACTCCCACGACTGCAGTCAGCCAAGCCCAATGATCATGTGCAGTAATTTGCTACGGAAGCACAGAGTCTGATGCACCTCAACGGAGGGAGTTCTGTGAAAACCAAGCAGCAGGTAATATCGGACATCGTCCATTCTGGGATCAAGACACCGTTCCACTGTTGGGACCTAGAGTTACTTGCACCTGGTCGAAGGGAGTACCTTCATCTCCACTCTCAGATGTAGTTCTAACATCGTCAATTGTGGGATCAACACACCGTTCCACTGTTGGGACCTAGAGTTGGTTACAGCTGGTCGAAAGGAGTACCTTCATCTGCACTCTCAGATGCAGTTCTGACATCGTCCATTGTGGGATCAAGACACCGTTCCACTGTTGGTACCTGTTGGACTACTGTGTTAGTAGTATACAGAGCACTCCATGGTGCTGGACATCAGGCTGGGCGCTGTCTGCCTGTGTCGCGGTAGCCAGCGTTGATCTCAGGAGCCTTCCCTGCTCGCAGACCTCGGCCCAGGAGCTTCCGCCGGCACGTGGTGGGCCCTCTTTCACATACGGCGGTGTCAAAAGGTGAACTGTGGGGCATAGGTGCGTCGCAGCAGCCATGACGGTTTCTGGGTAGAAGCAGGCTGAGGGCAGCATTCCCGCAGCCACCTTCGCTCACGGCGTCAGCCTCGTGGCGGTGTAAGCTGTGCAGACTTGACAGACATGTTCGCCATTCCGGAAGAGAACCACACCCAGAGAAACGTGCCTTTTAATCATACCCCTACGCTAGCCTTGCGTACGCCGAGCCAGCCCACTACGCTAAAGATTTGGGGGGGGGGGGGAGGGGGCACGTACGTGCTGTGTTTTCGTAATCTTCGCTACTGACTGTACTATCATGGTTGCGTCCACTTCACTCAATAGACCATCAGTGTATGTTGACGTGTACATGTCTGTGCTCTGCATACTCAAGTCTGTCCGGCACATCCCCTCAACACTTTGCATTGTATACTTTTATAATCGAGAATCACTTGCCACCTTCGCACATACTTTGCTCCCATCTCTCCCCGCATTCTACATTGTGTGGCAGAGGTGCTATGTTTGGTTTGTGTACATGGCTAGCCACGGTTCCCACAGTACGTAGTGTTGTGTCTGCTAGGTGTACATGATGTTTGTCATGTTGTATGTGATTATGTAAGGTAGCGCTTTATTTACGAGCAGTGGTTTCTCCCATTTACATATCACTGTCTTAAAGAGGATACCGAAGTTTTCCTCACAGGTAAAAAGTGGGACCACAATGGTAGTCATTCATTACTATGCAAGAATGTCCAACTGCACGACGCTTCTAAGCTTACAGCCTCCAATCTTGCGTGCTTTCTTAAAAGCACGCCAACTCCCACAATCACACCAACATTCACACAGCTTTCTAACAGCAGTTATCTGCTTCTTAATAACATGGACTGCTACGCAATGTGAGCTGGCATACCGTTTGTCCTTACTGTTTCAAACCGGATAACTTCCTCTGGCAATCTCTATTCCCACCCACACAAAGTAACTCCCAAAGTTCAACTTGGCCTTCAAAACCTACTTTGAAAACAGATTTTATTAAACGGAGCAAACTGAAAGCGCTTTTGTTTCAAATAGAAGTGTCCCTCACTTCTCCAAAAGTAATTTATCGACTGCAGATAGCACGAACTTCAAGTAAAATACATTCCCTTTTAAATACGAACCTCCCATTACACTTTGTGAATTGTTACGCAATTTTCAACACATCTAGCATTTAAGGTCTGGCACACTTTTTAGGTCTCGCCTACGCAGCGTGTATGCGCTGCATGCATAGGAGGAGACCTTTAGCCATCTGTCCCCTTTTTCACCCACAACCGTGCACGCGTTCTATTGCCTTCAATGGCAAAGCGTGCACGTGTGGAGATTCACTTGCGGCAGTGAGCGCCACCATATGGTAGCAATTATCGCTCCCGCAAGTGAATCGCGCAAGCCCCCCTCCTCCCCCATGCTGCCACGCGAGCTTGTTTTTTATGTGAAGGCTGGCAGAGCTATAATTTGGAACGGGGCCTTCTTTGTACAAATTACATCGTTGTGTGAAAATCTGCGCTTATGCCAGTAAACGTTGCATACTGTATATTTTTGTTGCCTGGTTGTGTTTGTTATGGTCTTTTTTGCTTTACCCAACTACTACGTTGGCCACTTCTGCAGCCTTGTGATAAACTTCCACTTGCTTCGGCCATGCTCGTCAGAGACCTAAATGGCGCCTTTGTGCCGAGAAAGAAGCGTTTCCCCAAGATTCATTGACCGAGAGGTCAGAGATTCCCATGAGATGTGGTTTTGTGGAGGTGGGGTTGTGTTACAGAATACTGTTCTTCCTGCAACAAAGAAATTGTACACTGTGTACAAGCCAACATGTAAATTCGTTTTTTGTTTTTTTTTAAATATACTAAGTCAACTATGAAAAGCGTTCAAGCAGATCTGTGCTACAATCAATGCATTTCTTTCTTTTGCTTCTTCGCATGGTTTAAGTATGTGTTTCATTATGCTTTTGTCACTGAAAGGCTTTGGCATAACTGGCTTCATACCGTGTGAACAACTTAACAACATGAGACATATTTCCATACAATGAATTTAAATTGGAATGATTTACATAGTCTGGGGCTGAAAATCGGAAATGGATTCACTCCTTCAGGGCCCAAGCTGGACACCTGTGCAGTACACACTGAAAATCCTGGGAGACACTGGAGCATCCTGCGTGACGCTACGAGAAGCATTAGAGAGCCCAAAAATAAAACCCATCAACCACATTTCAATCTGACTAGCTGACCGAATGTTCTGGGGAAACAAGCACTAGCAAACCCAACAGGTCTTGCCTTTAGGACTTACTGGCTTTGCCAATGGTTTTAGCCATGCTGCACAGCATCCCCGATGCTGTCCAGAATGGCTCAGAAAGAGAAAAAAAGCCAGCCATTTTCAACCAAGCATGCATGCGCCTACAAAAGGACGCAAGCACTTATTTTCCTTTTGTTTACCGATCAGAGTTCAATCTGTAAACAAACAGAAACAAGCATTGGCATAGCCAATAGGTCTTGCCTTTGGTACCTTATAAGTATTTAATTATGCAGCACAATATCCTTGGTGCAACATCAACACTTGCATGGCTAAACACATAAGGTCCCAAAGGCGAGACCTATTGGCTATGCCAATGCTTGTTTAACACTGTCTCCTCCGGCCTTCTCACAGACTTTCAAACTGTTTTTAGTCTAACACCAGACTTCATTCATTCGATCATCTCTGGAATAACAGCAACAGTGCCCACAATTCTCGCTCTGTTTGCGGCCATCCTACTAATATTTTAGCTTGTTAAAAATGGCTGCGCTCCCTGTGGTAGCAAGCATGTCCGACAGAATACGCCTCTACGCGAAGCTACATCAATACCGTGAAAAAATGGAACAACTTTTTGGCTGCCTGCCTCTATCTATTATCGGAGCCAGCTACAACATGACATTCATTTACACATATACAATCTGCGTGCAACCATCTTTTTATTGCAAAACTTGCCCAATCGACTGGCGAATGGATCTATGCCTTGCCAACATCCCAGCAAACGCTCCCGATATCCAGCAGGTAATGGAGTATCTTGAAAACCATGAACTTGATTGTTCGGGCAGTGGAGCAATGGCGGATGCAACGCAAAAAGGTATCGTGGCGGAATGGGATTTCTGCGCAGCCGCAAAAGATCTCCTGCAATGTGCGACCTTTGACAACATCGCAGATTGCCTGCCAATTCAAATTGCTGCTCCAACATTCGAGGAACATTACTGTCCCTTCGAGGATATGAATTGGATCGCTTCGATTTTCACACACGATGGCAACAATCGCCTCTTGGAACATTACGCATCTCAAGCCGCTGAAGAACGTCCGGACTGCAATATCCAAGACTTGTAAGAAACTCACTGTATTCTTGGATTGATTGTTTTCTAACTTTTTGTACTTTTACCTATAAAATGTTTGAATGCACTTCAATTGAACTATTTTCATATAATAACTTTCTAAGTATGCATAGGCATTTGAACTCTGTTTTCATTATTGGCCTTTACGTCTCCACACTAACCAGGGATGGATGATGTATGGCCTATGCAAATAAACTATTTACTTGCTAAATTAGCCTAAACCCGACATCTATTTTTAAACCATATCTATTCTATGTACACACGTCTCTCTGCCTGCCTGTTATCCACGAATCCCTTTCACACAAATTAGCTCATCCTCAGCCTCTGCTCACGAGCTGGCGATCAAGATAAAAAAACACGGCATTGTTTAGGAACTGGTTGGTACAGTGTGGTAATTGTATCCTACCTTTATTTTCATTCTACAATTTACAGTCATTCATGTCTAATAGGTATTGTTTATGTCACATGGAACTGTAACATGTAATGTGGAATTGACTGATGCAGGAGCTTAGGTTTGAATACAGCAGAAGCGGTTGGAGTTTGCCTCAGCTGGATGCCTTAGCTCTTGCACCAGTGGTTCCATTTATGGTACTTAAATAAAAACACGTTTTATATAACTTGCAGACTCCATCACTTTATCCCACACAGCCACTTTCTTAAACACACCTGATTTCACCATTTGTCTTCTGTGGCATTGCAACATTCTGCATTATATTCTTCATGATTATTTCTTTATTCCTGCTTGCTAAAACACTCCATTCGAGTCTTCAGACCGGTAGGGGTGAGTAGTTTGATTCCCACTCCCGCTATAGTCTAAACCCATACTAACACCACTTGCACAGCTATGCTACAGCGGCCAGTATGCTAAATCGCCCAGAGCACATCAGTTTACAGCAATCAGCTCACGGTTTCATCCCCGAGTGTACCGGCACCTCACCTCAGCACCATCTCACTCTGGGCAAAACAGCACTTTCACACCGCTAGGGGTGAATACTTCGCTTCACACTCCCTGTATAGCACATCCTAACCACCCCACAGAGCTCACAGCGCTATAGTCTAAACCCATACTAACACCACTTGCACAGCTATGCTACAGCGGCCAGTATGCTACAGGCCCCAGAGCACATCAGTTTACAGCAATCCGCTCACAGTTTCATCCCCGAGTGTACTGGCACCTCACCTCAGCACCATCTCACTCTGGGCAAAACAGCACTTTCACACCGCTACAGGTGAATACTTCACTTCACACTCACTGTATAGAACACCCTAACCACCCCACAGAGCTCACAGCGCTATAGTCTAAACCCATACTAACACCACTTACACAGCTATGCTACAGCCGCCAGTATGCTACAGCGCCCAGAGCACATCCGTTTACAGCAATCAGCTCACGGTTTCATCCCCGAGTGTACTGGCACCTCACCTCAGCACCTTCTCACTCTGGGCAAAACAGCACTTTCACACCGGTAGGGGTGAATACATCGCTTCACACTCCCTGTGTAGCACACCCTAACCACCCCACAGACCTCACAGCGCTCCTACCCTTCTCTTTCCTACTCTTTTCGCCCTTTTTTCCCCTTACTCGCTTCAACGGAATCACAAAATGGCTGCCAACACTTCCTTGTTGCAACCGCTCGCACCCAATAAGCAGCAAGCTCATGCTCGTAATGCCTCAGCCAATCATAAGACAGAATTCCCAAATATAGATATCTGTAATTTTCGATATTTCTCCAAAACTACTGAACGGATTTACACCAAATAAACAAAAGCGTGCTTTCTAGACCAAGACCCTTCTCCCTGCCAAATTTGGGGTAATTCCGTTCAGCTGTTTGACCTGTAGCCTTGTCTAAAGTTTCCTATGGAGAAAACATGTTTTGGGACCCCCTTTTTTATCGGCCCCCCTTGACGAATCACCCTCAAACTTTCAACATAGGAGCTGATATGAACAAAGAATTAGTTTGGAAAATTTCATGAAGATTCATCAAACGACGCCAAAGTTATCAGCATAACAAAAAAGGCTCTTCCTATGGAAACTTGGTCCTAACTATAACTACCTACTGGTGACCGCCAGTAGGAGAGAGAGATGTGTATGTATATATATATATATATATATATATATATATATATACCTACCAAAAAATGTCTCCATTGATTGGGGGCCCCAACCCTGCAGGGTGGCCTCAGCAGATTAGGACATCCCGTAAATCGCATACCAAAGAAAGATTTGCTGACACCAATTCACGGGTACACCACAGCATTATTTTGCTTCTAGTAAGGCTTCAAGAGTCTCTCCTTCCGTGTTTCGGCTTTCACGCCTTGATCACAGGAATAGAAGTGTTTACTCACAAGACACAGGTGTGTTAAATACTTTTCATCACATGACCAAACCACATTACTTCAAGTCCCAAGATGCATCGGTATTGTCATCACAAAATCAGACCCATAGTTTATCCTAAATCATTACTTAATAGCATTTTGTCACCACTTGCAATTCATAATTTGTCATTGTACAGTGCATCCTGTTAAAGTGGCCATGTGCTGGTTTAAAATATCAGTCTTGGCAAACCTTGTGTAAAATATCAGATATTTGAGGAGTCCGGAATGGCCAGGAAGAGGAAAACCCACAGCAATCCCACTGTGTGGGGCTTACTGTAGGTAACAGGTGGGCTAGTTGGCCCTAAGGACCCTCGACAGCGAAGGAGACTTCATCCCCCAACCAAGAGCACGCCAGGAGGCGCGTTTGCAGAGTGGTGGAGATAGAGGGATTGGCCTGTTATCAGAACTCAGCAATCTTGCTGTGTGAGACTTACTGGAGGTAATAGGAGGGATAGTTGGCCCCCAAGGACGTTCTTGGGGGCCTACTACCCCTCCTGTTACCTCCAGTAAGTCCCACACAGTGGGATTGCTAAGAGGCCTTCAAATGCCACGCCCCGCCTTTCTCTAACACTCAGCAAACACGCCTCCTGGCACACTACTGGTTAGGGGATGAAGCCCACTTTACTCCTGAGGGACCTTGGGGGCCAAGAAGTCCTCCGGGTGCCTCCTGTAAGTCCTACGCAGTGGAATTCCTGAGATCTGGTTCGAGACCCAGCACTCTTTTTCCACCACTCTGCAAACGTGACTGCTTGTTTAAAAACCTTAGAAACTAAAAGAAGCAAAGGTTACAGGGACGTTATAGTTAGCAAATAGATTTTTTTTTAAACTTAGAAATTCACTGAAAAAAAACAAAAGTTAGGGGAATATCATAGTTAGGCTGATATTTCACTTGTACAAAACCAGAGAAATTCAGCTGTTATAGTTACCCGAGTTAACTATAACTTGCGGCCCTAAATTCACTACTTATGACCTCACATATTACATCACTCATGACACTGATGACATCTCAGATGACATCACTGATGGTATTTGTGATAACATCATCCAGTGACTGTTTTTAAAGAGCTTGAGTGTTAAATATATATACCTTGGTTTATTGGTGAATCAGTGGGTGTATGAGTGACTGTTTGGATGACTGAGTGGGTGCGTGACTGACTGTGTAAGTGAGTGGTTAGGTTTCTCAGTGACTGTATGGAAGAGTGGCTGGTTGTGTGAATGTACCTGTCAGTTGATGTTGAAGTGGGTGTATGAGTGTGTTAGAGGGTAAGTAAATGGCTATATGGGTGATTGATTGGTTGACTATCTCTATGGTTGCCTGGGTGTCTGATTGTGTCGGTGAAGAGGTGTGTGACTGCCTGTATGGATGAATGAGTGGGTGAGTCAGTGCCCGTATGGGGTAGTGAGTGCACGTGTGAGAAGCTGTATGGGTGAGTGAGTGTCTGTATGGCTGTGTCGGTGATTGGGTGCTTGTATCAGTATGGGTCAGTAACTGCATGTGAAAGGCAGTATAGGTGAGTGGCTGGGTATATGAGTGATGTGAGAGTGGCTATATGGAGGAGTACATGTTTCTGTCAGTGACTGTATAGATGAATGAGTATGTGTTACTATTTGTATTGGCAAGTAAGTGGATGTGTATTTAACTTTTTGGGTTAGTACGCACCTGTATGGTTGACAGTATGGGTGAGTGTGTAGGTGTGTGAGTAGTTCTTTGGGTGACTCACTCAGTGTGTGAGTGCCTGTATGGGTATATGAGTGGATATGTCAATGGCTGTATTGGTGACTGAGTAGGTGTATGAGTGGCAGTATGGGTGAGCAAGTGGATGTGTGTGTGGATCTATGAATTAGTGAGTGGCTGTGTAAGTACTGGTAAGACTGTCAATGGGTTTGTGAATGGTTTTGTGGGAGTGGCATTGGGTGTTTAAAAGCTGATGTGGATGATGTCATCACTGATGTTATTTGAGAGGTGATATCACTGATGAAAAACTGCCTAAACCTGAATTCCAGTAAGACCGAGGTGATCCTCTTTGGTAACAAAGCAAATTTCTGGTCACCGAGATGGTGGCCCGAGGAACTAGGGACCTTTCCAACTCTGGTTACGAAAGCAAAAAACCTGGGCATCGTAGTGGATAACAAGCTCACCTTTGGAAATCCAGCGAATGCAGCTACATCCGCTACCTTTCATATGCTTAGGATGATAAGGAAAATTCTTTATTTCCTGCCTCCTGATTGCCAACAAACGGTGATTACCTCCCTAATTTTATCTAAATTAAACTATTGTACCAGTCTATACCTGAGCATGCAGCAACAACATTTGAATAAACTCCAACTACTTCAAAATGCGGCAGCTAGGTTGCTTACTGGAATTCCCAAGTATACTTCTTTTAAGACAACAGCCAGATTCAAGGCACTCTGCTTTGCCTTCAAAGCTCTCTATGGTATAGGTCCTGACCACCTTAGGCAACGTTTCAGCTGGTATATCCCTGCCAGATCAAAAATGATTGTTGGGCAGCTCTTTTTCACCCTTGGGCTGCGGTGGTGACTCTCTAACCTTTCTGCTGGTGCTGTGCCTGTCCCGTGTGTGCCCGGTGTCTCGCCGCCGCTTCCTACATCTACTGCGGCCGCGGAGCAGACACCGGACTCCATCCCCCAGAGCTCCTAGCGGCAGGAAGCTGCCGCCCACGCCGTCTTTCGCGCCAGGAGGCGCATATGAGTCAGCTGTGACTCCGGCAGAGCGGGCAGCTCTTTTTCACCCTTGGGCTGCGGTGGTGACTCTCTGACCTTTCTGCTGGTGCTGTGCCTGTCCCGTGTGTGCCCGGTGTCTCGCCGCCGCTTCCTACATCTACTGCGGCCGCGGAGCAGACACCGGACACCGGACTCCATCCCCCAGAGCTCCTAGCGGCAGGAAGCCGCCGCCCACGCCGTCTTTCGCGCCAGGAGGCGCATATGAGTCAGCTGTGACTCCGGCAGAGCGGGCAGCTCTTTTTCACCCTTGGGCTGCGGTGGTGACTCTCTGACCTTTCTGCTGGTGCTGTGCCTGTCCCGTGTGTGCCCGGTGTCTCGCCGCCGCTTCCTACATCTACTGCGGCCGCGGAGCAGACACCGGACACCGGACTCCATCCCCCAGAGCTCCTAGCAGCAGGAAGCCCCCGCCCACGCCGTCTTTCGCGCCAGGAGGCGCATATGAGTCAGCTGTGACTCCGGCAGAGCGGGCAGCTCTTTTTCACCCTTGGGCTGCGGTGGTGACTCTCTGACCTTTCTGCTGGTGCTGTGCCTGTCCCGTGTGTGCCCGGTGTCTCGCCGCCGCTTCCTACATCTACTGCGGCCGCGGAGCAGACACCGGACACCGGACTCCATCCCCCAGAGCTCCTAGCGGCAGGAAGCCGCCGCCCACGCCGTCTTTCGCGCCAGGAGGCGCATATGAGTCAACTGTGACTCCGGCAGAGCGGGCAGCTCTTTTTCACCCTTGGGCTGCGGTGGTGACTCTCTGACCTTTCTGCTGGTGCTGTGCCTGTCCCGTGTGTGCCCGGTGTCTCGCCGCCGCTTCCTACATCTACTGCGGCCGCGGAGCAGACACCGGACTCCATCCCCCAGAGCTCCTAGCGGCAGGAAGCCGCCGCCCACGCCGTCTTTCGCGCCAGGAGGCGCATATGAGTCAGCTGTGACTCCGGCAGAGCGGGCAGCTCTTTTTCACCCTTGGGCTGCGGTGGTGACTCTCTGACCTTTCTGCTGGTGCTGTGCCTGTCCCGTGTGTGCCCGGTGTCTCGCCGCCGCTTCCTACATCTACTGCGGCCGCGGAGCAGACACAGGACACCGGACTCCATCCCCCAGAGCTCCTAGCGGCAGGAAGCCGCCGCCCACGCCGTCTTTCGCGCCAGGAGGCGCATATGAGTCAGCTGTGACTCCCGCGTCGCGGGACGCGCGCGGGCGGCGCCGGGAGAAGCCCGGGACAAGGGCGGGACCGTCTGTGGCCGTCAGGGGCCGGAAGAGGCCGGGCTGGGCCACCTCCCTTGGTTTCTGTAAGTAAGACACATCATAAGACTAGCTACGCACTGTGTGGCAAACACCTTGAACCCTGTAATTCCTGTGTTCACAGTACGCGTATATTTGTGCCCCTCTACTGTTTGTGCCTACATCCAAAGAATGTCTGTAACACCGCCTATACAACCACCTAAAGGCAAGATAACGCTAGTGGGAGGCCCACGGAAAGGGACACTAGATCACTTTCTGGCTAAAGCTGTCTCCAAGTTGGACAATGAAATAGCGGACACGGAACGCCGTCTGTCCCGTGGCCTACCCCTCGATAAACGTTCCTCTCTGGGTACTATTCAATTGATTTCGTCTCCTACACCTGTAACATACAATTTGGTCAATACCTCTGCTTCAACTAATGACCTGGGTATTCCGCTACTTCTTCAGGATCTGCCGCCGACAGCAGACTCTTCAAGGGATTTAATTATCATTAATACAAGTGTGAACCCTTCCCCACATTCCGTCTTGGAAGGGGTCCCACCAAATACGCCTTCTAAAATAAAATCAAGGCCTATTAGAAAAATGAATCCCTCAAAAAATCCCAGACCTGTGGCAACCCTGAAAAGAAAGAGGGGCGGTGCAGGAGCAATAGGTAGTCGCTCTAAAGCACCGAGGTTACTCCCCAGTCCTTCAAAACGTAAAGACACTGCGCTACCTTCTGTGCCTGACTGCAATGACGGACTATTCCAGAGACTTGAACATCTTGTGAAATCACTTCTTCTACCTCTCTCTGAGAGAATAAAAAGGCTAAACGAACAACTAGACACCCTAACAGCCATATCCTCCTCAAATGGTTCTTTATTGAAAGATCTGGTCATTTTCCAAACAACTGATGACCAGAGGAAACCTCCAGATATGACCCTTGGAAGAGATGTCTCATCGCCTAATGAAACAAACACCCAGCCTCCAGCTATCTTAGCTGTTTCTGAAAATGTGCCCACCTCTTTAGAAGAGAGGGAAAAAGCAGCCCCGCAAAACACACTAGAAGGGAAAAACACTAGTATTTCCAGGGCGCCAAATTTACATCAGTCTTTCCACAGAATGGACGAGTATATTGATTTACCACCTGAGTCTGCCCCCTATGTTATCATACTTACGGGTGTGCCAAAATTAAGCCCAGGAAAGAAGGAGGGGTTTGTGGAACTTAAAAACAAAGTAATATATTGGCTAAGTAAGAACAGACCTCTGCCCCCAGACCTTAACGGTGAGATTTTATTTGTGCGAAGGCTGACCTGGCTTGGGTGTAGGCCTAAAGACATAGAGGGTGATATTGTGACTATAAACTTTAAAGATCAGAAAGTAGTTACTTACATAGCGGATTGGTTTTTAGAAAGAGGAGTGGAAGGAATATCTACTCGTGTTCTGAGTTACTTCTACCCTCAATCCCTCCTCACCCTCCAAGGTAACATTCCCACCCGTAGGCCGCCCAGAAATACCAGAACAGTTCCAGCGCTCCAACACTCAGGATCTACTAATTCTGTCCCTCTGTTCCAACATCCTAGAAATTCTAGTCGCTGGAATGCTTCTCTCTCTTTTTCACCCTTTCCAGATAGGCCTCTTCTCTATCAACACCACCACAAATACAACTTACCCCAGTACTCAACCTGGTCTGTACCAGTCACAAACCGTTTTGAGGCACTAACAGATCTAGAAGACCCTGATTGACAGATGGAACCTAGCTTGGAATTTGATTTACGTGGAGCTCCCACTTTGCCACTTAATATCCATGCTGCCACTTTGTAATACGGGAACCCCAATTTGTGTGGCACCTATTGATCAGCCACAAACTAGCGGCGATAAATTACACCCTGGGACCACTTCTAACTGTGATTTCCCAACCCACCCCAGCCTCCCTCTTCCCCAAACTACTAAAACCAGAGCCAAAAATAAAAATGCTCCTCTAATGAGGGAAATAGGGGATGCTGATAACATCATTTCATGGAACGTTGCAGGCCTCTCAAATAAAATATCGCACCAACCCTGGCTAGATATAGTTACTTGTTATAGCTTTATCTGCCTCCAGGAAACATGGGCTACAGACGAACTCCACATTCCAGGATACCAGACCTTCCATGCCCCTGCACAAATAAGCTTACAGGGGAGAAATAAAGGAGGTTTGACCATATACGTTTCAATAACGCAGGGCATAAAGGTATTGAGACATATATATTTACTGAGTATTACCAGATTTTAAATGTTAGTTGGGGGCGGGAAAAACTTCTAACCCTCATAAACTTTTATAATAATATCCCCAGCAGCAATGTAGAAAGCCAGATCGATAATCTTATGTCGAGTGTCAATGCTATCAAGACCCAGAAAAAAGACGAGATGGTGTTGATCTGGCTGGGCGACTTTAATTGCACTATTTGCCCACATGCTTCCAATGGCATTTGCGGCCTTGGTAAACATAAGGATGACAACCCAACCCATTTTATCCATTCAAAACTGGGCGATACTCTCAATTACATGCTTTTTCATTTTAATTTGTGTTTTATTAACAAACTTTGCATCCCAAATACCCCCTTTAAACCAACTTTTCACGGGCGGGGATGCAACTCGACCATTGATTTTACCCTTATATCTCCATCCAATGAAGGATTAGTCATTGCCTGGGAAACACTTAACGTATTTTTCAGTGATCACTACCCAATTGCCTTTAATCTTAAAATTAGAAAGACTCAGGAGATCCCCGTAGATACGCCCAAATACCATCCCAACATAAACTTAGCCACAAAAAATGGCTATTCTATAAAATGGGATAGGGTTAACCCCGCTGTTTTTCTACATACTTTAATGGGATCCAGCCTACCTGATATACTTGCCTGTCTGACAGAAACAGAGGAGTCATCAGTACTCTCGACTCCCTTCTTAAAAATTCAACTTGAACTTAAAAAATTACTAACTAGAGAGCATCAATCTAACACTAAAATTGGCCACGGTTGGTTCGATAAAAATTGCACTAAAGCTCTTCAAGCTTTAAAAAGGGCTCTGCATGAAACTATCAAATCACCTGCTGAGATCAGTAAAGCCAGAAAACTGTACAATTTGGCCATAAAAACTAGGAAACAGACTCTAAAGAAAGAGGCTTGGTCGGCCTTAATTGAAGCCTTTAAATCCAAGGACAATATAGCTTTCTGGAAAGCGGTCAATGCTCCCTATTTACAGCAAAATCAGACAGATGTTATAGATATGGCGATTAATGGGGAAACTTGGGTAATTCACTTTAAAAACTTATATGATAAAATAGAAAACACCGACTATGGTAACTCCCTGATTGACGGGGTAATTATTCAACCACCTACAATACTACCAAATATATTCCCAATAGGCATCTCTTTCAATTGTATGGAGATTACAAAAGCAATTAAAGATAGTCCTTCAGGCAAAGCCCCTGGCCCTGACGGTGTCCCGATTGATGCCTACAAAGCAGAAATTGATCTTTGGGCTCCCCTGTTAACAAATGTTTTAAATAATTTTAATCGACATGGGCTCCCTCCATCTTGGTCTGAAGCTATAGTGGTCCCTATTTTTAAAAAAAGGAGACAGAAATGATCCCACCTGCTACCGGCCAATTTCACTCTTAGATGCCCTAATGAAGGTAGCAGCACGGGCAATTTTAAACAGAATTCAACTCTGGGCAGAGGAAAAAAATGTATTATCCCACTTGCAGTACGGTTTTAGTCCAGGAAAAGGGACCATAGAACAGAGTTTAAACTTGGCCTTAGTTTTATCAAAATACACGCAGGCAAAAAAGGGAAATCTTTTCGTTACATTTGTGGACCTGAGTTCCGCATTTGACTGCGTGAACCATGAGATACTATGGTCCATATTATCTGAAATGGGTTTAGATTCTAACATTCTAGTATTTATAAAAACTCTGTATAGTGACGCAGGCGCTAGAGTCCGCTACGGAAATAAAGGCGAGTGCTCTGATAAATTTTCTATCAAGAGAGGGGTACGACAGGGGTGCATTCTAGCCCCCCTTCTCTTTACCCTATACATAAACTCCATTGGCCAATATCTAATAGAATCACAGCATGATTACCCAAAAATTCTAGGAGCTCCGACCCCAATACTCCTTTATGCTGATGATGCCGCCATCATGTCTCGGAACAAGATAGGCCTTCAGAGGGCTGTCTTGAAGTTTGCAACTTATATGAATGAACGAGGGTTAAAAATTAATATTGCAAAAACATACACGATGGCTTGTGGCCCGGGAACAAAGAAAGTGCCTTGCTCAATCTTTTTAGATAGCAATAGGATCGAGACCACGGACCATTTCTCCTACCTTGGAATACACTTTGACAGGAGGGGAAATTGGCATACAGCGGTAAATGCCAGAAATTTGGCCCTCACCCGAGCTATTGGCGCCCTTAAACAGTTTTCAGCTAAATTAGGTGGCAGACCAGTGAAAGAGCTGATTGTTCTTTATAAGGCTAAATGCATTTCTACTGCCACCTATGGAGCTGGTCTTTGGGGTATTGAAAACGCACAACTACTACAAAAAACAGAAAATCAATTTTTGTGCTATTTATTAGGAGTTTCAAAATCAACATCGACTTATTTTATACATATCGAATTGGGTTTGCTGTACATCTTAGATATTATTAAAATTGCGCCTATACTCCTGTGGCATAAGATTTGGGTTACTCCGGAGACCCAACTAAACAGAGACTTGATCACTGACTGTCTCAACCTCGACGGATTAACCAATATCAAATGGCTCACATACGTAAAAAAACATGATGATTGACCTTGGCCACCCCGAGTTTTTCACGAGGCCTTCTACCATGGAAATGGTTTCCAGGAAGACCCTAAGAGAGTTGGCCTTAAACCATCTAACAACTAACAGATGGAACCTGGAAAAAACAAAAAACACAGTCATCAATTACCAAAAAATAACCATGCAAGAAGGCCTCCAAAATTATTTATTAACTCAGCCTACTTGCTATGCTCGAATGCTTCTGACTCGCCTCAGATTTGGAAACTTTTACCGTATGATTGCTTTCCCTCTCTGCAACTCTTGGTCAAATGAACTCCCATTCTGCCCTTGTGATGATACCTCTGCCCAATCCAACATTCATTGTGTTCTTTTTTGTAAATTTTATCAGCTGCCCAGGGGGGCATTTCTGAAACCACTTTTAAAGTCCTGGGGAATTCGTACTTGTAGACTGGCCATGTTTAGGTTATTACAGCTGGATAATGAATGTACTATTGGGGAGACATTGACTGACCTGTGAGCGCGAGCTCTGTCCTGCGAGGTCCTTCCTGTTGGGCTGTTTGTTCTGCGGCTGCACCTCGCGGAACCCGCTCCGCGGGTCCCGCTTCGCCCGTGTGCCTGGGCGCATCGTTGCTGATTCCTGACAGGGGAGCTGCCTGAATCTCGGGGAGCAGGGCTGCGAGCGCCAGGTGAGGATCAGGGACTCCATTGCCCAGGAGTCCCTGTGCTGCCATCATTTCCTGCACCTGGACGCTCTCCCTGCTGGCCACGCCCCCTAAGCACAGCTGAAAAGAGCCTGCTTGTCCCTAGCTCTTTGGGAGACATTGACTGACCTGTGAGCGCGAGCTCTGTCCTGCGAGGTCCTTCCTGTTGGGCTGTTTGTTCTGCGGCTGCACCTCGCGGAACCCGCTCCGCGGGTCCCGCTTCGCCCGTGTGCCTGGGCGCATCGTTGCTGATTCCTGACAGGGGAGCTGCCTGAATCTCGGGGAGCAGGGCTGCGAGCGCCAGGTGAGGATCAGGGACTCCATTGCCCAGGAGTCCCTGTGCTGCCATCATTTCCTGCACCTGGACGCTCTCCCTGCTGGCCACGCCCCCTAAGCACAGCTGAAAAGAGCCTGCTTGTCCCTAGCTCTTTGGGAGACATTGACTGACCTGTGAGCGCGAGCTCTGTCCTGCGAGGTCCTTCCTGTTGGGCTGTTTGTTCTGCGGCTGCACCTCGCGGAACCCGCTCCGCGGGTCCCGCTTCGCCCGTGTGCCTGGGCGCATCGTTGCTGATTCCTGACAGGGGAGCTGCCTGAATCTCGGGGAGCAGGGCTGCGAGCGCCAGGTGAGGATCAGGGACTCCATTGCCCAGGAGTCCCTGTGCTGCCATCATTTCCTGCACCTGGATGCTCTCCCTGCTGGCCACGCCCCCTAAGCACAGCTGAAAAGAGCCTGCTTGTCCCTAGCTCTTTGGGAGACATTGACTGACCTGTGAGCGCGAGCTCTGTCCTGCGAGGTCCTTCCTGTTGGGCTGTTTGTTCTGCGGCTGCACCTCGCGGAACCCGCTCCGCGGGTCCCGCTTCGCCCGTGTGCCTGGGCGCATCGTTGCTGATTCCTGACAGGGGAGCTGCCTGAATCTCGGGGAGCAGGGCTGCGAGCGCCAGGTGAGGATCAGGGACTCCATTGCCCAGGAGTCCCTGTGCTGCCATCATTTCCTGCACCTGGACGCTCTCCCTGCTGGCCACGCCCCCTAAGCACAGCTGAAAAGAGCCTGCTTGTCCCTAGCTCTTTGGGAGACATTGACTGACCTGTGAGCGCGAGCTCTGTCCTGCGAGGTCCTTCCTGTTGGGCTGTTTGTTCTGCGGCTGCACCTCGCGGAACCCGCTCCGCGGGTCCCGCTTCGCCCGTGTGCCTGGGCGCATCGTTGCTGATTCCTGACAGGGGAGCTGCCTGAATCTCGGGGAGCAGGGCTGCGAGCGCCAGGTGAGGATCAGGGACTCCATTGCCCAGGAGTCCCTGTGCTGCCATCATTTCCTGCACCTGGACGCTCTCCCTGCTGGCCACGCCCCCTAAGCACAGCTGAAAAGAGCCTGCTTGTCCCTAGCTCTTTGGGAGACATTGACTGACCTGTGAGCGCGAGCTCTGTCCTGCGAGGTCCTTCCTGTTGGGCTGTTTGTTCTGCGGCTGCACCTCGCGGAACCCGCTCCGCGGGTCCCGCTTCGCCCGTGTGCCTGGGCGCATCGTTGCTGATTCCTGACAGGGGAGCTGTCTGAATCTCGGGGAGCAGCGCTGCGAGCGCCAGGTGAGGATCAGGGACTCCATTGCCCAGGAGTCCCTGTGCTGCCATCATTTCCTGCACCTGGACGCTCTCCCTGCTGGCCACGCCCCCTAAGCACCCTCCCCCTATATCAGGTGCAGCTTCTTCCGCGGCGTGGGAGCGCGCGGGAGGGCGCCGGGAGAAGCCCGGGACAAGGGCGGGACCGTCTGTGGCCGTCCGGGGCCGAAGGTGGCCGGGCTGGGCCTACCCTCTTCGATTGTGCTTCCGACCCCTGGTCTCTTACACTCGGTGGAGCCGCCCGCCGAGTTTAATTTATTGTGAACATTATGCCGTCCCCTGCAAGGGAGAGCACCCCACTAAAACCGGGTGGAGCAAAGAATAGGACTCTAGAGAATTATTTCTCCCGGGCAGTGGGGGAGGGGGACAAAGAGTGTAATCTGTCCAGGTTAAGGGCAGAACGGAGACGCTCAATAGATAATATGAAAAACACGCCCCTCGGAGACCAACTTATTTTACCAAGGGAGGAGTTGTCCCGAATTGATGATGTCCCACTATTGCTGAGGGATTGCACTAACATGTCACCAGTTGAAGCCTTGAGTATAGCCCCAGAAATTAGTTCTAGCCCCCCAAGGGTGACCATTGATTTAGTGTCCCAACCCCCTCCGGCCCCTCCAGCCTCGAAGATTAGGAAAACTAAATCTAAGCCAACTGACACACAAGTAGCCTTTGGACCTCCTCCAAATAAACGCAGGAGGAAATCGAGGGGAGTTCAAGGAAAGAGCAAACCCAAGGTTCCACACTCGGATTTTGGGAAGTTTTTAAAAACCCCCACATTAGTAGAGAAACCATTGGTCGATTTACACCCTAAACCCATTGCTCATGAGGATCCAGCTCCTACTATGATAAAAGACACAGGAGTTGGTATTGCTAATATTCCCTTGTCTGTTGTCCCGCTGGGAAACCTAGAATTTTTGCTAAGGTCCCTGTTATTACCGATCAGCGAGAGTATTAAAAAGATTGAGATCAGACTAACCATTTTAGAGGCCACATTGGGCAGTCTGAAAACTCCAGCTGGCAGACAGGGAAGGCAATCAGAGTCCACTCCCTCCACTGTAGCCCCTAAGCAGTCGGCAAATAGTGTCGCCAATCCAGTCCCTCCACAAGCTGTGAATGTGGCACCCTCGCAACAACCCACAAGGCCAAAGCCTGCAACAGCTAAGCCCCCTAACACCAATATGCCCAACCCTCCTTTAGGATCTGTACCCCCGGCACAGCCGGTAGACAAGAGCACCCCGACCCCTTTAATGAAGCTCACCCTGAGACCACGCAGACCCAATTTACCTCCAGAGACCAATGCTTTTACTGTCGTTATGGCAGGTGTCCCCCCACTTGAGGAAGGTGAAACGGAGGACTTTTGTGCCCTAAAAAGTAGGGTAATCAAGTGGTTAAACATAAATAGACCCCTACCGACATACTTTAATAACGAAATTATAATGGTAAGAAGGGTACCATGGGTGGGAAGAACACAAAAATCCATTAAAGGGGACTGCATACTGGTGAGTTTTAGGGACACAGGAACGGTGTCCCATATATGTCAAGGGAAAAACAGATCTAGGGAATCCACCATCCAAACCCTCCATGTGTCGTTCTTTTTTCCCATCATCCCAGTCCTATCTCAGCAACCCCAAACTCATGACAACTGGGAGAGGGTTGGCAGGAGGGGGAGTCACCAGGTCTTTAACCCTAGGCCGTTTTTTGGCCGACCTGAACAACCCTTTTTTTCCTATAACCGGTTCCATTGCCTAAATGGCCTTGAAGGGGTCGATTGACAGACAGACAATGCCCCCCAGGGTTGTATAGAAATTGGAGGTACGGTAGAAAGACTGGAGGAGCAAAGATCCAAGGCTCAGCAAATCCAGGTGGTTGGTGAGGGGGAACCAAACTGCGTTGTGCCAAAGGAAATAGTTGTAGACAAGACAGGAGGGGGACATGGGCAGGGAATGCAAAGATCAATGTGGGAAAGAAGACCAAGGGCCCAGGGGGGTGCTGAATGGAGTGGAGAGGGTGTGAGACTTATCTCATGGAATATAGCGGGTATAGCGGGCAAATTCAACAATAAGGAATGGGTGGACTTCATTAGAACATTTCACATTATATGTGTACAGGAGACATGGGCTGTGGAGAATAACTACCATCTGCAGGGGTACAAGTGTTTTTTTGTTCCCGCCCGAAAATCTAGCTCAGGGAGAGCAATGGGCGGTTTGTCCATCTATGTAGATTTAGACCTGCCAGGCACCTGGTCCTTTCCAGACTGGTTCTCATATGGGATACAGGCGGTTCGGTTCCAGGGAAAGGGGTTACGTTTCTCTGTTTTTAACATATATAGCACCGAGTTAGAAAATAGCCACACCCCGGTATTAACTGAACTCGACCAAAGGTTAGGAAAAGAAATCATATCCCAGAATAAGGGACCGTCTGGTGGACTGCTTGTGGTGGGGGATTTTAATTGTCACCTTTGTCCGGCACTGGTCAAAAAGAACACAGATTGGGCGCAATGCCCAATTGAGAAGGGACCGCATTTTTCTCACTCGCCTACTGGGTCGGCTCTTAGGTTGCTTCGGTTTAAGTACGACCTAGAGCACACCATTAATATGGTAGACCCACAGTCGGATGGTACACTCCCACCAACTTTTAAGGGCAGGGGCTGCTCGTCTATTATAGATTATATTCTGGTCTCGAGATCCCTGGTTAATAAAGTAGTCAGTGTAGGGATAGACTGGAACACTTTCAGCGACCATAACCCGCTTGTTTTAATGCTCGCATATAGGGCGGGTATTGGCTCCAATGCCCATCGTTCAATCGTGGAGAGGGTCACCGATCAAGGCAGGAGACTGAAATGGTCCAAAATAGATGGGGCAAAGTTCTATAAAAACCTGAGCGATAAGGGTCTGTTGGCCATAAATGAATGTTTGGATCTGGAAGTCCAGGGACCAAGGTTATTAGAAGCATTTAACCATATTGCCAACCTGATAGACGGATTACTAAGGTCCAGTGCGCCCACGCGTAATCTGGTCAATCCCCGGTGGTTTGATAAAGATTGTTCCAAGGCACTGAGGGAACTGAAATGCTCCCTTAAGTCAAAACCACGAGATCCACAAGTAATCAGGGCATGCAGAGAAAAATATAAAAAAGAGACCAAAAGGAGGAAACTCACCCTGCAGGCAGAAGCTTGGGCAGATCTGAGAGAGGCAGGGGAAAGAAGGGACCTAGCGGGGTTCTGGAGAATCATCAATAAACCGACCTTTCAAGAAAATGATTCTCCGGAGATAGGGGCTAACATCCTCCCGGAGCAGTGGGTCACACACTTTAGGAGCCTGTATAACCATGAATCGGGTCCCCACGTAGAGTCATCAGTAACCCCAAGTCAGGCTCCTCCGGTAGTATTTACCCTTAAGGAGATCACGGCAGGGATGGAGAGTCTAACTAAGAATAAAGCCCCGGGCCCAGATGGAATTCCCCCTGACCTTTTTCTTAGTAATATAGATCTTTGGGCCCCACTGATGACCAGGGTCCTAAACACTGCTATCACCTGCGGTCTCCCTCCATCATGGTCTAAAGCGATCATTGTGCCAATCTTTAAAAAGGGCAACAAGGACGACCCCAAGTGTTATCGGCCTATTTCCCTGATTGACGTCTCGGCTAAACTTCTGGGAAGGGCACTCCTGAACAGATTGTCCGAGTGGACCGAAGAGAACAACATCTTCTCGGACACTCAATATGGGTTCAGGTCAGGGAGGTCCACCAGCGACCAATGCCTGAACCTATATATGCTGACTGCCAAATATACTCTGGCCAGTAAGGAACCCATTTATATGGGATTCATGGACCTGGCAGCAGCATTCGATCACGTCAGCAGAGGGAAGTTGTGGGACATGATGGCAGGGATGGGGATCGAGAGCGGCCTAATTACCATACTAAGAGAGCTGCATAGCGACACCACGGCTAGAGTTAGATTTAACAGGGAGGGAGGTTTGACGGACTCCTTTCCATGCAAAAGTGGAGTCAGACAAGGTTGTATTCTTGCCCCTTTTTTGTTCTCCCTTTACATTAATAATTTGGAACAGTTCCTTTTGGGCTTAAAGGCAGATTCCCCAAGGGTTGGGACGCGGCAAATCCCTGTCCTGCTTTATGCAGACGACGCGGTCTTGCTGGCGCGTACACCACGAAGCCTACAGATTCTGATAGATGGGTTCGTCAAGTTTATGAGCGATCTGGACTTATCTGTCAACCTAAGCAAATCTTACGTGCTCCTGGCAGGCAAAAAACCTTCCTCAAAATTTTCTTACACAATAGGCTCCCATTGTTTAGAGGAGGTTAAAACGTTCTCCTATCTCGGAGTAACCTTTGATGGTGCTCTTCAATTTAACTCCTTGGTGGAAGAGCGCTGTAACAAAATGATTGCCTCTAACGGGGCAATAGCCGGATATGGCAGGAGGTTGGGCAGATGGAGTCCGGAACAGGTGATGAACCTGTACGGCTCCATAACATGCGCTAAAGTAAGCTATGGGGCAGAAGTTTGGGGCTTCGTGAATACCTCTAGAATTGACCAGGAAGAGAACAAACATCTGAAATCTATCCTGAGGGTACCACCCAGCACTGCTGGACTCATAGCTCACAGGGAGCTAGGGAGGCCATATCTGGTCGATTTGTTAAAACTTAGGCCAATTGTGGCGTGGCTAAAAATCTGGGTAAATCCAGACGCGCATCTAAGTAGAAAAATCTTACTGGACTGCCTAGGTAGGACCCACTGCATGCGCATCCCATGGCTCAAATATGTGAGAAACACTCTTGAGGAACTAGGGTTTAGAAACCTCTTCAAGAACCCCACCACCATTTCAGCACAGCACAAGAAGCAAGTAGGGGAAATTTTCCTAGAGCGGAAAACCCAATGCCGTGCTCTGGCTGAAGGGGAAAAAAAGTCAATAAGGGCTCATACTTTGGTGAAGAGTGTGGAGGGTATGGAGCCCTACCTGTATCTTGTACACAATACACAGAACAGATTTCTTATGTGCCGTTTCAGACTGAGCCTACTTCCTTTTATGTTGGCCTCGCCAGCAGGTTTTACCATGTCAATCGAGCAGAAGGGACCCTGCGGCTGCGACAATCGGTCTCCGCAGGACTCCCTTCATTTTACTTTGCTCTGTCCCTATTATTCAATGCCCAGGCGTAGATTCCTAGTAGACATCCTAAAAAAGGCCCACCTGGAACATGCCAGAGATGCACTAATCTACTTGCAAAAAGCTTCTGACCCGCTAACCTTGTGTTGTGTTATGAATTTTATCAAGGTTGCGGTCCGACTAAGGAAGACGAGGGGAGAGGATTAAAAGACTTGTGACTCCCTGTTTTAAATTTACAGCCTTGTATGTTAGTATTTTATTGTTATTTATGCACAAGGATCTTGACTAATATTTAATGCCGTTTTATCTATGTATATGTATGTGTGCTTTTATGGTGTTTTTTAATCACCGAATAAAGATTCTTGAATTGAATTGAATTGAATGTACTATTACTGCAGTAATGAGTTTTTTAAAGCTGGCTGTTAAGTTTCGGAGTTCTATGGAATTATTTTAATATGCATTTTGTGCAACTTGATAAATTTTTCATTAACAGGGGATTGTACTGATTGACTCTGATCATGTAAAAACAAATTATTCTTAAACTTTTTTATCTGTATATATATGCATGTATTTTTTCTTAATGTATGCTTTTCGATGTACGCTTTTATGATTTTAATTTGAAAATCGAATAAAGCTTTCTTGATTGATTGATTGATTGATTGTTGTGCCCAAATTCAAAAAAGCCGGGGGGGGGGGGAGCGTATACAGGAGCTTTGTCACCTGTACGCCCTGCCGCAAATGCACGGACCGGGTGCTTTGAAGTTTTGAGCACCATGGGACTGAGGGGCCGGTGCGAGGCGTATGACAACAGATGGTGAGAATGGCAGCACTTACCCGACCCTCTGGGGGAACACTTTGGTTTTAATCATTGAGGCGAACACTGGCATCCACTGAGATTAACAATGAAGGGACATCAAGTACCAGCATGCCTTTGGCATACGACCATATGGGCGGGACTTGTATTGCTTATCAAGGGGTCCTTTCAGCAGCTGTGTGTTTTGCCTTTACTGCCCGTGAAAAAGAGCACAGGAGTGCTCGAAACGCGTTGGGCTGGAGATGCATTGGTTTATAACTGTCGCTCTTACCGATCTGAATTTCCTCACATTAAAGGCTTTTAACCCCGAGTCTAGTGGCGTCTCCACATTGGGCGTTTTTTTTTATGAATTTGAAGCGGCCTGGCCTAGGTCGCGGAGACGCCCTGCCGCAGATGCACGGACCGGATGCTTTGAAGTTTTGATCACCATGGGACCGAGGGGCTGGCGCAAGGATTATGACAACAGATGGTGGGAATGGCAGCACTTACCCGACCCACTGGGGGAACACTTTGGTGGTTTTAATCATTGAGGCGAACACCGTCATACACTGGGATTAACAATGAAGGGACATCAAGTCCCAGCATGCCTTCGGCATACACCCATATGGGCGGGACTTGTATTGCTTATCAAGGCATCCTTTCAGCAGCCGTGTGTTTTGCCTTTACTGCCTGTGAAAAAGAGCACAGGAGTGCTCGAAACGCGTTGGGCTGGAGATGCATTGGTTTTGAACTGTTGCTGTTACCGATCTGAAGTTCCTCACATTAAAGGCTTTTAACCCTGAGTCTAGTGGCGTCTCCTGACGAAAGAGCAGAGGCCACGCAGGGGAATCTTGGAAGCACTTTTATTAAAACTGCGGCAAATGCATTTCAGCCCAACCAGCCTTCTTCAGTGCCTAAGTAATGGGGAGGCTGCCACCCACCGCATTATGTATGCATTATATATACATCCTTTTTTTTTTTTTTTTTGCAGAGGTGATAATTTTGAAACAAACATTGGCATAGCCAATAGGTCTTGCCTTTGGGCCCTTATAAGTGTTTAGCCATGCAGCACATTATGCTGGGTGCTGTACCACCAGAGATTGAAGAGCTATACAAATCTCAAGTTGCAAGGTAGAATAGAAATTGCACTCAACTGAATTACTGTGCATAATTTAAATTGTATATGCCATTACTTAAGCAAAGCCTCCTTCCAGTAAAGACAAGAGACCTGGGCATATGTTGCAGCAGACTGTCACTAGAGGAAGAGCAAATAAATTCAAAAGAAGGTTGTGGTGCAGTCTGGTGGATACACTGCTAATCTTGCATCTTGTTAGATGTAGGTTTTAATCCTAGATACTATCCAAATCATCCAGATGCGTCTGATTGTTAGAAAATTGCAGCCTTCCTATGGCTCAATATGTGTTTCATTGTGTAATGGTTAAATAGGTGACTAGACAAACTAAAGTGATCATCCCTAAAATACAATTCATTCTGCACAGAATATCCCCATGACAAATTAAACATGCCATCGATTCTAACATAAACATACACACACATACAACCCTCATAGTAATAGTACATACAGCTGTACATAGTGAAGTAAATATTACGGTAATGGGTTTCTGCATGCATTTTCTATGGAAAGACCTGTAGGGCAACAGGTAAAAAAAAATATATATATATATATATATCTCTATAAAGTATCCATGATAAATAATCAGCAGGTACCAACCATCAGTCTTTCCGTAGTCCGGTTTGAGTGTGCAGTAGCCACCTTCAGCTATGAGTTGGACCTCTAGTGAACCGAACACTACTGTTGAACATCAGAAAGGTTCACAGAGCACCTCCAGTGGGCTCACATTTTTCAAAGTATGCCAGTGAAAAGCCAGGATGTCAGTCAGTATATCCGGGGCATGTTGGTGCTATTTCAGGAGCCTTGCAAGGACTTTTGTGTTTACCGCTGTAATCTTTGGCCCACTGGTTATGATACAGATATTATTTGAATTAGTACTTCGAAGGGGCATTTAGAGAATAATGTAATGATTTAGGCAGTGTTGTCGGGCTTTTTGCAGTCTTTTTAAGGTTGTTGGCTGGTTGCTCATCCACTGTGTTTAATTTAAGCCAGTAACTTGGACACCCGATACTGTTTCTGTTCATGGGCGGGTAATCCTAAACAGGGCCACTGGATATATCTGCATTGGAGAAGCAAGTAATGTAGCAGGTAGACTAATTTATGAGGCAAGAAAGAGTAAATTATGAAGCCGGTTGTTACTTGAAAGTAAATGATGTGGCACATTATATTGCATTCTCGATTTGATCTTTTTAACGCATTGACACTAATGACATCCAAATGCTATTGAAAGATTGGCCTTTACTTCTGCCCACTACAGGAGCAAACATGGGGCAGTGGGTTAGCCCGGTTCAGCTATTGGCTAACTTCACCTTGAGCAGGTTTGGATTGGTAAGGCGGGCAATGGCCTGGGGCCCGGTATCGAAGTTCCAGCTGTGGGCTGCTTTTTTGGCAGCCTGGGGGCTGCTTTGGGCTGTGTCTGGTGTGGTCGGATGTCGCCAGCAGTCCAGTGGGGCGCTGAAGGGCGTTTCTGGAGGCAGATGGGTGTCCGTTACCTCCCTTTTATCAACCGGCAGAGGTGTCACTCCATTTTTTCTCGCTGGGCCGGCCAATTAATGTGTGCATACTGAGCGGGGCAGGGGGCCTGAGCAGAAGTGGCCTCACTTGTTTTCAGGTGTTTATAAAACTTCGTTGAAGCAGTGTTTTGAGGAAAGGCAATAAGCAAATGTGGGCCACTTTTTTTGTTTGCGTGCCCCGGCCTGTTTCTAATCCCAATACAACCCTGAATGTGAGTGACCGCAAGTTTGCCCTTTCACCAGGTGCTCTTTCACTTACAGAGCCTTAAGTGTTGGAGATGACTATCGAATGCATGTCCTTTAAGACCAAAAGCCTGTTTTTGCTTTTAGCCAAGTGTCTTAATTTTTAGATTAATGAGACATGCAGCTTCCCCGACAAAAAATATGACATAACAAGCCAAGGCAACACTAAAAGGCCAGGTCCTGACCCCAGACCCATCAGCTTTGTCATTGTTTTTTGTGTGCATTTCAGCCCCTTACTAGCACGCTGCGGTACAATTTTGGTGATGCCCCCAAAATCACTTACTAGCCTTCAGTCAAGAGGTGGGGCACAGTGAAGGCTGGGGGGGTCGCAGTTCAGACACACTTCCAGAAAATGCCAGAGGTCCTCGATAGTAGGCTCCAGTTTCGTGGGGAACATACAGCTGTTATCCGGATGGGCAGCAGACCTCCGCCCTGCGAGAGACAGTTGGGTGAAATGCCCATAGCCACAGGCATTGACAGAGTTGTCAGGTGCTGCTGAATGTGTGGTCTGTGCACACGTTGTTTATGTTCTTTTATAAATTGGCTGTAATGCTTGTGGTGTCATCGGATGTTGTAGAAACTATACAATTAGAGGCCTTGTGTTATGAAAGTTTATGTTCAAATTTGTATTTTTAAAATATTTTATGTGTATACACACAATGAACAGTTACCCTGTGAGGGAGGGTTTTGTACATGATAGCTACTCGACAAGGATGAGCCCCAAACATGACAAATACGTCTGTGATTATTGGACGCCTTTGAAAATGCACGTCTATGATCTTTGTACATTTTTTGTGTGTTTCCTGTTGCTGTCAAAGAGCAGTTTATAGTGACCCTGGCATAGGGTTAGACTTGAGGCTTTTTTTTTTGGGATATGATTCAAGATCACAAGCCGGCATTAGTGAAATTTCAAACACTGCTTCCTCGATTAGAAGCACATTTTGGAGCAAGGGCAGCAGTGGCTGTGATGTGTATAAATCAGTCAACAATTTATGCTGCATGTGGAGCACTTTTATGTTTTGAACGGACACTGGAACATGCAGCTGTGTCTACTCCTAAATGCAGCGCCTGCTCTGGGGCCTGTGACTCCTGAGGGGCTGAGTGGTGAACCTGGCTGCCTTAGCTCCTCTTGCAGCACGGAGAGTTGGATCCCTCCCGGAGCTGACCATGTCTGGTTGAAGGTGAAAGTACTAACATTGCTGGGGTTTACCTTTAACAAGCATCTGAGTCCATCAGAGCGGGTTCCATTAATTGGGGCAATCTGGGGCACAGTGGACTTCAAGGCTCCTTCACCACCACCACGAGTCTGAGACATTGTGACTATTAGTTATGTGTTTCAGTGTTGAGCCTGATTCAAGGGGAGAGTGGCTTTGAGACTTCTTGGCTCCTGTGAGGAAGTGGGGTGTATTATGTGGTGTGGTTGTGGAACCTCACTGGGTGATACACTGTGGACCAGTAGGTTTAGTTTGTTGAACCTTTAGCTCAAACCTGGGTAGCTGTGGATCTTAGCAGTCAGGCTTACACAAAAGAACAAGTGATAAGCCTTCTTAGATACCGCTCCCGTGGTAATGGCTCGCCTCTTGCCCATCGGCCAGGCAGTGAACTGTGGTGAGAGTTGGAACGACCCCCTAGGCGCTACAGATGGATGCATTTATACCACTGCTACATGTTATTGCGGGTCGCCTGTTTCAATGTAGATGTATTTGGGGTGATGGTCTCTTGTAATGGCATGCTGATTATCTCGTTTCCTGTGCCGCGGCCGGCCCCTGGTGGGTTGTGGGCAGGCAGCTGTGTTTAACATTCCTTCTCCTTCTTGTACCACGCTGCCGGCCACGAGTTGGTTGTAGGCATAGAGCTGTGTATTACATGTTCATGCTGAATAAAGGTTTTTGAAATCAAAAAAAAAAAAAAAAAAAAAAAAAGAACAAGTGATAAGCGTTTAAACAGCACCAAAATAATTAATGAAGAAATAAGCGAGACACAAAGAAACCTGACAACAATTTCAAAATATAGATAGATTTTTATGTGAATTTTGACACCAAAACAAAAAAGATCCACCAGAGAGTTCCAGAGATACAGAATGTACAAGGTATAATAAATCAACACTTTTCACTTAACTATAAACGAGCATTGGCATATTTTACAAATTTGAGACTTGGATACTTTTTCAGTATCAATGTAGATTCTTAGGGTTAATTTAGGCAACCAACTCCGGCAGTGATCTAGTCAGGGGGGGGGACCAGCAAGCTCTCTAGAAAAAGCAGTCTTTAGTTCACTTCCAGGGTGAGTAGCTCCTTGCCATTGACTTCTGTGGAGTGGTCCTGATGTAAGGAATACTGGACGCTGAATATGCTTAATTATGCTGAAGATGCTGTGCTGTCGACAGCGTCTTCCTGGGGCTGCTCCTCGGTGCACAGGTTTAGTGACACGATCCTGACCACAGAGGTCTATGTCCTCTCAAGCTTGCCAGAGGTCCAGTTATCACTGGGCTACCAGTCGCCCAGTACTGCGGTTTCAGCTGTGTCTTTCTTCTGGCGGTAACTTGCCTTCTTGAAGACCTAGCTGCACTCTGACAACTCTTCTGGGTTCAGCAGACTTGGTGGCAACTTTTGAGCGGCTGGTTTTGGTCCCTTGAGGTACAGGGTGGCGATTTGAAAATCTGGGCTGTCAACTTGCCCCAGCAGGTTTCTTTAGCTGTTGTGGCTCTCTGGTGAGACCAGCAGCTCAGCCAACTGACCCTTGGACTCTCTTGCTTTGCGGGGTTCAGGAGTTGATTTCTCCACAAACAGAACACAGCAGGCACAGTCACCTCTCCTTTGCTAGCCACCAGCTGCAGTCCACTAGTCCTCTTCTCCAGTCGAATGAGATCTGAGTTCTGGGTGCCAGCATTGCTCTTTTTATGCCCACAAAATGCCCTCAGGGGAGGTCGCGGTCATTACTTAATAGGCTACCAGGATTCCTCCTTCCTGATGACTACTTCCTGTAAAGTGTGGCATCTAGCGATTCCAGAAGGCACTATTCTGCCCACTTTCAGGACGGCAAAACCCCTCTCTCAGCTTGTAGATCTCCCTAACCCAACTAAAGGTATGGATACCAAGGGGGCTACGCACCCCAGAAACAAATGGTTTGACAAATGGCTTCCCTTCTCTTGTCTCGAGTGCCAGCCTGTTTACCTAAACAATAGAGCAGCCCCTCTCCACAATGTTGCCCATTTGTCCTTCAAAGGCAGCTTCACCTTTGAAGCTCACCTTTTGGTTAACACCTGAGTGGCTTCCTGCCAGGGAGAGGTAACACATTTCCCCCATGCAGCTTCTATTGTGTCCTTTCCTTGGAGGCATCCACACATCTTCCCAGGAGGGCAGAAGACTGTCTGTGAGAAAAGTCCTTGTGTGCAACCGTAAAGGACCACTGGACACCTAAAGTGGCAACTTCTAAAGTTGCACATTGCCCACCAGTGACCTTAAATTAGATGTAAATAAGATTGAAAGCACTGATTCTTTTGATCCTCATGGTGGCACAACTTGTGCTGCTGTTTTTAACTTAGAGGCCCTATGTATCTCTGACACCATAAACTAGGGACATTCAAGTAAGTAGAGCTAGTCCAGTTGGTTGTAAGCCAATCAAACATGTGCCATTTTAAGGGTCAGAACACATACACCGAGTTATGATTAGCAGGGCTCAAGGCTTTTTCAGAGCCATTACACCAGTGCCTTGTAGTCAAGGTGTGGGCAAAACATCAGGGTGAACCTGCCAAAAGTAGGTTTTTCTTACAGCTGTTTAGCTTCAGGCATTCTTCTGGTAAACTATGCCAGTTAGCCCTGCATCAGGGCTAACTTTCCACCACTATTCAGGACTGGGAGGAGTCTTTTGTGGGCCCACTTTGGTCCTTCATTTTAGTTTCATATTTTACACATTTTAGGTTGCCATTGTTTAAGCAATGTTATCTTTTCTAGTTTTGCTTGCACTACATTATACTTAGACATGTTGCTTGTTTCTAGAAAGCGTTTCTTACTATGTAATCTGTACACTCCGTTCAAGGCTAGGAACACAGAACAAGATATCTTAGTGCTTCCATTGGCCGTTTGCAGACAGCTTACAACATCTAGACATATAATTGTATCAGAGCTGTACCTCTAACAGAGTGTGATTTTTATTATATAAATAGTGCACTCCCCTTTTACGGGAGAGAGGAGCACTCCAGTCATGACTGTCCTGGAATGAATCCTGTGTTTGACTGCTTTGTTGATGCTTAGCTTCCATCATACAGAGAAGGAGTGCCAATTTTGCTTATGGCTGTTTCCCTGGCCACGTTATCCAGGTATGGGGGCTCAGGCTAATCTAAGAGATTATGCATAGGGTACACCCACTATGCTCTCAGAGTAGGGGTAGTGATAGGTAGAAATATATAGAAATCCGGCTGCCGTAGTTGGAATGTTTATTTGTTTGACTGTGTTCGTAATGCTGGTTATATTGCTTTGTTTTATCTGCCTAATAATCCAGTTTATTCTTTCTATGCAAGACTACGATTGTTTCAATAAATGTATTGAAAACTTCAGTCATATCTTTCTTGTTTTTACTATTGGCATGCATAAGTAAACAAAGAAAGGGGTAAGATCAGTTTCCACGATTCCCTAGGGGATCAGTGTCATGTTCGAGGTTGCAAAAATCACCTACCACCTCAGAAGATTAAGGGTTCAGGTGAGGCACTGTGAGTTAGCTAGGAATTGGACTGACATTCTCTGATGGTGTAGATTAGGAGTCGTTCCTCTGGGGGGGGAAAAGAGGGGGGGGAAGAGCGGTTAGTCTCTATATAATGCCCTCACACACCTAGCAAGGTGTCATGCTTCATCATAGGGCTGTGCTCCTCGTCGGGCCGGCGCTGCAATGCCCGACGGGCTCCCGCGAAGGGGCTCTTTATCGGAGTTCTTTTTAAGAGACAGCCGTATGGGTGCGTGGGGGTCAGTGCAACAAGTGTAGTGAGTGGTGGTGTAGTGAGTTAAAATAGGTGTGGTATTACCAGGCAATGTGTCAATTTATTCTGATGGTATACCAGCCTAAGTAAAAATATAAGTGATCCCAAAGGGATTATGATGGTCCCTAGGGAACTCAAACGGTCAACATGTTTCTTGCTCTATGCCCAAAGGGTCGGTGGCAATTCATCAGGACCATTGTGAGAAAGTGCTCAAAGAAAATTGTGAAAACTCTACTACATAATTCGTGATGCAGAAATTATCAATACATCACCATGCAATCCAATGGGGTCCCTAAAGGAAGTGGACCCGTTGTTGCAGTACCTGGAAGAAAAAGGGAGAAGGGGGGGGAGAGAAGGGGGAAGGACAACACAGATGCATGAAACATGATTCACAAAAATTCGGGGCTCCTGGAGGGAACCGTGCGTATGTTGTGGCCGCCAATGGAGGTGCTCACACAGTGACCCAACCAGAGTCATCTCTATATACAAGTGTTTAAATGAACAGTGGAAAGTGCAGCTGCCTGGCGAAATTGAGAGGTGGAACACGTTGTAAAGTGCTGGCACAAAGAGTTGCCAGGTGGTGGGCATGCCTGGCGAAATTGAGAGGTGGAACACGTTGTAAAGTGCTGGCACAAAGAGTTGCCAGGTGGTGGGCATGCTTTGCGCAACTGCAAACGTGTGCCTTCGTGCACACGGAAAACAAATTAGTGCCAAGAGCAACTGGCAAGGGGGGAGCCATAGTGATTATGTCCACTCCTGATTACAGAACAGAATGCCTAAGACAACTAAGTGACACAAGGTACTACCAACAAATCAAAGAAGATCCAACTAACAAACTGGTCATTACTATCAGAACATTAGTGACCAATGCCCTAGCACAGGGCTGGATTTCAAAAAATGAGTCAGAATTCCTGACAAATAAGGATCCTAGGATACCTTATTTTTACACATTACCCAAAATCCACAAAGGTGTCCTACCCCCACCCGGGAGGCCAATTGTGTCAGGCATCAACTCGGTACTGGAACCCCTCTCGCGGTTCTGCGACCACTTTTTACGCCCTCTGGTACAGAAAACACCAACCTTTCTTCTAGATACCAGGGACGTCCTCAATATCATCAAACAAACTAACGAAACGGGCAGTAGAGTGGATGTTTTGGTCACTTTGGATGTAGAGGCCCTCTACACCAACATCCCGCAGAGGGCCACCTTGGATGTGGTGGAAGAGGTACTACGAGCACAAACATGGAACTCACCCACCCCAGTCTCCTTTATTATGGAGTGTGCAGAGATTGCCCTAACCAAAAACTATTTCCAATTCGAAGATCGGATGTATCATCAAGTCCAGGGCACTTCGATGGGGAGCACCTTTGCTCCCAGCCTGGCATGCCTCTACATGGCTCATTTTGAGGCCAACCACATCCTTTGTGAGAATAACATCTACCAGGGTAACATCACCCTTTGGCGGAGGTATATTGACGATATACTGATTTTTTGGAAAGGGGATCCAAACTCCATCCCTTCCTTTGTAACATGGGTCAATTCCCTTAACCCTTACTTGCGTTTCACAGCTAGCTCCTCCATACTTGAACTGCCGTTTTTGGATTTGCTTATTCAAAAAAGCACTACGGGGTTGACCACCAAAACTTATAAAAAGCCAACTGACAGCCATAGTCCACTACTCTTTAGCAGTTTTCACCCCAAGGCTTTACGACAGAACCTGCCTTACGGGCAATACCTCAGATTACGTCGTAATTGTAGTGCACTGGAGGATTTCAAATTGCAGGCACATGAACTCACTGACCACCTAGCCCGCAGAGAATATCCGGCAAATTTAACGCAAATGGCCTACAAAAGGGCGCGCAATACCAACAGGGAGGCCTTGTTGGCATCCACAGAAAGAACGAAAGATGACTTAATCACTTGTGTTAGCACCTTCACTCCAGAATCTAACACCTTCCAAAAAATAATCAAAAGGCATTGGAAACTTCTATCGGTAGGAGGCTGGCAAGCCCCAAAACCACGTTTTGCTTTCAAAAAAACTAACAATTTGAAAACAATGCTCATCAGCACCAGACCAAAACCAGCGCCTCGAGCTGAGCCAAGACTGTGGGGACTTCCGCCGGTGACAGGACACTACCCATGCGGACAATGCACCGCATGTAATCTAACAAAAACAAGTAAATCTGTAACCCTCTCGGAAACTCTGAATTGGCAACAAAGAACCCACACCAATTGTAACACTCGCAACTGCATTTATCTAATCCAGTGCCCTTGTGCGCTAATGTACATTGGTATGACAACACGTCCAATAAAGATCAGGATCTCTGAACATCGAAGTAACATCAGATGCAAAAAGATCAGCACGAAAATGTGCACACATTTCTTGGAAGCTAATCATACTGCCAATGACCTTTCATGGACAGTCCTTCAAGCCTTTCCAACGATCAGCAAGGAAGCCCTCTTCCGCAAAGAACAACAGTGGATTTTTAGAATCTCGAGCCATACCAACGGCCTCAACGATGATATACCGTGGGCCACTCTCAACAACACATGACCTTCTGGTGTCAAGAGTTCTATATTGGACATATCCACTCAAGGCGGTGACTTGGGTTTTGCTAATTATTGCGACAAACAACAGCGATTTTTGGGTTTTCTGAAACCATGTATGGTGGGCCAGGCGGCCTGTAATTCGGTTCCAACCAACCTCCCTTTTTTGACCTGTCAGCTTCTTATGCAAAGAATACACAAAAATCCCCTTTAATAATTACTTTTTTGCCACCATTGTAGCGACAGAATCTATCTCGATGTCTGCCCAGGGGATACTTAACCACTTGTATACAATAATCACTCATTTCCCCCATATACCTTTTCCCTATCACGCTTGAATTCCTTACTGGGCCAGCTGTCCATTCCCCCCACTATGAACAATAAAGTTACTTTTTCACTCCCAACATGGCGGCCGTACTGGGCCAGCTGTCCATTTTCCCCCCACTATGAACAATAAAGTTACTTTTTCACTCCCAACATGGCGGCCGTTAATCGCGGACTAGTTGTGCACTGCAGCCACGTCTGCTCACTTCCGTTATTAACCACACACGCACGGCTGTGCGTCACGGAAGCCTGAGCCGCAGTAGGTATCCGGCAGCGAACGCGCCGACACTTTGTAAGTATGCCTCCATTCCTGGGTCCTTCTACAGCTATCTTCGAATCTCCAGGTACGACTTACTTTCCTTGTTTATAATTTTTTAAGGGCAGGCGCTCCCTGGCCGCCAGGCGAACCCGTACGGAAAGTTAACTCCCAAATAGGGGTGAGTCCATTCTGTACCTCTCGTAAAGTTTGATAGACGCACGAGCAAGTGGCAATCTTCTTTCGTAATAGTTTTTTTGACGTGATTATTGTCCCCCACATCAGCGCTAATATCACCTTGATGGGCATTCCCCTAGACACATATTTCCACGCTTGACCCCCTCGCGGTGGAGCATGTGCAGCCCCCAGCATCTATTTCGCGACGCACTTTCTGCACAGCCTATAGTCACCTCGTAAACTTCCCAACATGAGTACGAGTGTTCAATTTTGTAAGGCGGTCCACCTGACGAAAATACCCCGCCCTACTCCTCCACTTAGGAGCATGTGTACCGCACCAGTTGCTCTTGGCACTAATTTGTTTTCCGTGTGCACGAAGGCACACGTTTGCAGTTGCGCAAAGCATGCCCACCACCTGGCAACTCTTTGTGCCAGCACTTTACAACGTGTTCCACCTCTCAATTTCGCCAGGCATGCCCACCACCTGGCAACTCTTTGTGCCAGCACTTTACAACGTGTTCCACCTCTCAATTTCGCCAGGCAGCTGCACTTTCCACTGTTCATTTAAACACTTGTATATAGAGATGACTCTGGTTGGGTCACTGTGTGAGCACCTCCATTGGCGGCCACAACATACGCACGGTTCCCTCCAGGAGCCCCGAATTTTTGTGAATCATGTTTCATGCATCTGTGTTGTCCTTCCCCCTTCTCTCCCCCCCCTTCTCCCTTTTTCTTCCAGGTACTGCAACAACGGGTCCACTTCCTTTAGGGACCCCATTGGATTGCATGGTGATGTATTGATAATTTCTGCATCACGAATTATGTAGTAGAGTTTTCACAATTTTCTTTGAGCACTTTCTCACAATGGTCCTGATGAATTGCCACCGACCCTTTGGGCATAGAGCAAGAAACATGTTGACCGTTTGAGTTCCCTAGGGACCATCATAATCCCTTTGGGATCACTTATATTTTTACTTAGGCTGGTATACCATCAGAATAAATTGACACATTGCCTGGTAATACCACACCTATTTTAACTCACTACACCACCACTCACTACACTTGTTGCACTGACCCCCACGCACCCATACGGCTGTCTCTTAAAAAGAACTCCGATAAAGAGCCCCTTCGCGGGAGCCCGTCGGGCATTGCAGCGCCGGCCCGACGAGGAGCACAGCCCTATGATGAAGCATGACACCTTGCTAGGTGTGTGAGGGCATTATATAGAGACTAACCGCTCTTCCCCCCCCTCTTTTCCCCCCCCAGAGGAACTGCACCCCTTGGTTTTGGTCTATACTCCTCGGAGCATGGTGCAGGACCTCATTAAAAAAGCTCTTGGTTCCTCCTCCTTTTAGAAGTAGATTAGGAGTCTCCAATGTGTAGCTGAGGAGTAACTAGCAGCTTGCCAACACCATGGAAGTAGCTCCCTGAGGTGCAGCCCAGCACAGTATGTAATTCCGAGGGTCTAACCACATTGAAGAAGACAGCAGCATACATCTTCAGACTGCACACTGGCAATCTGCAGGAGTTTAAATATAATCATCTGACTCCTCTCTCAATGTACAGTCACATGGAGATTTCACATTTTGCAAGCCCCACTCTATCAATCATACAGTGTGTGAAACACACAAGATGTTCTTGGAGTAAAATGAAAAGGGTATATTTGATGGAAAATTGTGTAATTTGAGACAGTGGTATGCTGATGTTTGAAAACAAAGAGAATGAAAATCCAAACCATGTTTAAATTTTAAGCTGCTCTTTCAATGATAATTCACATGTGTTTGAGAGATTTATAGCTGTTAGTATTTATTTTGTGCCAGTGGACACTTGTTGCTGTTATTTCATTAGTCATGTGGAGGCTTTTTATATTGATAACATTTTTCCAAACATTGCTGTTGGTAACTCTGTCTTATGTTTTGGGGTGGTCATTGTTCGACCATAATATATCCTGGTATTCAGAATATTGACAAACACAGCATTGTAAAAGAAAGTATATATAGGTAAGTATAGTTTAATTTGTGATAGATACCTGGGTAGCCAGTACTATGACCCTGCAAGGTGTGCTCACTATTGTGGTCACTACTGTGACAATGATCAAAGTCATTATTTAGCTCTGGACTATTTTCATTGATCACAAGTAGCTCTCACTATAGCAAAGGTTGGAGAGCCCTGGTGGAGATGGACTCAGTCCCTACATTCTGAAGTTCTGTTTTCCTAATACCCAGTCCTACATTTTCTATTGGGAACCTGTGGTGTTAGCAATGAATCCTCCTCAGCTTTACAGGAAGCACCTATTTTTGTCTCGATGTTGTTCAAGCTTGAACATTTAAAAGGATACCCCACTATAGTAAGTCCCTGTCTGAATTCCATCACTCACAATGGCAAATGTAATTAATATTATTGCAAATTTACGACCAGATGTTACAGCACATTCAACATTACATAGTCTACCCAATGGGGGTGGTGATGTTACCTTCTTGATCGAGGCTCATGAAGCTATAGAACAGAAGTCGTTTACCCGCTCATCGCTGTTTTCACCACCATCTCTGCTGCAAGTGGACTCCAGCCCCCATAACCTATTGCGCCCGGAGGCACCACCGCCATCGTTACAGGGGAAGCACCCGGAGGTGCTTAAAATCGGCTCTGGTCTCCCGCAGCACGGGAGCCCACTCGTCGCTGTTTCCACCACCACCACCACCTCTGCTGCAAGGGGACTCAAGCCCCCATAACCTTTTGCGCCCGAAGGTGCCACCGCCATCGTCACAGGGAAGCACCCGGAGGCGCTTTAAACCGGCGCTGGTCTCCTGCGTCATGGGAGCTCGCTCGTCGCTGTTTCCACCACCACCTCTGCTGCAAGGGGACTCCAGCCCCCATAACCTACTGCGCCTGGAGGCGCCACCGCCATCGTCACATGGGAAGCACCCGGAGGTGCTTAAAATCGGCTCGGGTCTCCCGCAGCACGGGAGCCCACTCGTCGCTGTTTCCACCACCACCACCTCTGCTGCAAGGGGACTCCAGCCCCCATAACCTTTTGCGCCCAAAGGTGCCACCGCCATCGTCACAGGGAAGCACCCGGAGGCTCTTTAAACCGGCGCGGGTCTCCTGCGGCATGGGAGTTCGCTCGTCGCTGTTTCCACCACCACCTCTGCTGCAAGGGGACTCCAGCCCCCATAACTTATTGCGCCCAGAGGCGCCACCACCATCGTCACAGGGGTAGAGCCCGGAGGCACTTAAAACCGGCACGGGTATCCCGCGGCGCGGGAGCCGCTCGTCGCTGTTTACACCACCACCTCTGCTGCAAAAGGACTCCAGCCTCCATAACTTACTGCGCCCGGAGGCGCCATCGTCACAGGGGAAGCGCTCGGAGGCGCTTAAATCCGGCGCAGGTCTCCCGCAGCTCGGGAGCCCGCTCATCACTGGTTCCACCACCACCTCTGCTGCAAGGGGACTCCAGCCCCCATAACCTACTGCGCCCGGAGGCGCCATCGCCATCGTCACAGGGGGAGCACCCAGTGGCGCCTAAAACCAGCGAGGGTCGCCCGCGGCGAGGGATGCCGTGGGCAAAGCCCGGGCCGCGGGCAGTCCCGTCTGCGCCCGTCAGCGGCAGGAGGAGGCGGACGGGGCCACCTCCCTTGGTCTTGCTGTAGGACGACCATCCAAAATCAGATAATGGTATTGTATCCCTTTATTTCATGTTTAATCCCCTGTTTTGACGCTGCATAGCTATTTTCATTTACTGTCTGGTACTTAGTCCCGTCCGTTCTTTTTTGTCCTGGTGGGAGTGAGGGTGGAGACAGAGCCTTTGAGCATCTTTTTATAGAAGTGTAGTGGCGGGTCACTATTATTAAATCAAGCAACTAGGGGAATCCGAGGAATATGGGCAAGAGCAAAATCCATGATAAGGTTCAGGGCACGGATAGCTCTAAAAAGAAGCCGTAGTCTCTTGGGCGCTGTTTGCCATGAGACTAGGGACCGTATTGAGACAATATTAACTGAGTGTCAGGAAATAGTAGACACAAACCCATTAAGCTCCCCTGTTCAGGCGGTCAGCACAGCTAAGCCAGCCATAACTATAGATGATGATTCCGCAGCCCCTTTAGACACCTCACCTAACTCAGTACAAGGGGAAAAATCCGGCAAGGTAATTCCACACATGTTCAAACAATGTACTAAAGGGTCGAGCATTGGTTTGAAAAAACGATTTTCCAATCTGGAACCTGACCAGATTAAATCTGTGCAATGTGCCGAGTCAGGTTGGTTCCCTAATATAGCACAAGTTACCCAAATTGAATGCCGAAACAGATTTGATGTCCTTGTCCATGAGGAGGTAGGGTGCTCAGGAGTGGGTCCAGAGATCTCTGGGTGTCCTGTAGTGTCAATGCCCCTGAAGTGCTTGAACTGAAGTCGTTGATTGAGCCACTGTGAGATGAGGTGGCTGCCCTCAGAAGGGAGGTCGCTACTCTAACTGAGGGGGCAGCATGCAGGAAGGAGGTCTATCATGGGCCACTTTTAGCACCCCCTTCAGCAGTACAATTCACAGCTGAGGACAGGGCCTTACTCTTGGGGGTTTGCAGAGCCACAGAATAAATTTACCCTGCACAATACCTTACACCAACCCTCAGACAGCCCCAGGAATCACCATCTAAATATAGATCTGTTGGCAACTAGAAACACACAGTCAGGTACTGTCCATGTCAGGGCCCGATCCAGAGCTATACATAGAGGTGAGGTGACCCTAGATGAAGGCCATACTCTTAGGACAAGGTGCGGGGAGATATGGGAAATGGGGTCAGTAGGGGGTGGTATTTCCACGAGGCAGAGTGTTCAGGATGCCCAAGATGTGGTTTACCTCACTGAAGTGCCCAAACTCACTCTGGTTGGGTCTGAAGATCATGACTCACTTAGAAATAGCCATTTATTGGCTGAGATCCACCCGCCATTGTTACTCGATAATTAGAGATGACATTAAATATGCAGGAAGACTCACCTTACCTGGGGCTGACAGGGACATGATTGAAGTCAGGTTCTTTGATAAGAACATAGTCATTGGATTATTGGCGATAGATTCACGTTCCATTTCCCTGGCCAATTCCTCTATGTCTATTAGGTATAGACACCCCTCAAGGTTGGAGCGAGTGCCCCATAGACTTACCGGGGAAGGATCATGCACCTGTTCATGTGGAACAGGGTTCGGCCTAAGGTGACTACAACCCAGTGAAAGAAATCTAGGTAACCCAGGGCCCTCGTTGAATTTGCCCCCATCAGAAATGTTGATACCTAGAAGTTCAGCATATAATACTGGGCATTACACCGGGCCCCTGACTGTAAATGAAACCACCGGTACATTCCCTATTGGTGGCACGCCAGCAGAAGGTAGGGCCCCTGTTTCTTCTTCTGTAGGTGAGCCCCTGATCACCTATGAAATCTGTGGTATAGCCCCTAAACCCGCAATAGAAGGTGGGGTACCTGCCTCTTCTAACCTAAGGGTTCTAGTTTGGAATGTGGCTGGGATCCTAAAAGTGCAATCAGATCCAGATTGGTGTAGGTTTGTGGACACCTTTGATGCAATCCTGTTTCAGGAAACCTGGAGTTTGATCACCCCTTTTAGAAGAGGGTTCTCTTCCTACGCTATTGAAGCTAGCAGGAAAGAGCAGGGTAGACCCTCGGGGGGCCTAGCAGCCTGGATAAAAGATGCACTGGGGTCCAAAGTTAAGCTTCTTTATGTTGATTCACAGGACATCTTGGCCCTCGAGCTGATCCTGTTCAGTGGCTTGAAGGTCAGAATTTTTAATGTCTACAATAGAGTGGACCGTGCCTCGGAGGAAACAAATACGATTTATATATTAGACCATGCTCTGGTCAAGTACTCCGATAGTGTCCCAGTATTGGTGAGAGGTGATTTTAACTGTACTTTTGAACCCCTTGCTTCTGCCCCTCCAGACCTAACTGAGGACTGGGATCGTGAGTGGTCAATTCCAACCTTAGATCTACCAAAAGTAAGGTGGACGAAGAGAGGAGGCCAGGTGCTTGCCCCTTACTCTACAGCACAATTTAAGAGCAACAAATGGTAGAACTAGGTCGGACCCAAATGGGGAACACACTTTTAATATACCCGGTCACACTAGTAGAAGCGATTATTGTTTAATTACCCCCAATCTTTGGCCCTTAGTGGAAGATATGGTAGTGGTGAAAAAATCAGAGTGTGACCACAACGCCCTTGCTCTTGTCTTTACAAAACTTGGCCCCCAACAGACAGTTATATCTGGGTGCCCTGACTTGTGTGTGCTCTCGGTCACAAACAACCAAAGAGCTGTTGAGTGGGGCTGGGTGGAGGAGCATCCTGCGGCTTTAGAAGCATTGAAGAAAAAAGCAAGGCAGTTGATCAAGGAGCTGGTCAAACTACCTGCCAAGGATGCAGGGGAAAGCCTGGGGCCTGTCACGAGCAGTTCTTTAGCGAGATTAGGAACACACTTAGTCGGCCACCCATAGTGCGAGGGAAGGGTGGACAATATAAAGACCCGCTGCAAGAATCCAAGAGTCATTGGCATAACCAGGATTGCAGGAAGGCTAAGGGGGCGCTTATAGGTGCATTAAAACGTAGGGTATGTGCGGGGATTGCATCCTGTAAAGCTGAGTATAAAACGGCCATTGGCAGAGCTAAAAAGGAGTGGGAGGGTTCTCTCTGGGCTTCCTTACATACTGCACTGATTGATAAAGACCCAAGGCCTTGTGGAGACAGGCAGTATACTGGCTAAAGTGGACAAGGCAAACCCTGGAAGACACTGTTCAGCCCGAAGAGTGGGTTGCTTATTTTGGCCTTCTTTATGGTAATGGTACAAATGAAGGTAGTGAGACTAGTAAGATGATGGTTGAGTCTCCGGGAGGGGAAGGTGAAACTTTGATCATCTCCATGGAGGAAACTCAAATAGTAATCTCATCTTGTGTCCCAGAGCGAGCCCCGGGTCCAGACAGAATACCTAATGACCTGTACAGAGAGGATAAAATGCTCTGGGGTTCGTACATAATCTTGGTAACGAATTTGATCTTGTCTGGTGCCCCTATTTCATCATCATGGCAGATTGCAGAAATAGTGCCCATTTACAAAAAAGGGGATAGATCCAAGCCGATGAGTTATACGCCGATAAGCCTCATAGACTCCCTTTAAAAACATTTTTGTAAACAGGTCTTAGGAAGGCTACAGGACTGGATGATGGAGTCCTAAATCCTGAGTGATTACCAGACGGGGTTTTGTACGAAAGTAAGTCCCCTGGATCAGGTCTTCCGTCTTATCTGCATTTGCTGGAAGGAAGTAGTCGTTAAGGGGGGCAAACTATATGCGTTCTTCTTCCCGGATTGTGGGCACGGAGGTTTGAAATGTGAGCGTTGACTATAACGCGTACTAAAATACATTATATTAGACTCATCTTTCCTTGGTTATTATTGGATGACCTTCATTCTGGATATTACTAGTAAAACCTTATTGAAATCGGTACTTCACTATGCCCTGATGAAGTTCCATTAAAAGGAACGAAACGCGTTGGCTGTTGTCCTATGTGTTCCCAAATTTTATATGAAGAAGAATAAAAAGGATTATTTTTTAATAAGTTTATGTCTATGGATTCGTTACTTCTTTCCTGGTGCCGCCACCATTTTTCTTCAAATATATGTGGCATCCGTCGATTTGCACACTGCATTCGAACTAGTCCCCTGGGATAGGATTCGGCGGGTCGTAAAAGAGATGGGCCTCCCTGCTAATCTTTTAAATATTCTAATTAGACTCCATCCAACACAGCACAGGTTAGGTGGGGTGCGAACAACCAAGTAACAGAAACTTTCCCTGTCCAAGGTGGAGTGAGGCAGGGTTGTGTGTTGTCGCCCACCCTTTTTACTCTTTTCATTAATGGAGTTGTTGATTATGTAGACAGGGACGGCAGTGATGCCCCTAAAATTGGTGTTAGAAGAGTGCCTGCATTGTTGTTTGCTGACAACATGCTTCTAATATCGAAATCGCTGCACGGTCTCCAACAGCTCCTGAACGATTTTATAAGGTTTTGTGACGACAGGGCTTGATTTTAAAAGAGACAAAAAACAAGTACATTTATTTATTTATTTAGTTATCGGATTTGTATGGCGCATAGCTGCCCCAGCGCGACCAAAGACAGTGAGGCTGGCTGGCGGGAAAGTAGTTATACGTGAGTCAGGAAAAGCCAGGTCTTGATAGCTTTTCGGAAAACCAAATGACTCTGGATCTCTCTGATCGAAAAAGGAAGCAGATTCCAGAGTTGCGCCGCAAGACAACGGAACGAGCGGCCCCCAGCTCTCGCTCTCACCACACGGGGGACACTTGCTAACGCCTGGTCGGCCGATCTAAGAGACCGCCGCGGCACATAAAACTGAAGCAGATTAGACAGACCGAAGGGAGCCTGTCGAGTAAGAATCCTATGCGAAACGCACAGAGTTTTAAACTGGATTCGTTTCTCAACAGGCAACCAATGTAACTTGGGCAGGACATGGGAAACAGAAACAGATCTCGGCAGTGCCATCAGAATGCGTGCCGCCGCATTCTGGATCCTCTGCAATCGCTTAACACAAGACTTGTTGGCCCCAAGATACAATGAGTTACCATAATCCAGCCTAGACAGAATTGTCGCCTGGATAATGGTCTGACATACCCTAGGGGGGAAAAAACAGAGTAAAGGCTTCAGGCCACGCAGTAGGCCAAAACATGTCCCAGCCACGGCTTTAGCTTGTGTGTCAAACGTAAGCCCGTTGTCGACCCAGACCCCCAAGTTCTTGACTGCCTCTTTAGGCACAGGGGACGGTTTAAGGCTGTCTGGCCAACACTGCTCGGACCACAGGTCTCGGTCTTTCCCAAATAACAGCACCTCGGATTTACTGGCATTCAGTTGCAGGCAATTAGTTGCCATCCAGCCTGCAACTTCTACCAGATCCTCCTTAAACCTTCCTAGGCTGACATTGTTTTCCTTAGAGAAAGCGATCACCAATTGGGTGTCATCGGCGTATGACACCAATGACAATCCTCTCCGCCTAGCCACCTGTGCAAGAGGTTGCATATAAATGTTAAACAGAAGAGGGCTCAGGATGAAACCTGAGGCACCCCCTGTTGTAAAGCACACTTCTGAGATTGAAATGCTGGCACCCAAATCTGGAAAGATCTTCCCGTCAGGAAGGCTCAGCACCAATCCAAGGCCCGATCCCTCACTCCGATGTCATGCAAACGCTTCAACAGAATTTTGTGGGAAACGGTGTCAAAAGCGGCACTTAGATCTAAAAGAACTAAGGCCGCAGAATCACCTACGTCCAAAATCCCTCGGATTTCCACCGTCACAGCCAACAGAGCGGACTCTGTGCCATGGAGAGCTCTAAAACCATTCTGTGAAGGGTCAAGAATTGCATTCTGCACAGTAAACTCAGTGAGAATAGTATGCACGTGCAATTCCACCATCTTTGCCAAAAAAGGAAGTTGTGAGATAGGGCGATAATTGCCTGGCTCACCCGGATCCAGAGATGGTTTCGTTAGCAGGGGAGTGACTTTCGCATGTTTCCATGATGCTGGTACTGTAGCTGAGGCCAGGGAGAGATTGACCAGTTCCAAGCATACTGGCGTAATCGTGGGAAGAACCTGACAGAAAAGGTTAGGTGTCAATGGATCAATTGGTAAACCTGATTTAATTTTCCTGCAAAGGATCTCAAGATCTATGAGAGATAGCAAAAGAAACGATAGCAGGCTATTTGTTCCTTGGGAGACCGGGACGCCATGCCCGATCTTACTGCCAGAACTGACCACAGGGGGGAGACTTTGATATATCTTCTCAACCTTGTTGACAAAATACTTGGCCAGGTCATTGCACTGACTATTAGATGAAATAGGAGAGATCCCGGACACACCACCATTCATCATATTCTTGAGCAGGGAGAAGATTGTCTTGGATGGATGAGAACTAACTAGGATTTTATTACCGACATACTCAGCCCTAGCTCTCCGAGTTAATTTATGATAGTGTTTGATAGCAGCCCGATAGTTGGTTTTCTCTGTTACATCGTACGAGCACCTCCACACTCGCTCAAGCTGTTTGCAGTGTTTTTTGGCTTTGGACAGAAACTCGTTGAACCAAGGTTTAGACTGGCCATGATTTTTCCTGCCCAGCTTAGCCGGGATGCAACTATCCAGGCCTGATATCACCCAATCATGGACTAGCGTATCAGCAGCCTCTATATCCTGTGGCAGTTGTGGCCTGTGGCTAGACCAGTAAGCGGACAAACCACTGCTGTCTAACTTATGCCATGGTCGTTTCAAAACAGAGGTCGAGCCATACTCTCTCGGCTGACCCCGCCACCGCAGTGCGAAGACAACCAAAAAATGATCTGTCCAACACTGTGGAACCGGAGGATGAACCTTCAGCAGAGCGAGGTTTGAGAATAAAGGATCTAGTAAATGCCCAGCGGCATGCGTGTGCTCGCGCACCCACTGGGTCAATTGGAGAGCCTCTAGGTCAGCCAGAAAACTTGCAATCTCTGTCTTCCCAGTGTTTTCACAATGAAGATTCAGATCCCCTATAATGCTGAAATTCGCAGCTTGACTAGCGAACGACATGGCTTTGTTCACTAGGTCTTCCCTAAAAGCTCCTGACGGCCCAGGAGGGTGATAGATATGAAAGCCTGAAATAGTAAGGTTGGGATTTAGCGTAATTTTCAATAGAGCACTTTCGCAGTCCGTCACGTTTTCCCTAATAAAACTGCAAGAGTAGACGTCTTTCAGAATAGTTGCAATCCCGCACCCCCGTTTCCCCAGTCTATTTAGACTCTTCATAACAAATCCAGAAGGGAGAGCCAACCAAGATTCTGCAATGGAATCTTGAGTAAGCCATGTCTCCTTTAAAAAAAGGACATCAGGGGATTCATCCTCCAAAAGGTCGAAGACCTCAGCATGATGTTTAGCCAGGGATCGACAGTTCAGGCTCATAAACCTGAACTCCGTGTGGTCAGGAGGGCAGGGCTCCAACGCCTCCCCCATGAGTTGAAACGAACAGATTTTGCATTTAACAGGGCCATCTAGTGGATGCCATGGTAAAGAAGGGCATTTGAACTGCATCCCTACTAACTCAGGACGCAAGTAGCTCCGGAGTGTAATAGGAGAAAGGGCAAGGGGTGTGGCAACAGGCGACGGCCTGGCGAGGCCGGGCGCAGACGGGCTTGACTGAGGCGTGCCGTCGGCGTGCGCGCTGTGCGGTTGCGTCAGTGCCCCCATAAGTACCGTTCAATCCTTCAGCCACTAGAGCGCTAGCCGCGATTCACCCCCAAGATGGCGGTCGTGCCTCCCAACTCCGCCCGAGTCTGGCCCACGAACCAGCTTCCCCCTTCACTCCTTGGCGCTACCACCACAAGCGAGACACCCCTGCAATGCCCCCCCAATACACAGCAGGAGAAAAGCAATCAGGTAAGGAGAGTGGTTTTCAGTCGCTATTAAAACAACATAAAATACAGAATAAAAGAATGTACATCTGCTTTTACATACGCGCTCAGCAGTAAAAATGCGCTGCACTGACTCCCGGCTCACGCCTCAAGAGTCTTTAGATCTGCGCGGTCGCGTCAGTGCCCCCCTAAGTACCGTTCAATCCTTCAGCCACAAGAGCGCTAGCCGCGATTCACCCCCTAGATGGCGGTCACGCCTCCCAACTCTGCCCGAGTCTGGCCCACGAACCAGCTTCCCCCTTCACTCCTTGGCGCTACCACCACAAGCGAGACACCCCTGCAATGCCCCCCCCAATACACAGCAGGGGAAAAGCAATTAGGTAAGGAGAGTGGTTTTCAGTCGCTATTAAAACAACATAAAATACAGAATAAAATAATGTACATCTGCTTTTACATACGCGCTCAGCAGTAAAAATGCGCTGCACTGACTCCCGGCTCACGCCTCAAGAGTCTTTAGATTCTTAATAGAGGGAAAAATAAACCAACAACTAGATCCCTGTGGGCTGGTAGCACCAAGTTGGAGCAAGTAGAATTCTTTGGTTACTGGGGCATCCGCCTGACTCCATCGACCGACTGGGGGGCACATATGGAAAAAGCAAAGTTACAATTAATCTACCAATGTGCCCACATCAGCAAAATACATAGGAAGGCGGTATTCCGTCAAATTGACCCAGCCCTTGAAATCTACAATACCAAGGATTTGGGAGGAGTTCTTTATGGTGCTGTGCCGTGGGGCACGGGCAATCAGTCCCCTCTTACAATTGTTGAAAACCGCTTCCTAAGATCGCTGGTCGATCTTTCTGTTAGTTCCCCTTTGAAACCTCTGTACTTGGACCTTGCCCATAGACAGCTGCAACACAAGTTGGACTGTAAGTTGCTAATGTTCTGGTTTAGGCTATGGACAGTGGAAGAGCTGGAAACTTATCGAGAGACTCTGAAGGTTCTGCTGAAATTGTCCAAGGCATCATCGATTAGGTGGTTCATCTCCTTACGCGAATTACTGGGGAGGCTGGGGATGGAGACCTTCTGGATTAACCCGGAAAGTATGGTGCAAATCTTGAGTGTGAAGCTGAAAGATTTGTATTGGGAAAACACACTGGCAATGGCCTTGGCAGAACCAGCGAATAGTTTGACAAAAAACTTTCTGCTTTTTAAATCCGTCCAATTTTTTAGTCAATTATAGATGAAATCATTCCAACATTGGCACGCAAACTTATTTTACCGTTCCGTTATAAGACTTTGCCCACCAGATTATTTTGCTTTAAGGGGCGTTCTAGTGCTTCTTTTCGCCCAGAATCAATTGTCCATTTACTTTTCTTTTGCCCCCATTATTTATCACTGAGGAAAAAATGATTTTTCCATTGTGTAGACTTGTTGGCCCGGGACATTATCTTGAGGTAATGAGAACATTATGCATTGATAACCGTAGACCAATGGTTTTTGGCCTCTCAAGATTCTGGTACGCACTGTGGATCAGGCGTGGGAAGCTACTTGCATGAAGCACTTTATTCTTCTAGAAACTGCTGCATTTTGCTCTTTGCACATCTACCTAATGAAATAGTTTTTAATGTATTTATTCTAAAATGTTTATATTCCTGCTTTTATACTTGTGCTGTGTACGTTTTAGGATCCTGGTGATCGTATTAAAGTTTTGATGATGATGATGATGAAGTTGTTTACTCATAGGTCACTTTTCCAACAATAGTTGCTAACTCACAAACATTTCACAAATAAACTTAACCTGCCGTACCAGGCCAATACAGAGCTTATATTGACTTAGAAGTACCATTAACATTTCAAGAACACACATATTGGTTCCAAGGTGCCCTACCGCATTTATTACACAACATTCACATTTATTACTCAGCATAATGGTGCTACATGGCTAGTCTTAGCCGGCTATACACTGTACCCAAATTTAGGACCTCTAAATGCTGGCAAATTACGCACTTTCTATAATGGTCTAATTAAACTATACAGACGTTTAACACAGTTTGTTATGCACACAATCACAACTGCGCCAGCAAGGTCTGTTTAAGCTGCCCAGCCACAGTTACCTGTGCTTACAATTAGTCCTGTTACTATCAATGCTATTATGGGCAAAATTCCCACCAGACGGGAGGAAATTCAGTTTTGGATTGCACAAAAAACAAATCCCATTGAAGCAGTATTTTCCTATATGAGACTGCAGGATAAACATAGAATTCTGAATATGTCCTTGCCACTTTGGTTGGTTACCCCCATTGGGGACTGAGCAACTATGGGGTAAAGTCTTTGCTGCAAACTATACCATAATTCATGGTACAACATCACTTGCTTTTTTGCCTGAAGTGCTAAAACAGATTCAAAACAAATACAGGGCTGCTTCTGCCCTGGATTTGAGGATGACATTAATTGGCAACTTTGCTCCAGTATCCTCAATCATATTAAGCAATATTAAAGGGGAAGCAGCAGCACTGGTGATACGCCAATACCTTGTGCAAGTTGCAGTGGTAGACTACGATCGCAAGTTACAAAACATTATTGCGGACACTTATACATCTACAGGTCGAGAGAATTTTGGGGCTAGACCAATTAAGCCACACCTTAAAGGTAGTTTTGAAAAGGACACTACCAAACAAGCTCCAGAGTCTTCTAAAAAGCGGCTGGGACAAACAAAAAAATAAAAAGTAAGGGTGGACCTCCGCAACCGGAGACCTCTGATGAACTTTATCATTTACATAACCGTGATACTATAAAACAGCCTGATAGGTATCAGTACACTGATACATGTCCTTCTCGTTCTTTTCAGGATTCATCAGACAAACAATCTGAAACGGGGGCAATCAGAGCACAGACAAGAAGAGTATGTAAAACCAAAAAAGGACTCCCAGCGCTTGTCTGATGTCATCATGAAAAAGGAAGAGAAACATCCACAACAAAAACCCAAATTTAAAAAGAAAGTTGAGAGAATTTTAGCTACATATGCCACACAAATGGAGTACTCTCCTTTCTTTACAAGACCTGGGCAGTGACTCTGCTAGGCCACGCAGCAGAGGTCAATATAGTTTGCCAGAATCTTCAAGAGTTCTGGATGAAAAAGCAACTAATAATTTCATTGAAGTCAAAATCCCTGATTAGCGAGTCAGTCCTCCAGGCAAGTCTTATAAATTAAACATCCAACTTGAGGGTGTGTGACGTGGAAGTGGATCCACATGATAACGTACCTTGGCTTTACCCCTTTGAATCAGCTACAAACAATGTGCCTCTCGTTCCTTCACAGGAAGGGCTTTATACCTCCAATTCTACCTCTATGGACGCTGAAGGGGCGGGGCTAAGTCAATGGTTGCAGATGACAAGACTCGTCAACCAGGAAGACGCGTTATTGATGCATGGAACGGATATACATGGGGAAATGCCCATGGAAGGTTGTCGCACGAACACTGAAACACTGCCCGGAGATGGAGTGCTGCTTAGCATACCTGGACCACCGAAGGATGCTGCCTGCTCTCTGCAATGGCAGGATGCCACGTACCCGCGGCAGAAGAAGCCAGCGAGGAGGCAGGAGGAGAAGTACTGCAACAACATGCAGATGGTCCCAGCCACTCTCCCGGAGGCATGTGGCTATCACAGGTGCGTGCCTGGCTCTTGGTAGGAAAGAGGAAAAGGACACGGGGCACCACCAACAGGTTGAAAGAAGGAGGGTTTTATTGTGTTTCAAACCTGCCCACTTTGTTGGGTTACTTGTTCCCCCCCCCCAATCCCTTAGACACTAATATACGCAAGGAACGGAGAGTATTTCTACCTCAATGTGATAGCAACAAATGCATGGAATGAGAACAGTAATTCCCCTTATTAACTATTCCGGGTGTTAATAATTGGTGGAGGATTCTCCAACTCATTTGTTAGCCGGAGGCATCGGAGACACTCTCCCGTAAAAGCTGACAGGGTAACACTTAGTTATAACATTCTGTTGGTAGAGGTTGATTGACCACCGGAGTTTGTAAGAACAGTCCTTCAAGGAGAAAAGGTGATTTTACCATCTTTCTTTGTGCTTTTCCCTGAAGAGGTTAAAAAAGCATATGCCGCAGAATGGGCTCATGCACAAGCTCCTGCATTATACCGCTACCATGTAGGCTGGGATAAGGACTCGCCTTATCATAGTATACTCATAAGGTCCACCTTGCAAGTGCAACCAAAATACTCAATTGAACATGAAGCAAAAGCTCCTGTGAGAGAACTTTCATTACAAGACTGGAGACTACCATTATGTAATAACCTTTTATTGCTGCCCTTTATATATACAGCCCTTTAAAGAACATAAAATACATTATAAACAAAACATTTCATTTTTAGAACATTTTAAGACAGTATAGAACTCCACGTCACTAAGCATAGTCCTCTTCTATTCGCTGCTTCTTGACAAGAGAAGCACTATGACGTTACATATGCTTTGGTTTACTATGTTTGGTTAATGTTTATAACGTTACAGGTTTGGAGGCACCCTTACTTTCTTCAGGTAGGACAGTGTCTCTTGTCACCCTTCCAATTTATGACTGGGTTTCTTTGTGTCTCTATGTGTTCTTTTGGATTAGAATATGCTGTGGCATCCCCTTACTATCGAGGGGCTTGACAGCTTAGGTGGGCTCTTGAGTTTCCAATTGTTGCACAGGTCCGGGGCACACCCTGCATCCTGCGAAGCTTTGCTCCGGGCCGCTTGTCTTTTAAAAGATGCACGGGCTCTCTGGCATTGGAGACAGTCCCGTATTTTGTGAAGAGCGCATCTGCCTGACATATTGCAGGCATCAGAGACTCTCCCCAATTTTGGGATGAGCACCTCTGCCTTCATCGGACGGCTGTCTCTTCCTGACGTCATTTGGGCACAGCGAGTTCTCAATGAAGGTTAAAAGAAGACTCAGCATATCTGTGTCCATTTTCACGTGGGCTGTAAGCCCTCTTTGTATATAGCAACGTGGTCTCATGTCAATGGTTGCCATTTCGGAGCGAACTGGTAGGGAGCACTTGAGGGAGCATTTATTTAATACCCATTATATTTTTAAAAAAGAAAGAAAAAAAGGGACAGAGGAGCAAGCCTAGTTCACTTTAGCTCACTAACTTATTAAAAGAATTGTGAAGCAGTTAGTGCCCATATGTCTGATGAGGCCGGTAAGCAGGGGACCCCTGACCCTGCCCTCGGTGAGGATACTTTCAGAAGAGTTTTCAACAGGAAGTTCATATCTTCCCTGAAGGAGGCGGTGGAAGCCGTTTTTTCAAAAAGAATAAGGGATTTACCCTTTAAGGAAGACTTACTCTTTCAGAGGAGGGCATCCCTTCATTAGTTCAGAAAGGAGGTAAGGCAACTAAAATGTCTAAACACCTCACGAGTCGGGAACACACATTGGGTAGCCTGAGTGCTACAAAAGACCGAGGTGTCCATGGCGGCACAATTAGCAGGAGTGAACATGTTGGTGCAATTGATATAGGTGACCCTCGCGGCACAAATAGAAGGAGTGGCCTTCATTGCACTAGAGACAGAAGTATTCATACTGATGATGATTAATCATGTGGCAATGAGGTAGAGTACGAGTATGTCTTAGATCCTCAGGAAACGTTGGAAACTGATTTCCTCGATGAAGATTTGGACCAGCCTTCAACTTCGAAGTCTATCAAGGACCTCTTGGGTGTGGGAATGTTCAACCCTACCCACATTATTGCACCCAAGGGGCTCAGACTGGTGGCCTATGGACCATGTGACCTCCTTTATTAAATTCCGGATCCATAAGTCTCTCGATAAGGAAACGCTAAACCTGATGAAAGCTAAGGAGACTTGGAATCTGGTGGAAGCGGAATGTCCCAGACCATTTGTGGATAATTAATCAGGAATAGCACCTAATCTCGACCCAGAGCTATTGACCTTCCTTTTTAGTCAATTAAAGATTCAAGGAAAGGCCTGAAGCACTGCCTCAAGCAGTGCCAAGAAAAAATATTAGATATTTTGGGTCCATTGGCCAGGATCCTGGATAGGGCAGAGTAAGCCTCCTTTTAGGGTATACCCATAGATGTTGAACTACTCCGGGGCTGGAGCCAGTGGGATTTATACCGCTTGGCAATGCCAATGCCGGGTTAATTGCAGAGAGAAGAAGAGCTATTCTGATGAGGATCAACCCAAAATTGGGCGGTCTTGCCAACAAAGAAATGCCAGAGTTAATGGAGGACGGCCAGGGTGTTGGTAAAACTGTGATTCACGCTACCCTTGTAATGACCCAATGTAGTTATGGTACGTGCCTCACAAATGGCTGCACCCAAAAGCCTTTGGGAAAAGGTAATGCCGGTAGTTGGTGGAGGTTTGTACCCTTTAATCTTGATATGACTGTGGAGAATATTATCCAATGATTGTGTTCAACAGTTGTTGGTACTTTTTTTATTTTCTTAGTTGCACATAATAATTTGGGAAAAAGACAAAACAGCCTCCTTTTAGGGTATGCCCATAGATGTTGAACCAGTGGGATTTATACCCGCTTGGCAATGCCAATGCCGTGTTAATTTTAGAGAGAACAAGAGCTATTCTGATGAGGATCAACCCAAAGTTGGGGGGTCTTGCCAACAAAGAAATGCCAAGGACCTGAATGGCCTTCTCTTTGGGGAAAAGTTATATTAAAACTCTAGGGAAATACGTCTCAACGTTTAATGCCTTGAGTAAGGCCCATTTCAACATGAGACAATTGTTCAATATTTTAATTTTTAGAAAGGTCTGACAGGAGGGGCCTGGCTGTTAGCCGTGAGCTACAAAGGCCCCAGTATTACCATCAAGAACAGCAGGGATACGGAAGGAATTTCCATGCAAGCAGTAGCTTCTTCCTGCAAAGAGGACGAACCCCTCTCTCACGAAGCAGCAGGAGCAGATTCCAGGGAGCTGGAGATCAAGGTAAGCTTCAACCCTCTAATTGGTTATTCCCACACAAAGGTAGGGGGAAGGTTACGTTTTTTCACCCAAAATTGGGCTGCCATAACCAAGGATTCTTAGATGTTACAAACCGTGAGGGGTTTTAAAATAGAATTTTGCCAGGTCCCTTACCAAAGATGTCAGCCAAGGGAGTTCTCCTTAGATCGGGAAGAAATTACACTGATAGATACAGAAGTCACCCACATGTTGCTCAAAGGGGAAATTTGCAAGGCCTTTGACTCAGAAAAGGGTTTTATATGTACTGTCTTCCTAGTGAAGAAGAAAGACAAGGGTTGGCGACCCGTGATAAACTTGAAGGAACTAAACAGGTTTTTGTTTTACGGGTACTTAAAAATGGAAGGGATCCATCTTCTGCAGACATTTTACAAGAAAAAGACTGGATGGGGAAGTTGGATCTGAAAGACGCCTACTTCACAATTTCCATGGATCTAGATTCACAGAGGTGTTTATGGTTCAGTTGGAGAAGTATTTTTACCAGTTCTCCTGTCATCCGCCCCTTCGTGCTTCACCAATGTACTGTGCCTTGTTGTAGCTTTCTTGAGAAAGAGGAGATTGCGTTTATTAATTTATCTAGACGACATGTTACTGATGTCTCAGGATCAGGGGGAATCGCTGAAGCACATTAAGTGGTCAACGAATCTCTAGGAGGCCTTGGGGGTCATTATCAATGTGGAGAAGTCAATCATGACTCTTACACAGAATTTGGAATTTCTGGGATTTGAAGTGGATACCAATCTGGCCCAGCTTTTTCTACCTCAGAAAAAATTAACAAAGATCAAGAAGGCAGGTAGCTCTCATTCTAGCGAAGTATGTGGTTACTTTGAGGGATCTAGCAAGACTGGTAGGTAGGACTTTTGTCTTCCTCTACTCAGGCGGGTTCCCCAGGCCCTTTGCATTACAGGGCTCATCAGAGACTGAAATTGCTGGGTTTGAGGAAAGATCTTTGGTATGCAGATGTAATTCCCCTGTCTCAGGAGGCTTGAAAGGACTTACAATGGTGGTTGAACAACCTAGAGAGCTGGAAAGGCAAAGAAATATTTGTGAATGTTCCAAAATTTATTGTACAGTCCGATGCAAGCAACCTTGGTTGGGGTGCAAGGTTAGGAGGGATAGAAACTGGAGGGAAATGGTTCAGGGAGGAGCTATCCTTACACATAAACTGTTTGGAGATGTTAGCAGGGCTGAAAACTTTGAGTTTGTGGTCTATTTTTGCAAACAGTGTGGTACTGATCCGGATGGACAATTTCGTGGCTGTATCCTATATCAACGGTCGAGGGGTAGAAAGATCAAAACAACTTGGCGATCTAGCCAGGGAAATTTGGTATATTTGTTGGGATCAGAAAATTGTCTTGAAGGCAGAGTTTATCCCAGATTATCAGAACAAGAGAGCAGACTGGAATTTAAGATTTTTGCAGGACACCAGCGACTGCTTTGATACAGGCTAGGAACGGAGAGAATTGCTACGCGTTCCCTCCATTTGCACCAATCAATAGGGTGTTATTAAAGGTCCAGAGGGAGCGATGCCCGCAAGTTGGGTCCCTTGGAGTAATGGAACTAGCAGTAGAGGTTCCCCGTGTGGTACCAGGGAGTCTAGGCTTTTTTGAAGGGAAGGAAGGAGTGGCGCATCCATCAGTATTAGAAGACCTTCTTGTTTGGAGGATTTCAGGAGATTATGTAGATAATCTAGGCTTTTGGGAGAGGCTAAGAATCTATTGGCTGAATCATGGTCTCCAGGTACCTGGAAAAGATCCACAGGAGTATGGAGAAAATGGTGTTGTTGGTGCTTGGAGAGGAATTTGGATCATGTGGAGGCTCCTGCAGTAGAAGTGACAAACTACATTGCTGAGTTGTTCAAATAAGGCCTTTCCTATGTAATTGTTACAGATCTGGTGTTTCAGCCGAACATTCATTGGTAAATGACTTTGCTGTTGGCATCGATCCTTTGGTCCGCAGAGCGATGAAGGGGATAAGACTTAGGGAAACCTCTAGGGCTAAATATGATTCCCTGTGGAATGTTAATCTAGTTTTGACCCTTTTGTCTCCTGCCCTGATAATACCTTTCTTTCTTTTAGACAAATATTGAGGAAGTTAGCAGCTTGGCTCTGTCTTATCTCTTTCAGAAGAGTCCCAGGTGTTAGACATTTGCAAAAGGTTTTATTCCCTGAATGGGGTCCACTTTGAGATTTGGAAAAGCACTAAAACCATGTCATATTTTATCCCTTTTCAATTGTGTGTAGTGACTTGCATGAGAATTTATGAACAGAGAATGCTGAAATTTAGACCAGATGGTGAGGATCAGTTATTAATTTCCTATGGAAAACCCTATAGGGCAGTTTCCACAGCTATTGTATCAAGGTAGGTGAGACCAGTAATGGCTGAGGAAGGAATTGATTTGTCCAAGTTCCAGACTCATTTTTCTATGGGTACAATATCCAGAAAGGTGTTTGGGCAGGTGGTATACTTGTAGACATTCTGAAAGCAGCAAACTGGTCAAGTACTAGTGGTTTGCAAGCTTTTATCTTAAACCACTGGAGCATGCGAGAAGTGTGGCGCTGGGGAGCTTTAAATATGCATAATGGTGGCCTCAGGTCTTGTAATGAAATGGTGATTCTCCTATTAACATTCAGAGAGAATCGTGATTTCATTAAAGACAATAGAGGCTAACAGCCCGCCCACCACTCCCAATTAGGTTAGTTTCATTTGTGTAATTGATGTTGTTCACTATGATTTTTTGTGATTATATCATTAACTTGATTTTTCTTTACAGCTGTAAATTATTATTTACTTCAGTTGGAACTTTGTTGTGGTATCACTTGATTTCTTCTTTCTACAAGATAACTCTTTGCAGTAAGAATATTTTCCAGTTAAGCCAAAGAGCATCTTTTGTTTTTGTCACAACCTAAAAGACGACTATGCTTAGTGATGTGGAGTCATGACTGTCCGGAACGAATCCTGTGTTCGACATGCAGCTCTGCTGAAGCTGATCTTCTATTGTGCAGAGAAAGATTGCCAGTCCCACTTCAGGCAGATTGCCTAGTCAAGTTATCCTGGATTAGGGGCTCAGGCTGACCTAAGAGATCGGGCAGAGGGTAACCCACTATGCTCTTTGAGTAAGGTTTGTGATAGAAATATATAGAAATCAGAGTGTGTTCATAATGCTGGTTACTTTGGTTTGTTATATCTGCCTAATAATCACAGCTCATTCTTTCTATGCAAGATAGATTACCGTTGTTTCAATAAATGTATTAAAAACTTTATTTGCATCTTTCTTGTGTTTACCATGGGCATGCATAAGTAAACAACAAAAGGGGTAAGATCTGTTGCAACGATTCCCTCCGGGATCAGAGTGTCATGTTCGAAGTGGCCAAAATCACCTACCACCGAGGAAGGTTAGGGGTTCATGTGAGGCGCTGTGAGCTAGCTAGGAATTGTGCCAATATTCCCTGATGGTGTGGATAGATTCAGTCCCTACATTCTGAATTTCCGTCGTCCTAATATTCAGTCCTTCCTTTTTAGTGGGAACCATATAACTAGTCGATCTATGATCTAAATTGGTGGCTGACCGATTACAATCTGTCCAGTGGCAGGTCAATCTCCCTTTTCCACCCAAAGCTAAGAGTGGTGACAGAGTCAACTCTGCTGAATTGCGGGATGATTTGGGGAAGTTGGAGACCAGGGGCTTTTGGTCTCCTGGGGAGTGTCGGGTAAACATCATCTTGTTGGAGCAATGAGCCATTCATCTGTTCCGAAATGGATCAAGGGATACCACTATCATTCCTAATTCGATATCTGTAGAAGAGCAAGAACGACTGACTCCAAGTCATCCTGATGGCCTCAGACTGAACCAGGGGATTGTGGTATTTGGAATTCCTGGGCATGCGCATCTGTCTTCTGATCAGGCTACCTCTTTGGGTTAACCTCCTGACTCAGCAGTGATGGGTTATGTCATATGTTACTATGACAATGTTGTCATTCTGTTCCGAGAATATTGAGTGGGGAGAATTCCAAGGTGGTCAGTTGCATTCCGACTGTCTGCGGAAGATCACGCTCAGGTTGTGTGCTATAATAATGCTCATCATCACATGAATATTGCCGTGTTAGACCTCCTTTACAACATGAGGCAGGGTTCTCCACCTGAATCTAAAAATTGCACATCCATGTTTTGACATTGAGCTGCACCAATTGACTGCTTTAGATTTACCACATGAAGTAGTGTGTGTCATCCTCGTCGCCAGATGAGCATCCATGAAATCCATTTATGCTGCACGCTGGGACAAATATGTAATCTGGTGTCTTGCACAAGACACTGACCCCTTACAGGTTAATCTATTGTTCTTTTATTAGTTATGTCTTTAGCCAAGCAAGGTTTTGCAGTGTGTACTGGAAAAGGTTATTTGGCACCCCTTTCAGACTTTCTACATTTGCCAGACCAACTGTCCTTGTTTACATCACCTGTTGTGTTGAGATTTATTAAAGGTGTTACCTCACAATCCATTTGTGATTACACAGTGGGACGTTAACCTTATCTTGACATTCCTTGTGTGTATGTAATTCTATCCTATGTATGGGTGCCGTGAGAGAGCCCAACTGCAAGATGGCTCCCGCATAGCGGGGCTCCCCCTGCCAAAGAAATAATCCACTTAATCTCTGAGGTGTCGATGATTTTCTACTCTACAAAGCGTGACACCTGCAGCGGAGAGAAGCGTAAGGTGATCGCGCTCCCAATTTTCCCAGTCATCCATCCTGTGAAGTTCTTCGAGCCTGTGCCTTTTAGGCTGTACTGGGCCTTGTTCCCATGTTGCGGTTGATTCCGAGGCCTTGCATCTTGTACTGCACTCCAGGCACTGATCGGGACTGCGCCGGAGCAGGGAGACCCTGGCCGCAGCTTGAGTGGGCGGGTTCACCTTCTTCTGGGCTTGTGAACGGACCCCTGCGGAGGCGTGGTAGTCGTGGCTGCCGCCGCTGAGCAGATGAGGCGGCTGACCCCAGGTGCCTCCTTCTACAGTGCTCTTGGCCCAGAGCATCTGAGCGCTCTGGGGGGGAAAGCCGGTGTCGCGGAGTGGGCATTCCTGATTGCCCCTTTACTGTTAACTGACCTTGAGTGGGTGCCTACCCATCCCCCAGCCTGTCCCAGGAGAGGGTGAAACTGGATCTGAACCCCATACTTGCCATGCATTGAGACTGTCTGCTGTGGTGAGCTTCCTGGTGCCCCTTGCCTCGAGTCTCCACCTTCCCCCGGTTCCTCCTCCTGAGGGTTCTGGGGTGAGGTGGGACTTGAGGGGTGCGGGTGACCAGTGCTTGGCGGGATGATGCCTCGGGCCGGTACTTCGCCTTCTGCATCACTTCTGACTTTTGGTGGACTGTCTTGGCTCCGGACATCCGTGTGGGCTGCGAAGAGTCCGAACCCTGAATGCCCTTGTTCTGCATCGCCATCTGAGAATACAACAGAGTCTACTCATGCCCTTGGACTCCTCGAGATTTTCTAGGGTGAGGCGGGACTCATCAAACAGCTGTGCACAGTGGCTACTCACTGTGGGCAAGCAGGACACCTAGCAATCTAAGTTGCTCTTTGAGGGCAAACATGCATTACTGATCCAGACAAGAGCTTATGCGCCTCTGCTGCTCCGGCTCCTAGGGCTAGCACGCTGGAGCAAGACATCAGGGGGATGTTGGTCAATGTAAAGCACAGCCTCCGTACCATTGACTACAAAATAGGGCTATCAAACATGATGAACGTCTTGATCACCTGGAAACCCGCACCTCCAACATTGAAGACTCCCACACCACCACTGGTGAACACCTCCTGCGCATGGAGAAAGTACTAGAGGTTATTAAGCTCAAGAACGAAGACCTTGAAATGTGATCCTGACAGAACAACCTACACATCCTTGAGTCCACGGCTCTCTAGAACATATTTGGCTCCCTGTTTGGTGATACTCTCTCACTGGTCTTCATCATTGAATGGGCGCTCCACATGCTGAGCCTGCATCCTCCTCCGGGTGCGCTGGTGAGACCCATCATGGCCAGACTTCTCAATCACATGGATACAGATACCACCCTACGGACCGCCAGAGAAAGTCATTCGATCCAGCATCAAGGCAATACCATCGCGGTCCTGGCTACAATCTGAGTGTTCCTCACAGTGAATCCCCTATTTCAAAAGTCTGAGATCATCTACTCCCTGGTCTACCTGCCTAAACTGCGAATACAAGTTGAAGGCAAAGAACGCTACTTCACGGATCCCAAGAGCACTATGAAGTTTTCCCGACGTCTAGCAAACACTGACAGCTCCTCTACCTGACCCCGTAACTGCCAGGGACTACCACCTCAGCGATAACAACTAGAGATCCGGCATCTTTTATTTTTACATTTTGTTGTTTTTCCGCTGCGGGTGAGTTTGGGGCTCACCTGTCATGGGCTCCCCACACGTAGTGCTGTTGCCTTCACCGACTCATGGTTGTGGGTGCTGATCCTGTGGCTGGGTCATGGTCACCACTCGTTTTCCATGTTCGTTTACCTGCACTGACTCCCAGCGGGGGCTTCTATCTACTTCTTTCGGCCACCCAGATTATCTTTGTTTGGGGTGTCCGACTGGCCCTTTGTTGTTGCTGAGGAATGTTTCTCAGTGTGCTACACAGTTCTTTGGCAATGGGTTTGGCTGGGAGGGGTGAGTCGTGTCATTTCAACTAGTTGGGAGGGTTAAAGTGGGTGGTGGGTGGGTCTTTTTTGTTGTTGTATTTTCCCTGTATACCTTACATGCCACAATGGAAAAGTCCTCCTCCCTCTGACCTGACACCTCTGCGCTAGCATTAGATCTCCTCTCTATTATAGATGTGGTTCTCCATTCGTCTCCCGTGGACATCCATTAGATGCTGGACCTCCCATTTTCGGGGACTCAGTGATCCGTGGTGCAAGGCACGACTAGTACATGCATACATCAACAGCCATCATTTAGATGTGTGTTTTCTCCAGGAACTCAATTTGAACCCAGCGACTGCTTCCTGTCTCAGGGCAAGCCGGATTGCTGACTCACATACCTCTTTGTAATCTAACTTTGCTTGCGGTACGGCCGTTCTCCTCCGTAAGGGTCTACACCTGACACAGAAGGCAGGTTTGTCATTATACAGGGGCATGCTAGATAACTTCCCAGTGATTCTGGCCTCAATATATGGTCCTAACACAAGATATCCTGGAATTCTTTGCCGAGGTCTGGCGCCTAATATCCACACTGGTGCCTGGTACTATTTTATGCGGAGATGATTTCAGTGTCATCCTATATCACACTGTAGACCAATCCAGTGACACTCAGTAACCTAATCCGGGTGCTGAGGCTCAACTCCACACACACACATTCACGATAACAGCCTGCAAAACGCTTGGCGCATGCGACATGTCCATAGTGCTGAAGGCACTTGTATAACCTCCACATAGAATACATGGTCCCACATAGATTACTGGCTCCTCACACAAGGTGCTCTTACCTGGACCACAAATGTTACTCACCTTCCCAGAACCCTCTCTGATCATGCTTTGGTCTTGTTGGAAATCACCCCACGCCCCATCTCCGTCCTTCACATGTAAGCTAGCCCTTTACACTCTCAGCGATGCAGTGTTTTGAGATAGAATCTGCACGCCATCCTAGACTTCTTTACATACAATCAGGGGTTGGTTGACTCTCCATCCACATTATGGGAGGTGTTCAACGTAGTCTTCTGGGGCATCTGCATGGCGAAGCAATCTGGCATTCTCAAGGCAATACGTACGCAACTTACCAAATTAGAAGCAGACATTCACACACTGGAACTTGAATTCTTTACCAGAAGCAATCCACTGACACACGCTTACCTTAAAGAAAAAGCTTTCAGAATATATGTAAAAGGGGATCAGGGAGACTCACTATCTTAACAGAGAGGAGATGGCATGATGCTATGGTGATGGCTATAGATCCATTAAGATGCTGGTGGGCCTTGTCCATAAACCTTGGGCTAGCTTGTATATTCCAGAACTTTTCGATGACCATCAGGTCAGATACCCCATACCAAGTTAGATGAGATCTTGCATTTCATGACGTCCCACTATTCTAATGTATACACTGCATCGATGGCTCCATACAAGGCGGCCTTAGACGCATATCTGAACACGATCCAACTCCTGTGGCTAGGCAACTCATAACGCTTTTACTTGGATATTTGCTCACAACAAAGGAAATAGTGCAGGTCATCCTGAGCATGCCTGGAGAAAGAGTGCCAGGTTTGGATGGGATCACCACGTCCTTCTATAAGGAATACGCCGGCTCCTCATCTCTTAGCAATGGAATATGACTCTTTATCCCTGGACCAGCTAACATCCCCTCCCTGTGTGATGCAGTTTTCTTAACCATTCTGCAACCTGGCAAGCCTGCAAATAGATGCGACTCTTATAGGTTGCTGTCAATGATAAACCTTGACAATAAGATATTGGCCAAGCTAATTGCCAACTGCCTTTTGCCTTTCCTGCTTGCTATTGGCCGGCTGGACCAATCCAGATTAGTGCCAGGATGACGGTCGACTGCACATAACCTCTGCACGTTGTTTGCATTCCTAAACACACCATAGACCCCACCCTGAGCCTCTTGCAGTACTTCTGGGCGCCAAAGTGTTTGATTCCTCAGAATGCCGTGCCTCTCTCGCCTCCTCCCACTTCTCAGCATTAGCGTTGGCTTTCCACACCTGATTCGACTACTATATTCCTCCCCTATGGTGAGGTTGTGTATTAATGGGAGTGTGTGCACTTTGTTCTCTGTCACTTGGGGCACCAGGCAAGGGTGCCCTTTATCTCCTATTCTTTTTGCAAAAGCAATGGAGAAATTGGTTACGTCAGCATCATGCTGACAGATCCCTCCATTTCACTGCTAAAGGTATACTGTACTCCTTGTATGCAGATGATGTAACCTTTTTTGTCTGAGACCCCAGTACAACCTCTCTCCTATCATTCGGGAGCTGATCCACTTCGGTGGCTTCACCAGGATCTTCATCAACTGGTTGAAGTCCTCTATTCCCCCTCACCACCTGTTAGTTTCAGTCTGATTATCCGCTTCAGTGGGCAATGAAACCAATTCGATATCTGCATATCTGGCTCAGAAGGAATGTTGATGAGCTGTGGTGGGCAAACTATGGACGAGCCATGACTTAACTCGAGGAGCGCATACCTGTCTGGACTCGACTGCCCTGATCTATGGGGGTGTAGTATTACTATTATTAAAATGGTTGTACCCCCTTAGTTTCTATACCTGTTTGTAACATTCCGCTCATTGTGAACTTATTTAAAAAGCTTTGTTCCAATCTAGTGTCCCTGACATGGACGGGTAAACAGCTAAGGGTGGCATGGGAAATCCTGACTCTGCCATTTCAGCAAGGTAGCCTCAATGCTCCTGACATGCACCTCTACGCTTACTGCGCACAGGCCCAATTCATACATTTCTGGCTTCACGCCATCATATTCCAACCACAAACTGGAGTTGAAATTGATCAGATGGTCCGCGCCTACTGAGTACGGCACTGTACCAGACATACAGGCCTCTGCATGGTGAGATAGACGAGGTTTCCTGTGCTCCCTGGGTCTGGGATGGTCTGCTGAAGCAAGGTTGTATTCATTGCCCCTATGTGCCAGCTTTCCACTTGCCAAGAACCCTCTGCTCTCCATGCTGGCAGATGTAGGGGGCCTGTCAGTGTGACCGCCGACTGGGGCTTCTCATGTTTGGTGCCCTGTACCCCACTGAGCGTTTCCTCCCCACTCCTGGTACTGACACTCCCCTCCAGCCTGCTGCACTTGATATCCTGGTATACCACAAGCTACCTGTTACATGCCATGCCCTGCACAACACATTCCCATTGTGTGCTCCACGCCCTAGAACACATGATTGTCAATACCTTCTCCCTCAAGCTTATCACCCATTTATACACCACAATGCAGGGGAAGGCACCTGTATGTGATCCTGGGGCTCAAACTGCCTGGAAGATGTACACAGACTCCCTCCATAACTGTAGAACAATGGCACTATTGCTATACCCAATCCAAGGCTCTTTCCCAGAACTATAGACTTTGCCTTATCCACTCAAAATGTCTCCACAGATTTTATTGCACAACAGAGCAATTGCACAGTATGGGACTTGCGGAAAACACCAGTTGCCTGCGATGTGTTGCCCCGCAGGCCATCTGTCTGTACTCTGCCTGGAGCAGCCCCGCTTTAGCACACTTCTGGTCTAGGGTCTACATTGAAGTAGCTCAGACCACTGGTTGTCTCCCACAGCAGACACTGCTGGTGTCTCTACTGGGGTATGTGGAAAATGTTCCTCCTGAACATCGGTGTCTTGATGCTACTATTCGTGGCTAAACTAAGAGTAGCTTTTCATTGGGGGAGGTGACCTGCGCCTAAGACAGTTGACTGGTTGCAGGATGCAATATATTGTCTGGAACAGTTGCCAAACTACTGGGAACTCATGCTGGTGCGGTCACAAGATGTGGTGGTGGTCTCTGGAGATGTGGTGACCCCACTGGCTCGAGAGATGCCTCTTGCTTGTGAGCGAATTTTACTGGGAATAGGCTTTGCACATAAGATAACCCCCCCTATTCAAACAATGCCTCCGCTCTTTCCTGCTGTGAGCTAATGCTCCTTCTGTTACGAAATCCATTCATGTATGACTGATAGATGTTATTTTATGTTTTGCTATTTGTAAGGTATATCTTCCCCTCTTTTATCTCCTCCCTCCTTTTTCTCCCGTTTTTCTTAATGTTTGTTGATTAAAAATCAATAAATACTTATGAAAAGAATCTATCCTATACATAGCTGCTTCTGTATGTCCTGACCTTGAAGTCTGTCGTCCTCGTTGCTGTTATGTCAGCTCATTGTGTGCGTGAACTGCAGGCACTTTCATTGCAACTGACCCGCACCACCTGTTTTCCAAATAAGTTTGTGCTGTGGACTTGGATAGCCTTCGTACTGAAAGTTGTATCTTCTTTTCATGTTGGATAATCAATCAGTCTGCCATTGTTGTTTGCTTTTACTCACTCCTCAAAAGAGGTGGGGAGGCTTCCTTAGTTGAACCCCATTGATCGTATCAAGGACCATCAAGTAGACAAAGAACATTTGTGTTTGTTTTGGGGGGGGGCGGGGGGATTTAAAAAGGGAGGAGTGTGCAGAAGAGGACACTCTGGAGGTGGATAGTCCTCGCATGATGATCTGCTTTGCAGTGGCCAAGAAAAAGCCTCCGCAAGGTCTGAGAGCCCATTTCAACAGGGCCAAGGGTGCTACCACTGCGTTGGCATGAGGGGTGCCTGTTCTTGGTATATGCCAGTATGCAAAGTAGACATCAGAGCATATGTTCACTCAGCACTTCTGTCTTGACAACGAAGTCCGGTGGGAAGGCCACTTCACCTGTTCGGTCCTACAAGACTTTTTGTTTTTTGTTCTCGGCCTACTCCACAGATCCTTTTAGACCTGTGCAATGTACTACTTTGCTATCAATTCAAAGGTGAAAATTCTGTGGTTATAAGTATCTATCTGAAGGATAACTTCCTTCGGTATTGTTTTTTCCGGTGGATACTCTAGCTGTAGATATCCCCCAGGCTGTCAATTAAAGAGGGTCTTGAGGCATTGCATGCTCACTTAACCAGAAGGAATGCGACTACGTATGCCCTTTTTAGAGCAGTTGAGAGTCTGTTAATTGTGAAAGAGCTTCCAATGCCTCTCTGTAGTCATTTTCAAAACATTTGTTTGGCGACTGAGGGTCAAGCAGATTCACAATTCAGCAGAGCTGTTCTCCAAAGTATGCTGCATTAAAACTAACATAATGTGATCTTCAGCCCACCTTCATTCAGAGACTGTTATGAGAGAGTTCCAGTTCCTTTTCTGATGGCTTTGTAATCTAATGCATATTTATTATCTCTCTTCATCTGAGGATATGATTACTCTTGAATGTATTATTTTTGTCTGGCTGGTTCTTAAATCAACATTGTTGAGACTCTCCATGGATGCTAACATGAAAGAGTAGTCAGTTAAAGAGTGACTTGAAAAATATATTATACCGTCTCAGGCACACTCCCTCATGTTTGCTTGTGCAGTGTTTCTCTTCCTCTAACGCTTTACCTCTTATGTGTTTTCTTCCCTTTGTTGAGTGTTTCTTGTATTGTGTGTTTCTCAGGTTTTGTAGTCGCACCTTTATGTCTCTTCCATCTTTGTGTAATACATGTTTGCAGTGTTTCTCTGCTCCCCCTCTGAAAAACCTGAATCCCCGAATTGGTATATTGTATTACAGTTTTTAGATGCCCTCTTGTTTAGTCTCCTATTTTTGTCTTTCTGTCGTATTTCTCCGTCTCTTATGATTTTAATCCTGTAAGTAATGTCTCAAACTCACTTTTTTATCCGGTCTTTCTCTTGGCCTGTAGGTGGCTGTCTTTCTTTCGCGTAGTTTTTCTGCCCCTCCTCTGATCTCTCCCATGATAACTTCAGCAACTTTTGGTAGCCTCTGCTTGCTCCTCTCATTTCTGGTGTCTGTATTCATGTTAGTGATCTTGTAGTCTTAAGTTATCTTTAATGCTACGTTTGCCGCTGCATGTGTAACAGTCCCTTTGACGGATTCTATTTCTCCCGCAGCTCAATCATACAGGGAGAAATCCTGATTTCTTTGCCTTTCTGTGCCATCTGTTGAGTCCGGCGTTGAAGACGTTTCAGAGGGTTGCTGAGTTCCTTTGTGAATACCAGTATCATGGACCAGGTATGCTGTGTTGTATGAGGGTAAGGTGCAGTGCTTGTATGTGACTGTAGGAGATAAAACGCCACAAAAGGAATCACTCTTGTGGAGACAAGGCCCCTTTCACTTTCTTTACTAAATAGCAAGAGCATGTGCGTGATAACTTTTCCTTGTTCCGTCATCTTTCCTCATACATCACTTTTGTCCCTAGAGTCAGAGTGTCTGGAGAAAGTGCATACCTTCTTGCTCAAGCGGGCCCACATGGACAACTCCTATGGTGAGTACTATATTTAGAGATTTTCTGTCCTGAGATGGCTGAAATGTACTCATATCATGTAATGACATGAGGCCCTCCATCTTCTGAGATGGCTAGTGGACCCACTACTGTAATGAGATGCAGAGGTGCATGTATGCCATAAGATGGCAAGATCTTCTATTTTACTGTGTCCCAAGGAGAAGTGGGGAAATGCCATGAGATAAGTTGTATTCCAACTCCTCCAGTGTTGTAAGATGGCAGAAGCGCATATGTCATGAATTAAATGGGCAACCCACTGTGTTATGAGAGGGCAGAAGTGCATGTGTCATAAGCTAGGAGTTTGTCCTGAGCTCGGACCAGTTATATTCCTAGAGAATAAATGATCACCCATTCCTGCAATGGGCTACATCCTGTGAGTGAGGCAGCCTTCTCCTCCCCAGAGATTCCATTCACTATTGAGAGTAGCAAAAAAAAGAAAACCTACAGTGAACTGCAGGAAAATAAAACGGACAATTGGGGCATTGTATGCAATGAGTACCCACCTTTTTTTCCTTAAACATTTTAAGGATAAATAGTTCAGACTGTCACTCAAGTTTGGCACCCCAGTGATTAGTGGAATTGGACATGAATTGAAGAAAGGAGAAGTGCAAGGTATCAGTAGGACCATAGACCAGCTTGGGCTAGCTAAACTCACTACCAGAAAAGTTGCTAAGTCAGTTCCTTTCTCAGTTACCCATTTCCAGTTGGTTAGTGTGGAAATAATATCCAGGTGGCTTTTCCTCCAGAAAGTGGTTTGTACTGCTATCTTGGATTGGGTTCTTTCATTTGTATAGCATACTACTGCATTTCTGAACAGGTCTTTTATATCAAGAGCCTGCATTCTATTCAGTGGTTGTGCTCTGAACATGTCAATGTCTTAAGATCTGTCTGTGGTTCCATGGATGGCTCTCACTTGGCTCTCAAGAATATTGTAGGGGATATTGTCTAATCTCACTGTAAGTGTGGGTGTGAACTTGAGATTTTTTTTATTACTTGGGTAATCAGCTGTTAAGAAAAAAATTGGGGTTTTTGACTAGAGATGGAATTGCTAATGTGTTTTTTCAATATTGTCCTCATTTCACTGTAGATGTATCCCGGCTCTGGGCCATTGTCCCATGCCTTGATACATCCATAATCCTTTGCTCATTTATCTTTGAGGATTCCATCCTCACAGCATAAATGATCTCCGGTATAGTAATCGGACCCACTTTCTCTATCCCTCCACCACTGTTTCGAAGAACATTCACCATCTTTCTTCTCTTTGCACCTTGCGTTGTCTAGTCTATTTATGTATTTTGTAGACTCATTGATCAATGGAGGCTCAGCTAGTGTCCATTTTTTGCATATGTCCTTCTGTCCCATTCTTCTGAGCCCAGCTCCGCCACTCCCAGATCATCCACTTCAACACAAAGAAGACTAGGGTATAGCTTACCTTAATCTCACTCTTAAGGATCAATGCCAATAAATTATCCACACTGCTCCAGACTCCCTTCAGGGCTGGACATTTGAAACACATGTGGAAGTGGTCTGCCGCCTCCCCTCTGCATCTTCTGTATTTCGGCACTACATCCTTCTCAATCTTAGACATCTTAGCTGGAGTCTAATAACATCTGTATACGATGTAAAGTTCATTCCAACTAAGTTTAGCATGCTTCACAACACCAAAGAGCAAACTCAAGTATACTTGCCCTAAGTCTCCCATCTCCACATGTGGCAAGTTCTTCACTCAGCTTTCAAAAGGCCGTTTTCATTTTCCCTTCTATTGCTGCGACTAATTTCTAGTACCATCTGGAAATTTCTTTCATCCTTGATTCAGTATGCTGTAGATCCTGTTCCATTTGACCTTTACTACAGTCTGTCAACTTTTGGCTATTCACCCACGATAGTCACTGCAGATACTTACATTTGGAGAGAGTGCCTGCGGACTTTTTACCCAACACCTCCCACGACAAGGGTCTGTCCTCCATCACAAGGTTCATTACCCTTCTTGATTTGACAACACAATCCATCCTTTACACAGTCTATTGCATCGGTGAATCCCATCCTGTGGCCAACATGCTATAGTACGGTATTGCCAAAACTAGTCTGACCTCATACCATAGACTAACTGCCGATTGCAGGACCTTCGGCCTTTGGCCCTTACTTAAGTAAAAAAAATCAAATCAAATTTGAAACCGGTTTCAGCTAAACTACTAGTCATGCATTTCAACTTACTCCCAAATGTAGTTGCATCCGGCCTCTGAATCAGCATTCTCACATTTAGAAGATTAAACATATATCTGAAAATCTGGCAACGCTAATCCTCCTCTATTCATCCTTTTCTTTAACCTCTTTCATGAGATCCTAACCACCTTGTTGTCCCAGACAAAGCTGCTTATATTTTCTTGAAATCTTTTCACACTTTTCTTATCGAAAGTTAATGATATATTATCAAACAGAAAGTTACATTTCGGGAGAGTGATCATTTTCACGAAATGAACATGCCCATATAAAGACAATGGAAGATGGCACCACTTTTCATTAATACAATGCTTTCTTGACGACCTTCTTCAAATCGACCTTTATCATCTCACTCGGGTCTCGTCACATAGTCTCACAAACTCTTGACTTTCTCCCCCTCCCCATGTCCAGATCCGTGGCATGAGTTTTTTGTCCACATTAACTTGATACTCCAAAAACCTTGACATCCTCCTGAATATCTGTCATGGCATCATTAATATTTGATGTATAGATAATGAGGTAATTTTCATATAGTACAAACATTTTCATATAAACCCAGTCCAAGAAAAAGGCACTATCTTTCATTCAGCTGAAGACTCTGCGCCGTGTACAGGTTAAACAGGAGCAGCGATTGTGGGCAACCCTGCCTTGTCCCTCTTTGTATCTCTGCTTGTTCCATCAACTAGCCGTTTTTGAAAATCCTTGTTTTAGGGGAGCTGTAGATCAGCTGGATAACTCGGCAGAAGGTTGTTCCCAGCCCCAATTAATGATAAAACGTCTGTCAGGGACCGCCAGTTCACCTAATCATAGGCCTTGGCAACATCCAGCATTACCACCACCAGTGGTACTGAAAAAGTTGTGGCTATATTTATGGCCCCTACCAATGTGTGTGTTAGCTCATGTAAAAATTTCTCTGGCATAAACGCCTTGTGATCCTCGTGTTTCAACTCACTCACTATGTTAGCCAATCTCTTCACCAAACTTGCAGCAAAGATCTTGTAACCACAATTCAGAAACAAGATTGGTCTGTAGGATTCGCACTTGTTGTCATGGGCCATACTGGGTTTTAAAACCAGACTAATGGTTGCTTTATACCAAGTGGCCGGTTATTGGACCTTCCCTCTCCCAAGATTTCATTAAATAAACTTTTCCAAATTGGAATAGTTACATCTTTCAGAGTAATATACAGCTCCACCAGTATCCCATATGGCTTCGGAGCCTCCCCTTTCTTATTGGATTTTATTACAATATCAGTCTCTTCTTTTGTTATTTCTTGTGTTAGACCCAACTGCTGTTACTGACTCAGTACACTCACTTTACATTCCCTTAACCACTGCCTCAATCACACACTATCCGGGTTATTTTTAAATGCATCACCAATATCCCTTGTTGTTCTCTATGCGGTACCTATTGTATTCTCCTTTATTTCCCTTATGTGATTTTTTATTAAGTCGGCCTTCCTTTTTAATGGTATTAATTTCACACACTTATCACCGTGCTCAAAGTGGCAGATTTTACTGGATTCCCACTATTCCAAATATTACGCCTCTATATACACTTGCAGGGCCTCCTGCCAGCACTACAATGCAGTTTCTACCACTCATCTTCTCCTGACCTCTCAATTGGCTTCCCCTGAAGCACTCTGCAGTTCTCCAATCCTCTACTTTATACTGTCAATCTCAGTCCTCCTCTTCTAGTTCTGAAAAAGATCGTGCTAGTAACCTGACCTCTCAGAAATTAATGCATTGCAAGACTCCCACACTTAATGCTAACGTGATTGTGTTGGACATTTCTAATGTGATACCCTAGAATCATAAGATGGACTGATTCCCCCTTAAATGGGGAAATTAGCATAACTCAAAGCCTACTATCTTGTCAAATATCATAACATTTTATTGCAGTCACCCTGTGTCATAGGAGAACAGGACACCTACAGTTGCACTAAAAGACAGCTGTTCTATCATGTGATGACTGAGCTCTTGCTGTGTCATGAGATTGCAAGTGGTTCCCTATGGCATGACATGGCACAAGTGCATTCTTTTGGTGAGCGAGCAGATATACTTTCGAGTAATGAAATAAGTGTACTTTTATATGGTAGGCTCTACCACAGGGGGTGGTTGGTTTGAGCATGATTGCTAATGGGAGTAATTTCTTATGCCTTGTGTCTCCTCTTTCCCTAGAGTGTGTCAATAGAGCTCTTGCCAGCAGTGCTATCCAGACCTTTAAAGCGCTAGGGGTAAGTGCAATATAATGGCTCATGGCCTTTTCCTACCCGTGTAAGTCCAGGTATCACCTTAATGTGAGGACAGCAAGGTCTCAACTTTCTCAGTGCTTTCTTTTGTTTGCTGCTCACATCTCTTGATAGTCCAACTATGTCCATTGTTTACTTGTCTTTGTTTTAGTTAACACAGTGTGTGGGTTACCCAAGATCTTGCTTCCTCTCACTGCTCACATTACAGGTTTCTTGTCACCTCTAATTGGTACACCAATAGTCTTGCCTCTTGTCACATCTATGGGTGTCTCAGGCAACGATTTGCAAGATGCCCAATTTCAAGGCACTGCACCTGGTATTGGTACTTCCCCATCCAACTTGGTGTACCTTGTGTAGTCTATCCTAAAGCATCCAATGTTAAAGGTACATCTTTTTCAATTTTGATTCCAAATAGCTACTTTGATACAATATGTTCGAGGCATATGAGCTGCAGATTACTCACTGTGCATAGATCGCCATCTGGTGTTGGGCCCGGATGTTTGCACTTGTTTTTGTCTTGGAAAGTCTTTGGAAGTCACGAGGTGTGTGACTCCTCCTTTGAATCACAGTGCGCATGGGCATCGGCTCCATCCTCAGATTGTTTTTTTCCGCCATCGGGCTCGGATGTGTTCTCGCGTTCCAGTTCGGAACCGTTAACGGTTTTCTCTTGCGATGCACAGTCCTTCCCTTCTTGACGGTATTGTTTCGATCGCGTTTCCCAATCACACGCGACCCTTCAACTTCGAAGTCTATGATTCCGGTTGTCGACGAAGGCCTTCGGGCCTACCTGGGCCTCATCTCCGGCTCATGGAAAGGACGCCATTCAAAAAGTGTCTTCGATGTGGGTCGAAGTTTCCCCACACCGCTCTAAATGAGGTGTGCAACCTCTGCCTCTCACCGGAGCACGAGGCCAGAGACTGTCCAGCTTGCGCCTCCTTCTGCTCCAAAGTGACCATCCAGGACCGACGAGCTGGATGAACAATGGCGCACTAGTCATCTTCGATCCCCGACGACATCTTTCAAGAGGGCGTCGATGTTCCGGAGCAGAGTCGGGTCGAGGAAGCCATCATCAGTGCCTCCGAGCAGATGATTCCGACGTCGAGGACATCACTCCAGCTCAAAGGTCCGTGAGTACAGACGTCGACTCCGACTCACCCCCCCCCTCTCGACACTGTCAAAAAAGGCTTCGGTACCACCTCCACCTTCGGGCCCAGGTGCCCACCGAGACGCTGCTTCCCATGCCCCGTCTTCGGGCCCGGTAAAGAAGCATATTAAGCCTTTAGGCGACTCGGGCTCGAGTCAGCCTACCCTCAGTACCGAAAAACAAACTCAGGCACTGAAGAAGAAGGCGTCCTCGTCCTCATCCACGCCGACCGCTGCTTCCACATCAAAGCACTCGGCGTCGAAGGCTAGCACCAGTTCCTCGGCACCGATAACACCCTCGGAGCCGACTAAAAAAATGCCCACCAATAGGCCCCGATTCTTCCAAGCCAAAGACCTCGGAACCGAAAAAACAGCAACCGGTTCCAACTGATAAAGACACTTCAAAACTACACGGTTCCAAGCCTAGAACCGCTACCGAGTCGACGTCGAAAAAACTTACGACACCGAAACCTTCGACTCCGAAAGATCTGTCTCCCACAGATTAACTGTTTCGTCCAGATCCTACCCAAAAGACTCTAATGGAGGATCCTAAGACTGGTCATTTAATGCTTAGCATCAAGAAAAGACCCCTGGAATAGCCTGCGCCCGCACCGCCACCATAGAAGAGAGACTTTGCTACCTCTCCATTAAGGATCCCTTCTCCTCTTCCTCCTCCTCCTCCTCCTCCCCCACCACAACGCTCTCCCACACCTACCCCACTAGATGATGATGATGATGACAACACCTCAGATGATGCAGGGGGAGGTGCTGACGATCAACCCCTTGGGGAGCCTACCCCTACTGGCTCCCCTGACCCCTGGGATGATTACAGTGTCCCAGACGTCCCTTACACCCCATAGGGTGATATTTATCTCTCCAGGCCTTCCCCTCCAGAGGACAATATCTGATTCAACCAGCTCCTTCACAGAGCTGCCCAATACCATGGGGTTGCCCTGCATACAGACCCAGTAGAGGAGGATTTTCTTATGGACACCTTCGATACCACACAAAGGTCCACCTCAACTCTGCCCATGCTTAAAGGGGTCATTAAGCACGCACCAGAAATCTTTAAAGACCCTGTTAGATCTTGAGTCATTAACCCGAGAATAAAAAAAAAAGTATAAAGCTGCTCCTACTGACCCAGTATACATTAAGGGCCCCGCACCACTAGACTCTCTTGTAGTATCTAACGCAAGAAAGAGGGCAAATTCCCAAACATCAGGTGACGCACCACCACCAGATAAGGAATCAAAACTCCTAGACGCCTCTGGCAAACGCACAGCGTCAAAGGCAGCAAACATTTGGCGCATTGCTAATACACAAGCGCTGCTAGCCAGGTATGACAGGGCACATTATGATGAGCTTGAGTCCATAATGAAGCACCTCCCTCACAAATATAAAAACAGGGCCAGTGAACTCATCCAGGAGGGGAAAACCATCACTAACACCTCCATCAGGTGTGCCCTAGATGTAGCAGATACCGCCTCAAGGGCAATAAACACCAGTGTCCTTTTGCGCAGGCATGCCTGGTTACGCATATCAGGTTTTAAGTCCGAAGTCCAGAGTTCTATACTCAGTCAGCCTTTTGATGAGCAACACCTATTTGGCCCCAATGTAGACGTATCCCTTGAGAAAATGAAAAAGGATACAGACACCGCCAAATCTATGGGAGCCTTGCAATCGCAAGCTCCCAGACGGTCTTTTCGTTGCTCATCCTTCCGAAGCACCCATAGAGGCTACTCCTCAGATAGCCCCTCCACCTCTTACAAGGCTCCCACCCAATCCACCTTAGCTAGAGGTTACCAAAGGGGTGGTTACAGGGGGAACAACAGCAAAGGCAGAGGCAAAAACAACAACGCACGCTCGGCCTCCACCCCCACCCCATGACTTCCCTCCACTTCCCCCAGACCATTCCACTCCAGTCGGGGGAAGACTCCATCACTTCCTCCCTGCCTGGGCAAACATCACTTCAGAAAGGTGGGTCCACCAAATAATTCAATCTGGCTACTGTCTCGAACTAACATCTACCCCCCAACCATACCACCCAAACACCGTCCAATGTCACAAGAACATCTGTTACTATTAAAGCAGGAGGTAATCTCCCTCCTACAAAAAAATGCAATAGAATCAGTTCCCCTGCACCAACAAAACAAGGGAGTTTACTCCGTTTATTTTCTCATACCAAAGAAGGACGGATCTCTAAGGCCTATTTTAGACCTCAGACCCCTAAACCTCTACATACACTCAGACCACTTCCACATGGTCACACTTCAGCAGGTCCTTCCTCTACTTTCTCAGGGCAACTTCCTTGCTACTCTAGACCTCAAGGACTCCTATTTCCACATTCCCATTCACAGTGCTCACAGAAAATATCTCAGATTCGTAGTGGACGGTCAGCACTATCAATTCAAAGTACTCCCATTTGGAGTCACCATAGCACCAAGTGTGTTTACCAAGTGCCTAGCAGTGGTGGCAGCACACCTAAGAAGATAACACATCCATGTCTTCCCATATCTAGACGACTGGCTTATAAAAGCCAGCTCATATACTCAGTGTGTACAACACACTCACGCCACTATTCAACAACTTCATGACCTGGGGTTCACAATAAACCACGCCAAGTCCCAGCTGCAACCGTCCCACACACAACAATACCTCGGTGCCCCAATAGACACCTCAAGGGCGCTAGCCTATCCCAGCCCCGCCAGGATAGCGAGCATGCAAGCTCTTCTCACCAATTTCCAACCCCAACACACTAACAGCTCGAGTGTTCATGCAGCTCATAGGGATGATGGCCTCTTGCATATTCATAGTACCTCATGCAAGACTCCAGATGCGTCCTCTCCAAGAGTGCTTAGCACGCCAATGGAACCAGGCTCAAGGTCAGCTAACAGATCTGGTGTTGGTAGACGGTTGTACCCATCGCTCTCTGCAGTGGTGGAACACCAAGAACCTTTCCAAAGGGCGGTCGTTCCTCGAGCCAGTTCCTCAAATAGTCATGACAGCAGACGCATCGCTCTCCGGCTGGGGAGGTCACCTACTACATCACACCATGCAGGGCAGGTGGACACCACAACAAAGGTTACACCACATCAACCACCTGGAGTTACTAGCCATATTCCTAGCCTTAAAAGCATTTAAAAAACAAATATCAGGCAAGACTGTCTTAGTCCGCACCCACAACATGACAGCCATGTACTATATCCAAAAACAAGGTGGGACACACTCTCTCAGCTCGCACAGAGCATATGGAGGTGGGCTATACCTCAGAACATTTTTCTCCTTGCCCAACATGTCCCAGGAGTCCAAAACACAATAGCCGATCTGCTGAGCCGTCAAACACAGCAAATCCATGAGTGGGAACTTCATCCACAAGTTCTTCAACCGTTTTTTCAGATGTGGGGGCAACCACAGATCGACCTCTTCGCCACCCAACAAAACGCCAATTGCCCAAACTTTGCCGCCAGGTATCCTCACCCATCGTCCAAAGGCAATGCGATATGGATGAACTGGTCAGGCAGATTTGCGTACGCTTTTCCGCCTCTCCCACTCATTCCACTAGTGGTGTGCAAACTACAGCAACACTCCTTAACGCTCATCCTAGTTGCTCCAACTTGGGCCAGACAACCAGGGTACACCACACTGCTGGACCTCTCCGTAGTTACGCACCAAAAATGACACCTCTCTCCACGCCTCTTAACCCAGAACCATGGAGCGATCCAACACCCAGACCCAGCTCAGCTCAACCTAGCGATCTGGCTCCTGAAGTCCTAGAATTCGGTTACCTTAACCTTCCTCCTGACTGTATGAACGTCATCAAAGAAACTAGACGGCCTACCACTAGAGCATGCTATGCAGCCAAGTGGAAAATATTTGTAATATACAGCCATAACAACAACACTGATCCCCTAGATGTGTCTATCCAACACATCATAGGCTACTTACTACACCTCCAAAGATGCAACTTAGCCTACACGTCTATCAGACTGCATCTTGCTGCCATAGCAGCATATCTACAAAATAGACAACATCTCTCACTTTTCAGAGTACCTGCCATAAAAGCCTTTATGGAAGGACTCAAGAGAATAATTTCCCCCAGAGTACTACCTTCGCCTGTGTGGAATTTAAACATCGTTCTCACAAGTCTAATGGGGGCCTCCATTTGAACCTCTACATAAATGTGAGCTACAATTCTTAACTTGGAAAACTGCTTTCCTAGTAGCCATTACTTCTCTACGAAGAGTTAGTGAACTGCAAGCACTAACCATTCAAGAGCCCTTTCTGCAGATGCATCTTAATAAGGTTGTTCGACGAACTAATCCTAAATTCCTCCCTAAAGTAATTTCTCCCTTCCACCTCAATAAATCTGTGGAGCTGCCCATATTCTTCTCTCAACCACAAACAGTCGCAGAAAGAGCTCTTCACACTTTAGATGTCAAAAGAGCACTACTGTACTACATAGAGAGAACACAACCTTTTCGTAAGACCAAACAACTATTCGTGTCTTTCTCACCACCACACAAGGGCAGCCCCATATCAAAATCTGAGAAAGCTAGGTGGATTGTCAAATGCATACAGATTTGTTACCACAAAGCAAAACATACATTATCTGTTAATCCTAAAGCCCACTCTACACGAAAGATAGGGGCTTCAATGGCATTTTTAGGGAACATTCCCTTAGATGATATCTGCAGAGCAGCTACATGGTCTACACCGCACACATTCACAAAACACTATTGTGTCGATGTGCAAACTAAACAACAAGCTAGTGTGGGCCAAGCTGTACTCAAAACACTATTTCAAACTAGAAATTTGAGAAGTAAGCAGCTAGGTTAAGCACATATGCACTGCCTGAACATGTCACTTTTGAGTAATACGTGTGTTGCCCACCTCAAATGGCCAGCCGCTTAAAAGACCATAGACAATAATAATAAACAAGAGATATGAGAGGCAACGCAAGAGTGAATTAGCTAATACAGTGTGGTACTAAACAGATTTTATGATACACACAGAACTAGTAAACTTTTCAAGTTTTTTCTTTATTACAATGGTGTTGTCACATCCACAGCCAACGCGTTTCGCCCAAACATGGGCTTCTTCAAGGCAAAGAATCAAACTGTCGAACTGAGTGGCGCAGAGATATTCAGTTACAGCAATGCAGAGAGTTCCCGATATATAAAGCGCTCCTACACGACGGTGTTCGCTACTGCGCTGACGACTCCTGTAAACGGAATTGGAGTTACGTCCTCTACTGAGTAAGTTTACATCAGTACTTATCCGGTTTTCTAACTGTTGGAATAATACAGATTGGACTGTTCTGAAAAACCAGTGTCTTTGAATCACTTGTCATCGTTTACGCTTGTCCACCGGCCTTTTCATAACATTTCGACAACTCCGGCAAAAATCGTCTGAAAAACAGAAGGTCTTTAGTGGTGGAGATTACAGTATACTCTACTACATAGACGACATGCTAGTTTTTAAAGACTTTATATATCGGGAACTCTCTGCATTGCTGTAACTGAATATCTCTGCGCCACTCAGTTCGACAGTTTGATTCTTTGCCTTGAAGAAGCCCATGTTTGGGCGAAACGCGTTGGCTGTGGATGTGACAACATCATTGTAATAAAGAAAAAACCTGAAAAGTTTACTAGTTCTGTGTGTATCATAAAATCTGTTTAGTACCACACTGTATTAGCTAATTCACTCTTGCGTTGCCTCTCATATCTCTTGTTTACTATTTCAAACTACTGCAACAGATACTGGTGGTCGCCGCTAGGAGGGGTACTGCTATACAATCAATGCACAGTGTGTAATCTGCAGCTCATATGCCTCGAACGGAATATGCTACTTACTAGTATGCATCTGTTCCTGGCATGTAGAGCTGCAGATCTACACACGCCCACCCACCTCCCTGGCTACCTTTATCTGTTCCAGTATTATCTTACTTAGTTACAGCATACATGGGCATCTTTCTTGTTTCTTATTAAGTTCCATCATTTCCCTGCTGGCGAAAAACAATCTGAAGATGGAGCCAATGCCCATGCGCTCTATGATCCAAAGGAGGAGTCACATACCTCGTGACTTCCAAAGACTTTCCAAGACAAAAACAAGTGCAAACATCCAGGCCCAACACCAGATGGCGATCTATGCACAGTGTGTCGATCTGCAGCTCTACATGCCAAGATCAGATGCATACTGGTAAGTTCCATCTGAAGAAAGTCTAAGTCTGTGATGTCTGATGCTAACAAATGCTGGTGCTTCCAAACATAAAAAATACATCTGAGCTCTAGCTCTACATTCCTTACCTTTGAACTTCCAGGAGTCAGGCTGGATTCAGATGACTTTTCTTAGCAGCACCCCTGTGCGCCACTAAATGGCGTTGGTCGACTCCGTGTGACGTTGTTGGCGTCGTGTTCATTATCGTCAGTACATCCACGTCATCAATATAACTGCCACTCCGGCCAGCTGATGTCAGTTCTTATCTTTCCACGCCACTCAACGCAGATCTGTCGAAGAGAGCTTACCCCTTGTCATTTTTTGACAAACTTTTTTCGACTTCTTGTTGACTCATTTTGGTGTGCTAGGGATGTCTAGCAAGAAGACCTCCGGGCTCAAGTCGTGTGGCGCCTGTCACGCGCCATGTCTGTCATGGACTGCCACTTGAGTGTCTCTGTTGCCTGAAGCGCGACAACGACACACCACTGAGTTCGCCTCGCTAATCTCGCTCCTGATCGAGCGGAAGGTCCGAGCACCGCTCCGGTGAATTGAAGTCCTCTTCATCAAAATCAGGTAAGAGGCACCACAAAAAGCACAAGAATTCAAAGCGTGCTTCGACTTCACCCTGACCATCGCGCGACTAGACTGAGAATCCTCGGCATTCGAGGCCCCGCTCCACAGAGCGGGTGCCTGGGTCGGCTCCGCGTTTCCCTCTCTTTCCAAAGCTGAGAGTTACCCCTGCCCAACGTAAGAGTTTTATGATGCCAGGTGTGCCATATTTGGGGGCCTGACCCTGCCAGAGAGCTCTCATGCCCCACAGGCTCAGATGAAGGAGGAGTCTCTATGGGTCCCGTGCCTTCGGCACCACAGCCTCCTACTGGACCCGTTCCAGGACCGGTGCCTGTCGCACCTCCACATCGACCTTCCCAGGTGCAGCGTCTGCCCACAAGGTCCTCGGCAGCGCCCCTTAATCCTCATTCTAGACAACACAGAGCCAGTCGGGTGTCCACTGGTGCCAACGGAGCCGTACGGCTCCATGCTATTCAGCCTGTCCTATTCTGATGGGTTAGAAATGGATGAGAAGGATTGGGAGGGGGAGCAGGATCTCTTAGACATCCCACAACCTCAAGACATGGACTGGTATGAGGAACTGGTTGACGCCAGTGGTCTGGACACCTAACCAGATTTTGGCATGATGTCTCCCCCTAACCTTGCTACGGAGGAGGGGGCATCATTTGCTATGGTGATGTGGAGGTCTTGGACCTGCAGCTCCCTACAGTTGCAGGCAAGACTAACTTCTTGACAGAGGTCCTGCAGCCTGGTGTCTCCACCTCAGAACCCGTGCTGCCTTTAAATGAGGCCGTAACAGACATTCTTCTGGGCACCTTTTCCAAGCCCTGCACATGGGCTCCTGTGAACAGAACGATTGCCCGCTGCCAGCGCCCTGCACCGAGCAAGACAGCTTTCCTCACCACCCAACCCACCCCACAAAGCTTGGTGGTCCAAGCTTCTACTTCACTTGGTGCGTTCCCTTCTGCAACCCCAGATAGGGAATCCAAAAGACTGGAAAACTTTGGGAAGAAAATGTTCTCGTCTGCCAGTCTAGCATTGCAGTTGGTGAACACTGCATGCCTTTTGGGCCATTATTCCCATTCAATATGGGATATGGTTGCTCAGATGTTGTCCAGAGTTATTGCAAGAGGATCGGATTCTGCTCTCCCAAGCTATTTCAGACGGAAGCAATGCAGCAAAGTCCTGCCTGTGTCTGCGTTTCGCTCCTTTTGTGGCTACAGAAGGGGGGGACCAACCACACAAGCAAGTTCATAAGGTCCCACGGCGGGCCGTGGACGCGGTTCACCCTGACCCTGAGGATCAGGAGGCCAGAAGTCGAGCCAAGCCACAATCCCCTCCTCCACCGCAAAACCCTCCTAGTCAGATCCCTCAAGATCATTCAAGTCTAGTTGGTGGGCAGAGTACACCATCATCTCCATCACTGGCAAAACATCACCTCGACAGGTGGGTGTTGCAAATAGTCCAAAGGGGCTACTCCTTCCCTTTCAAGACTGCCCCTCTATCCATGCCTTCAGTGTATGATTGGCTGACGGAGGATCACCTTGACACACTCTGTGAGGAAATCAAAACCCTTTTGGCCAAGAGAGCTATAGACAGGGTTCCCGGGCCAGAAATAGGCTGTGGTTGTTATTCCCGCTATTTTCTGGTCCCAAAGAAGGACGGCGGCCATCGTCCTATCCTCAACCTCAGAGCCCTCAACTACTTCCTCAAAAAGGAGAAGTTAAAGATGCTCACCCTAGCTCAAGTCCTGTCTGCCCTGGAGACTGGTAGGTAGCTCTTGACTTGCAGAATGCCTATTTTCATATCCCCGTCCTGCCTGTCCATCGTTGCTACCTGTGATTTACGGTAGGCCACAAGCACTTTGAGTTTGCTGTGCTCCCTTTCGGCCTCACCAGTGCCCCTCAGGTGTTCACCTAGGTGATGGTGGTGATTGCAGCCCATTTGCAGAGATCATGGGTTCCAGTCTTCCCCTATCGTAACGACTGGTTGTTGATTGCGTGCTCGTCCCAGGCTGTCGTCTCCCACCTCCCGACTACGGCGAATCTCCTTCATTCGCTTGGGTTCACTATCAAGGTTAAGTCACGTCTGATTCCATCTCAGACGCTCCATTTAATCGGATCGGTTCAAGACACGGTGCAGTTACAGGCCTAATCTCACGATCAGCGAGTCCAGGATATTCAGGCGATGATGCCGATGTTTCAGCCTCTATCCTAGATTTCGGTGAGAATGATTCTGAGGCTGTTGGGCCTCATGGCCTCCTGCATGCTGCTAGTGGACCATGCCAGATGACACATGTGGGCTCTGCAGTGGGACCTGAAGTTCCAATGGGCATACCATCGAGGAAATCTTACTGACCTGGTACAGATATCAGAGGGCACTGCGAAAGACCTGCAGTTGTTGCTGACAAACCGCGATTGGGTTAGAGGCAGACCCCTCTCCCTTCCCCACCCAGATTTCACAGTAGTGACGTATGCGTCTCTTCTGTGTTGGGACAGCCATCTGGGAGGGGTGCAGATCAGAGGACTCTGGTCTCTGTAGAAGCCAGGCTCCATATCAACTTATTGGAGCTTCAGGCGATCCGATTGGCACTGAAGGCCTTTTTACCATCCATCAATGGAAGGCTGGTTCAGGTGATCTGAAAGAGACAGTGAGTTATAGATTCTTTACCTTCGAATTACCCACAGGCGTCAGACTGGATCTGGATAATTGTTTCTCTTAGCATTACCCCGCGTGTCGGTAAGAGGCGTCATTCGACTCCGCGTCTGTCTTCGGTGTTGTGGTCGCCAGGATGATGCCATGGTGCCTATTTAGACGCCACCCCTGTGCGCTGATGTCAGTCCTTTCTTTTTCCGTGCCAGCCTAGCGCAGATCCGGAGAGAGCTTGCCCCTTTATCACTTTTGGACTAAACTGTTTTTTTACTTTTGTCGACTTCTTTTTTCGAGTCTTCTACTCCTGGTGTGCGAGGGATGTCTCATCCTCGGACCGACTTCAAGCCGAGGTCTGTCACAAACCGATGTCTGTGGCGGAGCTGCACCTCGTATGCCTCTGGTGCCTGGAGTGCGACCACGGCCCGAAGTCGTGCTCTGATTGTTGGGCCATGAATCCGAAGTCTTGGCGGGAGCGGTCCTGAAAGCTTTTGGAGGCCCGGTAGACAGCTCTGTGCCGCTCCCAGTCTCGCTCGAAGGGAAGGTCTCGAGACCTGTTGCGGAGCCACCACGCCTCATCCAAGTCTTCGCACTCCTCGGGTAAGTCCAAGCACAAGAAGAAAGTGAAGATGCACCGTTGCTTTTAGCCTTCTCCCCTTCAGTCAGCTGACGCAACACGTGACCCGGAGCATCGTCGCTGTAAAGCTCTGTCTCCGGTGCCTGACTCAGGGATGACTCCGCGCCTTCCCCCATTTCCAGGAGCCGGAGCGTCCCCTGCCCAGCTTTGTACGTTCTACGAAGTCCTCCACTGCATCTTTGGGCAGCCCGTTGGTGTGCCTTTGGGCCCTGCTGAGTCAGTAAGGGGCCCTGAGCCTTCGATGCCGGCTGCTCTGGCCCCGGCGCCAGAGGTTCCCCGTGGATCCTGGTGACGATGCCCCCAGCCGGCGCCGGCCCCATCCTCACCCCCGAGATGGATCCAGAGCCGGAACGACATCAGCCGACGTCGGATCTGACACCGGAGGGTACTTTTGTTCTCTTGTTCATCCCAGATGTTCTCTACCGCCTTGATGGTGGTGGTGAGGACTGGGAGTGGTCGCTGGACCCTTTGGCAGGCCAGCTGGACGAACCGGACTGGAGAGAGGAATTGGGTGACACCAGTGGTCTGGACACTTCCGCAGACCTTCGCATGCTTCTCCCCCTACTGTGGCTATGGAGGAGGGACCGTCCTATGCTCTGGTGGTGCATAGGGCAGCCGAGGCCTTGGGCCTGGAGCTCCCTACAGTGGCAGTCAGGACTAATCTCCTGACGGAGGTGTTTCAACCTGCGGCAACTTCCTCCGAACCCCTCTTGCCCTTTAATGAAGGCCTCACGGACGTCCTTCTGGGCACTTGGTCCAAGCCCAGCACAGGGGTTCCTGTGGAACAGACGATTGCCCGCCGCCACCACCCGGCTCCGTGTGATCCCATTTTCCTCACCCAACACCCTTTCCCTGAGAGCTTGGTAATCCAAGCTTCTTCTTCTAAGGGCACATTCCCTTCTGCTTGTCCAGACAGGGAATCCAAGAAGCTGGATCATCTTGGGAAGCGCATGTTCTCTTCCTCCAGCTTGGCATTGCGGTTTGTGAATACCGCGTGCCTCTTGGGCCAATGCACTCATACAATCTGTGCTGCTTCAGTGCCCAGAGGAGGCCCAGGCTGTTCTCTCCCAAGCTGTGGCAGATGGGAGAGACAAAGCAAAATTCATGATTCCGAGTGGACTAGATACCAACAACTTATTAGGCAGAACAATTACAACGTCGGTAGCCCTTCGACGCTACGCCTGGTTGAGGATGTCTGTTTTTTCTTTGAATGTTCAAACAAACTTGCTGGACATGCCCTTCGATGGCAGTCGCCTTTTCGGTGACAAGGCAGACTGCGCTGGAGCACTTTAATGATTCTCAAGCTACAGCCAGATCCTTAGGCCTTGCGGCGTCCTGCTGTCCGCCACAGTCTGCCTTTTTCCCCTTTCGTGGCTACGGAAGGGGCACCCCACGACATCTAGCCACCAGTCCATGCAAGCTGCCCAGCCTCTGCGTGTCCGTGTCCGTGGGACCTAGCAACAGGGTCTGGGAGCCAGGGGGGGCCAGTCCACCCTTTCCCCCCCTGCAGCAGCCTCCAAACCCTCCAAGTCTGACCTTTCAGGCCCATCAGCGGCCAGTGGGTGGCAGGATTTGACATCACCTCTGCCATTGGCAATCCATCACGTCAAACAGCTGGGTTTTGCAGATAGTCAAATGGGGTACTCCCTCCCCTTCTAGACTATATCTCCCTCCATGCCACAGTCTCTCGACCGCATGTCAGAGGATCATTTGGCGCTTCTCCTCCGAGAAGTTTCAGGTCTCTTGGCCAAGGGAACTATCAAAAGGGTTCCTGCGCCTGAAGTAGGTTGTGGTTGCTATTCCCCCTACTTTCTGGTGCCCAAGGACAAGGGCCTGCGTCCTATCCTAGACCTCAAGGCCCTCAACCGCTTCCTCCAGAAGGAGAAGTTCCAACTGCTCACGTTGGCTCAGGTCCTGTCTGCCCTCGACTCTGGAGACTGGATGGTGGTGTTGGGCTTGCAGGACGCCTATTTCCATATCCCCGTCCTGCCAGCCCACAGACGCTACCCGAGGTTCACGGTAGGCCACGAGCATTTTCAGTTCACTGTGCTCCCCTTTGGCTTTAACAGTGCCCCTCGAGTGTTTACCAAGGTGATGGCGGTGGTCGCAGCTCATCTGCGCAGGTTAGGGATTCCAGTCTTCCCTCATCTCAATGACTGGCTGTTAAAGGTGGGCTCGCCCAAGGCTGTCGTCTCCCACCTCCAGACTACGGCGGAACTCCTGCATTCACTGGGGTTCACTGTCAATGTGCCGAAGTTACACCTGACTCCCTCTCAGTCGCTCCTTTTCATCGAAGCTGTTCTGGACACACTGTGGTTTCAGGCCTATCCTCTCGAACAGCGAGTCTGGGATATTCGGGCCATGATACCGATGTTTCAGCTTCTGTACCGGATTTTGGTGAGAATGACCCTGAGGCTGCTGGGCCTCATGGCTTCCTGCAGCCTGTTGGTGAATCATGCTAGATGGCATATGGGGCTCTGCAGTGGGACCTGAAGTTCCAGTGAGCGCAGCATCAGGGGAATCTTTCCCACTACGTCCAGATCTCGGACGGAACTGTGCAACAGCTGCTGTGGTGGTTAAAGAACCAGGATTGGGCCAGAGGCAGATCCGTCTTCCTTCCCCAAAAAGACCTCACGGTGGTGACCGATGCATCACTCCTGGGATGGGGCGGCCACCTGGGAGAGGCGGAGATCAGAGAAGTATGGTCTCCGGCCGAATCCGGGCTCCATATGAACCTGTTGGAGTTCCGGGCAATTCGCTTGGCACCGAAGGCATTCCTTTCCTCCATCAAGGGGAAGGCAATGCAGGGGTTCACAGACAACACCACCGCCATGTGGTACTGCAACAAACAGGGCTGGTGGGGTAGTGGACCCTTTGTCAGGAGGCTCTTCGCCTTTGGACATGGCTAGAACATCAGGGTATGACCGTGGTGGTTCAACACTTGGCAGGTTGTCTGAACGCCAGAGCCGTCGGTGCCTGGTGGATCACGAATGGCATCTTTACTCAGAGGTGGTGCAAGGTCTCTTTCTGCAGTCGGGAAAGTCTTGGCTAGATCTGTTCGACACTGAAGAGAACGCGCTATGTCAGCAGTTCTGTGTGTTGGGGTTTGCAAGGCAGCACTCGCATGGCGATGCTTTTCATCGCGAGTGGAATTGCGGCTTCCTGTACTCCTTTCCGTCTGTACCACTTCTGCTGGGCCCAGGTAATTCTTGTGGCCCCGGACTGGGCATGAAGAGTCTTGTACCCCGAACTCTGGAGCATGGTTATCGATCCTCCGAACAGACTGCCCCTTCGGGAGGATCTTCTGTCGCAGCAGCAGGGGATGGTCCTCCACTCGAACCTTTCCAGCCTCCACCTCCTTGTGTGGAGATTGAGCGGCGACAGTTGACAGCTTTTGACTTCCACCCGAAGTCTGTAATGTCATCTTGGCAGCCAGGCCTCCAACCACTAAGATGGTATTCACCTGTCGATGGAACAAGTTTGTGGCATGGGGCACAGCAAAGGTTATAGATCCCCTCTCCTCCCCTCTGTCTGAGCTTCTTTTGTTCCTCCTTTCTTTGGACCAGCAGGGCTCTGCTCTGGGAACACTTAAAGGCTATATGGCAGCCATTTCTGCTTTTCTTCGGCCACCAGATCAGGTGTTTGTTCAAGTCCCCTATTGGTAATAGGTTCTTTAAGAGCATTATTCACCTCTTTCCTCCATCTCCTTTCATAGTGCCTCAGTGGGACTTGTACCTTGTCTTGAGTTACCTTATGTGTGCTCCCTTTTAGTCTCTTCACAACTTTCCTCCCAGGCTCTTTACTCTGAAGACTGCCTTTCTTGTTGCCATCACCTCTGCTCGCACAGTGAGTGAGCTTCAGGCTCATTCTTCTAAGCTTCCGTTCATCTGAACAAAGTGGTGCTTCGGATGAGACCCTCGTTCCTTCCTAAGGTAGTTACTCCTTTTCACATTGGACAAACTATCACTCTGCCCTATGACAACAAACGTGTGAGAAGTTGGCCTGGTATATGCTATCCACTAGTTATAGTGGGCACCTTGCACCAGTCCAAACAACCCCTTATTGATGATAGGTTAAAGACCTTTATTGAAAGCTATCCTAGTGGTAGCTATGGAGAGCAGCCTTCAGGCCAAGTCTTGAAGGAATGTAAAGCAGCTTGTTTTACCAGTCTATGATATCCTGAATGGCTAAATGAAAGGAAACCACACCAGGTATATATAAAATATATGTATTTATTACTAGACACACCCCTCTGGTCTCTTTATGAGGCTGGAGGCAAAAGCACATAAAGTTACACTTCAAAATAGACAGTAAAGTAGCACAAATACATGTTAGGTCCTAGGAGTGTGCCAATCCATATACAAAAATAGTGGTATAAGAACCACGACTTAACTAGACACAAGGCCTAGAGCCTGTAGAATCGCTGGGACCCCAAGGAACCACCCAAGGTAGTGACACAGGGGACCCACGGGGGCCGTGTGCAGTTTGAGACCACAGCCGCAAGCTCCCGTTAGCTTCTATGGGGAAAGTCGCAGTTAGATTTTTAAAGATTAAGGATACTTAGAAATGGACTAGGACCAAACCCTTTTGGACTTAGACAGTTCTAGGGTCAACACCCACGGGAGCACCAAAGTACTCGAGTTACGCTTGGTGCTTTAGCTTTTTGAAAAACTTTATTCGACAATTAAGTCATGAAAGTATCGTACATCAAGCAATTACATTAACATGGATTAAGGAGAAACAGCAATAAAATAAACTCAACACAAGATATTTACACTTAAACACCCTAGATTACGAAATATTCCATGATTACTAATCGATGCTAATTCCTAGACATCCAGTTCGATTAAAGCAATTCATTTTTAAACAACAATATTAACTCATCCACAACAAAAATTAATCGAAACCACAAAAAAACCAAGACTAAGGTTTTTACATGTGAGGATGGATGAGTAAATTTATATAAAATGATAAAAACATGACTACATTAGGGTGCCTTATCGTTGGTCGCTTTCACATTAGAGTGTCTATGCCGTATAGTCCAAGCCCACTTAATATATTTAGCCATTGCTATTGCAATTGTCGGGCTTGGATCAGAGCGCAAGATTCTTAGTGCCTCTTCATACCTTCGAATGCCTATAAGGCGACAGACAGGTAATACCCATTTGTTTCGAGGGTGCTCATAGAGGGGACAAAAAAAAAAGAAATGACTAAGAGACTCAATCGTGTCTCTACATTTAGGACATTTATCCTGCGACCCATTAGTCCATTTGCACGTAAATGTACAAATGGGAAGGGTACCTATCCTAAACTGGAAATATAATTTACGATCGATTGGTTCTTCAATCATGCCCCAGAATTGTTCCTGCCCAGGAAGGGCCTTAATCTCTAGGTATCTAGCTGTTAGCTGGGATGTACTCCCCCTGGAAACAGATTCCATGACTACGAATTCCCAGTACTTAGCTTTGACAATATCTTTTGAAGGGAAAACCGCGTTTTGGGGATCATCCCATAGATTACTCCATCCCAGTCTGAAAAGTAGTGTTTTGATGGACTTCAGCCATTCTATTTTATGAAAGAGGTCCTTCTCCATTATTTCTTTTAATCCCAAAGCATAGTGCCTGAGTTCCTCAGTTGACCAAACCCTACGCCAATACAACAATGGTCGCAGATTAGCAGTGTCTTGCAAGGTTTTTAGACCGAGGTCCCAAAAGAGGGGTAACAGGGGAGTACTTTGTGGTACACCAACGATTTTACGTATAAACTCGCTCTCCATTGTATTCAGACGTTTGGGATTGTTACCATAGCCCCATAGCTCTGCACCATATAATGATGAGCTACGAATCTTCATTGAATAGATTTCTAGAAGTGGGCTTATTGGCTGCGAGTGCGAAACTTTAAATCTTTTTATGAGAAAGCCTGTCTGCTGTTGGAACTTCAGAATTGACATGTCTAGTTGGCTTTTCCAGCACATATTCTTCTGTATCGTGACTCCCAGATATGTAAATGCGTCGACTTGTTCCAGAGGCGAGCCACCCATTACGATTTTACCACCAAACGGTTTATAGGATCTACACGGGTTAGGGCTGTTAAGAACCATAAACTTGGTCTTGGAAACATTTATTTCCAAACCACGGAGCAAGCAGAACTCTTCAAAGCGTCGGAGGGTGAGCTGCAGGCCACTCGGAGTTTTGGAAATCAGCAATGTATCGTCCGCGAACATGAGAACTGGGATACGAGTACCATTCATAGCCGGTGCATCCGAGGGGACCCGGGAGAGGAACTCAGCCACCCCGTTCACGAAGAGCGAGAACAAGGTCGGTGCCAGAACACAGCCCTGCCGAACTCCACGCTCCACGGGGAAAGACTCCGTTACCTCCCCCTGCCGCCCCCATCGGACCCGAGCAAAATTGTTCTCATGTAAGCGGACCACCAATGCCAACAACTCCGGCGCCATCCCCAACTCCTCCAATACCTTCCATAGCTTGCCTCGTGGGACCAGGTCGAAGGCCGCCCTTAGGTCAACAAACACAGCATATAGAACCCCTTTATCTAGAATGACTGTCCACCAATAGAGGACGACAAACCTGAAGACCTGATCTATTGTGCTTGTTTTTGGACGAAACCCAGCCTGTAAAGGACTTAATATACTGTTATCTTCCATCCAGGTCTGAATTTTGCCCAAAACCAGTCTGCCCAGGATTTTTTGCATAGCGTCTATTAGGCTTATGGGCCTATAGTTGCAAGCCAGCGATTTGTCCCCTTTTTTATATATCGGGACAATTTCGGCACCCTTCCAAGAATGAGGGATACTCATTCCCTGGGCTATGGCGTTAGCTAAATGAGTAATGTATGAACACCATCTTTTTCTATTGTGGAGAAATACATCGGCCGGGATACAATCCATGCCAGGTGCACGTCCCTGGGTAACCATGTCAAGCGCTGTGTCAACCTACTCTGTGGTAAACACAGGGCTATTATAGAACGGCCTCTCCCTTTGGTGCATACTAGCATCCTCGATACCTTTACAATATTGTGACTTAATGAAGTCTATCCAAGAACTCTGGGGTACATGGTTATGAGGACTGTCAATAATTTCGCCCCTCTTCCATTTAAAAATATCCCAGAATTTTTTCTGGTTTTTGTCTGCGCATGCTGCTTTTAATTCTTGCCACTCGCACTCATCCCAATCTTTTTTTGCTTTCCATAAGGTCTTTTTGTGTGCATTGCGAGCTATTTTAATCTTGCTCATATCCTTAGTTTTGAGGGCGAGACCCAAATTGCTGCGCGCATATTTGCAGGAGGCATTATACCAATCCTCCTGTTTGCGTTTAGGGGCTTGTTTTGCTTTAGAAGGTCTGCAAAAGCATGATTTCAACCTTGCTACTAGTTTTTCATATATAATCTCTTGTTCAACTAGAGGTTGACAATTGTTACCTATTGCCATGATTGATAACAACGCCTCTTCCACATAGGACTCGATGCTGCCTAAAAGATCAGGGTGCTCAACAACGTTACGCCATTTAAGGTGGCGTTCATCATTTGATAAAACGGCAGCTGGACCAATCATTTTTTCAAAACCATAAGTCTCCCTATCGCCCAATCCTAATTTAAAAGTTGCAACTAGCGGGTTATGATTACTTTCTATCCGTGTCTCAACCACCATATCCACAAGGGTATGCCACATCCTTAGGTGAACCAGGAGATAATCTATTTTGCTTGCCCTGATGCCATTATCATACGTTTTATTGCATGTCCTATCTGATATGGTTCTGCCGTTAGCCGCCCTCAATTGGTTGCTCAGGCAAAACCCATTCAGATACAGGGCCGCCTCAGTCCACTTGGTCACTGCCTTTGTCTCAAGCAGTGGAACACCCCACTTCAGATCTTCATCCTCTACTAGAAGCATATCTTGAGACCCTAGAGGCTCAAAATTTGTATTAAAATCACCCGCTATAAGTGGGAGCACATCGATGGGGTTAGATTCGACGAGAGTACTTAGTGCAGGCATCACCTCAGAAATTTTCCCACCAGGTAAGCCCCTTACGTATACATTGTATACGTTAATTTTGAGGTTTGGTGTACAAGTCAATCTAACTCCCAATATATCATTATTCTGGGTTAGAATAGATTGAAATTTACACCCTAGGCTTTGTTTGATCCAAATGGCCAAACCTCCTGATGGTCGTCCCTTAGATTTTTTGACCGCCGGGACATAAAAATTCAAATAGCCCAACATAAATACAGGCTCTGTTGACCATGTCTCCTGAAAAAGACAGATATCATGCTTGTTAATGAAGTCTGCCCACAGAGGAGAGAGAAGTTTAGAACCAATACCCGCAACATTCCAGGATAGAAACAGCACATGACCAGCGGGATTAATTCCGCCATTAACACTCCCATTTTTTAGTATAGGTAAAGGGACTACACCTTGTAAAAGGTTAGGGGCGCCCTCAATACTTAGATTTTCATATTGGAGTTCGCCTTGTAAACCTCCCTCACCAGCCCCTCCAATGTTAGCTTGATCATGAAACCTACTGGCATTAGTTCCATCAGCTATTCTAGGGAGATCCCATTGGCGTGTGCCCTGTACTTCCTCTATGACTACATGCAGTTTTTCATGATTGCCCGATGTCATCGGGGCCGCATATAGCATTTTATGTTTAGGATACACTCTACCCTTATTCAGTCAGTCGCAGTCCACTAGCCCAGAGAGCACATCGAATCTATTGATGGATCTTATGTCCTCGTAAGCTTTACCCCTCAACAGAGAGCCCCCGCAAATAAACCCACCTAGGGGCAAGGACATGGGTGCATAGAAAAATGACAATGGCATTGTGCGTATTAGGGGAGAAGGGTCGATTTGGGGCCAAGAGCAGATATGTTCCACGCACCATCTATCCCTAAAGTTAATAACAACACAATCCCCCTTCAATGACTTAGGACTCCTACCCACCCAATTCACTCGCCTAGCATACAGGATTTCAGCTCGCATATGGGTCGGCAATGGTCGCTTATCATTGAGCCAAAAGGTACATTTGTTCTTTAAGTCCCCATAAGATTCTCTTGCTCCATCGGCCAAAGGTGGAACCCCCGTTAAGATCACCACATAAGGGGCGGCTTCCGGGGGCAGATGTAGATCAATTAGGGCCGATGAAGTTTGCGCAAGAGGTTGAACAAGTGGGGGTGGCTTGTCCCTTTTAGCTCTGCCTGTCCCAGGGCTATTTGTTACCACAGATGGAAGTGGATGGTCGGCTCTGGGTTGGTTACCAGGAGCTGGGGTGGGTTGAGATCCATTAGAATTAGTGGGATTGTTTTTCACAGTTGCATTATTATCAATGAGGTTGGTCTCGGTACAATGGCCTACTACACCAGGACATTCCTTTGGTACTCCCAAGCCTTGCCTGCCACCTCGGGGTTGGGCCGCTGCAAGTGAAAGTTCCATACATGTCAGTCTACTTTCAATCGAACCAAGCCTTTCATAAATCTGGTCACACAGATTCTTTACAATTCTTTCTAGTCTCTTCCAAAATATCTTTGGGTCTGATTCTGCCCCACACATAGACCCCGTAGATAATGATAGGTCTGGCCGCGTTTCAGTAGTTAATGGTTTAGGACATGGGGGTAAATCCCTCCTTATGGCAGGGGGAGGAACGTGGTCAATATTAGGCTTCTTCCCAACAACAATCTTTTGGTTTCCCCTGCGAGATTTTTTCGAAGTAGGGGCTACTTGTTGGTGATCAGATGCCGCTATTCTGTTGCTAGTAGAGCGGGTTTTGATACTTGATAGAGGCTTAGAAGTCGGGACCATATTTGCGCTGTTCGCGACATCAGCATTATCAACCAATATTTCGATCACAGGGGTCGGACACATCATGAGATCATCATTTTGCTCTTCCTCCAGAGGAGATTTGCAGGTCATAGAATCCGACCTAACGGGCTGACCACAAGGTGGTGAACTTAGATTAGCCATACTTCCTAAAGAGGACCTCTTGTCACATAGGATATCTAAAGATAATCTTTTTTCAGTTAGTTCGATATCCTTTGCAAGCACTGATTGCACCCGAGCCAGGAAGTTGTCCAATGTTCCCATTAGGGCTCCCCCAGTCGACTGTGTGGTAAAACCATCCCTTTTAGCAGACTTTTCCATCCTTCGATAATACTAGCAGCCACTTAACACGAATTCCCACAGCGATACACACAAGGGCCTGATGCTTACCCTTTGTTGATTCTCTTTAGGCAATGCTTGTTAGGGGAAGGTCCCGTTCCGTTCTCGGTCGATCTCGGACGGGCTCAGACGGGCCCGCCCTTGGCCCGGGCTTGGCCCGGCGCGCGCCCGCGCGCGTCCCGCGATGCGTGGGCCGTGAGGAGTCTTATGGCGTCAGGGCGGGAGGGCGGGAGTACGGGAAGAGGCCACAGCTGTGTTAGATTACGGGGCTGCTGGTCCTCGCAGTCCCGTGTCCGTTGCTCTACCTCAGCACCCAGTCGCCTTTGAAGATGTTGTCAGTTCCCTCGATGTGGCAGCACTCGCCAGATCCTTGGTTTAAAAATTAATAAAAATGGCACACAAACAGGCTCCAGACACGAACGGCACCCGCGAAGCGGGGGCCGTGAGGAGTCTTATGGCGTCAGGGCGGGAGGGCGGGAGTACGGGAAGAGGCCACAGCTGTGTTAGATTACGGGGCTGCTGGTCCTCGCAGTCCCGTGTCCGTTGCTCTACCTCAGCACCCAGTCGCCTTTGAAGATGTTGTCAGTTCCCTCGATGTGGCAGCACTCGCCAGATCCTTGGTTTAAAAATTAATAAAAATGGCACACAAACAGGCTCCAGACATGCTTGGTGCATTGGTGTCAAATGGTGTCGGGTCGCGTCGTAGTTTTCAATGGAAGCTGGCAAAGAAGTGCTGCTGCCGGAAAGATGCGAAGTGTCAGAAGGGATCCAAGCCTGGATCGAAGATGTGAAGAACCTGAAAGCAGAGGGGACAGAGTCTGGGTCACTTGCCAGTGAGCAGGGGCACGATAGACGAATGCCCACCAATGTCGGGTGTTTCAGGTGAAGAAGGTGAAGCTTGACTCTTCAGCCACGAGGACCAGGAGGCATCGAGGATAACCAGGAGCTGGAGTCGCGCTGTCCCACGAAGGATGTCGAGTGTTGCAGCGTCGGTGCCCGGATTGGACCCAACAAGCCTTGGCAACAGCAACCCACACAGAAAGGAGAAAGATGCTTCAGTGCAGACCAGCAAGGTCTGAGGGACTCACCACGCGGTGGGGAGTCAGGGCACGTCTGGAGCAACCAGGGAAGCCCAAGGACAATCAGAGTTGCCTTCACAGGGACCCACCAGTCGAAGGACCAGGGATCGCGAAGGAGCCTCAAGCGGAAATGCAAGAAGCGGGCGCACGGAACACTCGTGGAGTGTAGGCCCACAATCTTCGGTGCAAAAGACGCTCGGGGCTTGGGCTACACGTAACCCAAAGCACAACTTCAAGCGACGTTCGAGAAGTCAATGCACTTGCAAATGTGCACGTGTCCAGGGGTTCCGGTTCCACGTCACTCACGAGGGCTGCGGGTCTCAGCTTTGCTGGTGACTCAGGTCGGCCTCTGAGAAGTCTGGAAATCCTCTTCCTGGGCTGCAGATACTTCGGAGTCCGTCGGGAGCTTCAGAAATACAGACCGGCAATTGCTTCGTTGGTGCCTGCCAAGCAGGGGAGTCACTCCTTGACCCCAAGTGAGATTTGATTTCTTCAGTCTTCAGTCATGAGTAGAGGGTCGAAGTTCCAGGATTCAGTTGCAGAGTTTCGTCCAGGGATATCTAAAGTCCTGTTGCCAGGGGTTCCTATCTTCTACCCAAGGAAGGGGTTGGACTAACTCAGGGGACCCACCTATGGGAGGGTTTGGAAAGAGGGGTGGCTACACCCATTTCCTTTGTCCAGTTTCACGCCAGAGCAGGGGCTGGTAGCCCCTGAACCGGTTTGAGCTGGACTATGCACAGGGACACCAAATGTGCCCCCAGTGCAGGACTTCAAAGCACTCTGAGTGCAACCACCCAGCCCCAATACACTAAAGCCTGTCTGGGAGGTGGTGACACCTCCCTGTGACAGGAAACCTATTGTTCAGGCATCCCCTGCCAGAGTTTCGGTCAGCAGCAGGAGGCCAGACTCGTGTCTGTGGCTGCAGCATCCATTTTGTGATGCCAGGGCTCTTTTAAGTTGGTATCTGGTATACCGGTGCTGTCATTTCTCTCCATCTACAAGGGTGGGATCGTACTTCCACACCAGTTACTGGTGTGGGGGTATGATTCCAAGGTGTTTGACACCAAACACGACATGTTTCCGTGCATCCAGTCCAAAGTTAGCATTTACCTTTGGGTTATAATGCACTTAAGAGGATATGGTCAGGCTGCATCACAGACAACCCCGGAGAAGAGATTCCAAAGCCTGCAGAGGGGCACAGCTCATGCCTGCGCACCCTCTCACACAAAACCAAGCACCCTGCCTTCAGGATTGATAAGGCCTGCCATAAGGGTAACTGATAGGTTTCTATGTGCAGTGATAGGTGAGATATAGTGAACCTATATCTCAGTAAGGGGTGCATGCACCACCTTACCCAGGCTGCAGTAGCAGACCTGTGGTGTCATTTTGGAGGCCTTTCCAGAGGTGGCATAATACATGCTTCAGCCCCGGTAGGCCTCTGGGGTACCTATGCCCTGAGTACATAGCATATCATATACTAGGGACTTATAAGGGCACCTCAAAATCCAATCTGTTATGTACCTAGGGTACATGGAATCAATTTAGAGAGGAAGCAGCGAGGCTGGGGTCCTGAATAGCAGGCCCCCAGCCAGACTGAAGTTGAAAAACAGTGTTACAGTAGTAAAATGTGGGGGTAACCATATGAAGCAGATCCTACTCTCCTACAACATGACGCTGATGATGTTACACAGATTCAACCAACGCCATCTACAGGCGTGCAGGGGTACTGCTAAGAAAAATCTGCCTGATCCTGCCTGACGCCTGGAAGTTCAAAGGTAAAGAATCTGCGGCTAGATCATATCTCTACCAGATTAGGCGTTAACCGAAGGTATGTAACTTGTCCTTTGCACCACTACTGTGCATTAGGTGATTTTGGCATTTCTGTTAGCCTCTGTCCCCATGGGCCCTCTGGTTGTCTCATTACTTCTATTTTCTGGTTCTTGGTGCACCCCTAGAGTTAGCCCCTTGACGGTTCTCTTTTGTTGTTATCGCCTTTCTCCTCAATAGTTATTGCTTGCTGTAAAATCTGAAGACGTCTGTTGGCATCTAAGCATGAAGTGGACTAGATTTGAATCTATGCATTAGCATGATCAGTTGGTCACCACCATCCTGTGCCTCAGTCATTTACACTTCTGGTTATGGTCACATGCCTTACTTACACCTGCCAGTGTCCAGGCACTGCACAACCATCTGCATCAGTGGGTCTTCAGCTTGCTTGGCTGACTTCTTATGTCTGTTACACAGTGGCAGGCTCCCTCCCTGGAATCAGTTCTAACAGTCACTCTTCCAGCTGGTGGCTGCTGGCAGCTGGGGTATGCTCTCTCAAACTATTTTCTAGTGATTGAACACCTGTCAGAATCGTTACCCGGGCAAGTTATGGCTCTGAAGTTTTTTTTCTGCAACTGAATACTCGTGAACACAGATAGAAACAGTACTAATCTGCTATTTAAAAGGGCATTTCACATACAATCCCAGCAACATCAAGCCTACTAGTAACATCAGCAATACCACCTTCGTTGCTGCAATATGCTTTCGAAGGTTCACCTGGATTTATTTCATCCCAGGCTAGGATGCTCCTTGTATACTTTTCCGGTAATAGACTTTAATTCTCCAACATTGGATCTTTTATCTATTCACATGCTTGAATCATCCTCCAGCGTCAGGTTAGTAATCCCTGGTACATTAAAATAGCAGTATACAATGCAAAATAGACACCATAGAGAATATAGTGTTAAAAAGGCCATGGGGCTAAAACATCATTATTTATTTAGTAGGACATCCGCCTCATTTGAAAGAACCCAAACTTCAGCCAATGGGGTGGGGGCTTAAACTCTCCTACTCCCCCTAGAGGCCACCATAGCTTAGATTTCTACTTCATGTCGTGTGATGGAGTACCCTGGTAGAGCTCCGCTCTAACCTTTCAGTGAATCTTAAATTTATTACTTTCTTAATCTGCCCTGGATTTGAACCAGCCCTTTCATCAGCACTAAAGTACTGTGAATTGTTATTAGTGGACATTATATAAAATTCTGCGCCCAGGAGATCTATTTACTTGACCACCAACTGTGCCCAAATGCACCATGACTGACAAAGACAAGAAATATCTTTTCAAGGGTTGTACATCCTGTGACCATAAAAGGGTTTATGACCCTCATTTTAGGTGTTTTTATTGCCTTCATCCAAATCAGAAGCCTGTAAGAGCTATACCAATTTTAGATTTTATCAAGTCGGAAGGTATCAGTTTATGAAGACACCGGCTAAGGTTCCGGTGGTGATACCTCGCCTGGAGGGAGAAAAAATACCAGGTTTCACAGTCCACTCCAGGTAATCTCACCAGGCATACTAAGCCAGATTCAGTTATCTCCTCAGTGGTTCAACTCCAGCCCTCTAGAAAGAAATAGTAGACATATTGGCAATTCAGGCAAAAGATTCTCATCTATGGAAGCAACCGCCATCAGCTCAGCTTACACTTGGTCAATATTAGGGCATTATGATCACCAGATATGGCATGATATTGCTCCTTTGCCTGAATGCATCCCAAAGGATAAGAGGGAGAAAACAAGAGCTATCCTTAAGAAAGGAGAACTAACTTCTTTTGTTATTGATGCAGCAATGGATGTCCCCAGGACAGGTTTTCGCCAACCTGCAGGAGGAACGGTGTTAACAAGGCAAGGTTGGCAGTCCACAGCCTTCCGTTCTGAGGTGCACTCGAAGCTTTTAGACATGCCCTTCAATAGCCTTATTCTTTTCGGCAAACATGTGGCCGAGGATCTGAAAACAGATACTGCCAACACTTTGGGTTTCCTGTAGTATTGTAGATTTGGATCTTCTAATTTTCATGCTTCTTGAAGATCGCAAAGTTTTATGGGAGGATTCAACCAGTATGACAGTCAACGATCATATTATTCCCAAAGACCATCTGGATATGATCAAGGATACTCCTATAACCGTAGCCTAAGGCAGCCATCTAGGAGGCCATCAGGAAAAAAGAGAAGTGCTTCCCAATCACGCAACAATGACACCCAGCAAAGAGATCGTCTCTCTGCTCTTGCCCCCTTTCTCATCTTCTACATTGCACGTGGGGGGGGGGGGGATTTCCCTGTTTGCTGCCACTTGGGGGGGGGGGCTATAACATCAGAAAAATGGGTGAGGCAAATTATTTCAGGCTATATATTGGAGTTCATTCAGAGACCCCCTGTGAACCCACCCAAGAAACAGCATCATCTGCATCTGAAGGAGCTTCAACAGGAAATTCGCTTACTCCTTCTCAAAGGAGCTATAGAGATTGTCTCCAAATCACAAAGGAATCGGGTGTTTTATTCCATGTTTTTCCTGATCAAGAAGATGGGTCAGTGGAGATCAATTCTGCAAATCAGGCAAGTTTCTGAAAAAACAATCTTTCTGGATGGTTACCCTAAAGGAAGTCCTCCTTATGATACAGAGAGGAAAGTTAATGACCTTCCTGGATCTTCAGGATGCATATTTCCACATTCCCATTCATCAAAGACACAGGATATATCTATGATTCCTGATAGCGGGGCAGCATTATCAATTCAAGGTGCTTCCTTTGGGGCTCAAATAAGCCCCTTAAATTTTTGCCAAATACCTTGGTCCAGTTGCTGCCTTCCTCAGACAAGAAGGTCAACAGGTGTTTCCATACCTCTACGCCTGGCTCGTGAAGACACCATCAAAGAAGCAAGAAGACCAGTCCTAGTGCATCACTTGACAAGCAACTGCGAAAAGCTTTTTCATCATAGGAAAGGGCAAAGAAGTTGCAAATTCTGGTGAGGAATATTTCTAGAAAACAGTTGCTTAACAGTGAGGCAATACAAGCCCCTACTGGGATTAATGGTGTCATGCAAAGGCCTTGTTCCCTTTTGCAAACTCCGCACTAGGCCTGTTAAGCAAGAGCTCGACTCACAATGGAAGTAAGTTAAAAGATCTTGGGAAGATGGCATTCAAGTCAGAAGAAGTCTGAAACCGGCATTGCTGTGGTGGATGCTTCCGACAAATTTGAAAGCAGGACTGTCTTTCCTACCTGTGTCCAACAGGAGGATACTTACAACAGATGGGTCATGGGGACCTTACCTACTGGAATTTTCAACCATAGGCCTGTGCTTGGATATGGAAAGACACTTCACATCATTGTGTTGAAACGCTGCACCAATTATCTGGTCCTGCAAGAATTATTTTCCGGGGGCGTGGCTTCGCGCTGAAGCAAGATGGCAACGTGAGAGAGCAGCTCCGTCCCTAACAGCCTAAAACCACATCATCTGCTAAATGTATCCGACCCCCACCTATGGGGACAGGCCCCATAAGTGCTTCAGTTACTGCCTGGCCGGTCGCTGTAGCCCCGCTGGTCTTTGTGGCGGGTCGGAAGCCTGATCATCTCGGCGGCCTACCTGCGGTGCTGATCCCGGGCCTGTGGTGACTCGGCTTCCCGCGAGTCCTGCGGGCACGGGCGGCCGTGAAGACAGCAAGACACTGGGGATTTTGGCCTAGTCCCGGGGGAGCAGAGCCGGAGGTCTTGCGGAGGCGGCGCCCTCCCCCACATCATTCCGGAGAGGGGCAGAGGTATCCCCCACGCAGCTCCTTCACTCCACTTGCTTCACGAGGCCTTTTGCAGCCTTATTGAGACGCCCACCGGGTGCCCACCGGAGCGGTAAAGGCTGTGGGACTTCCGCGGGCGGCATAAAGTCTGAACTCACTGGGTGGTTGTGACCAGCCTCGGGGGTGATTCGGCGGACAGCTGCATCACCGTGAGTTCCTCACCCCCCCCCGGCCCACCCAGGTGAGCCTGACACCTTGTGTTCCAAACTGAAGATTGCGACCGCCCTCCTGATATTGGGGCTGTCCATAGAGACGTACTGTGACCGGACAGAGGAGGGCCCCTGTGGTGCTGCGCTGAGGGGCACACAATCAAACACGTTGCCCCATTGGAAGAGGAGTGAGTTGGGATCCTCTTCTGAAGTGTTTCCACCGGTGGCCTTGACGCCGCGGCCCCCCCTACCCACCACGGTCCCCATTCCACCCCCGTTTGTTTATTAATCACCTACATGGGACTCAGAGCCAATTGGGGGTGTGGTGGAGTGGGGTGTCCCACCTGAAGACCAGAGACGTGACCAGTGCGACCCACGCACGGATTGTGAGGGGCGGAGCGGTGGGCGCGCAGTCATCATGAGTGGAAGGGGAACCAAGCAGTCGCAGCAAACCAGACTGGATAAATACACCTTTTCCAAGGTCGCTAGTTCTGGAGCTCCCTCCCGAGATGAGTCGACGGGAGACGCGGTGGAGGGCCCTCCCAGCCTTTCCTTGAAGGATGCCATGGAGGCGATAGCTGGGATCCGCACATCGATGGAACAAAAAACAGACGCAATAGCAGTGGAGATGACTCTCATCAGGGCCGACTTTGCGAAAATTAGGGAGAAGGTCCAGCAGCTCCAGGTGACCACAACCAGCCTGGTCGAGGACGTCTCGCAGATCCAAACTGAACTCCAAAACCTGCAATCTTTCCGAAAATACGCGGAGAACAAGCTGGACGACTACGAGGGGCGCTCCAGGCGCAACAACGTCCGCATCATCGGAGTGCCGGAGAAAGCGGAGGGGCAGTTGTCGGACCTTTTTGTTGAAGGACTTAATACTAAAGCATCTATGCTCTAAGGGACTGCCCAAGTTCTTCGTGGTGGAGCGGGCGCACAGGGTCCCCAGGGGACGTCCGAAGCCAGGGCCCCCCCCAGACCCCTTTTGGCCAGGCTGCTCAACATTCGTGCCCTAGACACAATTTTGCAATGTGCCAGAGCAGCTCCCCCCCTCAAATATGAAAATGCAGTCATTTCATGTTTTCCGTACTTCACCCAAGCTGTTCAGAAACAAAGAAGGTCCTTCCTTGCCGTTAAGAAGAAACTCAGAGATAAAGGCCTCAAGTACGCCATGCTCTTTCTGGCCAAGTTGCGAGTTGAGGCAGATGGCAAACCATGGTTCTTCAACCGTTCCGAGGACATGGAGGACTGGCTGGATGGCTGGCGAGATGCGACTGAACACAACGCCCACTGACCCTACTCTTGCGGGTGACTCCTGACGTTCCTTTGGACCTGTCTGGGTAACCTCATTCATATGTTTTGTTCTAGGTCCAAAGCGGCTCTGTTCCGATACCCTGGGGTGGCCCTTACAGATGGGGGGGTACATTGACTGGCCTACTCCTTACTGGTCTTGTCTCGCTCGGGGAGACACGGGACGCTGTCCCCCACGGGGGCTCACATTGTTTGACCTTGCCTAGAGTGGTTGGTTGGGAGATGGAGCACTTTCCTCTTTCCCCACATTTAGTCACGCTCGCACTTAACACTACCTATGGATACGCAGTGGGATAGAAGTTTCACCCTGATGAGTTGGAACGTCAATGGGCTTGGTGACGGGGTTAAACGCACCTTAGTCCTCCAGTATCTTAAACGCCACTCCCCAGATGTTGTTTTTCTTCAAGAGACACATCTTGTGGGTAACTCATGTAGGGCCTTAAACAGATGGGGTACAAGCTGATAGCTCACTCTGGTTTCACTTCCGGATTAAGGGGGTGGGAATCCTTATTAAAAACGCGCTTCCCTTCCACATATAAGTAACGCACACCAATGAATGGGGCAGGTATGTCACGGTGACGGGCCAGTGGGACGGTGGTACACACAGCTTATATCGGTATATGTGCCACCGGGCCTGCAGACGCCAACCTTCGCTGACCTAGGGACCCATTTGCTTTCCCTTCCCGAGGGTCTCCTGTTGGTGGGAGGTGATTTTAATGCTGTTGGCTCGGGCTCACTGGATCGCTACACCCGCGCGACATTGGCCCTGCGCATAGTTGGCTTTCAGACTTACTAGAATACTTTGGCCTATCTGATGCCTGGCGAACGTTCCACCCTAGCGACACCCAGTACACATTCTTTTCAGGATCTCATCATAGCTTCTCTCGTATCGATTATCTCATAACTCCCGAGGTCCAAACCTCGCACATCCGTGAGATCCGACACCTCGCTCGGGGAATCTCGGATCACTCCCCAATATGGACCCGGTTGGTCCTGGGGGACACAAGAGTGGGCGTGATTGCACCCATAAGCCCCTGGTCTCTCCGCTACCCGTCAGTCCGTAAGGCCCTCCTGTCCGCAATTGACCTCTATTTTCAAGAGAACCGGGGCTCAGTCGACTCCCCCTTACTCTGTGGGAGGCATTTAAGTCTGTGATCAGGGGTCAATCCCTTTCCCTGATTGCTGGAGTCAAAAAAGAAAAGCAGAAAGACCTCGAAGATATTGAGAAAGAAATTCTCTCCCTTGAGAACATCGCGTCCGGTGAGCTGGACTCAGAAACAACGCACCTCCTGCAGCTCGTGAGGGATGAATATAAGAGCATTGCGACTGACAGGGCCAAGAGTTGGGGGAGTGAGAGAGATGGGAGGATATATGAGTGGGGTGACAAGGCTGGGAAGCTCCTTGCCTGGCTAGACAGGAAGGAACGAGCCAACAAGATGGTCCCTGAACTGACTGATGAACAGGGTGGGGTCTACACTGACCCTGGTGACATAGGCCGTGAGTTTACTGCATACTATGACAAAGTTTACCAATCTACTTCCCCTTTCCTTGAAGAGGATTCTTTGGGCCTTCTTCGTGATATCCGTTTGCCCACTCTCTCTGAGGGAGACACTAAATTCCTTGATAGCGGCATAACCAATGACGAAATAGCCCAAGCCATTCGAAGTCTACGACCGGGGAAGGCACTTGGACCCAATGGCCTGCCCATCGAGCTGTATAATCTGCGTCCCGATAGCCTCGCCCCGTTTCTCCAATCCATTTTTGAGGAAAGCAGACGTGTGGGTGTTCTTCCTCCGGATCAGAGGCTGGCATCCCTTGTCATCATCCCCAAGGAAGGAAAACCCAAAAATAAATGCACCTCCTACAGACCAATCTCCCTCTTGAATGCAGAACCCAAGAATCTTGCCAAACTCCTCGCCACACGGCTTTCTCGGGTGATAACAACTTTGGTTCACCCGGATCAGTCGGGCTTCATGCCCCACCGCAACACGGCCCTCAATCTGCGCAGGGTCCTCCGAGTGTTGGGAAAAGTAGACACTGCTGATGAGCCTGCAGTGATAGTGTTGCTAGACGCCTCCATGGCCTTTGATAGCATGGAGTGGTCATACCTACTAGCAGTTCTTGTCAAAATGGGGTTTGGACCGCACTTCATGTCATGGATTAGACTTCTTAATTCGGCACCTACGGCTCAGGTGATAGTTAATAAAAAGCGATCAGACCCTTTTCAGCCGCACCGCGGGACCAGACAGGGGTGACCCCTGTCCCGCCCTGCTTTTTGCCCTCGCCCTGGAGCCGTTGGCGGCCTGGATCCGCGCGGACCCGAAGATTCGTGGAATGCGGTGGTCAGCCGGCTGGGAGGACCGAATGACGCTCTATGCGGACGACGTTCTCCTCTTTTTAACCTCCCCAAAAAATCTCTAATATGTGTGCTGGATATCTTCACAATATTTGGCAAGTACTTGGGCTATACAATCAACTGGAGCAAGTCGCTCATATATGTATTGGGTGGCGAACACCCCCCTTCCCGAAGGATTGCCCAATGCAGACAGTGAGGGATGGCTTCCGTTATCTAGGGGTCTTTATTACCGCTGACCCTAAACTCAGGTATGAATGTAACCTGGTCCCTCCCCTGCAGCGCCTTAGGAGGGATGTGTCCTGTTGGAAGGCCTTAGCGCTCTCGCTGTTGGGAAGAGCGGCACTGTTTAAAATGATGTCACTACCCCGGCTACTATACGCTCTACAAAATTATCCAGATCAAGTCCCAGCCAGATATTTCAGGGAAATGGAGGAGAGGGGTTGCAAAGAGAACTGTTGTGGGAAGGGAGGCCCAGGATAGCGCTTAACAAATTGGTCCTTAACTGGTACGATGGAGGCATTAGTCTCCCCGACATTCGTAGGTATTATTGGGCGTCCCACCTAGCGCCTATTAATCAATGTACGCATCGCTAACCAGATGACCCAGCTTTTATGATGGACAGGTGGCTAGTGCCCGGGGGAATTTTATCAGAGCCTTATATTTCAACCCCGAGGACTCTCCCTCACGGGCCCCACCAAACACTCCGTTGCTATTTGGCATTCTGTCAATAAGAGCCTAGGTTGGGACCGGAAACTCACACTGGCTACGCCTCTGTTGGGTAGCCTCAGGTCCACGAAGGGCTTTGATAAGTGGGATTTGATCGGCATATCCCGCCTGGGCAATCTCTGCATTAAGGGCGCTGTGGTCCCCTTTGCCAAGCTTCAACAACAGTATGAATTCTCCACCACGGAATTATTCCGATACACGCAGATTAGACACGCCATCACCACTGCCCTACAGAAAAGCACAACCCCCCCCCCCCAGAATCATCGCCACTGGAGGATCGTTTGCTGGATGGCTATCTCCCCCAAAAAGCGATCTCCCTCACATACAAGAAATTGATTAACAATACCCCCGATCCTCTAGGGCACCTGCGAGAGTGTTGGGAGAGAGATGGTTTAGAATTTGATGACGAGGAGTGGCGGGAAGCGGTTGCCTCACCCAGGGAGGTCGCCATCCCGGCACATCTGCGATTGGTCCTGCTCAAGATACTCCACCGAACATATGTCACTGGGCCACAGCTAGTTCATATGGGATGGGGTGACTGGGGCAATTGCAGGCGCCGTTGTGGGCACACGGTTGCCTTCATCCACATAATTTGGGAATGCGACCAGATACAACAGTATTGGCGAGAGATACATGAGGTAATGGAGGAGGTGCTGCATAAGACCATTCGTCTTAAGCGATGTCTCTTAAACATGTGGGGTCCTACTGATTTAACAACTATGGAAAGGACCTGGGCTACATTGGGGACTATGGTGGCCAAACAAGATATAGCCCGACAGTGGGGAGCGGCGGCTCCGCCTACCTTGGCCTCCTGGGAGAGAAGTCTGGACTGGTGCATGATCAGAGAAAAGACGGTATATATGACACAAGGATGCCCCAGAAAGAGGTCCGCAGTGTGGTCTGGGTGGAACACATATAGGGGAGGGATCTGTGTGGCCCGATACATTCCTCAGAGGAGGAACCGCTATTCCCTTGACCCAGCTCAAGGGATAAACTGTCATCATTTCTGTAGTGTATATTATTTTGCTATTGTCACCTCTGTGTTATCACACTATGACCGTACTTTGCCGATTGTCTTTTATGCTGTGTCGATTTGTTTTTCTTTTGTATAAAGCAATAAAAAGATATTTTTAAAAAAGCGTTATTTTCCCATGCTAATAGGTCAGCCAGCCTTCGTCAGAATGAATAACACATTGTACATGTTATATTTAGCCAAGTAAGGAGACACACGATTCACAGCAGATCTGGAATTTGGCCATTCCTCACAAAGTCGACATCTCTGTGCAACACTTGCCAGTTTGCCAGAATGATCAGGCAAATGCACTCAGTCAGCAAATGCCGGATTATCACGAGTGGAAACTAGTACAGACAGGTAAATTACATTTTTGATCAAGGGGCTCACCCCGTAATCGATCAGTTTGCCACTCCGAACAACACGGAAATGCCTGTGCTTCACAAGGAGGTTTTGGTATCCAGGGATGATGGGCAATGCTCTTTCGATCAGTTCATCCAGGATATTTGCACACTTCTTTCCTACTTTTCCCCTGGTCCCCAGGGGGCTGAGGAAGATAGACCTTCTTTCCAGACATCACAGAGAGAGTCTCTATCACGATCCCAAGTCACTGAACTTGGCAGCATGGTACCCGACCACCTAGGGTTTGGCCATTTGGATCTGTCATAAGAATGTAGAAATATTTTGGCATAGGCTTCATCACCAACAACCACAAAAACCTACAACCCCAAGTGGAAGCGTTTCAGTGTATGGTGCAGAAATAATGGTCATCATCCACTGAGTATAAAATCCTTCCATATTTGTTGAAACTAGCGAATAGGGGGCTTAAATACTCTTCAGTCAGGCAAACTCAGACTGTGTTTGAGGGCTTTCGATCTGTCATAAGAATAGATTTATCCAATAAGTATTGGTCTAAAGTAGAGTTTAGTTTTAAATCATGGAATATTATTGATTAAGACCAAGGCGTGTTTCACGACTACATGTCGCACCATCAGGTCAATGTGATTAATCCTATATACAGATGCTGTTAGTGGGTACACAGCACAAATGGTTAATATATATATCAAAATTCAACAGTGCTAAGAAAAAATAAAGATGTTTGTTCATCAGGCAGAGTGAACTGATAAAAAATTGATTATTCACCATGCAAAGCGAACAAAAGAAAACAGATACACGGAATAGTGGAAAATGAAAAATCACATAAATGAAATTGATCGCTTATTTTAAGACAAATCAGAAGGAAACAAAAATTTGAAATGATTATTAAACATATTTTTTTTTAAAACTAAATCCCTTTCTACAGTCGTAGTCCGGGAGAAACAACCACACAAAAATGTTGTTACAAAGAAAAACTTTTTTTAAGGATGAGTCATAAAGAATAGACACGCGAGAGTCCTTACTGTGTATCAGCTGTAATTATGCTCTTTGCCATTCTGCACTGCATTGTATAATCTTCTTGCTGCAAACTTTAAAATTCAATAAACAGATTTCTAAATAAATAAAGAATAGACAAGCGAGCAACCTGATGTTCCAGTGTAAGTGAATAATTAGAAAGGGTGACATTACAAAAATCAAAGATGCTACAGTTTGACTCTGTAGCAAAGTAGGATTTGCTTTCATGGTTACCCCCTTTTTTTGCTAGTGTTATTCTGTTTGCTGACTAGTCTGACTGGAATCCTGCTAATCAGGACCCCAGTCACTGTGCTCTGTCCCTAAAATTGACTATGGTAAGTCCTTTGATACCTTCTCAATTGGCTACTGGTGTACCCTTTTTAAGTCCCTAGTATATGGTACTAAGGTGTACCAGGTGTCTCCCATGGGCTGCAGCATGTATTATGCCACCCATGGGAGACCACTCGTACTGTGACTACAGGCCTGCCATTGCAGCCTGTGTGAGCTGGTTTTAGCACCACTCACAACAGATATAAGTTTCCTTATATCTGACGTCACTGCAGTTAAAACCTATAAGTTACCCCTAAGGCAGGCCTTTCAATCCTGAAGGCAGGGTGCTAGGTTATAAGTGTGAAGGTGCCCTGCATGAGCAGGACACCCCCTACAAACCCAGAGTGGATTCTCCAGGCTTTGTAAGTGCGGTCAGCCATTTAATACATAAAATGGACATCAAGTCAATTCTGAGATGTCTAACTATCTATTGGCTGCACCAAACCAGTTATATTTGGTAACAAACATGTTGGAATCCTACCCTAACACCGATTCCAGTGTTGGATGTAGGATCCCATGTATTGCGGGCTCCCCTAGGGAGCCCCCCTGTATTCCCGGTACCAGCCTATAGGGTTTAACAGCAAGCAAGTGCTGCTGCCGACCGCAAACACAATTCTACCCTCCTGCTGTTGAGCTGAGCTCGTGCAGGGAAAAGTAGAACAATAGGTTTTCTGTCACAGGGAGGTGTAACCACCTCCCTGACAGGACTTAGTGTATTAGGCTGGGGGTGCTTGCCAGCACCACCAGACTGCTTTGAAGGGCACATATGGTTCCCTGCTTGCATACTCCAGTTGGAACCGTTCAGGGATCTGTTGGCTCCCCTTCTGGCGTGAAACTGGACAAAGGACATGGGAGTATCCTCCTCTCTGTCCAGCTCCTCCACTTGGAGAGATCCCTGAATCGTCCCACCCCTTTCCCTAGGGTACTTAAGGGCTTATCTGTAGGTGACTCTTCAGATTCCTCATGGGAGAACATTCAGATCCTAAACCACTTCAACTGTCTGGGCACCTTGGACTTTGTTTGACTTTGCCTGGAACTGAGACTACATCAAGGAAGACTGCTGCTCCTGGTTTCGTCGTCCTGCCAGTCTTCTGCATTGTCTGTGCATGTGTTTCATCCAGGTTCTTCTCCAGGCCTGTGGGCATCAAGGACACCCAAAGTAATCTCCCTTCGAGTGATAGTCACTCCCCTGCATCTGCAGGCACCGCAGTGAAGCTGACTGGTCTGCTGCTCCTGAGGTTCCATGGACTCCGAAAGGCTCTGCAACTCCCTCAAGGCCTGCACTGTCTTCTCAGCAAGTTTGAGATCGGAATCCCTCGTCGGAACCGCTGGAACAGAACCCCTGTGCACCGTGTCGACTTGACGTTGCTAAGGCTTGCTGAGTCTGTCCTCCAGAGATCTTCGGGCTACAAGAAGCTCCAGCCTCCAGTATCTCTTTATGCCAAGATCTTTGTCCTCACCACATCCGCTGCACTGTGGGCCTGCATCTTTGGTGAGCTGCTGGAGGTCCTCTTGCGACACCTGTGCCTTCGACCTATGGGTCCTCTAGAAGGTCTTCTTTGGCTTCAGTGGGCTAGCCAGCTTTCTCGGGGCCTGCTCTGACTCTCCTGCATTTGGTGAGTCCCCTGGACCTTGCTGGTCCCGATTCTGCATCTTCTTCGTTTTATGCTGATGCCAAGGCTTGTTGGTGCTCTCGCTGGACACAAACCCCTGGTTCTTGACTTACGACGTGGGACAGCTCGGGAATGGCTCCTGGTCTTCCACAGCGTCGCCTGGTCCTCAAAGCTGCATCAACAAGTCACTGTCAACTCTTCTGCATCTTCCGTCATGGGTGGTCATTGGTGTTACATGCCTCCTGGTCACTCCTGAGTGCAAAGACTCTGTCCCCTCGGCTTGCAGGTACTCCTCTTCAAGAATCCATCCTTGGATTCCACCGGACTCTTTCACCTTCTTCGCCAGCGTCATCTTCACTGAAGTCCGCCATTGTGGTCTACGGCAGTTTTTGCACTTATGCACCCGGTTTCTCTGGTGTAGTTATCGTGGTTTCTTGGGTATCCACGGCTTGTGTGACTCTTCAACCTTCCATCTTCCACTGGGTTTCTTCAGGCACCTTGAGGTTTCGTACCCGGTCCTGGTTTCGATTGAGAGGAACGTCTGATCACCGCTCCAGTGGCTCCAAGTTTTCATCCTCCCATTTGAAGTCCTTGAAGCTCTCCGGTAAGAAGCACCACAAAAAACACAAGAAGTAGAAGCGACTGAGGAGTCTCGATGTTCATGGACTTGTTCAGTGAAGTGTGTGCCTGGGTCGGCTCCATGCTTCCTCCCCATTCTGGGATTGAGAGCGACCCCCCGCCTAGTTGAAGTAATTTAATGACGCCATATTTGGACGGCCTGACCCTGCGGGCATGCCTTTGAGCCCCGCAGGCTCACCATAAAGAGTTCCATCGGGTTCCACGTCTGCAGCTCCAGAACCCATTGCTCCTCATGGATCAGTTTCTGGATCTGGACCAGCGGCGGTCGTAGCTGATCGACGTTCCTCCAGCCTCGCATCCAACGTCGAGACTCCTTGCGCCGCCGGCGCCCACCGCCCACGTCAGCCCCATTCTCATCCCCAAGGACAAAGAGCCGGCCAGTCGTCCACCGGCGGTGGGAGAGCCTTCGGACTCTGTTGCCTCCTCTGCCTTATTTGGAGGGGCTAGGATTGGAGGAAGATTGGGAGGGGATTCAGGACCCCTTATAAGTCCTGCTTTATTTTGAAGAAATGGACTGGTATGAGGAACTGGGTGATGGCAGTGGCTTGGATACCTCTCCAGAGTCTGGCATGCTTTCTCCTCCTAACCTGGCTATGAGGGAGGGAGCTTCCTTTGTTGTAGTGGTACATAGGGTCGTGGAGGTCTTGGACCTACAGCTTTCGACTCTGGCAATGAAGGCCAATGTCTGACGGATCTCATCGGCTGATGGAGGATCACCTTGCTTTACTTCGAGAGGAAGTCACGACTCTTGGCCAAGGGGGCCATAGAGAGGGTTCCGGTACTAGAAATAGGCTGTAGTTGCTATTCCCGCTACTTTCTGGTCCCCAGAAAAGACAGAGGCCTTTGTCCTATCCTCGACCTCAGAACCCTCAACTACTTCCTCAGAAAAGAGAAGGTCAAGATGCTCACTCTTGCTCAGGCTCTGTCTGCTCTGGACCCTGGAGACTGGATGGTGGCATTGGACTTGCAGGACGCTTATTTTCATATTCCCGTCCTGCCTGCTCATCTCTGCTACCTGCAGTTTACGGTGGGCAACAAGTACTTTGTTTACCGTGCTCCCCTTTGGCCTCACCAGTTCCCCTCTGGTGTTCACCAAGGTGATAGCAGTGGTGGCAGCTCCTCTGTGGAGTTCAAGTCTTCCCCTATTTTGATGACTGGCTGTTGAAGGTTGGCTCGTCCATGCAGTCATCTCCCAGCTCCAGACTAGCATGAGCCTCATGCATTTGCTGAGGTTCACTATCAACGTGCCGAACTCACACCGGACTCCTTCCCAGACGCTTCCTTTCATAACAGCTGTTCTGAACATGATGCAGTTTCGGGCCTATCCTCCCAAACGGCGAGTCCAGGATATTCAAGCTATGATACTGAAGAGAACGAGCAATATAAGCAGTTTTGCTCGTTGGATTTTCCAAGGCAGCTCTCGCTCTGCTACGATTTTTGTCTCGAGTGGAGCTCAGTCCTCCTATATGCCTTTCCGCCCATACCACTCCTATGCAGAGTGCTCAATAAGATTAGGAGTGACCGGGTCCAAGTCATGCTTATGGCTCCAGACTGGGCTTGCAGAGTTTCGTATGTAGATGAGCATCGATCCTCTGATCGAGCTGCCTCTTTGGTAGGATCTTCTGTTGCACAGGGGAGGGTCCTCCTCCTGAACCTTTCAACCCTCTGCCTCCTTGCTTGGAGATTGAGCGGCGACAGTTGATAGCATTTGTCCTTCCACCCGAAGTATGCAAAGTTATTCAGGCAGGCAGGCGTTCCTCTACTAAGTCGATTTATGCCTGCCGATGGCACAAATTTTGTGAATATTGCACAGAACGGTGTATTGACCCCGTGTCTGCCTCCCTATCTGACATCCTCCTTTTCATCATAACTTGCCCATCAGGGCTGTGCTCTGGGCACACTAAAGTGTTATCTTTCGGCAATTTCTGCCTTTCTACGGTTGCCAGACCAACCGTTCTATTTAAATCTCCTATTGTACATAGATTTCTGAAGGGGCTTACACTTTTGTTTCCCCCTGACCTTTTATCATTCCCCATTGGGATCTTAACTTGGTTCTCACTTACCTAATGTGTGCACCTTTTGAGCCACTGCAAATCACATAACAGTGTGCTGCAGACATGCGGTTTCACAAATGCTACAACAACACGCACTGCCTCTTGCGGGTGGAGATGTTACCTTTGTGGTTGAGGCCCACAAACCATTGAGGACAGAGGTATTCTATTCATGGGTTACATTCCCAGCAGTAGATCCACAAACAAGACATTTTCATGCTTACACTGTAGCTGAAGTTTCTAACAAGTACACAGCTTATGAAATGCCCGGTTTCAACTGGTGCAGTACTTCATCTTGCATAGGGCATACTTGACGCCAGTTAAATTATTTCAGTACTTTGGGGGCCCCACACCGCAATGCCCCCGTTGTGGGGAGGAGGGGGCTGACTTCAAACACATGTTCTGGTCCTGTGGAGCAGTAAGTCGCTACTGGGAGGAGGTCATCGATTGCTTGTCCCAAGTGACAGGGCGCAAACTGGGGGTGGAAATGGGAGTTTGTCTGTTGTTATGGTTTCCCCACACGCCGCGCACGAAAATCACGAGCAAGTTTTGCGACCTAGGGCAGGTTGTGGCTAAAAGAGAAATCACCCTGCACTGGAAATCAGGAGCTGGTCCCAGCTTTACGAGATGGAGAGCGGCCTTCACCAAATGGGCGGATAGTGAGGGCACACTTCGGCTGCAGCTAGCGCTGCGGGGAAACGATGAAAAGGCGCTGGCCATGGCACATGCATGGGAAGCACTAGTGGTTGAATTCCGAGGGTGGGGAGCAGAGGTGGAGGAGGGCACTGAAGCACAGGAGCAGCCTGTAGAAGCGTAATCGTAGAGAGGTACTCGATAGACCACGCGGGAGGGCGGGAGGGCTTTCCTTCTCCTTACTGCTCTGAGCCCGACTATGGGGGTGGGGAGTGGCCTGCAGCCACTAACACGGCTACTTCAAAAGAGAGACTTTTCCTGGTACCTGGTGTTATGGCACACTGACATGTGGGTGGGGGGAGGGTGTAATTGCATATGGGAGTGCTGGGGGACAGTGACTTACTAGCTGGAAGTGGTTAGACTGTATTATGCACTGGTTCCTACATGCTGGATATGACCAGGGGTGTGATGATGTTTGATGATGGCAATTGTAATCGGGTAAAGCAATAAAAATTGTTTTTGCAAAAAAAAAAAAGTACACAGCTTATGAAGCACTGGAAATATTAACATACTAAGAACACAAGGTGCCCTTCCACATACCAGAAACAATGTTAGACTAGGTCCCCTTAGCAATGAGGGAGCTACATGGCAAGTCTTACCCAATTACTCACCCTACCCAGATATAGCAAATCTGACAGCACCAGACCTATGTATACTATACACAGATCTGGTTAGATCATAAATATGTTTGACCCAATTTGTCATGAGAACAATGACAATCCTGCAAGGGCTGCTCAAGCTGCACAACTACAATTAGCTATGCCTGGAATTATTCCAGTCACTATCAGTGCAGTCATGGGTAAGTTTACCGGCAGATGGGAGGAGATTCCATTTTGGATTGCGCAAAAAACAAATGGGCTTGAAGCAGTGTTTCCAGATACAGGACCCCAAGAAAAACACAGAGGTCTCACAATATGCTTGCCAATGAGGATGGCTCCTCCAGGGGAAGACTGCGCCACTTGGAGTACAGTCTTTGCTGCAGTATCTACCAGAACTCATAGTACACCCTCATTAGCAGTTTGCCAGAGGTGCTTAAACATATCCAAAATGAGTAGACAGCCCCTGCCCTGGATCTGGGGATGAAACTGATGGGTAACTTTGCTGCAGTATCCGCCATAATGTTAAGTAACAATAAAGGGGAAGCAGCAGTGCTGACTATATGCCAACAACTCACAAATTCAGCCCTGGAGAGTGAATTACCAAACATTATTGAGGAAACCTATGAAACAATAGGTAGAGATAATTTGGGAGCCAGACCTAGCAAACCACAAATTAAGGGTAATTCTGAGAAGGGTAACTCGAAGCAGGCAATAGACTATTCAACTAAGAAGAAGTGGGATAATAAGGAAAATGAAGAAGAAACTAAAGCACAGTGTGGATCTCCTCAACAAGAGTCCACTGAAACATTGCACAGCTATGGGGCTCCCCGAGGCCACCCACGGTTGATGTATGGAAGGAGAATATGGACTGGTGTATGTTTAGGGAAAAGACGGTGTATGTGGCGAGAGGTAAGCCAGGGAAATGGAGTAGGGTATGGGGTCCGTGGAATTTATATCGAGGCCGTATCTGCGCCCCGCCTTTGCCATTAGAGGTCGATATTGCTTTGACCCCCTAGCTACGCATTCTGCGGGAGTGTGTGATGTGTGTTCCATGCTTTGTTTTCCCATTGCCCCCCTTCACCGCTTCTGGACCAGAATCGTTTTGGACACTGTATGTTGTTCCCCGTCCTGGGAAGAGCACGCTGCTATCTCGGACTCTCATTGCCTTGAGTGTGTTTTATGTTTAATAAAAAATGAAACCGTTGTCTTAAACCGCTCCTGGCCTATGGCCATGGTCTGTTATAGGTGCTTACGGACTGCCGGGTACTTTGCCGCTGGTTCATCTGAATGTATGGCATTACACTGCGGGCCCTCGGGCTCTATAGCGGCCGGCCCTGGTGGTTGTAGGCCCTTGTATGTCTTTTATTGTGTGCTAACGGTTTCTAATAAAATAAAAATTCCAAAAAAAGAGTCCACTGAAAAACCCCACAATCTGGGTAGCCGTGATAATATTAAATGCCTTATGGGTATCAGGATACAGATACGCGTTCCTCACATTCCTTTCAGGGTTCATCCGAAAAACACTTGTAGAGAGATGAACGACTAGAGGGCAGATATAAGGAGTATGTAAATCCAAAGGACTCTCAACGCTCTTCTGACTATATAATAAAACAGAAAAAAAAACGAAACAGTCCAAGCCTTAATTCAAAAAGAAGAATGTAACTGGCATTAAAGTCAAGCATGCCAATGAGATTGAAGACACTGCTTCTGAGCAGGGAGTGGACTCTGGCCATGCTTGATAGCGCAGCAGAAGTCACAATAGTTCACCAGAATCTTATGGAGTGGCTGGTTGAAGAAGCAATGAGTGATTATATCCATTTGGAGTGTTCCACATCAATGATATGAATTGCAACTCCAAATGGAGGGAGATATACAACATACCATGAATGCTCTCTTTTGGGCTATGACATTCTCTTGGCCGAAAAGGATTGACCACCAGAGTTTGTTATGGATTGCCCCAGAGGAGAAACAATAATTTTACCTGCCTTCTCTGACCTGGTCCCAGATGCAGTTAAACATTCATATGCCAAGGAGTGGGCCCTAGCTCAAACTCTAGCGTTATACCGCAACCATGTGGGGTGGGATGACAGTTCTCCTTATCACATCATACTTTTGAGGTCAGCCCCACAACCATAATACTCTTTGAAAAAACAAGTTAGAGAAATACACAACTTGAATACTAAGGTGTAATAGAAAGTTACACCTCCCCTATAAATAGTCCTTTGTTTCCCATGATGAAACCGGACCATTCATATTGTTTAGTGTTCGATTACAGACATTTGAACACCGTTACACGCACATTCACTGTACAAAATGCATACAACTTAGCACTAATGAACAGACCCTCCAGCATTTCGCGATTTCGCGATTCACTAAAAAATCGCGAAATCGCCTGACTAGCGCAATTGCCGCGATAATACCAATTTTGGCCGCGATATTTACAAAAAAGTGTCTACCGGGAGACAGAAAAACAAACAAGGTCCTATTATTGGCTGTGCGCGCCCACGTCATTACGTCTCTCCGTCCAGCCCTCCAAAATCTGCTTCCTCCTGGCCAAGCTGTGAAGAGGCGGCCAAAAAGAAACGTTTCTGCACAGCTTTGATCAGTCGTTTTTTCTCAGAACAAGTCTGCGGAGTACATTTAATTGAGGGCTGTTTAATAATGCCCAATCGTCTCTCCAGTTAAGGGAAACCAATCGATGTGAGGGTATCCTGGTGCAGCTGCATGTGCTTCAGAGGATTTGCACAAGTCAGCGGGAAATGCATGCGATGTAAATAAGCCCCCTATATCACAGGACACTTAGTGGTCCTCTGACAAGCTGCTGGGAATGGGCAGCGTTTCCTACTACCAGAGAGCAGAGGTATGTGGAGGGTCTGCAGAAGCACACCAGGTGCGAGCCACACGAGGTCAGGGTTGTGAGGGGAGAAGCATTGTACAAGGAGAATGTCACTTTGAGACCTAGAGTCAGATGCTGGTATGCGGAGGAGCATCATGGGAGGACATGAAAAAGACAGTCTTAACTTAAGAGGGTAAAGCTGTAAACTGCCGAAAACCTTCACTGCCTTACCTAGTATACTATTCGTAAGAGGCTGCTGACGCACTCTCCTCTCTCGCACTGTAGGCTCCAGTACATCTACCCATGGCTGACTGACAGGAGCAAGGACCTGCTGTGCCCTGAATCGCAAGTTCAAGGACTTGCAGAGAATGTACCTTGAATGTCCACACATCACACACATGCAGGGCTTTAAGTGGACCTGGTCTGGCCGGTGATCAGCACAGGTAGTTCTGAAAAGCAGGTGCCGAGACGGGTCCCTATCGGGCTCTGCATTTTTACCTTTAGGGTAAAAAAAAAACCTGTAGCTGTCACTGCTTTAGATGTAAGTTTAAAGAAACAAATTTTTCAGTTTTATACAGCGCAACCTTGGAGCGCTTTACATGAGCTCCACCACACAAGGACATATTCTTGTTTTGAATCAAACATAGGATGCTGAGTCGACATGAAGCTCCAGCGGCAGCTCTAGCCTTACGCCGCAACCTCACGAACAAGAAATGAAACATTTTCAAACTGATATACAACTAAGTCATAGTTGTTATTTATTTATCTTATGCAATTTACAATCATTGACAAAGCCAATAGTCCTTGCTTGTTGTAGGTGTAATGTTACTTGTTGTGTTATATATCTGGATGAATGGACAGAAGCAGCAAAATACCATTCGGGGCAGCACACTATACTAAGTGCAGATTTTTAGCTAAAGTGTTTTAAGGCACGTCCTTAATTACATCGGTCACACCCCTGTGAGAGACACCCCCAGTTTTTTCATCCTAGTTAAAGCCCTACATACACCCCTCTGCTGTTTCTTAATTGCGGACTTCATTCCAAACCTAAGTCACGTGCAGATAGAGACAGGCAGATTGACATAGAAGAACACACACTCTGGCCCTCAGGCAAACACTCCTCTTGGCCCACATGTGTAGCACATTCTGGACGGGTTTAGGAGGCAGCAGTGCCCCGGCAGAGGTGCATACATAGAAAAAGGACCCCCTCTCACGTGGGGCAGATTGGACACCTTAAACATGCCTATTTAACAGTGGAATGCTCTGCTAAATCAGTTGACATTGATTTATGGCTGAAAAGTAATTATTACGAGTAAAATAAAGTGCCGCAATAAAGCCGCTAAATTTCCATTTTTGTGCCGCTAAATTTCCATTTTTGTGCCGCTAAATTTGTAAATCTATGCCACAATATCCTGGGGGGTCTGAATGAACACTTTAATGCGAAAGAAATACAATACCACATTGGACATCTTGAATTGATTTTTCTACCAAAATATATTGCCTGAAAGTAGGTACTTGACCACATTTAGTGCCCTAGGTTCTCAAAAGTAGTTCTATCGATTGTCCCAAGGGTATAAGAATGGCCCCAGGCAGTTTTCAGCCAGGGTAATAGAACTTTTACAAGATTTTGATGACAAGGCATTGTCCTGTGGTGATGACATATACTTGATGGATATTGAACTTTGAACTCACTTGACTAGCTAGAGTAGATTGCATAGTTTTGAGGTTTGCTCACATGGGCTGCATATTTAAATTCAAGAAATCAAAAATTGCCTATCTCATTATCCTGTTCCTGGGATACGAGTTATGAAGTGAAGGCAGAGCCTTGCAACACATTTCTTACAGAAGTGTGAGCTGCTACAACCACCTAACACATTGAAAAAACTCCAATCAATATTGGGTTTCCTAAATTTTGGCAGAACAAACATTCCAGATTACGCAGAGCAGGTACACCCATTCTAAGACTTGATTCGTTTATACTTTTCAAGTACACATTGGACAACTGACCACACACAAATCATACATCCTTTACAAGCTGACATGTTAGCTTCAAAACATTTACACACATTTGTTTACACCACAAACCTGGTGATCCGTATAATTGTGGGTGCATCAGGATACACTTACGTCACATTCAATGAAGGAGACACTGTACCAATTGCATATCAATCACATTCATATACAAATGCAGAAATGCGTTTTGCATTGACAGAAAAGATTCTGACGGCAGTACAGACTGTTGTAGTGCGAGAAAAACATTGGCTCAGGGGAAACGATGTATACAATGGGCCAACTCTCTTACAGCAACAGATATAGATTACATATTTGACTCTACACTACAAATGCAGGCATATCTGCAATACGAACACAAATATACATGGGCTAATGAAGCGATGCCTCTAGATCAGTATGATTACACCATCTATACTGACTGTTCTGCTCAGCTTTCCATAGGGACGAAGCACCAATACTCTGCAGTGTACACCACTGTGAAGGGTAGGATGCATGATGGACAATTCCATCCTCAAAAGACTTACACCCTGTCACTCGGTAATTGCACTGCGCAGCTATCTGAACTAAAATCCCTAATTCTGGCACTTGAGAATACGGATCCCAGATTCCCCTCACTCACTGTGTGTGGTTCGTGTTTTTGTGTCCAGTCTTACAATGAGTACTTACACTACTGGAGACAGTATGGATTAAAAGACTCCAAAGGATACACAATAAAGCACACGTTACTTTGGGGACAAGTGACTAAACTAAAAGAGTGTTTGCTACTGACTCATGTGATATACACGTTGAGTCATCAGCGTGTAGAAATACATGTAGGGAATTCCATGGCTAAAAAAGCTGCAAAAGCAACAGTGCACACATCATTGAGGGCTGTCAACACTGCGTTTGATGGCACCCACTTGCCGAAAGGCTTTCCAACGTAATGCTCCTTTCAGTTAAGTGCGCAAAACATTCCATTTGATCATATTCCCGGAGTGGGGGATTGAGTAATACCAAATTAAGATTGCAGGTTAGTATTAATCCTAGCAGCTCATGAAGTCCTAATATCTGCTATGGGGTAACGGCTACTATTGGAGCAACCCTATTGGTGGCCAAGTCTATACAAACAGACCAAGGACTTTGTCCTTAAATGCAACATCTACCAGCAGATGAAGGTTTCCACCATAGGGTGCCCAAGATAGATGCCTCTATTGATCTCAGACAAGCCACTGGCTTGTGTTTACCTGGACCACTGCGGACCCTTACATTCTGATGGGTCTTGCAAATACATCTTGGTAGCAGTGGATTCCTGCTATCGATTCCTTTGGGTTTGGCCACAGTGATTGGCAGATGCCCATACTGTTATAAAAGACTTGCAAGTCTTTATCGGGACATATGCCATAGCCACATTCCATTCGGACCAGGGTCTGGCATTAGCCTCCAAGGCTTACAGAGACGCCAAGGGAAAATTGGGTGTGACTGTGCAATACTCCTCCCCCTATCATCCTGAGGGAAACGCAGTAGTGGAGAGGAAGAACCGGGACTTAAAGCAGTCTTTAACAGCTAGAGTATTAGGTTCAGGTCGCAGTTGGGTTTATCACCTGTGTGGGGTCCAGAGAGCCCTCAATAATCTGCATGGAAAATCCCTGGGTGGTCATACTCGCTATGAAATCCTGTTTGGGGTTATGATGTGGGTTTCAGACCTCGACAGTCCCAGTACAGTGGCAGCATGAAATGTTGCGCCACTGGTGAAGTGAAGGATGCACCAGCAACTCTTGGTTGGATTCCACAGATTGTTGCACTGGTTTGGGAGAAGGTCGTGGACAAGAAAGAATTCAGGCCCTCATATAGAGTGCCTGTACCTGTCCTAGCTGTTATAGGTACCAGAACTGTAGTTTTACCACCCCTTGCTGTCTGCAAAAACCAGCGATTTGTGTCAACAGATCTCATCAAACCACATCATGTGGCTGGTTCTATACAGTAGGCATCAATGGGCAGATCGTAATTTCGTGGGGCTATATTACGAATCCATGGGATTTTTTCAGAAATTGGACAAGCTTTGGCCGTTTCAATCTCATGAATATTTCTATTCTGCCACGGTTTGTAGAACTTTTCCGGTCCATACCATTACATCTCCCTTAAAAAAAAAAATCAAAATGGTAGAGGATAGTCGGCAGAGATTTATATGGGGGTATAAGAAACTGTGCTGTGCAATACAGTATTTGCAGCTACCCCTAGATGGGGGAGGGGATGATTCTTCCTTCTCTGTGACTGCATTTTCTTTCCTCTTTTTGGACTGCGACTCAGGAGGAGGAGCGGATGGCAGCTATCCTGTCTGTTTCCAGAGTATCAGGTTTTTAGTTATCAATCACCTCTAACATCAGGTTTGATGATATAGTCTATTTCAGACGCACAAGGTTTAAGACACTGATGGTGTAACATAAGGTGTGGGATGCAATTGCGATATACTTTATAATCTCAACTTGTTATCAGTTTACCTTCCTATGAGAATTATCCAAAATTACTTGTGTCCTTGCAAGAAGGGTATTTACATTTTTGGAATCAGATTGACATTGGGTTACTTGGCCAACTGTTTACTAGTGGTATATTTCATTCTTTTGAGGAAATCCAGAGTCAACATAGGGCACTTTCACAGGGCTTTTTTTTAGATACCTTCAACTCCGGGATTTCATTACACACTTACCCACTAAGGATTTATCTATTCTCCCTAATTCATTTCTTGAGCATTTCTATAGCCTGCCCAAACTTCGGTCCACTGCTACTCTGTGCAACATCTTCCTCTCCTCTGGTTCTAGTACACAACATTTACAATAGCTGGCATGTAAGTGGACTAAGAATTTAGGCTAGTGAGTGATCGAAGGGGATATCCGTTTTAGTGCTCATTTGGCTCAAGGAATACTTAATGTGTCTCGATTGAAGGCCATTTTTAAACAAAACACTTTGATACATATTATACACCTGATAGACCAGTTAAAATGGGCCTACGGCCATGTTCTGATTGTTGTAGGAACTCGACGCCAGGTGCAGATGCTACCCTTATTTTTTCCGAATGCCCTTCATTGAGATCATACGAGCCTCAGTAATTCATAGACTAAATAATCTACTATGAAGGGAAGTAGTTTATGACTCTAGGCTTATTTTGCATCGCCATATGACTTCTGTTCCATCTAACCTGGTACCGATCTACTTTGCAATCACAGTGGCTAGACTTTGTATTGCAAGGCAATGGTTGCAGCATGAAGCACCTGATCCCATGTCTTTCTGGCATGAGTTTATTTTTCTCTTGTGGTCTGGAAGGTACAATTATTCACTCTTATCATAAGAGACGAAAACTTGAAAAACTGTGGGCTCCAGTTAGTGAAGGTTTTGCACTTGGTATGTCCGACCTTTATTAAATCTTAAATAACTCAGAAATTATGTAATTTTTTTGGGGCGATGTTTGAATTGCCCTTTACCATTATTTGACGGCTTGGTGAGGTACTTGAATTTATGTCTTTTGCACTAAATGCATTTTATCTTTTTGATACTCTGTAATAAAAAAAGTAAAATATTGTGATTACTCTAGATGTTATTTATCACCATTTTTTCTAATAAACAGGGAAAGACCTTATATGAACCAATAACGTAGTCCATTATCGTAGTTGATGTACCTTTGAGATGGGTAAGATGAGCCGAGATGTTATTCTGTAATCTCCCATTGAGGATAATTAAAGGATGTTCCATGCATGCCTCCAGGAGTAATGTTCCTCTTTTATTTACCCTTGAGCAGGCGGGGAACACAGTGGGTTCCTTAATCCGCAAATCAGCCTAATTTATAGTTCGAGATGGTAACATTAAGATCTCCCATTATTAGGCCCTTCGATATACCCACTTTCCATATAATCAAATTTATATATTGGAAAAACTCACTTAACAGGTGAATATTTTCTTGACCAGGTAAAATATATATTTGTTAAAGATAAAAGGAAAGATAGAACAGTGCCTTGAATTCTGCTCTGGAATTACAATAGAATGCATTAAATTCAATCGAAGAAATTGAATCAATGACAGAACACCTGATAAATTTGCTGATAATAGTGTGGCTAGTCCACCACTGGCATGGCCTCTCTTTGAGTAAATTGCAGGACAGCTACTCACATAATAAGTCTCAATTTCAGAAACGGAGGTTCCTAGGTTTCTTGTAAGCGGATTATCTAAGTATTTAATGTAATCACATTTTTGACTTTTCCAAGATCATTCTAGGAGCGAGCTTTATTCCTTGACACCATTTTTGAATGGAATGGTTGGAACTACTAAACACACTGATTCGTCAGGTCGTTTAAGACAGGCACTTTTTCACTATTTAATGAACCTGCAAGCCAGGCCTATTGAGACACATCATCTTTTTTTTCCAAGCCAAGATTATAATCATTAAATGATACCACCATAGAAGCCAGCCTTGCAAGAGACCAAAGTCTTTTTGCATAAATGGCAATTTCTTCCTGTGAGGCAGTACATTACTCTAAGGGACATATGGTTTGCAAATAATTTTTCCACCTGCAAGCAGAGCCTTATTTCTATGGGGAGAGGGTACAATATAAATTCTTCGAGATACAAAAAAACTCACAATAGATCAATGTCAATTTCACAATAACTGGCTAATTAAATGTAACCATTGATATCTTCTTTACTCGTGTGTCTAGAAGTTCCACCAACTTCAAATCACTACTCCTTACCAGCTTAAGTTGGTCTAATTGTTTCAAAAAATTCAACCGGGAGAATCAATTTAAAAAAGAAAAAAAAAGTTTGCAGCTAAGACAATACAGTCTAAAATTTTAGATACTTCCTCTCTCACTTGCACTTTTTTCTGACTATATGATGATATTGAGAGCTTTTTTTCAATGGATCTGGCAATTGATGAGGCACAAATGCAGATGAGATTGAGTTCAAAACAGAGGATCAGGTTAATAATCCATTTTTTGAGTCCAACAGTGAATAAAAGTTTGGGACGATATTCTTCAAGCCAATAATCGTCTTATCATCCTGCTTATCTAAAACGTTACCTTTTTTATCCACAGTTACCGGCTACTCTTTTGACATCAACCTACTTGACTCAGAGTTTCTCGATCCCAGCAGTTGACTGCACACTTTCCCCTGGGTCTGCTATGTTCTTTGTATAAGAAATTTCCGTAGAGAATGTAACTTTTCTAGCCCCTTTTTAATTTAATCTTCCCAATTTTCTTTTTTTGCTTTTTTTCAATCTTTCCTTTTCTTAGAGGGCAAGACTGGGACCGATGGTTTTTCCACTGTCACTTCTTTTTTACTTTCAGTTTAAATTATCAAAAAACAAATCCGCGGGGGGGCGTGGCTTGCAGCCGAGCAAGATGGCCGCAGCCTAGTTGGGCTCCGAGGGTGAGATCGACTCCCCTGCCATCCGTGTAGTATCCGTGCAGTAATCCGGCTCCAAGGTCCTAGTACCGGCGGCGGAACCGAAGCGGCACCGAACGATCCGACCCCGAAGTTTCTCTGACGCCCAGGGCGCGTACAGCGAGGTCCGAAGATCCGAGGCCTACGCCGGCACTGAAAGCCGGGGCCTCAAGTGACGGAGGTGCCCCGATCGGAGCCGGGCTGTCTCCGGGGCGGAGGCGGCGTGTTTGCGGCCCCGGGCGGACCAACGCCTGAGCGAAGGTGCGAGGCCTGTGCGACATTGCTGAGGATGACCCTGCGGAGGCGGCGCAACTGCGCACAGCGATCCTGATCGGCCCCTGCTGCAAGGAAGGGCCGGCGGAGTGGAGCCGAGGTGCTACCATCCTGGCTGACTGCTGCGCTGGTGGGGACTCGAGGCTGCCTTGCTGCCCTGCTGCCACAGGCGGAGACGGCGCGGCGCCGACCGATCCGATCCAGAGCTGCCCGGACGCCCAGAACGTGCACAACGAGACCCGGTGAGCGGCGGCCTGCATCGGCGCTGAAAGCCGGGGCCTTGGGTGACGGAGATGCCCACGATGGAAGGCGGCCGTCTCTGAGGCGGAGGCGGGGTGTCTGCAGCCTCTGACCAGCCGTTGCCTGAGTGGAGGGGTGAGGACAGTGCTATACCGCAGCGAGTGGCCCCGCGGAGAAGTACTAATCGGGCCCGGTGATCCTAGTCCGCCCCCGGCTGCGGGGCTCAACGAGTGTACCGGAGAGGGGGTGCTGCTCGCCCTGGCTGGCTGTATAGGGGCTGTGCGACCGCCTGATGCCGGACTTCTCCGAGACCTGGGCGCTTCGTAGTGTTGCCTGAGCCGGACGCTACCCAGTCAACGAGGTCCATTTCACCTGCGCGTCAGTGGCGAGCGGGTGGGAGAAGGCCACCGGCTACGACTATGAGCGGGAAGGGGCTCAAAGGGAATTCGCAGGGCAGACTTGATAAATTCGCCTATACTAAGGACTCCTCCGCGACGCCTGACCGTGGCGGGCGCACCGAGAAGATGGCGATGGACAAAGAGATGCCTAAAGTAACGCTGGAAGACATCATGGCTGCCCTGACACAAGTACAGACGACGGTGGGGTCCATCTCCACGGATGTGTCTCTTCTCCGAGCGGACTTCCAAAAAATGTCCGCCAGGATTGCGGATGTTGAGCAGGTGACGGAGACACTAGCGAAAGACTCGAGTTATCTCCTACAGAAGGTAACCCAGCTGGAGGCGGACAACAAGCGCATGGCGGCCAGGCTGGACGATCAAGAGGGGCGTTCTCGCCGCAACAACGTGCGCATTACAGGGATCCCCGAAAGCGAAGGACACCCAGCCATGGACCTCTACATTGAAGACTTGATCAAGTCCAAGTTGCAACCCAGAGGCCTGTCCACCTTCTTCTCAGTGGAACGCGCCCACAGGGTGCCCGGCGGCCGACCACGAGTGGGTGCGCCCCCGCGGCCCGTCCTGGCCCGCCTGTTCAATTTCCGCGACAGGGATGCCATTCTTCAGGCGGCGCGGGTGGCGCCTCCCATCCGTCTCCAGAACTCCACAGTGTCCTTCTTCCCGGACTATACGGCGGCGGTGGCGGCCCAGCGCCGCAGTTTCCTGGAGGTCAAAAAGAAGCTGAGGGCCCGGGAACTTCCCTACGCTATGCTCTTCCCGGCGCGACTCCGTGTAGTGGCGGATGGCAAAACTGTATTTTTCAACACACCGGAGGAGGCCCATGACTGGCTGGAGGGCTGGCGCCCGGCTGCGGGTGGTGGCCGCTCGGCCCGCAGGACGAGACGCATGGGGAGTGAGGAGGACTCTGAGGGCCGCGACCGGCGTACGGAGGAGACTGAGGGGGAACCCAACGGCTGATGCCACAGCGGTGGCGTGAAGCCGGAGACCAATAACTGGTGCCCGCCGATGCTGGACTGACCTACGCCCTATTGCCAGAGGGTGTGAACGATGGGACCTGGGGACAGGGGATGTCATGGTCTTCCTCGGACCCCACGCTCCTTACAGCGCAAGTACTGGTTGGGGTTTTGGGAATGGAGCACTCTGCTGAGTTGGGGTGGCGGGCAGTTCTGAGTCCGTGTGGCAGGGAGGCAGGGAGGGGGGGGGGGGAGTGGGGAATGTTATGTAGTTCTGTTTTTCTGTTGAGGTTTTGTAGGACACGGGCCTTTGACCTAAACTCACCACACTTTCATTGCATGACACATGCATCACGCCACGCTATCCGTACCATGCTCCGTCACTTTGCCCAACCACCGTAATGTCTGAGGCGCAGCGCGACCCACCCCCTGCCGGCGCTCTGACTCCGGCGCCACCCCTCTCTTTACTCACATGGAACGTACGGGGCTTGGGAGATAAAATCAAGCGGGGCCTGGTCCTGCATAGCCTCAAAAGATGCTCCCCGACGGTGGCCTTGCTCCAGGAGACCCACCTAACTGGCTCCACCACTAAAGCGCTTGACAGATGGGGGTATAAGATGGTGGCGCACTCTGAATTCACCTCTGGGTCCCGGGGGGTTGGTATCCTGCTGCGGTGTCGGTCCCCCTTGATCGTGCTGAGTGTACACACAGACGGGGCTGGGCGTTTCGCTGCAGCGCACGTACAATGGGAGGGCCGGCCCATCAACATAGTGTCTGTCTATATCCCGCCCGGACTGCATGCTTCGGCGCTCCCGGCACTCAGTGAATTCCTGCTCGCACTACCGGAGGGAGAGGTATTATTGGGTGGCGACTTCAATGCGGTAATGGACGACCTCACTGATCGGTCTCCACCTAGGGGAAAGATTGGGGGAGTGTCCCGCCTCGCGGGCTTCGCGACGGCGATCGGGTTAACGGACATATGGCGGCTGCATCATCCGACGGCACAGCACTACACGTATCACTCCGGGGTACATGACAGTCTCACCCGCATTGATTACTTTCTAGGTTCCCCTGGTTGTCTCCAGAATGTTGACAATATAAACATTCAACCCAGAGGCATATCTGATCACTCCCCGATCCTCTTGCAATATGCCAGTCATCACCTACTGCGCCGTCGCGTTTACCCGCTACGCCCTAGCTACATTCGCCTACCAAAGATCAGTAAATCCATAGTGCAAGCGTCAAAATTCTACTTCCAGGAAAATGCGACTTCGGTTGACTCCCCTGCGACTCTCTGGGAGGCGTACAAAACGGTGGTGCGGGGCTGGGCAATGGCGGCCGTGTCGGAACACAAGCGCGAACAGGTGGCCGAGCTGCAGTCGCTTGAGACCGAGCTCAGGGCGGCGGAGGCCCGCCAGGCCGCGGCGCCCTCCCGTGCAACCTCGCACGACCTGTATGTGGCTCAGACGAACTACAAAGAGCACCTCACAGAGCGAGTCCGGCAGCGCCTTGAGGCTTCGAGGCATACAGTTTATGATGTGGGGGACAAAACTGGTAGGTTACTGGCGTGGCTTGACAGGCGCGATGATGGCGCCAGGGGGATTGCGCAGTTGAGCACTGATGAGGGATTGACAGTAACAGACCCGCGAGTAATAGTGCGCACTCTGGCGGAGCACTTCCGTGAAGTTTACTCCTCCAGCTCGACCATGACGGTGGAGATGGCACTGACTTACATCAAGGACCTGCAGATGCCCAAGCTTTCCCCTGAGGCTCGAGCGACGCTCGAGGCTGAGCTCACAGTGGAGGAGCTCCAGGCGGCTATCGGCGCGCTGCAGCCCGGTAAGGCGCTCGGACCGAACGGCATCCCAATTGAGCTTTACCAACGACTCTCCGAGACGTTAACGCCGCACCTGCTGAATATGTTCACGCATTGCCTTGAGGTGGGGGAACTCCCTGAGGACCAGCGGACGGCCACCATTGTGGTAATCCCGAAGCCGGGTAAGCCGATGGACCGATGCACCTCATACCGTCCCATTTCCCTGATCAACGCGGAGGCAAAGATCCTAGCGAAGGTGTTGGCCGCCCGGCTCACGCCTCACTTATCTGACATTGTACACCCGGATCAATCCGGTTTTATGCCTGGCAGGAGTACGTCTCACAATCTGAGGCGGCTGCATGGGGTGCTGGCCCGCGTGGAGCGGTTTCAGGAACCGGCTGTTATTCTCTCCCTTGACGCCCGAATGGCGTTCGACATGGTGGAGTGGCCCTTTCTTTTCGCGGTACTCCAACATCTGGGGTTCGGACCGAAATTTTGTGCCTGGGTTCAGCTCCTCTATACTAAGCCTCTAGCCCATGTCACGGCCAACGGACACATGTCGGAGGACTTCCCATTGACGCGTGGCACGAGACAGGGCTGCCCTCTGTCACCTCTGCTCTTCGCCCTAGTGCTTGAGCCGTTGGCGGCTTGGATCCGCTGGGAGCCCATGATGCGGGGCCTCCGGTGGTCTGCCGACTGGGAGGACCGCGTCTCCCTCTACGCGGATGACATACTGCTATATTTGTCCTCCCCGAGGAGTTCCATCTTAACGCTATTGAACATCTGCGAGATTTTTGGCCGGGCGTCTGGGTACACGATCAACTGGTCGAAGTCGGTCCTCCTGGTACTAAGGGGCCCACTTCCGCGGCTACCGTCGAGTTGCCCGCTCCGGGTGGCGGAGGAGTCTTTCAAATACCTGGGAATACATATCGCGCTGGAGCAGACGGAGTTCTTCAAGCGCAATCTAAGCCCTCAGATAGACCGCCTTAAGCGGGACGTGCAGTACTGGGGAGCGCTGCCCCTGACCCTGGTCGGAAGAGCGGCGCTCTTCAAGATGATGGCTCTGCCGCGGTTTCTCTATGTACTGGAAAATACCCCATTCCAGGTGCCTCCGGCCTACTTCCGTGCGATAGCGGCGCAGGTGTCCAGCCTGCTCTGGGGCAACAAGCCGGCGCGCATAGCGCAGTCTAAGCTGGTTTGCGGGTGGTATGATGGGGGAATTGCGCTCCCGGATATCCAGCTATATTACTGGGCGGCGCAACTGAAGGTGATCAACCAGTGGCTCCACGCGCCTCAATCTGACCCGGCCTTCAAGGCGGATAGGGACGTACTGGGTGAGAGGGGTATGCTGTCCCCACTGTATGACATCCGACGGATATCGAGGATGGTCGGCCCTCTGCGGCAGACTATATCCATCTGGCATGCTGCTCTGGCCAAGTTGGGATGGCGAGGAGTCTTGACTCAGCTAACACCTCTGTGGGATGCCAGGAAGCTGGGACGTCTGAGAGACAGCAAGGGCTTCGACGCTTGGGATACCATTGGAATATCGACGATCGGCGATGTGTGGCAGAAGGGGGAGGTTGTTCGGTTTGCGAGCCTACAACAGCAGTACGAGCTGGCCCCCTCGGAATGGTTCCGCTACCTCCAAATGAGGCATGCCTTAATGACACAGTTGGCTCCTGGAGCGAAGGTTCCGGAGGCGTCCCCGCTGGAGGACAGGTTGCTGACGGAATATATGCCAAAGAGGGCCACTTCCTTCACGTACCGCAAGCTGGTCAACAATCTACCGGACCCTATGGGGACCCTGCGGGAGCGGTGGGCTGACGAACTTGGCGATCTGGATGACCCAGAGTGGCGTGAGGCTCTGGCCTCGCCGCGCGAGGCGGGTATACCCTCGAGGCTGCGACTGGTGCAACTTCGTATATTGCATCGCTCCTACTACACCAGATGCTTACTACACAAGCTGGGCAGGGCGCCACATCCCTTCTGCTTGCGGGGTTGCGGGGAGGAGGGAACCTTTTATCACACTATCTGGGACTGCCCAATCATTCAAGACTTTTGGAAACGAGTGCTGCGTACAATGTCACAGGCGTGTGGGATATCACTGTTGCCGGAACCCAGACGCTGCTTGATAAATGTGTGGGAGCCCAATGACCTTAATCGTCAGACGCAGGGTTGGGTGACGCTGGGCATCATAACGGCCAAAAGAAATATAGCCCAAAAATGGGGTGCAGAAGAGGTGCCGCTGCTGTCCACGTGGCGCAAGGAAATGGACGCAGCCATGTTTGCGGAGCGTTCTATATTCATTAGACGGGGGTGTCCCCGCAAGTGGGCCAAGGTCTGGGGGGCATGGAACAAGTACAGGGGAGAAATATGCGAACCACCGCCTCTTTCCGATGAGGAATCCTCTGACTCAGATGGTTAAGGGGTCCTGTGGGGCGGTGGGGGGATGGGGAATTAGAGTATTTCGAAATGCATTAGAACTTGGGTTGGTTGAGGGATTGTGCAATGGGGTGATGCTCTTTCTATGGATATGTATACAAGGCTCGCTTCAATGTCCTACTGTTTTCACTGTTTTACAAAACAATAAAATTCTTTAAAAAAAAAAAAAAAACAAATCCGCTTCAGCAGATTGTGGTGAAGCTGAGCAATATTTACCCAGATCTGCCCTTAATGGTTCTTGGAAAGGAAGGTCCTTTTCCATAAAAGGAGCTCCAGGATAGATACATCTACCCTGTATTGATTTTTGCGTGCATGCTGGCGTTTTTGAGGTGGGGCCACCAACTTGTACTCCAGTGTTTCTCTTTTGATTGAGACTATCTCGGACACCAGCCTGCGTAACTTCCTGCTCATGAAACCCCTCAGATGTCATTGGGAATTCTTCCAAAATTATAGAAAGCATGTCCAGAATATGATCAGAGCTATCTGTAGATTCTTCTGGGAGATTTATAATGGAAGACAAAATTCTCTTGAGGCATTGGAGTGTTTTTGAAAACCAGACAGACACGCCTGGAAGATTCACAGATGGATTAAGCAACATAGATTTGACCCAGACGATGCAATGACACTTGACGTACTATAAAAAAGCTCCATTCACTTTCTCTGAGACAATGGTACCATTCTCTTTGAGATACTCTTACTAGACATTAATGAAGTTGCTTTAAACGGTGATATCTGTGATAGGGTATATTCTACCATTAAAGAGATATCTCTAGACGGGACAACTTGCTGAATTTTCTTGCTTTCCTCAGGCGTATATATCCCATATAAGTATTGTATAGAGCGCTCAGCATTAATTGACCCATCATTATCAGACAATAATGAGTATTTATCTAAGGCTGTCTTGCCACACAAGGAGATTTTAATAATAACCTCAGTATCCTCCGAAGGACCATCCACTTGTGATTTCATTTTAATTATTTCATTTGCAGATACCATGGCAGCTTCTTCTTTGGGATGTTCCTCACCAGATCTCCCAAAAATATCAGGATCATTGACTTCAACTTTAAGATACCCAAATGCAGTGCTTTAATTTTTTAGTAGATTTGATTTAGTGATGTGGTTAAACAGTTGAATCAGGAATTATGAAACAAAGGTAGCACTCGGAAGAAACAGACTTCTCCAAGGTCTAACCTTGGTGCCTCCTCGCTCAGGTTCAACTTAACTTGGGTTCCTCCTCCACCTATATGTGCACTTGTTAATAACAGCTAATGGCACGGAAGTAAGTAAGAGGATTGGTTGAGATCCCACTGTCCCTGAAGGGATTAAAAGAGCCTAACAAAGTGTTGAGTATCAATTGTCAAGGCAACAGAATCATTGAATGGAAAGAGCAGGACCAACTACAAGCCGCACTGGCACCTAGACCAGCTGCTTCTGCAAGCGGCTCTGCCCCTTCCTTGAGCCTTGTGCTAAGATAAACAATATGTTCTTTTGGGGCAGCTCATCTTCTCACCAGCAGTATAATGTTTGGTAGCTCCACCACAGAGGAGGATGCCTAGAAGTGAGATGGGATTATAGTGACATCTTTCCCCGTGCTGCGGGTGCAACCAACGACCCTTAGTGAGTCGGGTCCATAAATATGGATATCACTGCCGCTGCAGTAAAGAACTCGTCCTCCCTATGCAGCACACGGATCGATAAAATCTCCTTAAGGGAAACAAAATCTGGGATCAAGACCTGGGGGGGACTTGTACAGCTCTGCTGTTTCCAGAAAGCAAGGGGGGAGCTTACCCAGCCTGCAAGCTGCGACGGAACCTAGTCGGACTGCCTCCGCGGGCTTAGTGCTGAACCACAAATGCAGCAGGACCTAAACCTGCTGCTCTCCCTGTTCACCCGATTCACCCTACAGCACAGAGCTTACTGGGCCCGGCGGATTGATGTTGTCGCTTTTGTGGCAGTGAGATGCATTGCAAGGCTCAGCAGCCGCCCTATTCTCTACGCTGTAGCTGGCCTTACCTCTCCGTATCCTGCTGTGTCCCTGCTGCACCTACTCTGGGCTGTGGAGCAGGCGGGAAATGAGGGCAGTACAGAGATCCCACCCCTGGGCAGGTAGGCAGGCAATCAGTAGTGAATAATATTGAAAGAGCTGGCTTGCAAACAGCTGCATACACTCCTCCTCCTTCTCCTCCCCTCAGCATCTCTTGGTGTTCGGAAGTGACCTATTTCAACTCCTTCTCATTGTTCTCCTTCCTGAGAGTCGTGGGCATATCTCTCCAAGAGGGCAGAAAACTGTCTCATGGAGCAGGCTCCAAGTGTGCCCGGGAAGCCACAGGAGTTTTAAGGCCAACAAGGTGGCAACTTTGCTAAAGCTGCACACTGACATGTTACATTAATTTCGACTTGTGTCACAAGTCTGGTTTAATGTAATGAGTTGTTTGATACCTTGGAGTGCCTACTTTGGTCGCACCGCTCAGGTGTTAGGAGGGGTCCGTGCATAACCCTGTACTTGCAATTGGGCTACCAAGTATTTCCACAGTAAAAATGGCAGTTATGCATGTTTTACTGTGTGGCCGTGCAAAGTGAATATCCTGCCTGTGTCATATGTTGCACCCTCCCTTTAGTGCTCGGTAGACCTGCTAGAAGGATGACTTAAACCCATGTCCAGTGGAACTGGTGGATTTACCGTTGCTTTTAATGGCAAAGTCAGGCTAGCAGTGCACAACTGCTTTACCAGTATACAGTGGCGGAATGGGGGACTTGTTTTACTTGGGGTCCTCCAAGATGGCACAATCAGTGCTGCAAGTCACGAGGTACCCTACTGACTTACTTGTTCTGGATACCAGGGTACCATTTACTGCTTGGTTCCATAAACACCCACCTCATCCCCTATAATGCCCAGTATTGCGTGAAACAACATATATTTCACCTTTTAATGCCTACACTTTTCTCGTAAGGCTAAGAGTCTTGGTGCGTAGATCCTCTTAGGTCTGTTGTGTTCCATAAAGTTATCTCTGGAATGATTGCTTCGCTTTTACCCTTTTGGTCCTCTTCTTGCTAGTTTCCTTTATAATTTCTGCAATGTTGCCACCCAGTTTCACTTTCAGTTAGATCATTAAATTTTTTGAGTTAACTTTACATTCTGGTTAGAGTGGATGTATGCAGCGGGAAGGGTCTATAGCGTTCGGGGCATTGATTCACTTCCCAGGCCATCATGTCCTCTTTTTGGAGTGTCTGAATGTAGGGATGTCAGTATGTGGTATTTGTATAACGCAAACCTAGCCACAAGGCAATGAAGTGTTGTCGGTGAGTTATAGGAGAGGAAGCTGAGTTAATAGAAAAAATATAGGTGGTATTTACAATGGTCAGCTCCAGCAAGAGAAAAGCAAGCAATATTAACAGTACAAAGAGAACAAAATTCAACAAAGAAAGATCTCTCTCATCCATATGATGCATCATAAATAATTTCACCAAAGTAGTAGACTCTACAATGGATGCACCGGACACACAAACTACAGTTCCCCCCTGTGAACTAGAACAGACAATCTACAATCCCACAGTAGTTGGCCATTTTCCCAACCCCCCCGTGTATGTTTTCATCCTCATCCTCTATCGTCAATAAACTGGTCTCTCGAGCACCCTAGATTTGTCTAAGACATGTTTCCATTTTGCGATGCCCGGTTTGTTGGTCTGCGCCAACCTTGAGCTGTGTTACATTTGGCAAAAGTCAGGGTCACACCAAGAAACGATTTCTGATGTCTAGACAGGCCGAGGTCATCTATAATATTCAGTGTAGCAATGCGTGGGTCAAGCAAAATTTGGGAACACAACACTTTTTTGCAGGTCAGTAATTCCCAAATATTTAAAAACCATGACCCAATCTTTAGAATGACTAAGTTTAGCGACCCATCTAGCTTTAACAAACATGAGGTGGGGGCGATTTTTTAAATGCAATAATAGACATGCTTTCAAACTGCTGTGAATTACCAAACCTGGGTTCTTCGTTCTAAACATTCTAGGAAGCACTGTAAACAGCGTGTGGTAGCTCACTGTCATTTAAAGACAGCACATTTTCCATTGAAACTGACACTAAATGTGCACAGGCGTACAATGTTACTGATAAAACTATATAGCACACAGATAATATGTGGAAATCGGGTTTCAGAAAATATTGATCATTTATGCATCGCCAAGTAAAGTGTCTTGATTTGTTTCCACCACAATTTGGAATTACAAAAAGCTGTGCTTTGTTTTTGCTTTTCTAACAGCTGATATGTTCTGAAATGCGTGTACAGTTAATTTACAGGTATTTAACTTTATGCTGTTACAAAAAATAGCATCCTACAGCCTGCCCTTTCACATTAAGTGTATTCCAACAAGATTGTCACATATTTCCAAATCATCTCACTTTTTAGTCAGTAAAAGAAAACACTATCCCATGTTAAAAGAATAAGCAGCAATTTGTCATAAGACATAGCCTGACATTCTATCCCTGTCTCTGAAGCACAACAAATGTGACAATATAAATACAGAATGTAAAGGCATCTTTATTTATAGCTCATTCACTTTCTGAAGACCAAGACTTTTGCATCCCACCAAAATGCGTCTTACGATTTACCAAGTCAGATATTTTAGTTAGGACTTAATCCCAGTTTCACCCAAATTTATAGGTATATTGATTGAATGTTAACACTCTTATCAGTTTTCATTAGCAGCCACCAATCATTACTGGGTTGTTCATCATATCTCAGCTTTCCCTGGAGTGGAACTTTTCAAATCTAGGTTAGGAATGCACATCGCATAGTCCCACCACTCTACATATTTTGGAGATATCTGCATAGCCCAACTTCTCAATATTTCTTGCCACCATCATCAGATAGAGTAATATCGTTTTTTGATTTACCGATACGGGGCAATTATGTCCTTTTCTTCCAACATAACAGATACAATCAGAGGAAGGCTTACCTTGATTTCATGTTGCATAATTTCCGATGATCTCTTACCCCACACTACCAAACAGCGTTAATCTTGTGGATTCCATAAACATATGCAGGTCGTCCACATTATCCTCACCACACTTATTGCACCAGCAGTCTTTGTTACCCAATTTCCTTCCTCTTAGATGGGGTCCAATAAGCCCTATGGAAGGTAAACAGATGATTCTTTCTTGCGAACAGCTATACTTCTTCGCAAAGGACTACACTGGCATACCTGTCAAACCCTTAGAGACCCTGAAAGCAAGTTTTTTATTGTACAGGACACACTACACAATTTCCCAGTAATTTTAGCCTTGATCTGTGGTCTCAATATAGACTGCCTGGCATTTCTTTGCAGAAGTCTGGTGCTTTATAACTACAATGGGACCCAGCACTATTCTCTGGGGTGGTGACTTCAATGTGATGTTGGCTCACCCAGCAAACATATCCAGTGACACCACAATTTATGGTGCTTACGGCATGCTCATAGCACTAAGGGCACCTTCATCACCCCCACACATAATACCTGGTCTAGGATTGACTACTGCTTACTCACACGAGGTGCTCTTACTCGACCACAAATATCACCCACCTCCTCAGAACTCTCTCTGACCATACCCTGGTGTTAGTGGTCACTACTCCTCTCCACTCTACCTCTCGGACCTTCACCTGGAAATTGGCTCTGCACTCTCTTCAGTATGTGGTCTTCTGAGATTAAATCTGAGCCGCGATCCTAGATTTTTCACCCACATCAAGGACTTGGTTGACTCTGCCTCAACGCTCTAGGAAGCGTTCGAAGCTGTTATTCGGGGCGCAAGCATAGCTAAGCTATCCGGTATACTAAACGCAATCGGTACGCAACTTTAGAAAAATACATGCATGCTTGAACTTGACTTCTTCGCATCCAGAAACAAGCTGACACTTGCTATTCTTAGAAAAAAGCTATTGGAATACGCAGAAGAGGCGATCAGAGAGACTCACTATCTAAACAGGGAGGCAGTGGCAGATGTTTTGGAGAAGGAAATAGGTACGGCAAGATGCCGGTGAGCCTTCTTCATAAACCCTGGGGAAGCTTGTACATTACAGAACTCCTAGATTCCCAGCATTCACCCCACACAAAGCAAGATGAGATTGTGCAGGTCATATGGCCTCCACAATCCCAGACATGACGGCCCTCGATGCATGCATACAAAGAGACGCTCCAACTTCTATTGGTGGAGCATTGCACATATCTTTGTCTGTTTTCTGGTAGAAGAAATAGAGGTGATCTGGTGCATGCCTGGGGGCAAGGCGCCAGGCCTGGATGGCATCATCACTCCCTCCTACAAGGCATACATCATGTTTCTTGCTTCCCCTCCACTGGCAATGTACATAGACTCTCTGTCCCTGGGTTGACTATCTCCCTCTCTCTGAGAAGCGGTTATCATAACCATATTGAAAGCCAGCAAACAGGTGCAACTCTTATAGAACATTGTCAGTGATAAATGTCGACAACAAGATCTTTTTTTTTTTTTTTTTTAAAGAATTTTATTGTTTTGTAAAACAGTGAAAACAGTAGGACATTGAAATGAACCTTGTATACATATCCCTAGATAAAGCACCACCCCATTGCGCAATCCCTCAACCAACCCAATTTCTATTGCAGTTCGGAAGACTCTGGCTCCCCACCTTCCCACCATTCCGCAGGTTCCCTTAACCATCTGAGTCTGAGGAGTCCTCATCTGAAAGAGGCGGCGGATCGCATATTCCTCCCCTGTACTTGTTCCATGCCCCCCAGACCTTGGCCCACTTGCGAGGGCATCCCCGTCTAATGAATACAGAACGTTCTGCAAACATGGCTGCGTCCATTTCCCTGCGCCACATGGATAGCAGTGGCACTTCCTCTGCACCCCATTTTTGGGCTATATTCCTTTTGGCCGTCATGATGCCCAGTGTCACCCAGCCCTGTGTCTGACGATTGAGGTCATTGGGCTCCCACACATTTATCAAGCAGCGTCTGGGTTCCGGCAACAGCGATACTCCACATGCCTGAGACATTGTACGCAGCACTCGTTTCCAGAAGTCTTGAATGATTGGACAGTCCCAGATAGTGTGGTAAAAGGTTCCCTCCTCCCCACAACCCCGCAAGCAGAAGGGATGTGACGCCCTGCCCAGCTTGTGTAGTAGGCATCTGGTGTAGTAGGAGCGATGCAAGATACGAAGCTGCACCAGTCGCAGCCTCGAGGGTATACCCGCCTCGCGCGGCGAGGCCAGTGCCTCACGCCACTCTGGGTCATCAAAACCGCCGAGCTCGTCAGCCCACCGCTCCCGCAGGACCCCCATAGGATCCGGTAGATTGTTGACCAGCTTGCGGTACGTGAAGGAAGTAGCCTTTTTTGGCATATATTCCGTTAGCAACCTGTCCTCCAGCGGGGACGCCTCCGGAACCTTCGCTCCAGGAGCCAACTGCGTCATTAAGGCATGCCTCATCTGGAGGTATCTGAACCATTCCGAGGGGGCCAGCTCGTATTGCTGCTGCAGGCGCGCGAACCGGACAACCTCTCCCTTTTGCCACACATCGCCTATCGTCGATATTCCAATGTTATCCCAAGCGTCGAAGCCCTTGCTGGCCCTCAGACGTCCCAGCTTCTTGGCATCCCACAGAGGTGTTAGCTGAGTCAAGACCCCTCGCCATCCCAACTTGGCCTGAGCAGCATGCCAGATGGACAGAGTCTGCCGCAAAGGGCCAATCATCCTCGAGGCCAGTCGGGTATCATACAGTGGGGACAGCATACCCCTCTCACCCAGCACGTCCCTATCCGCCTTGAATGCCGGGTCAGATTGAGGCGCGTGGAGCCACTGGTTAATCACCTTCAGCTGCGCCGCCCAGTAATAAAGCTGAATATCCGGGAGTGCAATTCCTCCATCGTACCACCCGCAAACCAGCTTAGACTGCGCTATGCGCGCCGGCCTGTTGCCCCAGAGCAGGCTGGACACCTGTGCCGCTATCGCACGGAAGTAGGCCGGAGGCACCTGGTATGGGGTATTCTCTAGTACATATAGAAACCGCGGCAGCGCCATCATCTTGAAGAGCGCCGCTCTCCCAACCAGGGTCAGGGGCAGCGCTCCCCAATACTGCACGTCCCGCTTAAGGCGGTCTATCTGAGGGCTTAGATTGCGCTTGAAGAATTCCGTCTGGTCCAGCGCGATGTGTATCCCTAGGTATTTGAACAACCCCTCCGCCACCCGGAGCGGGCAACTCGGCGGTAGTCGCGGGAGTGGGCCCCTTAGGACCAGGAGGACCGACTTCAACCAGTTGATCGTGTAGCCAGATGCCCGGCCAAAAATCTCGCAGATGTTCAGTAGCGTCAAGATGGAACGCCTCGGGGAGGACAAATAGAGTAGTATGTCATCCGCGTAGAGTGAGACGCGGTCCTCCCAGTCGGGAGACCACCGGAGGCCCCGCATCATGGGCTCCCAGCGGATCCAAGCCGCCAGCGGCTCAAGCACTAGGGCGAAAAGCAGAGGCGACAGAGGGCAGCCCTGTCTCGTGCCACGTGTCAACGGGAAGTCCTCCGACATGTGTCCGTTGGCCGTGACATGGGCTAGAGGTTTAGTATAGAGGAGCTGGACCCAGGCACAGAATCTCGGTCCGAACCCCAGATGCTGGAGCACCGCGAAAAGAAAGGGCCACTCCACCATGTCGAACGCCATGCGTGCGTCAAGGGAGAGAATAACAGCCGGCTCCTGCAACCGCTCCACTCGGGCTAGCACACCATGCAGCCGCCTCAGATTGTGAGACGTGCTTCTGCCAGGCATGAAACCGGATTGATCCGGGTGTACAATGTCCGATAAGTGAGGCGAGAGCCGGGCGGCCAACACCTTCGCGAGGATCTTGGCCTCTGCGTTGATCAGCGAAATGGGACGGTATGAGGTACAGCGGTCCATTGGCTTACCCGGCTTCGGGATTACCACAATGGTGGCCGTTCGCTGGTCCGCCGGGAGTTCTCCCACCTCGAGGCTATGTGTGAACATATTCAGCAGGTGCGGCGTTAACGTCTCGGAGAGTCGCTGGTAAAGCTCGATTGGGATGCCGTTCGGTCCGAGCGCCTTACCAGGCTGCAGCGCGCCGATAGCCGCCTGGAGCTCCTCCACCGTGAGCTCAGCCTCGAGCGTCTCTCGAGCCTCAGGGGAGAGCTTGGGCATCTGCAGGTCTTTGACGTAAGTCAGTGCCATTTCCACCGTCATGGACGAGCTGGAGGAGTATACTTCGCGAAAGTGCTCCGCCAGAGTGCGCACTATTACTCGTGGGTCTGTTACTGCCAATCCCTCATCAGTGCTCAGCTGCGCAATCCCCCTGGCGCCGTTGTCGCGCCTGTCAAGCCACGCCAGCAACCTACCAGTTTTGTCCCCTACATCATAAACTGTATGCCTCGATGCCTCAAGGCGCTCCCTGACTCGCTCTGCGAGGTGCTCTTTATATTTCGTCTCAGCCACATGCAGGTCATGCGAGGTTGCACGGGAGGGAGCCGCGGCTTGGCGGGCCTCCGCCGCCCGGAGCTCGAGCTCAAGCGACTGCAGTTCAGCTAGACAACAAGATCTTTGATAAGCTAATCGCCAACCGCCTCCATCCCCTCTTGCCCGATATTGCCTGACCAGCCCAGTCTGGCTATGTACCGGGGAGAGCAACCGCACACAACCTCTGCACGATGTTTGTGCTAATACACACTATTGACCCTCAACTTGAGGCACTCAGTACTACTGGAGACCACTTAGGCGTTTGATTCTCTAGAGTGAGCGTACCTCTTTTGCCTCCTCCTGCTCTTCAGGATTTGCATATTGTACACCTCCCGTATGGGGATGTTATGTATTAATGGTGGCACTTCTGCATGGTATTCTGCCACTAGGCTAGGGGCTCCAGAGAAGGATGACCCTCTCTTCTCACCATTTTGCGATAGCAATGAAGCCCTTGGTGGCCTGGCTAAGCCAACACCATGCAGAATTGCCAGGGGGATACTGGTGCCCATGTATGCAGACGATATTATACTGTATGTCCATGATCCCCAAACTAACCTCTCCCCTATCATTTGGAAAGTGATCCACTTTGCTGGGTACTCTCAAATTTTCAGCAATTGGTCAAAGTCTACTCTATTTCCTCTCACTTCCGTTACATGTCAATTTCAGCCTGAATATCTGCTTCAGTGGGCAACGGAACTGATCAGATACCTGGGAATATGGCTCAGCAGGGATGTTGTTGAACTGTGGAGGGCCAACTACAGACAGGCCATGGTCTGACTCGAGGAACGCATACCAGTGCTCGGTGACTTTTACCCTGCCTGGTACTTCATCCCACCTTATAGCACTAACTTTCGCCCATCACCTACAGTGCTTGACGTCCTCCTACACCACCAGCGCCGCACTGCATGACATCCTGTACTCCACGTTCTAGAATACCTGATCGCTGACCCCTGTCCCCGCAAGCTTATCGCCCGCCTATGCCTATACACTCTGATGCAAGAGAGGGTGCATGTGTGCCACCCCGTGGCCCTGGCTGTCTGAGCCCCAGGCTGCCTAGGTCATGGGCACACTACCCACCCGATTTCTGAAGTTTAGTTGTGCTCTTGCTGCACCCAGTTCAGTGATGTCTGTCTGAACTATAGACTCCGACTTATCCACTTTATATTCCTGCACAGAGTATATCACACCCCAGTCCAACTGCACAGGATGGGTCTTGTGGAGGAAGCACGCTGCCTAAGGTGTGATCCACTTTTCTCCACCTTGCCTGGGATTATTTACCCACAGTGGCAAGGTTCTGGGCCAATATTAATGATGAGATGGCTCAGATTACCAGTTATCTCCCACAGCAAACACAGTTGGTGGCCGTATTAGGATACGTAAAGGAGGTTCCTCATGAGACCTGATGACTCACCACAATGCAGTTGCTAATGGCTAAATGAAAGATGGGAGTCCACTGGGGGAAACGACCTACACTCCAGGCCGCCGATTGGCTGCAGGACGCAACATATTGTCAGGAACAGCTTGCTAACTACTGGAAACGTATACCAGTATAAACTAGACTCACAGACATTTGTGCCCGCTTGCTCTGCATTTGAGGCTGCTAGGAACGATTGAGGACCCGACGGGCCAGCTGAACTCGACTGTTTCTCAGTTTGTGAGCATACCCCTCTGGAGTCCTGCCCCGTGCCTTGGGGAGCCCCCTCCTGATTGACCTGTATCCTCCTCCCTGCCTGTTGAGTGCTAACATGGACACTGTATTCGCTGTGGTCTCTTTTCTTATGTAACGGTTGCATTTGACACTCCTATGCATGTAAGGTATGGCTTTCCTTCACCCCTCTGTATTCCCCCTCTTTCTTCGTTCATTGTTTAAAAGACAGTACCCACAATTTCGGGGGGGGAGGGAGGAATCCAGTGGGGTTTAAACGCTGTGACCTATCACAGGCAGATGTCTGTGACAGGCTCTCACCTGGTAGGTTTGAAGTGGCTGGAGCCGGGTCACAACTCTAAAGTCTGCCCAGACTGTATAGGCATGTCCAGGAGTGTGCCCGGAGCTCCTAGTGGCCCGTCACCGGTCATCTCCGTATTGCTGCAGGTCACGGTCATGAGGAAGGTCTCTAGCCTGCTCTCAATGTAGTTCTTGCTGGTTGTCATCGCACTCAAAATCACAGCCAGCTAAGTACCACTAGAAAAATACTTCAAAGAAGTTGAAACACACTTCAAATTCACTAAACCGGTCCAAATTATCAAATAAGGCGCAGGAACAACGCCAAAAATGTAGGCCCCGCTCACACCTGTTAGCCGTGGAGCCTGAGTCTTGGTCCACTCCGTACCTCCCAGAATTTGACGTAGTAACCTGCTCAGCTAAAAAAAACGAATTATTAGGCCATACACCTCAAATTTGAGCCGGTCGGCCCCTCCCTCTGGAGCTCCTTCGATTCCCCCACTCGTTTGGCAGGGGCCTTAACTGGATTTCTGTTGGCGGATCCATATTTGGATCGGCGCCGCATGCGAGTCTGGGTGCTGTTCCCGGCACCCCTGACCCCATCACTACACCTGACTCCAATGTGAAGCTGGACCAGCATCATTCAACATCGACTCCTCCGCAAACTGGGCCATGAGTTCTGAATCGGAGATAGCGCCTCCCTTTACTGACCAGCCCTGTGGGCAATACAGTTGGGGCATATCTGAGAATCCTTATGTTTATCCCAACTCCATGGAAGAGCTGTTGGCCAAGGATAACTTGTAAGAGGAACTGGCGGATGCCAGTGGTCTGGACACCTCTTCTAACAGTGGCCTAGTCTCTCCTCCTACTGTGGCTGTGGTGGAAGAGGCTTCATTGCCATGGTGGTGAGGAGGGTGGCTTATGTCCTGTGCGTACGTTGCTCTTGGTGGCAGTGAAGAGGAGGAGAGACTCAATCGCCTGTACCCAAAAAGAGCGTTTTCATTTTACATCGACCGCACCAGAGAACACCTGGTGGATGAACAACTCTTTGTTGGGTTCGCCTCAGCGAAAAAAGGAGAAGCAGTGCAGCAATGGACCATCTCCAGGTGAATTATGAAGCATGCAACCAACAAGGTTGGTGAGTGAAGGTTCTTTTAAAATACCCTGTGGCTTCCAAGGCACTTCAGCCTTAAAGATTATGAGTAACTGGTCTTTGAGACAGGAGTAAAGTAGGTAGCAAACTCGTTCTTCTTTGGTTGTAGCATTTTATTATTCCACATTATCATAAGCATTACGTGGAGTTTCGTTTCGACAATGGTCCCTAGTTTTATGAGTTCCTCCATTCTCTTCCTCAGTTCTTAATGTCTGTCCTGTGTCATCTGGTATATGTCAGATCTGATACTGAACGTGAAATAACATGCTTGCAAATGCTTCTGCCTGAGTACAAATGCTAACATCCTCTATTCTATCTTGGAGGTCAAAGAATTTACCAATATTTTCCTTAGCCTCTTCCTAGTAGGATTACTTTTATAGGGATCTCTATGAACTCTCAGAAATTTGTCATCTGCCATGAAGTCTCATGATTCATCCTTCAGCGGAATGGCCTGTCATAAACATTAAGATCTTCCTCTTCTGGAACATTTAATATTACTTACTTAAATAACTTTATTTCGGTCAAAGACCATAAAAGCACAGAATAGAAAAATACTACAGTGTACAATTTCACTACAAACAAGCAGAAACTGCCGCCAGTTGCATAAAAAATAGTGTAAATTTTGGTTATCCAAAAACATAATCATTAATTATAAAAATCATTACAGAAAGATTTATACAAATATGGATGCTGTCAAAATTTCTTTGTAGTATACATAGATGATCAGACGCCAAGGACTACATAAATCTAAGGATACTGCAGGATGGACTATGCAGAGAATCCATCATTTATAACACGTGACCTTGCTATATCTACGATGTAAAAAGAGCCTCATTTAGCTAATTCATCGCATGTCAAAGGGACATATTATATTCAACATATAGGTCTTAAGAACAGAAAATGGCTCAAAATTAAAAAGTGTCATAAAATAGGATAAAAACACTCAAAAAAGTTAAAAAGCCTAGATCAGGATTAAAAATGTATGCAGTGTATACAGAGATTCACATGTCACTTTATGAGGCCCCTGCGTAAATACCACATCGAATTTAAAAATCGAGAGACGGCAAAAACTATTGGGGGATGGGTATCGCGTTTTAGTATCCTAAAGGCCTCTAAATGTAGCCTAAACCCAAGATTGCGACATATTGGTATTATCCAGCGTTTGCGTGGGAAGATGTATGCCGGGCAAAAAAATAATACATGTATTTCAGACTCTTCCCTATGGGTGCATGCAGGACAGGTCCTCTTATTCTCTAGTGCCCATTTGCTAGTAAGGGCATTTAGAGGGAGATTCCCCACTCTAAATTGCATATAGAGTTACCTGGCCTGCAAGGGATAAATCAAGTCCAGGAACTCTTCTTTCCTATATTCAGCCTTAACTAGCAAAAACTCAGCAGTCATCGAACCCCCGATGGCACTCCCCTGGATGGCCAGCAAGTTAACCTGTCTATAGAGGTGCACTAGGTCTTGTCTAGATGTTGATCGGCATGATATCTCTGGGGTTAGCCAGAGATCCAGCCTACCTAGCCTAGCCAAGAGATCCTTGATGTACAGTAACCACGGAAACTCCTTTTGTGGTTTTAATAGTAAGGATCTCCCTCAGCTCGTCTCTGTAGTCAGAAAGTTCTGGGGTCGCCCACACCCTACGCAAAAATGTAATGGGCCTCAGGGCAATTTCTTCATTTATGGGCAGCAAGCCCAAGTCCAAACAAAGGGGAACTAAAGGGGTACTGGTTGGGAGACCTACAATCTGTCTCATAAAGTTGTTCTCAATTTTTGCGAGGTTGGCAGCAGACATATGTCCCCACATTTCAGCCCCATATAGAGCAGCCCCTCTTGCCTGGGCTTTATATATTTCTACTGCAGGTGCCACTGACCTATATGTGGTTGACCTATTGAATTTCATTATCCCACCTACCGTCTGTGATAATTTAAGTCTGGCCTTAACCATTTGGGGTTCCCATGTAAAATCTTCTGATAAGGTAATACCCAAGTAATCAAATGTCCTCACCCTTTCCAGGGGTGTACCGTCAAGAGAGGGACTTGGCTGAGTAATTTTGGAGGGGTTGATGATCATGTATTTTGTCTTGGTTAGATTGATCTCCAAGCCCTGCTTAATACAAAACTCGGCAAATCCATCCAAAATGCGTTGGCTGCCTGATGGAGTTTTAGACATCAACAAGGTGTCATCCACAAACATCAGCGCGGGTATCTTCCCCAAACCCAATTTCGGGGAATCATTATCCTTAATGTTATTAAGTTGGTCAATGAGCCCATTGATATAAAGACAAAATAGGGTTGGGGCAAGGACACATCCCTGGCGTACCCCCTTTTTGACAGGGAAGCGCGCAGATAATTTCCCATGTTTCCCGCTTCTTACTTGCGCATAGGTCCCTATATGTAGCCTCACCAGGACTTTAAGGAGATAGGGCGGAATCCCTAGAGTTTCCCCCTAGGAACCAAATTGAAAGCCGACTTCAGATCAACAAAAATAAGATAGAGGCTGCCACCCTCCATCTTAGCTGTTTTCCAGAACAGCAATTGTAGCCTAAATATCTGGTCCACAGTTGAGATGTTTGATCTGAAGCCGGCTTGGTAGGAGCTCAAGATTCCTTCCTCCTCTATCCAGCTTTGGATGCTATAAAGAAGGACCCTGCTCATCAGTTTTTGTGGAATATCAATAAGGCTGATGAGCCTGTAATTTGGCGGTAGAAGTGGGCAACCTTTTTTATAAATGGGAACAATCTCGGCCCCACACCAGGAATCTGGCGGGGCCATACCCCTCATGATGGCATTAAATAAAGCACATAGATAGGGAGTCCAAATTTTTGGTTCCATATGAAAAAGCTCCCCTGGGAGTTTATCTAAGCCGGGGGCTTTGTTAGGGCGTAGTCTGTTAATAGCATTCCAAACTTAGGTCAAAGTAATATCGCACAATCCTTCTGGGTAAGACTCATGCAGAGAATCCAAAGAGGCTATATTGGCACCCACCAATTCCTCCCTGGCATAAAGGGCCTCAAAATGCCTCTCCCAGGCTTCTGGCGGTATATTGGGCTCCCGGGCTGATTGTCCTTCCTTGTTTCCCACACTTACTAGGGCCCAAAATGATTTCAAGTCTCTATCCTTCAGGGCAATCCTAAGTGCCTCCCACTTCTCGGTTTCCCAATTTTTCTTTTCCCTTTTTAGGGTCCCTTTGTATATTCCCCGGAGACATTTAATTCGAATTTTATCCTTTGCCTTGACTGCAGCTATTAAATCCTTCTTTGCTTTGCGGCAGATGGCGTTAAACCAGGAGTTGGTGTTATGTTTAACTCCTATATGTGTTGCAGTTGGGTAGACTATCTCAATCAGCTTAGCAACCAGCTGCTCATGAATTTCAGCTGCCCTCTTCTGGGTCCCATAGCAGACCTCCATTTGGCCTAGTTCCCCCATTTCCTCTATCAGAAGTATCGCCAGCTCATATACTTTAGCCAACTTTGTTGGCGATTGTTGTATATGGCACCACCTAACCCTTCGTCTGTTATTTTAGAGCAACAGTTGGTTATCCCCAATACTAGGTGGAGATAGAGGGATAGAGATGCCCATGCTCTCTGGGTTCAAGGACAGTACCAGAGCATTGTGGTCACTGTCCTGTCTCTCAAGTACCTGAAGAGATGATTGGCCTTCCCTATTAAATGTATGCTGGGCCGGTTGGTCAGATTTTGTTCTCCCATTACAGGCCCTGAGGGAGTATGCCAGAGTCAATGAGTGAAGTTGGATGGCCAGCGGTGTCCAAATTTTTATGGGGGTCATTTGAGGTTCGGGTATAGACCAGTGACGGTCTTCTTCTGAGGGCTCACCTAAATTCAGATCAGTAAGTGGCTCAAACTGACAGTTGAAGTCGCCCCCTACAATCAACATCGTATCTGGGTCTAGAGTTGATAGAAAACATCCCAGATTGTCCAAGACCGCAGATTCCTGTCTATAGCTTACAGGTCTGGAATATATGTTAATGAGAGCTAGTTTGAGCTTAGTGGGAAATGTCAACAAAACACATAAAATATCATTCGTTGGCAAAGTTATCAACTCAACTTGCGCCCCAATATGCGTGCCCAACCAGATAATTAGGCTGCCCGGCGGTCTACCCCTTCCACCGGAGGTGGCCAGAATGCTAAACGATGCAAATCCCATCCTATGATATTCCTCCGTGTCCCAGGTCTCCTGAAAGAAGCAGATGTCATGGTTATCTATAAAACCTCCCCAGTCTAAGCGGGATAATTTGTGTTTAACACCTGCTAGATTCCAAGATAAGATCTTCAGACTAGACTATCCCCTACTTTACTGGACAATTCCTGCACTTTAATTATGGGGGAGCATAAAGCTCCAAGGGGGTTATTGCCCGTCTGGCTAACGTCCTGGGTCTTTATCCGGAGATCTGAAGATGGAACTATCGGATCAATTGCTTGCTGTGTCCCCAAGCAAAATGGGTGAGCCTTTGATAGTCCATCCTTCCCCACACCATGTGCTCCGATGTTCCTAGTTGCGTTTTGAGTCCGGCCCCTACAATCCTCCACTAGAACCTTGGCTGGATTATCTTTAAGCAGGTCCCCCTGCCTTAATGATAAGGTGGTATAGACAGTCTAATTTTTCCCTATATCAGAACCTGTGTTCATTTTTGCGGTGATTGGGTTATTATATATGGATGAATGGTGAGTTCTAAACCTACAGCCACCACCCCCATAGACTATTGCATGTAAATCGCCTGCACAATCCCCATTGCCATTTGTGGGAGTTTGTCAATCTACCAGATCAAGGGGGCTAAATCTATTGCTTACAGGGATATTGAAGCATGATGTAGTGTCGCTAACCTAGCCGCCTTGCTGTGATTCCCCTAGGTGGGCCCTTAGTTCCCATTTTTTGTGTATCAGGCTCATCCTCTCTTCGAAAGTGCCCTGTGGGTAGAAATAGCTGAGTGGTAGTGTCTGGATTTTTTTACTTATCGACAGAGTAGACCGTCCAAAGATATGCTGGACCGTTCGTCTGTCCCTAAAGTTAATCAGAATACAATCCCCCTGGATGTCTTTCTGCCGCTGGCCTACCCAGCTGACCCTACGCACGTGGATAATTTCACTGTGCACCCAGGGTGGAAGGGGTCTGTTGTTATTTAACCAGTGTGATACTTTATTTCTTAGTTCTATGTGTGTCTCCACCCGACTAGTCTGTAGACCTGTCGGAATGAGGGTGGGGAAAGATAGATGGATTAATCAAAGCCGTCGTTGCTTTAGTTGGCTGCTCGGGTACTACCCTTGGGGCCGTATCTTTGGCACACTGAACCCCTTGGAAACTGGATGGTAGTTTAGTGCCCCAGGAATCTACTAGTGATGATAATGAGTTGATTTTACTCATCACTTTGTCTAAACTATTTGAGATTGCAAAGTCTATATAAGCATTGAGATCATTTACCATCTCTATAACCCAGTCAGGGGAATTCCTCCCATCCTTGTTACTTAAGTCGGATGTACAGTCGTTAGTGGAGCTCCCAGATGATACGACCGGGATTTTGCATGAACGTTTTTTGCCTGTATTAGTTTTGCTTTTCTTTTGGGTCTTTTTAGTCTTGGGTGTATTATTTTCAATATCTCCCCCCTGATCTCCCCCTTGCTTTGATGTTATCGCTGCTTTGAGTTGCCGTTGCACGAGAATTATATATGTCATCTAGTTGTTGAATTTCCCTAGGTGTACCTGGTTCCGAAGCTACCGAAATAGAGGGTAATATTGGCGTTATCGATAGGCGTCTCTCTGTTCGTGAGATTTCATTAGTTACTGCACCAATGGCCTGCTGCAGCATTTTATCTATGGCAGTGTGCTTTTCCATTGGGGTACGGGGTTGCGCTTTCTGTCTGGTACTGATTCTATAAGATTGAGGAGTATGTTTTCCCATATCCTAGTTTATAAGGGGAGCACCTGCTTTCTCCCACTAGGACGGGAATTGGTGTACTAGCTTGGCGCAACTTAAGGCTCTGACAATGTTAGACCAATGGGGATACAGAACGACCTCAAAAGTGGGGGCCCTCTGGGAAATAATGTCAATCATTCACAGTTCCAAGGACATGTCGGTCCAGGGCGCTCACCGTAATGCCTTACTTGTGAGACAATACAATGAGTGGCAGAACAGGCAACGCAGCAGTAGCGCACTAAAATGTTGAAGCGCCACAAAACCGAAGCAGAAATGAAAAATGTCAATCAGTGCAGATGCGGTAGGAACCCAGCTCCCCAGGACGTCCAAGTATGGGCGGATAGCGGGTCTCTAGCAATCCAATTTGTCAGACCCAGCATCAGCAATCAGGCCCCTCCACAGACCAAGGCGCGATGTTCACACAATTTACTCACTGTGTTGGTGGGTAAACTTACGGGAAGCAAATGCACTGTACCAATTCCTTGAGTCTCTGCGCTCGTATGGCTGTTCAATTTGAAGCTGAAGCACGCTCATCACTCCGGTTGTGAGTAGGGACGGGTGGTGGGTCCACGAGTCCTCCAACGCCCGTAGAGCAATACAGGTCGCGCTGTCGGCTAGTCACACAGTCCGGAGCAGCCGCAGCACTCGGTGTGTCCGGCCACTGCTAGTGAGTTGCAGGGAGCGAGGCGTGTGCGTCGCGGGCCCCAGATCAGCCTGACGAAGAGAACCAGCGGCTGAAGCGTTTCGCAATTAGGCACAGCAGGCCGGCCACTGACCCCGCACGCCACACACACAATGCCGGGCCGTCAGACACCTGCTGCACGCGAGCAGGTGTTCCGGCTAGGGCGCAGTAGTCAGAGGCTCACCAGTGTCGGTAGCTCCATTCAAATATTATTTCTTGTAACATTATTCTCAATTCTTTCTAGCTTCTCCTGAAATTCTCTGTCTTGTTGCATAAGTATAGCAATCTCTTCACTATTACCCACCGAGTCTTTTAGGTCTCTGACCATACTCTTTAAAACGTTTGCTTGCCGAGTTAAACTGGCCAGCTTCCTTTCCAACATTTCTATTTTCTTCTGGTTTTACTGTGATGTTGTGAAATCAACTTTAATTTCTGTACTCTGGGCTCTCAACATACTCTGAAGATCCTCCTCTACCGGGGATTTTTTTTCCCCATGGTCCACCCCTGTTTAGATGCTACTCATCTCAGGTCTCTCCTTCCCCTGCTATTTACTAGCTGATTGTGACAAGTGACTTTGACCTATTGTTGCAATGTGCACGAGATTCTAATGGGGATGTGATACCAACCTTTAATGGCAGGAATGCAAATTCAGTGATTGATCATGTGCTAATTTCTACAAGTATTGCACAAATGTGCCCTACACCTAGGATTGCACAGTTGTTACTTAGTGACGATAACTGCATTATAATGTCAATATTGGTGTGGGGTAACAAATTTGCATCTCTACACACTGTTATTGGTAACATTGCCCCGTTTAGACCAAATGGAACCTGAATAAAGTGGGAAGGGGTAGACCCGAAGAAAGTAATATACGATATTGTAAAAAATGTGATATAGAGATTACATATTGCCTTAATGAAGACGCTAACCCCTCCATGTTGTTAACCAGTTTTAGAAAAATTAACAGCACCATTGAAGAGATATTGACAGCCCCCCCCCCCCCCCAGGGACAAAACTATACAAAACAAGGGATGGTTTAAACATACTTGTACCCAAGCTTCCAAACAATTGAAACAGGCTCTCAGTATTTGACCTAGAAATTCAGAGCTAATCAAAAACTTAAGATTTAACTATAAATTAGTGCTCACGAAGCGGAAAAAAAGCTCCAAGAGCTAGCATGGGACAAATTGTCCCGTGGCAGCGGATACATCTAATAATAAGCTTATCTGGGAAATTGTTAATTCACCTTTCTTGAAAAATGATTCTTTCCGGGAATTGTCTCACGTCAGCTGCGAAGAATGGGTATTACATTTCTCTGGTATTTTTAACCCACCTGTTTGTGATGCTTTTAGTCCCCGTAGTCCACTACATGGTAAGTGGCCAATAATACCTTTAAACATTACTCTTGATGAGGTTAGGCTGGGATTAAATGGCAGTAATTGAGGAAAAGCCCCCGGCCCGACGGCGTTCCTATAGATGTTTATAAAACATTCTCAGCTCTATGGGGCCCCATACTTACTAGACTTTTTAACATAGCAGTGACTGAGGGCATACCACCCACATGGGGTCAATCTGTTATTGTTCCTATTTACAAAAAAGGGAATAAATCGGAAGGTAAAAATTACCTCCCCATTTCACTTCTAGACTCCTCGGTAAAAGTGATGAGTAGAGTCTTATTGGTGAGATTAGAGGAGTGGGTCACTGAGAATGAGATTTCATCACCAGTACAATATGGTTTTAGAAGGGGGCTAGGTATGACAGAGCAATGTATTAATTTAGAGCTTCTAATAGGTAAATATATGTGCGCAAAACAAGTGAGCCAGTATTTATGTTTTGCAGGCCTTAGTGGTGCTTTTGATCTCGTCAACCATTCTATTCTTTGGCCAGTTTGCTTAATCTGGGAGCCCCAGAATCTATTATCTTTTTTCTGGCAAGACTGTATGAGAGACTAACATCTCGAGTCAGTTATGGTCAGTGTGGTAAGTGCACCCCAAATTTCGAGGTCAAACGCGGCATCCACCAAGGCTGTGTTCTAGTTCCATTGCTTTTTACTTTATTTATAAATGAGGTTGACACAGTACTTAAATCAGTGCAGGTGGATGCACCCTAAGTTGCAGGTCAAGCTATACCGGTTCAGCTTTATACAGAGGATGCGCGGTGCTCCTATCTAGAACCCCGGTTAACTTACAGCGACTGATAAGTTTAGAGCTTTTATTATTAGTAGAAAGTTGTTAATTAACAAATTAAAAACATTCACTATGGTATTTGGCTTAAAACCCAAGAAATTAAAAAACTTTTTATAGACAGCACCAGGGTGGAAACAGTTAACAATTTCTGCTACCTGGGAATAACTTTTTCACGCAAGGGTGACTGGTCACAAGAATTAATTAATGCCCTTACTAGAATGCATCCAAACGGGGAGAACACTGTATCAAGGATATGATGGATATTTATAAGGCCAGAAGTGCTTCCATTGCATTATATGGCGCTGGGGTATGAGGCCACATTACAAACACTACAAGCTTTGCATTACAACAGGAAGAAAATTCCTTCTTAAAACGCTTGTTATGTCTGCCCCAGTCTGCATCTACAGAGATAATACATCAAGAAGTGGGAATTAGATATTTATCAGACATGATCACTAAGCGACCGCTAATACTTTGGAGATCCATTTGGGCCAAGAATGAGACAAAATTCACCCCCAAAAATTCTCCAGGATTGTTTACAACTGGACAATAGTCTATCTATCCCCTGGATCAAATATGTTATGGATCTATATAACCAGTTATTTAAGATTAAGATCCATAAAAATCCGGCACATGCGATAGGTTTGTCTGAGCAGGAAACAAAGGGTATATTCTTGGCCCATAAAAATGAGACCCGTATGAGAACAGTGGGGAAGCAAACTACATTTCTGTTTTACAAAACAATTGAAGACAGTGGCGGTTTTCAAGGCTATCTGTCTCTAGTAACTAAATATTCGCACCACTTTGTATTAATAAGGTTGAGATTAGGAATCGTCCATCATTTAGTTGCCTTTCCCAAAATGAAAAATAGACCTGTAAGCCTATGCCCATGCGATGAGTATTCCAAACAGAGCACTATGCACTTTCTCCTTTTTTGTGATTTTTATCGGAATTTCAGAAGTTTCTACTTAAAGCCATTGTTCAAGAAACACAATGTAAGCACAACTAATGCTGTTTTGAACCTATTAATTGCACTAAATCATACAGAGATATGTTTTTTATGTTGTGTCATTCATTTTAAAATCAATGTATGTGAGAAAAAGCATTTTAATTCTCAACTGATTTTATTGTGATAATTAATTGGATTGTCTTCTGTGTAGCTATACATGTTTTTAGTAATGAAATTTAACTGTCTGTATATACATGTTTTGTTGCTTCTATGGTTGTTGTATATACCGAATAAAGCTTGCTGAACCGAACCGACTTTGACCTATCACTTTTTTCCCCTCAACTCCAGCCCTCTGAAACACCTTATACCTATTCTCAGTGGACATACCCCTAAGCTCCCCCTTTTGTTGGGCCTTCTGCCATGGTTATTGGGAACTGGAATTCCATTGCCCCCGATTTATCCGATATCCCCCAAAAAAGGCTCTAAGTGTGGGCGTTATCCTACCAATATTTTTCAGACTAGCTTATTCAGTCCTATTTTTTCTCTCTGCACCTTGCGTTTAGTTGTCTACTGCTTATATTTCTCATTCAGCAGAGAGGTTGTGGTTGCTTTACCATCCCCATTTAAATTGTACGTGGCGGCTATGGAAGTTTCCGTTGGAATCAAACCCTGCCTTCCACCTGTACTGCTGCTCTTACTGCTCAAGCTCCTTAGCTCCTATTCTGTACCCCCGTCTGCTCCTTTTGCTCCACCCTTTGGCACTGGGGCACAGCCAGAGCTCAGCTCATTTCTCTCCCCTCCACCTCCATTCTCTTTGTAGTCAAGGTCTCTCCAGTGCAGCATTCCTGCATCTGGCTCCCCTTCTCCGTCATCCAGATCCTCACTCTGTGCTCCTACACTACTCGACCCAGCTCTCTTTAGCTTTGGCGCAGTCCGCCTGTACTAGTGCTGCCCACGTTGACTGCACTAAAGCGCAAGGGGCAGCTTTATGGCGGTCTAGTCGAAGTGAGGTTGCAACTCTGCTTCTTACCTGCCCCCTGGAAGACACAATTCCTGGACTCGTAAGCAAACAGGGCACAAGTAACTCCCTTGTTCATTCTCCAGTCTCCAAACACGGTAAGTCTCGGTCCGCCTAGCAATCCAAGCCCATTACTGTAAATATAATTGGGAATGTATATGTGCGTAGAGTTATCCAGCGTAAGATCTCCCAACCGACTGTGCTAGCTGGCCACTATGTGCCAGAACTTTGAACACATCATCTTATTCTAATCCAAGCATGAGACTCAATGAAAGATTAAATACTGGAAAAGCAACAAGTTACTTACCTGTAACTGCAGTTCTCCAGTATTGACATTGTTTATAGGTTCACATACGAAGCTACTTCCCCTCCACTGTATCCTTTTACACCTGTGCTTTGAAATCTGAGTTATGGTGGCCTCTGGGTGAGTTGAGATCAGTTTGCCTTAAGCGCATTGTTTGGTTGAACTTGCAGTCATTTCTAATGATGTGAAGCAGTTAGTATAACATATGTTTTCACTGTAAGTCTAAGGAAATTTGAGCTTGCCGCTGTTGTAATTATACTGTGGAACTCACTGCTCGACGATGGGGAATGATTGAAGCATGTGAATCTATGAAAGATATCAACCCTGGAGAACTGCAGTAACAGCTAAGTATCTTTTTTCTTGAATATCATTATTTTGCTTGAAGATGCACTATGTGAAAAAAAAATTAAAAGCTCTACACTTGCCGCCCTGTGACGGTTTTAAAACATTGCTGGCGTGAGCAGAGATACAACTGTTATTACTCAAATATAATATTTTTATGTAGATTTGTGTTTTACCAAGTGTAACATTGGATTTTGTATATACAAATTAGTCTATATTGAACATACAGAGGACTTGCAAGACAAACATGTTCTTGGTGAATAAAATATTTTATATATATTTTATTATAGCATTCTGTTTGTGCTGAGCTGTCATGACACCAAGTATTGATCTGGTGTTAGAACTTATAGTATTTAGCCGGTACATTTTTTGGGTTACAGTCAATTTAGGTAGGTACCACATCTCTAACACACTCTCTCTCTCCCCATTATTTCAGGTATTGAGGGAGAGCCCCAAGAGTTCTGGTTTGGAAACACTTTGCCTCTCGGAGACCTTCACTTCCACAGAAAACCAAATTAAGCTGATAAAGTTTATCCAGCAGTTTATATACAGGGACTGATGTTCAGCCACCCATTTAAGCCAAGGTAAAGATCTGGACATGTTTTTTTATACAAGGACTAATTCTTAATCAGTGCATTTGTCTGTTTTTTGAACCATGGTAAAGGCCCAGTGCAATTTATTATCAATGTACAAGGCCTTATGCAGACCTTGAGGGACTTAGAGCCATTGGAGAAACTGATTCAGGCTTCGAACTGAGCACTAGAGCAGCCCCAAGGCCCGCCACATTTTTTAAAAGAACAGAAGTGATTTGGACCTAGAGGCTGGCTCAAAAGACTTGGTATGACCACAGTGAATTTTGCTATTATTATACAAGGCCTGCTATTATGGCTGAAGCAAAGTCTAAAGCCATAGTAAGTAGTTCTTCTGGTATTGTTACTATTTATATATCAAGACTAGAGACCAGGTCTTGAATCATAGTGAAAACCTTAGATTGTTTATTATGAAAAAAATATAAAAAGGGTTTTTTTTTAGGTGAGGTGTGAGTCTAGGTTTGTTGGAGGTTATTGGAATAACAGAGAATTTTAGTTCATCCCAAGGGCTGAAATCCAGAGCCATAATGAGGAGCTAGGAACGTTTATCATATTCTAGGTTGGATGCTGACATGGTGGTATGGTCCAAGGTTATTGTATGGACAAGAGGAATGTATTTGTGTTATAGAATGCATGAGAATCAGTGTATAAAATTAATACACTTAGAAAGCTCAAGTCTAAACAGTGTTTTACTGCAAAATAGCAGGCAGCCAAGGAACATATCAAGACAATTGTCATTTCAACTGACTAGGGCTCATCCTAGAAAGTGGTCAGTTGGAGTAGTGTGTTAAAACATATAAATGTTGGTGGGCGTGGCCAACAGCCGACGGAGATGGAAACTAAGCGAAGCGGCTCCAAGACTCGCCACCATAATCCCCAGCATATCCGTCAAGAATCCAAGCACCAATAACCCCGGACTGCGGCTGATGACGGTCTGTTGTTGCGCATGGGTGCCGCCCGTCTGTAGCTGGTTTGCGTTCTCGGCAAGGGGAGGAGAGACGTGACCGCCTGGAGGCCTCAGTGACGCCAAGGCCTACATTGGCTTCGGCCGGCAGGGGACCTGTCACGTGGTGTTCCCCTTTTGGAATAAGCACTGATCATTGGGCAACAACTGCGAGGGGAATCAGAGGCAGTGTTGCCTGCCCCCCTCCTGCGGTGAAGAAGAGATGTGACTGAGTCCCTGCTGCACAGAGATCCCGCTGGAGCCGAGTAGCGGCGTGGAGATGACTTTGCAGGCCCTATGAGTAAGCGAGACCCGGGGTAACGGTGTGGGGAGCTGCTTGCACAGCCCCAGGAGGACTGGCATCAACTGGGAGCTGACCTGTTTGCTCCCTCACTCTCCCCCCCACCCACATCTGAAGAAAAGGGAAAAAACACCACCTGCCTGGTACTGATATCCTATACCGGATGAACCTGCAGGGGGCCTCTGAACACAGTGTAGTGAAGACAGGGTTCTGCTTGCAAACATTGCTATGTTAGCATAAGCGTACTAGAAGTTAAACGCCATTTTGACACCTTGCCGCTTTTGCACACGACACTACATGTAACTGTTATTGTAAGTTAAACTGCTTGCTTTTCTTCACATGAGAACGGTCTGTTTTTCACATCCCTAGACTTACACCGCGACCTCAGTCTGTACACTGTGTGCAGAAGTCTTCAAGGTCAAATAACAATGTATTCTGTTGATTCAGGTTGATCGACCCATGCTCTAGACACAACACGCATACAGCTGCAAATATCTGAAACTCGGGTGCCTTTAATATTGCAGTGCATGCATAATTCTGGCACTTGGAGAAAACCTTTCCATCTGCAGAGAGCGTTGCTGATCCTGTGATTTGATTCACCTCAACTGATCTTGGAGGTATGGGGTTCCCCGTTCAAACCTAGAGACCTTCTATTATTATAAAATCTAGCTCCTAGCAAGGGGAGGGTGGTACACAAGGCGCTATAAGACTTGTTTCCACTATCATTTTAATATGATTTCTCCCTTTGTGTTTTATGGAATTGTAACAGTGCTGATTGTTTTAGTTCTAATCTTTTGCCTGCTTATGTTAGCCAAAATACTGCATCTTAGAGTACGTAGTTAAAAATAAACATTTTAAACTTCTCCGTGTCTCTGATTACTCACGTTGTGGACTGGTATGAGAATAAAAATGAAAGAGTGTTCTTGAGTCCCACCATTCCTGAGAGTACCCTAAGTCGCTTGTTCTGGTTTGTCTAATCATTGGTAGCTTTGCTGTAGTACGGAGCACGAATGAGACACTGATGCTAGTCGGATAGGAGTTCTGAGTATTGAGGTGAGTTTTTTGGAACACCACAATTCACTGAGGTCCTGGTTTCCTGTGCATGAGCAGAATCCCCGCATCATGGCGTACCTAACGTTTGGTCTTGTATTTGAGACGCTTTAGTAGTAGTGCTTATATTTGTCCACAACACCCTCACTCCTGTTTCCGGTTGACAGAAGTGTCGGATTAACCTACCTATATGGATAAATTATAGGTTCATTCAGACTTGACAATTAAAAAGGTTTGCATTTTGAATTACTACCCTTTTTGTGCTACATTTCATGTAGCTTGTTTTTCTTCTCTGTGTCCTTATGGGTGATAATAATATAGCACCGCATAGTCGCGCAGCGCTCTGGTGTCATCTGACGCAATTTGGGGTGCCCGACGATGGTATGTCAGTAATCTTTGTGGTGAGTGCCGATGCAGCGTTCCCCTTTGAGCTTTTCCACTCTTGGGTTACATTTTTTGCAGTAAATGTGGATGATGAAACATTCCATACTTACACTCCCTCTGTGATACCTGCGAATTACACACCATATAGGACACAGGAGATTCCGATTTCGGCATGGCAGCATCGTATTTGGTTTAATGGCGCTCTCCCCCACGCCGTAACTCCGGTTCGGTTACTCTCCTTGTCTATCCCTGGGACCACTTGGCCAGTCTTTGCCAGGTTCACACCACATCCACGTTATTTGCAAGCCCCAGTGGACGACGTACGTCAGCTACATGCCGCCTTGATTGCGGTACACAGGGCTTTAGTGCAATACGTCTCACGCAACCTCCAGGTGGGGGCACCTGGGGTTGCAACGCAACCAGTTGGACCGGCCTGGATTTCTATTAGTCCCGTCATGGTTAATTCGGTAATGGGTAAGCACCCCCAAAATAAGGACGATATGCCTTATTGGCTTGCTGAGAAATTTGATCAGCTGGAAGCAGTATTTCCTAATAGAACTCATGTGGAAAAACACAGGATTCTGACGATTAGTTTGCAGAAAGACTTAGTACCTGAGGTGACGGATTGTGAGAACTGGGGTAAAGTATTTGCAGCAGTCTATGCGAAGTGCTTTGGCACACCGTCTATGACTGTACTGCCCTCTGTGATTAAGCGTGTTTAGGATGAGCACGGTCCAGGGGTGGCGGTCGAGTTGGGTATGAGGCTTGTCGGAGTGTTTGACGTAGTTGCTGATCTCATCCTTGCTAACGTCAAGGGAGATGCGGTTAACTTTCAAGTGTCAAATGAGTTACGCCTCGTCGCCGATAAACCCCGGCAGTTACCGAAGATTATTGCGGAGGCTTATGGGATCATTGGCCGCAATAGTTTGGGTGTTAAGCCTTTTGCTAAAGTAGCAGATCAACCGCAAACTCAGACGGTTAAGTCTACTAAAGACGACCGTCCAGTTTTTCCTAAAGAAAATTGGAAAAATAAAAAACTGGGGAAGCAAAAACAAGGGTCACGTCCAGCATCACCAATACCAGTGTCTACTGAGCACACATATGAGTTGCGCGATAGCGCGAGAATTAGGTCTCCTGATAGATTTCAGGTTCCTGATCAACGTCCTCCTCGTTCTTCACAGGAAACATCGACAGGAAACATCGGTCACACAAGCCGGTGGAGGAGAACGCGGCAGAGGACGGGATGCCCCGCAAGGACGTGAGCCGCCCTGCCTGGCTGATGGTAAAGGCAAGCAGGACGACTTTCCACGTCAATGCCCTTCGTTTCAGAAAAAGAAAGTTTCTGCATTAAACCACAAGGTATGCCACAGACGGTGAGAACACAGCTTCGGAACCTGACATGGGCGCTAACGCTGCTAGACAGCGCAGTGGAGGTTACAATAGTGCAGCAAGCACTGCGTCCGTATCTGAAGGCGACAGCAACTGACACGTTAATTACAGCAGAAACTGCTGACACTAGAGTGACTCCTCCTGACAGACTATATGAAATAGTCCTTTTAATTGAAGGTGACATACAGCGTACAATAAGAGGGTTTTTTGGGGAAAATCTGACCTCTACATATGACATTTTGTTAGCGGAGGCGGACTGGCCCCCACCTTTCGTTTTGGCCGCTCCGAGAGAGGAGGAAGTAATCCTCCCCTCTTTCGCACACACTGTGCCAAAGGAGCAGGTGCAGAGCTTTGCAGAAGAGTGGGCTCAGGTGCTTGCACCGGCGTTGTACCATACTCAGGTCGGATGGGTTAAACTTTCGTCCAGACATGAGATTCCATTGCGGTCAATGCCACAGCCACAACCCCAATATCCCAGGCGTCGAGAAGCGAAAGCTCCCGTTGCAGAAATCCTTGATCAATTGGAATATCAAGGTGTAATTGAAACGGGTGTCACCCATGAATAATCCTCTTTTCACTGTAACCAAACCTGATGGGTCGTACCGCCTAGTTTTGGATTATCGGCATTTGAACTCTCATTGTCGGACGTGCGCGGTACAGAATACCCATAGTTCTGCCCTGGTTGATATTCTCGTAAGAAAAAGGTTTAAGACCAGACTTGACATTTGTAATGGCTTTTATAGTCATAACCTGTCCTCTATTAGTAGTCAATGGACAGCCTTTACTTCTGGCGGCAAACAAAAACAGTTTAAGAGATTAGCCATGGGCTATAAAAACAGCCTGGGCGTCTTTGCCGCTTGTGTTGTCTCTCTGTTAGAGAGCATTGACCCTGATGCATACTCGTATGTTGATGATATTTATCTCACAGATGACGAATTATGGACGCATCTGTGTCACGTTGACCGCATCATTGTCATGTTTGCGCACTTCGGTTACAAATTTAACTTTGCGAAATCACACATTGCAGAGTACACAGTGTTGTTTTTGGGCTATGAGCTCAACAACGAAGTACGAGGTTTAGCACCTCACTTCCTGGAGAAATGCACATGTATGCGCGCTCCAACAACTCTGAAAAAACTACAATCTTTGCTGTTTTTTTTATTTCGGGCGTATTTACATTCTCGATTATGCCCAGCATATCAAGCTGCTATATGCCTTGATACAACCTACTTTTACCAAATCTTGCTGGCTTCCAGAACATTCAGCTATACTGCAATTTTGCAGTCTGATCTTCTTAAATCTAAATACTTACTGACACGTGACAACCACACAAACCTGGTAATAAGAATTGTGCCAGGCGCAGTGGGTTTCACGTATTTAACATTCAATGAGGGAGACACAGTCCCTATTGCTTACAAGTCACACTTGTACACTTCAGCTGAAATGCGCTTTTCCTCTGTCGAAAAAGTATTGAGTGCAGTGCAGATGGCGATTCTAAAAGAAACAGCGCTCTCGCAGGGAAAACGCATGTTGATTGTCACACCATATCCTGTCCTTGAGGCTATGACGAGAGCTAGTGTACCGAATTCTAAAGCTTTGCATCCACGTTGGATACAATAGGCCACTTCCTTGACATCTCCGGATGTCATGTTTATCTTTGATTCCTCATTGCAAACTCAGGAGTACTTAATTGCAGTATGAATTTGTTCATCCTGCTCCTCAGTCCATGCGCCCGCTTGAGGATTACCATTGTATCATTTACTCTGACGGTTCGGCGCAACCTGCGACAGGATCAAAGCATGCTTATTCAGCGGCCTGCGCAATAGTGGTAGGTACCATGGTGAATGGCGAATTCAAGTCCGATGTCGTGCATATGCAGACATTAGGGGACTGTACCGGCCAGTTGGCAGAGCTACGTGCTCTGGTGCTTGCACTAAACTTTGGTGATCCCCGTGTGACTACTCTTACTGTAAGTGACTCTTACTACTGTGTACAGTCTTTCAATGAAAATTTATTCTTTTGGACTCAGAATGAATATCGTGATTCCAAAGGTAGCACAATCAAACATAAAATGCTTTGGGTTCGAGTTGCAGAACTTAAAGAGCGTCTGCCTCTCGTGAATGTAATTCATACTCTTGGTCACCAGCGCGTAGGAGTACACGTTGTTGGTAACAGTTTAGCTGATGAAGTAGCGAAAAAAGCAGTGGCAACATATTTAGTAGCAGCAGTTACAAGATCCAAAAGTAAGATTAATGATGACATCTTGGCAGCTATTGCTGCAACAGAGAAGGGAGATAATTACCCTAGAGGTTTCCCTTCTAAATGCTCTTATCATTTAAGTCCTGATAAAGTTCCCTATGTGAGAATTAACGACGTTGGTGACAGATTGATTCCCAACGCGGACCGCAGGCTTTCCTTGATAACAGCCGCTCACGAAGGCATTGCCTCGTCTCATGCAGGCGTTTCAGCGACTGTCACTATCTTGCAGCAACGTTACTGGTGGCGCAGATGTATAAACAGACTTGTGATTATGTCCTTACTTGTGACATTTTCCAGCAGATTAAGCCTTCGACTGCTACGCGTCCACCTCAAACACAGTTGTACATATCTTGGGTGTGTTTATTTAGATCACTGCGGTCCTTTCTCCTCTGATACTGCGTATAAGTTCATCTTAATTACAGTGGATTTATGCACACGCTTTCTATGGGTTTGGCCACAACGCAGCGCTGATGCTTGAACTGTCATCAGGGATTTGCGTGTCTTTGTGGGAATTTTTGCATGTGGCACACCCATTCTGACCAAGGTCTGGCGTGCGCCTCTAAGGCGTACAAAGAAGCCATGAGGTCTTGAGGGGTGCAGGGCAAATTTCCGTCTCCATACCGGCCTGAGGGCAATTCGGTTGTGGAGCGAATGAACCGTGACTTAAAGCAATCCTTGACAGCTAGGGTTTTAGGTACTGGCAGGAACTGGTTAGCCCATTTGTATAGCGTACAACATGCACTTAATAAACTCCCTAGAAGGTCTCTGGGTGGGCGGAACCCATACGAAATGCTCTTTGGCATGAAAATGTTTGTCCCGGAGCTTGATGGTCTAGACATGGCGGCGTCGGGCGCACCCTTTGACATAGATGATCATTCTGCTGTGTTACAGAACCTACCAGAGACTCGAAATAGTCTTGGAAAGGAACATTTGCCATCCACAACTGATGCTGCACTTCAGATTCCGGTAGTTGGCTGGCTACCTCGAGTCGGTGACCTGGTCTGTGAGAAGGTGGAGAACAAGAAGGAGTTCAGCTCCTCTTATCGTGCACCTGTTCCAGTGCTTGGCGTGCAGGGTACAAGAACAGTCATTGTACCGCCACTTCCTGGTCGCAAAGATAACAGGTACATCTCCATTGACAATGTCAAGCTGCAACAACTGGCCGATTCTTCTTAGTATGACTCCAGGGGTCTCTTGTCCAGCAATGCTGAGAAATTCTTTTTCGGCCTCGGCAAATACGAACAGGCCTGACATTGTCATCGAGATGCATACAGTTACTAATCCATTATTGAATCCACCGGATGGTGGTCACCATGATGATACTGAGTATACCTATCCCACAGATGTGTCATTGCCTGCTGTGCAGAGAAGTGCAGTTGACCAGTCACGTTTTTCATTTGACACTAACTATACAACATCGAGTGCCCGTCGAAAATTTCAAATGTTGCTGTTTTGTTTAAAAGACTTTTTTAAATTCCCCCTTGGATTTACATTTGGTTGGTGCTCATCTCAATTTTTTTGTTCATGTCAATTGGATTTGTGGTTGTCTTTTTTCGTCTAGTAAATGGACATTATCTTACCAAAAGATCTGCAATTAGATTAATTGATGGAACTTTGGCACCCCAATCCTCATCACACATCATGAAGAGGGACCAGACTTTTGTCAATATCACTGCCTGGCCTGTGTTAGATGGGATTGTATGGGATGCTCTAAAATTTCAAATTCATGGACCAACAGAGGTGATCAATGTCCCCAATTTACTTCGTGTTTCTATGGGGGATGTTGTGAAACAAAACATTTGCTCTGATGATTGGGATGTCCAAGCCGTCGAGGCTCTTTTTTCTGATTTGAAATATTACGCTGTATTTGAGGCTGAAGATTTGTACTTAGACTCAGCGAATTATGCAGTTCTTTTGTTAACAACACTATGGCAATCATTTCCAGCATAAAGTAAATACATTTAGAAATGTGGTTGATAATACACAATGGGAACACTGCCCAGCTCCCATTGAAGGTAGTTCGAAAACTCTATTGAAATAATTTACATATTTTACTGATTTTAGTCGTTCCAATCCTGAAGCCATTTATTTAAAAATGAATAATCATTCCGCTTTCAAAGTTAGACTCACACACACTAAATTACTGTATTCAAAGTCCTTTATGGATTAATTAGCAATAGGGGGCTATGAGCTGTGGAAAGATACAATTGATCTTAAATCTGTTTGGGGTTCTAAAAGCTGGCAGGTGCAAGGCATAGAAGCTTTACGTCGTGCGTGCCTTATCCCTAATCATATGTTGTTTTTGAATTCTACTATTTCACAAACTACTTGCTTTGGATTGGCTACTTCTAAAAAAAAATGAATGCCCCTGCCATTCCTGATCTGTGTGCTTATCCTACATGGGACAATCACACAGATATGTCCGTTGAATAATTGCAGTCCCTAATTACTAATACCTCCTTCAATATTTCCAGCTTGGTCCCCGTGGTTGGTTATTATGGTGAAAAAGTTTGGATTCATGCCAACATCGTTTTCTGGGTCTGGCAACAAAGGTTAGGGTGGACACCCGTTTTGAAAACTCCCATTCTGTTACTACCTATTCAGTAGGCAAATTATGTCTAAACTGGCTTAAACATTCCACCTTAGCGTGAGTTAAACTTCATTTGTCCCAATTGACTGACGATGTTGATTTGAATGACTTTGTTAAAGGCCCTGTAAGATGCAGGTCCAAAAGATGGGTATATGCTGTGTATAAAGAAGTTTGGAAATTATCTCAAATTGAGGCTGCTTCTAGATTAAGGGCTATTGATCAAGCTAATTTAGAAAAAGTGCTTGCTGTCGTTGATAATAGCATTAATACTCTTTCTTCCAGAATTTACACATTAGATAATATTGTTTCATCTGTTGTGGATATTGTACAGGATGAAGTGTCTGTTTTATACCATGGTCAAAATCAATTGTGTTCTATAATGCAGTTTGCGTGGACTTTACAAACATTGAAATCTGGGAAAGTTCCTTGGGACTACATGAATACCTCATCTCTGTCTTTACCGTTTAACCTGACTGAAAAACAACAGTTCATGTCCATGAAGGATGCAACATATTCGCTATTGCACATTGAAAAGTTGGAACCTTTACCATTTTCTGTGGCCGAATCTAACTTGGCTGTATGGCTCATTCATGGGTTAATAACACTACCTTTTCCCTTGTTTAAGTTCAGTTCATGTATGAAACACTACGCCTTAGGCAGATATGAACTGTTGGGTAGCGCTTTTCTCCATGAAGTTTTGTCACTCCCATTCACATACAGGTGCCTGAGAGAGGGTAAAGAAGTTTATTTGAAGGGCGAGGAGTGCACTTCTACACCTGATCACTCATTAGCGTGCAAAAATATACAATTTCACGGCGCGTGTAACACCCAAGCCCCGAAATTAGCTTGCATTTAAAAAGGAAATCCAGTGTCAGCTATAACACCCACTTTCACGCTACTGGCTAACGGTAGTTATATGCTTTAAAATAATTAAGCATGCTGCGGGATGCTAGCAGGGATTCCGTACATTGTAACTGTCTCCCAACGTGTAGTTTGCTGTAAAAATGTGCTTTTCCTGCCCCCCCCCATGGGAGACTCGACATATCCATCTGGCCTTCCATACCAACCTTGAAAGCAGAGTTCAACAAGATAAGCAGAATAAGGGCTCTATTGTCCCAAAAAGAGGTCACCCTAACTTCTTCTCGTGAAACATTTGTCCTTCACATAGCTAACACCCGCACCGAGGTGCATGCGCTTTTAAATACTGATCTGCTACTACATTTCGGTGCTCTGATTCACACTATATTCAATGCCTCGTCAACAACTGGCTTGGTGCATTTTTTCAAAATTGTGGGCTCCGGCCTTGTGACCTCGATCCTAACAATATTTGGTGTGATACTGGCGTTTTTTCATTCTATTTTTTCCAGCATCTTCGGCGGGTTACCATTAATTCTCACCTTGGCTGCCGGTGTGCTGCTGTTGATTTGTTTGCTCCGAAATGGCTGCACAATCTGTGTCACAAGGCAGCCTACCCCGGCTGTTCGAGTTTCGCAACCGGATGCTTGAATACTATGTAACACTACCTCTGGCCACTTTGAGTGTAGCCTATGGATTATCCTCCGGTTCTCATACTTTACTTGTGTGCAACCTGTCTTCCATTGCCTGGATTGTTCCTTTGAATTAGCTTTGGATTTTTGCCTCTCCAATGCGATGTCTCCTGCCCCAGATTATGATCGACTGATGTGTCCTTTAGTGACTCATGAGTTGGACTGTTCTGGTATCGGGATTATGGCCTGCGCGGCTGCGCATGGAGTTCTAGGGAATTGAGATATATGTGCAGGGGCACATGACTTCCTGGCACAAAGTTACCTCGAAGAACACGCAAGTTGTCCTCTGATGGTGCTAGAGGCTCCGGCTATCGAAGAACATGTATGTTCGTTTACTTTATTGAATTGGATGGCTGAATCCTTTACTGAGAATAACAATGACTTCCTCTTGGAGGCTGTTGCAACATACTGTGCCTATACGCTGATGGATTAAATTGGCGCTTGTCCTTCTTCAATGCGTACGGTTTAAAAAAAAAATAATAATCTCATATTTTTTTCTCTCTTCCTTTCTCTCTCAATGATGGGCAGTATACCACCCCTTCGTGGTTTTTTAAAATTTTGATTTACCTCACAACTTCGAACTTATCACTTCCAAATTATCTGGTTTGACAAATTATGAACTTGGTTCTGTCTCACTCGAACTTGAACTCTGCGTTCCTAAATTGCTTCCCTTTTGTTCGGGGTCCGATCAGGGGAGGGTGTAGTGAAGACAGGGTTCTGCTTGCACACATTGCTATGTTAGCATAAGTGTACTAGAAGTTAAACGCCATTTTGACACCTTGCCGCTTTTGCACACGACACTATGTGTAACTGTTATTGTAAGTTAAACTGCTTGCTTTTCTTCACACGAGAACGGTCTGTTTTTCACATCCCTAGACTTAGACTTACACCGCGACCTCAGTCTGTACACTGTGTGCAGAAGTCTTTAAGGTCAAATAACAATGTATGCTGTTGATTCAGGTTGGTCGGCCCACGCTCTAGACACAACACGCACACAGCTAAAAATATCTGAAACTCGAGTGTCTTTAATATTGCATTGCATGCATGATTCTGGCACTTGGAGAAAACCTTTCCATCTACAGAGAGTGTTGCTGATCCTCTGATGTGATGCGCCTCAACTGATCTTGGAGGTATGGGGTTCCCCGTTCAAACCTAGAGACCTTCTATTATTATAAAACCTAGCTCCTAGCAAGGGGAGGTTTTGTACACTAGGCGCTATAAGACCTGTTACCTCTATTATTGTAATATGATTTCTCCCTTTGTGTTTTATGGAATTGTAACAATGCTGATTGTTTTAGTTCTAATCATTTGCCTGCTTATGTTAGCCAAAATACTGCATCTTAGAGCACGTAGTTAAAAATAAACATTTTAAACTTCTCCGTGTCTCTGATTACTCACGTTGTGGACTGGTATGAGAATAAAAACAAAAGAGTGTTCTTGATTCCCACCATTCCTGAGAGTACCCTAAGTTGCTTGTTCTGGGTTGTCTAATCATTGGTAGCTTCGCTGTAGTACGGAGAACGAATGAGACACTGATGCTAGTCGGATAGGGGTTCTGGGTACTGAGGTGAATTTTTTGGTACACCACAATTCAATGAGGTCCTGGTTTCCTGTACATAGTTCTGTGCATGAGTAGAATCCCCGCAACAACAGTTGAGCTACAGACCCTGATGGCCTACCCTATTTGGTGATACGGTGGAGAGGCTGCTCGCACTCAGCTTGAAAATCCTGACATTGGCGGAACACCTATTGAACAGAGTATACTCCATCAAAAGAGAGCGGTACCTGCCATATCCATTGTCGCCACGAACATACCTGTGCTCTCCATAAGTGAACACATGGTCCAGACGCCCAGGGGGTGTGGGGCTGGTACAGCCTTGTCTCCTCTCCCTCATAAACGACACGCTATCCTGCCGAACCAATAACACCATGATCAGGTGCTAGCGGAGCCAAATACTTAAGTGCTAATCCGACAGGAGGGCATCATGCGGGGGGATAACCCAATAACCCGAGAGGCCGCGTTGCATGCATTGGGCCCAACGGGCAGGCAGCGGTGAATACTCCCGCTCCCCTCCTTCCCCCTTCAGGCCTGTACCACCACCTTTACAGAATGACAGGTGGGAAAGCCATGAAAGGGTCCCAACAAACGAAGATAGATAAATTTGCCCAGACCAAGGGGACTGAAAGCATGCAAGACCCTCAAGATCAATCAGTCTCCGACACCCGCCAGGGGCCAGATGAAGCCCTGGTCTCCTTACATGATATAATTGTCCTGATACAGGAAGTCAGTAAAGCATTGGAGGTCCGTATGGATACAGTCACAACTGAAGTCTCTCTGATACGTGCAGATCTGCGCAATCTGGCGTCCCGTGTTAAGGAAATGGTGGACTCAACGTCTTTCCTCTTGCAAGACACACGCAGTCTTAAAGCACAGGTGAGGGACGAAGAAGTCTCCGATAGATTGCTGGAGTAGCGACTAGAGGATTATGAAGAGGGATCCTGGCACAACAATGTCCAAATTGTCTGGGACCTGGAGCGCGCCAAGAAACCAGCAGCTGACTTGTTTGTGGAGGACCTCGTCCTTTTTCTTTTCATTTTTTTATTTTTTTTTATTAGCATTTTCACCAATTTACATAACAATACAACCGACAATATAAAACAGGCCAGTCATTGTTACATCGTCGTAGCATCTGTGTTATGTCAAATGATAGATATCAATGCACAGAGGTAATGGTTGGGCCTGTGAGCTCTGCTCTGAGGTACACGCATCTTAAAATATCCTCTGCGGGTTCGGGGATGTTCAACTATCATCTACATGTATGCATACATTAAATCAGACATATCATTGCAAGTCCCAATTCGGCCACAGTTTCCTCCTTACAGCATTGAGGGTAAACTACTCCAGCCCACCTTCCAAATAGCCACCACATATCAACATTTTATAGCCCGGAGTTTACATGCCCACGAAACCGTCCAGCATAGGCTCCTCCCGCTGCTCCCGAGCCCACTGCAAAAATGGTTCCCAAATGTCACGAGGACGGGAGGTCGGAGGCATCAGTTCCCAGAACGTAGTTAACTGTGAGTGTCCATAGACCCCATCCGCCAACCAACCCTGTACCGACGGTACCCTACTCCTACCCCAGCACTTCGCCACCTGTCTTTTAGCGAAAAGGAAAAGCAGAGCATGCAATTTACGCAATTTAGGCGGGGTATCTTTAACATACCCCAGGATACCCAGCTCCGGGGATGGGGTGTCAGAGCTTCCCACAATCTGATTAATCAGTGAAAAAATCCGAGACCAGAAGTCTCCCGAGTTTCGGGCAGGCCCATGCCGTATGCAAAAAAGAAGCGGGTGAGTGCCTACATCGCCAACAGCCAGCATCTTCTCTAAGACCCATCTTATGCAGACTAATAGGTGTCCTATAAAGTCTGTGCAAATATTTAAAATGTATTAGTCTCAATCTATAATTTGGAGAGAGGTCCGTCAGCTGTCCACAACAAAAAATCCACTGTTCCTCCGTCAGCGGGGAATCAAGCTCCTCATTCCAGTGCTGAAGCGACTGGGGTTGAACCACCGGCGCTGTATTCTGCATTTGTCTATATATCCTGGTGACCAACCTGCGCGGGGAGGAGGAGCTCACAACGCTTTCCAGTGCTGGAAAGGTCGGAGGAGCCAGCGGAAAGGCCTCGCTAAGCGCACGGCAAGTCGCTTGTAATTTATGATACAAAAACAATTCTGAAAAGGATACTTTCTGTCCCTCTTCAGCCACCGGAGGGGGCATAAATCGGTTGTCCGGAAACAAATCAGCAAACGTGCGGAGGCGCATCTTCCGCTCCAGAGACCCACCCATCCCTCCCACAATACATGGCAGCATCGGATTCTGTGTCAGTGACATAGATGGAGCAAACAGAATCGGTACTCCCGCCCTCTTGCGCAATTCTTCCCAGACCCATCGCAGCATCTCAGCAGAATCTACGTCTCCCCTCGGACGTTGTGCCCTTCCACAACTGGCCACATTCAATGGGACTGGCGCCATACTATCCTGCTCTACAGCCACATGAGGCTGAAAGGGAGTGGGGTGGATCCAAAAGTGTAGAAATTGAGCTTGTGCACATAGTGCATATAGACGCATATCCGGAGCACCCAATCCACCCTGCTTCAGTGGCAAAGTTAGCATGTCCCAGGATGCCCGTGCTTGGCCTCCGGCCCACGCCAACTCAACCAACCGAGAGCGTAGCGTTGCGAAGAAATGTGACGAGAGTGGGATTGGAATGTTTGTGAATAGATATAAAAATTTGGGCAGTACGACCATTTTAATCGAAGCGATCCTGCCCGTAAGTGACAGAGGCAGTCTCGCCCAGATCTTCACCTTCTCCTCCAGCCAAACTACCGCTCATCCATAATTCAAATTCCAAATCTCCTGAGGGTGACGGCACAGCCAAATTCCCAGGTATTTAACCGCCTCCGCCTCCCACCTCAGGGGGTACTCAGAGGGGACCCTCGGGGTGCTATCCGTCAAGGGAAATATCACCGACTTTGATCAGTTGACGGAGATCCCCGCCAACCCTTCAAATCGTATAAATTCGTGCAGCACTGGGTCTAGATTTTCCTCCGGGTTCAGGAGATAGAGTGTCACATCGTCCGCATATAGCGATATTAACAAGCTTCTGGAACTGAATCCTATACTCCGTGCTGTGTGATGCTGCCTAACACGAGCAGCCAGTGGCTCCATAGCTATTGCGAATAGCAACGGGAAGAGGGGGGCACCCCTGTCGCGTACCGCGTGAGATAGGAAATGGCTCGGAAATCATTCCATTTACCCTGACCCGGGCACTCGGCATAGTGTATAACAGACGGATTTTTTTAATAAGGAGCGGGCTAAATCCTTTTCGGCCCAGTATAGTAAATAAGTATGGCCATTCAAGAGTGTCAGAGGCCTTAGTGGCGTCAAGAAATACTACCGCTGTGTGTACTTCTGGATGTAAATAATGCAAGGTGGAGAAGATCGTGCGCAGATTGTGCGACGTTGATCGCCCCGGAATAAACCCCGTTTGATCAGGAAGTGCTATTAGGGGTAGCATAGGCTGCACTCTATTAGCTATTAGTTTGGCCAAAATCTTCACATCAACATTTATTAGTGAGAGAGGTCTATACGAGTCCATTTCGGTCGCTGGCTTGTCAGGCTTCAACAATGTAATTATCAATGCCTCATGCATTGTTGCAGGCAACCTTCCCACCTCTAGGGCCTCCTCATAGACCGCCAGCAGTTTGGGAGCCAGTTCCTCAGCATACGTCTTGTAGAAGGCTGTGGTCAGACCAACTGGGCCAGGGGCTTTATCCAGTGGTAGACTCTTGATTACTTGGGCAACATCCCCCGCATCTATCGGAAGGTCCATATACTCCCTATGGGAGTTATTAAACCAAACCAGCGCGAAGGAATCCAGAAAATCCTCCATCCCTTCTGGGCATTTATCTTGAGTGGCCGTATAGAGGTCGGAATAGAAATACGAAAAGGCACTTAGAGTTTCACTTTGGCCTCTGACCGTTTCGCCCGACTTAGTGTGCAGTTCATTAATGTACGTCTCTGATCTGGGCGGTCGTATCATAGTAGCCAGCGTATGACCCGGCCTATCTCCCACCCCATACCGTCTAGCCTCCGCATATTTGCCCAAAAATGTCACCTCCCGGTGCTCTTTTTTGGCATAATCCAATAGCTTAGCTTTCAACAAGCCAGCAGTGTCTGAGTTGCCTGTCTCACAGAATTGATTTTCAAGTGCTTTTATGCTGGCTTCTAGTGTCGCGAGTGTACCCCGTATAGCCTTTAGCACTCCCGCTTGGCGGGCTATGCATTGACCCCTAATGACCACTTTAAACGCCTCCCAAAGGGAGGATTCAGTAGTCACCGACCCAGTATTCAACGCAAAATAGTCGATAATATCATTCCTGATCTCCTCTTTAAAAACCTCATCTCAGAGGGCGTTGGGTGGGAGACGCCACGAAAAGGCGCGTTGAGGCAAATCCGGGATCGACAAATGTAACATGCTAGGGGCATGATCTGACAGGGAACGGGGCATATGCCTTACGTCCCTAGTCCACATGGCATCATCCCGGGATACCAACCAATAGTCCAAACGGGACCACGCATTTCGGTGCTCTGAAATACAAGTACCCTCCCTCACTGCAGCATGCCTGCTTCGCCATATATCAACCAATCCCCCTTCTGACATAATTGTTTTCAGGGCCGTACCGGCCATTGGATGCAAAGCTCTAGCAGCCCCGCGCCTGTCAGCCGTGTCGTCAAGGACAGCATTGAAGTTGCCCCCCCAAATTATGGTATCGCAGCCAGTCGCCCTAGTCATTGCCCAGACCTTGTGGAAGAACTCAGGAGAGTCACCATTCGGGCCGTATATAGCCACGAGGACCACAGATATTCCACACAGGATCCCCTGAGCCAAAACAAATCATCCCTCCGGGTCCCTCTGTATCAACCCTTCCTTCCAGTCCAACCCTCGTCTAATCAACACAGCCACTCCCCTGGCATAATTAGAGAATATGGCAGAGTATACATAACCCCATCTACTATGTCTAAGGCGGGGCGAGGGGGCGGTGTTCAAATGTGTTTCCTGCAGGAGGTATATATCAATCTTGTGACGAGTTAAGTAAGCATGCACCAGTCTGGACTTTCTACCATCATTCAGTCCCCAAACATTCCAGGTTAAGCAGTTTAGGACATTAGCGGAGCTGCGTGTGTCACCTGCATTTAACATCTACCTAATAATAGAACCAACAAAGCCCACATAACACAAAATTGACATCATCCACATATCTATCAAATCTTGGACTGGCTAGAACCAACAAAACACATTTCCCCCGCCACCCACTCCAACCCCCCAATCAGGTTGTAGATTACCCACCCCTAAATAGAACATACACAGCAAGAAAAAGAGGGAACCTTCCCGCGGGGGCGTAACTGTGCTGGCGACTACCCCATATAAAACAGGGTGGCCAGTAAATCTGCAGAGGGCTTAACCCGCCCAAGACCCCATTAATAAGAAAAACATTAGTCGCAACGTGGTGGTACCACATGAGGGAGAGATGTGCATCCACATCAATAAAATACAACTTCAGTGTAAAGCACCATGCCATAGCTAGTGGACAGTCTATTACAATATCCCCAGTCAATCATTGTCACTTAGCTGGCCGCTGGCTGCCTCCGCACCTTCAGCATGCTTCTTAGGTTTTCTGCCTCCGACATGCTTTGCGAATTTTAACGCTGATTTGGCGTCCGCGAAGTAATGAGTGGTGCCATCAAAAGACACCTTGAGTTTAGCCGGGTATAACAAAGAGTACGGGATCTGTGCCTGCAGAAGCATTCGCTGAGCCGGGAGGAACTCTCTTCTCGCCGCCTGCACCGCCGGGGTGAAATCCGGATAAAAAGAAATGTTCTTGCCCTTGTGTGTGATGGTACCCTTCTCTCTTGCTAAGCACAGGATCAGATCCCTGTCCTGGTAGCACAGAATTCTGGCAATAATAGGCCTGGGTGGCGCTCCTACAGGTTGCTTCTGGCCCAGCGATCTGTGAGCTCTCTCCACCGCAAAGACTTTTGACAGGTGCGGGTCAAAGAGCTCATGTAATAGTTCCGTGACGTAGGTTTCCATTCTGGATATGGCAGTTGTCTCCGGAATTCCCGTTACGCGGATGTTGTTGCATCGCGATCTTGCCTCCAAATCGTCATTTTTAGCTCGTATGACTCCCAGGAGTTTATCCATATGTAATAATTGTTCCTTGGTTTCCACCTGAACTTCATGGAACTCTGTTGAGCGATTGTCCAGTGCGTCTAGGCGTGTCTCGTGCGTGGCCACCTGCGATTTGACAGAGTCCAACTGCGACGTGAGGGTATCCAATTTAGTGTCAATGTTGCGGAGGCTAGATCTCATCTCCAGCATAAGAGTCCTCAAATCTTCCCCCCTGTCCTCTGCATTGGATTCGCGTTGACTTTCGGCAAGGGTCTCGGGTTCTGAATCAGTATGTCGCGTGGCACGTTTGTGGTCGAAAGTTAGTTTTGGTTGCTTGGTGTCCTGTTTTCCCATTGCGGCGACGATGTCAATCGCGACACACAAAAGGCCGGAGGGCCTCTAGCTTACCACTTTCCAGCCACCCCCGCCACACGGTCATACCTTCTCTCCTCCGCCTCCACGTGCGTGGCCGCAGTCTACCACCAGCGCTCCGTGAGATATGTAGATCAGGGCTCTCGGGCGGGATGCCGACCACCGCAGCTACACCTTCAGCGCACAGCCGCGTACCAGAGGGAGGGGCGCGAGGGAGCCGGATCATACACAGATCAACTCAAGGTTTCCAGGTCACGCCACCTCCACCCTCTCCCAAGGTGCGCCCTCCGTAGCGAGCCTGGTCCGTTCACAGCTGAGGCAGCCACCGATAGCATCTCTCCATATGTGCTCTGGTAGCTTCACAAAACGGTCCGTATGAGGACCCTCCACTGCGCCACAACGCAGCGGTTTTGGTCTCCATCCTCCCCCAGGCACTGCACATCCAGCGACGCTTCCAATGAACGAAACGGCGCCGGTCAGTTACAGCTCATCCATCCACAGTCTCGGGAGGGGCAGTCAAGCAGCCAGGGCATGTAGGGTGATCTTCCACGGCTTTCTCCCCCCCCCCCCCCCACATCCAGGGGGCACAGGGGACCATCCAGGCCCCAGTGGTCCCAGACGCCCACCCAGCTCCACACAATAGACTTCAAATCCTCACCCCCCGGAGCTGTGTCATACAACCTTCTCACCGCAACCGGGGCAGCCTGTAGTGCCTCCACCTCCTCCACACAAGAGGACGATCTCCTCCACACCAGCCACGGGCGCCGATCAACCAGGCTATACCTCCAGGCTATACCTCCAGCTCCCGAGGGATGGGTATCCTCCTTTCGAAGAGCTTCCCAATCTCAATCCATAAACCGTGGTCAGACAGGCAGGGTAGGTATGCTGCACTGACAGGCATCTTGGCGGGGGAACAGATTACCATCATATCTGCATATGTACCTCCGGGCCACCATTCTGTCACACTTCCAGACCTAGGAGCTCTCATGCTCCAAGTACCAGAGGGCGAGTTCTTAATCAGAGGAGACTTTAACATGACTCTGGGCGATAAAATGGACCGTAAAATCACAAGGGACACTGTTCCATATGGAGGGTGCAAGGTGTCACCCTGTCAAAAGAGAAAGATGTAGAGTAGGAAAGCTGAGAAGAGGAGGATGAAAGAGAGAAGCACAGAGATTCGTCCCCAGTATCAAGGATCCAATCCCGAAGGGGAGGGCCAAATTTTGCCTCTTAGTTGCCCTCACACACAGCGAAGGATGTCGTGCTTCATCATCGGGCTTGTGCTCCTTGTCGGGCCGGCGCTGCAATGCCCGACGGGCCCCCAAAGGGTCGCTTTAACGGAGGCCTTTTAAGAGAAATGTCGTTTGGTGAGTGCCCGTGTAACTAAACAAAAGGTCGACATGTTTCACGCCTTGGGAGTCTGAATGATCAGTGGCGTTTCTTCAGGACCTGGCTATTGTGGTGAGTGTGCACGTCAAAAAAGAGGGGTTCCAGAAAAGGAATTGTGACCCGGATAGGTGAGAGGTAGCTTGGGGGTGACCGCAGGGTTAATCGCCCTATTGTGTGGTCTGAGATCTCAATATGTAGATGAGTCCAAGCGAAGAAGGTACCCTCACAAGATGTGGGAGCGATCTCCCTAGGCTAATCACCGCTGGATGCCCGCACCCTATTGGGGTTACGTCGGGTGCTGGCTCCTAAGCACCTACCCTTCACCAGCGGCTGCCTGTAATGATAATATGGACCGACAACCCCTCCCCCACCCCCTGAGACGGACTACCCCTTCTAACACTCAACTAGCAAACTTCCTAATAGCACTGAGGATGGTGGATGTCTGGAGGACCCTCAACCCATCTATGCAACACCTCACTTTTTACTCTGGGGCCCATGGTAGCATGTCCCGCACCGACCTCCTCATCTGCATCTGCTCTCCCCTCAAAAAAATTAGCGATATGAAACAGCTGGCGAGAGGAATATCGGCTCACTCCCCCAGGTGGGTGAGATACTGTAGCGGTACTCCAAGGATACGGAACCCACTTCTCATAAATCCGTGCTTTTTAAAACTCTCAGTAATACTGAAGGGACTCCTAAAATATGCATTCCAATATTTTCAGGAAAATGAACATTCCGTTACCTATTCCCTGACACTCTGGGAAGCCTACAAGGCGGTGATCAGAGGGTAAGCTCTCTCACTGATGGTGGGACGCAAAAGAGACAAAAATGTGACTTTGGAGACGCTCGAACAAGAGATCTTACAGCTTGAGAAACAGTTAGTACAGGATGCACAAATAGATAAACAACTCAGCCTGAGCCTAATACAACAGGAATATAGAGACTTAGTGACAGATGCGGCCAGGGCCAAATATAAAGCTACACAACACAAGATTTATGGGCTGGGAGATCGGTAGGGGAAACTGCATGCCTGGCTAGAAAGGCGAGAACATGCTAACACATGGGTGGCAGACGTGGAGTTGCCAGACGGAGAGCGCCTGAAAGACCCACAAGCTAAAGCAGACACTTTTGCATCATATTACTCACAAATATACTCCTTTGATGCATCAACTTCGGAGCAAGACTCCCTGACTTTCCTAGCGGCTAAATCCCTTCCGACCCAATCACCGCATGAGGCTTCACTCTTAGAAAGTGACCTCAGGGAAGAGAAAGTTAAACAAGCCATCCAATCACTTCAACTGGGCAAGGCTGTGGGACCTATTGGAATGCCTATAGAACTGTATAAACTTACGGCACCCACCGTAGGGCCTTATCTCCTGAAAATGTTTGAGGAAAGTAGACAAGTAGGCACACTTCCGGAGGAACAGCGATTCACCTCAGTGGTTATAATTCATAAAGAAGGTAGGGTTCCAGATTAATGTGCCTCCTATAGGCCCATATCCTTGCTCAATGCAGAGCTGAAAATACAAGCCAAAACCCTTGCACTCCGTTTGACTCCACTGATAACAAAACTGGTTTATCCTGATTAATCTGGGTTAATTCCTGGCCAAAACACGACGCTAAACCTACGTCAACTCCCCAGAGTTTTGGGACAAGCTCATACAATCATGGAGGATGCGATGATTCTGTCACTCGATGCGCCCATGGCTTTTGATACCGTGAAATGACCATGTCTTTTTGCTGTGCTCCGTCACATTGGCTTCTGCCTAAATTTCCTATCCTGGTTGCGACTACTATACTCGCAACATTTGGCGCACGTTGTAGCATATGGTAGGGTTTTGGAGGTTTTCCCCTTCATAGAGTAACACGACATGGCTGCGCTCTCTCTCCCCTGTTCTTTGCCTTGAATCTTGAGCCACTGGTGGCATGGGTCAGAGTAGACCTCCTGATCTGGACAGAGGACTTGGAGGATAGAATATCATTGTATCCTGATGATATTCTCCTTTACATTCCTCTCCCAGGTCCACCGTCTCCAGTCTAATGAACATTCTATCGATCTTTGGGAAATACTCCAGGTACTTAATTAATTGGACCAAATCAGTGATGTTCATCCTCCACCCCTTTTTTCATAACATTTTGTTTGAGGCATATGAGCTGCAGATTACACACTATGCATAGATCGCCATCTGGTGTTGGGCCCGGATGTTTGCACTTGTCGTGTCGAAGAAGCCATCATCAGCGCCTCCGAAGCAGATGACTCCTACGTCGAGGACATCACTCCAGCTCAGAGGGCTGTGAGTACAGACGTGGACCCCGACCCAAACCCCCCACTCGACACTATCAAAAAACGCTTCGGTACCACCTTCGGGCCCAGGTGCACACCGAGACACTGCTTCCCATGTCCCGCCTTCGGGCCCAGTAAAGAAGCCTACTAAGCCTTTAGGTGACTCGGGCTCGAGTCAGCCTAAACTCGATGCCGAAAAACATACTCAGGCACCAAAAAAGAAGACGTCCTCTTCCTCATCCACGCCGACCGCTGCTTCGACATCTAAGCACTCTGCGCCGAAGGCTAGCACCGGTTCCTCGGCACCGACAACACCCTCGAAGCCGACCAAAAAAACGACCACCAGAGGGCCCGACTTCCATTCTTCGGGGCCAAAGACCTTGGAACCGAAAAAACAGCGTCATGAAAAAGTGACAAAGCTGTTCCTAAAGTGGATGGGACGGACCATGTAATGATCAAAGGAGTTTTGTGTTTGGATATTGGAACCCTCACACAACCATCAGGATGTCGTGAATCACGTACCCTTCAGGATGTAATGCATCATCATCGGGCTGCTCCTACGTCGAGTCGGCTGGTGCAATACCCGACGGGCTCTTGTTTAGGGAGCACTCTTATGGAGATCTTTTTATCCAATACAGCCGTTAGGTGAGGTGGCAGTGTGGGGCTCTTTAATGATGTAGATGAAAGAATGGTAGTTGCTAATTAAAATAGGGGGGGAGTGCTATCTCAATCAATTTATTATGAAGCCTCCTCGCCTAATTAAAAATTGTGAGGTGGAGTGTTAGTAACTTAGGTTAATGTTCTAGGTTATATACACTGCCTCATCGGGGTCAACATGTTTCTCGCTTTAATTGAGGAATACTCGAGCGATTCTTCAGGACCTAAAATATATTCTATCTACATATAAATCCAGACTGTATTTCTTAGTTAACAGTAAGCATTCTCATATATAGCTGGTGTTTTACCTGCGGCTCGGTCTACCTGTGAAGGAGAAGGAAGACCATGATGGTTATAGAATGCTTAAATACAATCACTGTATCTTTACATGGTGCGTTTTGTGAACTATTTAGTGCAGCTGCAGTGATGGTGCACTCTATACATTTGTGATGGAGGAAATTTAAAAACATGAGCCACGTGAAGTGATCACTCTGAAAGGTGTTTGAAAACTGAAAACAAAAAATGTTTGTGGACTTACCCTATAGACTCCATAGGATAGTACACTGCAGTTCCTGGTAGGCTACGCAAGGAGTTCCTCGCGTTATGTAATTGCATAGGGAGAGAGCTTTTTGGATCAAAAATGGTTAAAAACCACAGTACTCCGGGGTTGTGTAAGCCCCTTCTCTTATTAGAAAAACCACAAGTGATATTGCCCTATGGTAAGCTCGAGAGAAGGTGACCGTTGGATGCGAAGTTCTAAGATTCAAGGTTAAGACAGCCCTTAGTATCATCCATGCATCGTACATATTGTATGTTCAGTTGACAACGGTTTAAATTGACAAGTGGGCACATAAGTATACTGAGGAGAACACGGGAGAGGTAGTTCGTATCGACCTCCCGCGTTCTAGTGATCCCCTTGTCTCTTTTATACCTGCAGATGTTCGTTTAATTAAAGGGGAAAGTAAAACTAAAACCCTGGCCCGTGTAAGCCTGTACAATTGGGACTTGCCCCAGGAAACGGGGGCGTTGTCCGGATAAACCTCCTGAGTTAGGATGTAACCCATCTCCTATTTACAAACGGTGACATTTTGGTTTAAATATGCATTGACGCTGTATTTGCCGTTGGCCTCCCCTATTCTATTATTATGAGAATCCCTCCTGCAGATTGACATCGTGAGGGTTAACATACTCTCGGTTAAGAGATAGCTAATAAAAAGTGATATAATAATGTAAAAGTACAATGTTATACTCACAGACACGCCGAGTCCGTGTCGCCAGCAGACCTACCCCGCACTACCAGGACTGGGTGGTAAGGTTTGGAAGTATCGCGTGGGTATAAATGGGATGTCATCATCTTGGAGGCGGAAGTGGGAGCGGTGGTACCACTCGCTTGTTATGAAAAACGGTAGTGGTTCAGTGTGGCCGCCATCTTGGGTGAGGGTCAAACTAACAGCGCATGAACGCGCGGAGTAACAGTTGTTATCAGGATAACAGGTGTCTGTGTATCGGACTTCGAATAGAAGGTACGTAGCTTAAGTTTTATATCGTAAATATGAAGATGGCTTAGGAACCGTGTCTGATCTATCAGCATAAAATAATTTCTTATTTAGAATCCAAATACTCCCTTAAACGGCTAAAGTGTGTCATTATGACCAACGGAGAGGTTCATACCCTTAGTGGTAGATGAAACACGGGGATAGCCAGAGGGAGGAAGGATATATGTATGTATATAAGGTGTACATATAGAATTGGCGATTCGTGTATGGGAATGTCATACAGGAGGGAGGTGACTCACAAGCTGGCTGTAGCAATGGGGGATACTCTCAGGATGGTTTGAGAGAGGACCAGGGGATGGCGTCATTAAGCCCTGTAATGTGAGTGCTCAATCCGAGTTTCCAAAATGCTGGATGTTGGAAAGCGGCCGCTTTCCAACATCCAGCATTTTGGCAATACCCTATACACCCACATGGTCCACCACTATACCCTATGCCACCACAAGGCCCGCCACAATTCTACCCCCCGGTGTACAACCAGCCTTTTTTAGGCAGAGGTTGGGGCAGAGGGCGCGGGCAAAGAAGAAGAAACAATCAGCCAACCCCACAAGGAACAAGAATCCAGTGGGAGGACACCCCGAGAACCATGGAAACTCGGAGTCATACCAACAACATAAAGAAGACTTAGTAGTCAATCTTTCCCAGAGGAACCTTACTGATATCGAGCATGATGTATTACAGAGAGGTCTGGGCTTTGTACCAACACCAAAGATTGACCCATTCAAACAACAATGCGAGATCCAACAATTTTTCCGCAAAATTAGACTAAAAGCCTTTTTCCAAGATACGGAAACTGTACAACGGACAGACAGTGGATTGCACAATACGTCCACTTTCACTCCAAACACAACTATGATTCCACCTGAAGTCATTACCTTTGAACAGGCCGTGCTTAAAGACTTAGCTAACATGACAAAGCCTAGACATTATAATAATATGTCTAAAGCTGAAACCGAAGCTATCACAAACCTGTCCAATGATACTTCGATTACCATAAAACAAGCTGATAAAGGTGGGGCCACAGTAATAATGGATACTGTTGATTACGAACTGGAATGTAGACGACAACTGTGTGATCGATCCTACTACACTCCAGTTCCTACTGACCCCACACAACGACTCCTCACTACTATCACAGCCTTAGTCTTCTCGGCTGAGAGTCAAGGCTGGATAAGCAAAAAAGAAGCTGTCTTCTTGGTCAAAAAGAACCCACGCACTCCTTATTTTTATGCCCTCCCTAAAATCCATAAAGGGACTTTTCCTATCCCTGGAAGGCCAATTGTGTCGGGCATTGACTCTGTGCTCGAACCCCTGTCACAATTCTGTGACTATTTTCTTCAACCCCTTGTAAAAAAGACCACATCTTACATACAAGACACCTCGGATCTGCTTAGACTTTTAATCGGGTTACCCCCTACAGATGAGATTACACTCCTTGTGACCCTAGATGTACAGGCCTTATATACTAACATACCCCAGAGGGCCACTCTTGATGTGGTGGAAAGCGTCCTCAATCGCGAACCTTGGGAACACAACACCCCCATTAGTTTTGTTATGGATTGTGCAACTTTAGCCCTCACAGAAAATTTCTTTGAATTTAAAGGACAGATTTACCAGCAAACACAAGGTACTTGTATGGGCAGTACATTTGCGCCTAGTCTAGCTTGTCTGTACATGTCTGATTTTGAGACTCGCCACATCTTTCATAACTCGAACCCTTTTGATGCTGACATATACCTTTGGAAGAGGTTCATAGATGATATTTTAATACTATGGAAAGGAGAAATGTCAGCGTGCATCGAGTTTTGTGGATGGATCAACACCCTTGACCCACATCTCAAATTTACCCATACAGTGTCTGAAAACAACATCCCCTTTCTAGACGTTAACATCAATCTGCACGGAGGTACACTCTCAACAACGCTGTACAAAAAACCAACAGACTGCAACAGCCTGCTACTCTACTCCAGCCATCATCCGCGGAGTTTGAGAGATAACCTACCGATAGGACAATTCCTGAGGGTGAGACGTAATTGCAGTAATCTATCAGACTATAAGGTGGAAGCAGAAAAACTGGCCGGCCATCTTAGGTCACGTGAATACCCAGTCAAACAGATTGCCTTAGCCAATAAAAGAGCTCGCAACAACCATCGGGAGGCCCTGTTGGAACCCAAAACGCAAACCCATACAGAGACCCTCACATGTGTTACTTCATTTACCCCTGTATCCAATCAGATTACTAAAGTAATTAAAAAACACTGGAACATCTTGAATACAGGCACAATGACTCTTGAAGTCCCCAGGTTCTCGTTTAAACGTACCAAAAATCTGAGGGACACTTTGATTCACACCCGCCCACGCACACAGGGGCCTACTACCCAAAGACAATTATGAAACCTGACACCTGTTACTGGGCACCACCCATGCGGTTCTTGCTCAGTATGCCACCTCACTGCAACACACAAGACAGTCCAATTTAGCAACAGCTTCAAGTGGGAACTACGTCGCCATACCAACTGCAATACGATCAATTGCGTGTATATGATCACATGCCCCTGCAACTTACAATACATAGGCATGACAACCCGCCCAGCCAAAACACGCATCATTGAACATCGCAGCAACTTTCGTTGCAAAAGAATTAACACCAGAATGTGCGTGCATTTTCAAGAAAAGGGACATCCTCCAGAATCCCTTAGATGGCTAATCTTGGAATCATTCCCTAGCATCACTAAAGAAGCCTTATTAGTCAAAGAACAGAGGTGGGTGTACAGATTGGGCACTCACATTACAGGGCCTAATGACACCATCCCCTGGTCCTCTCTCAAACCATCCTGAGAGTATCCCCCATTGCTACAGCCAGCTTGTGAGTCACCTCCCTCCTGTATGACATTCCCATACACGAATCGCCAATTCTATATGTACACCTTATATACATACATATATCCTTTCTCCCTCTGGCTATCCCCGTGTTTCATCTACCACTAAGTGTATGAACCTCTCCGTTGGTCATAATGACACACTTTAGCCGTTTAAGGGAGTATTTGGATTCTAAATAAGAAATTCTTTTATGCTGATAGATCAGACACGGTTCCTAAGCCATCTTCATATTTACGATATAAAACTTAAGCTACGTACCTTCTATTCGAAGTCCGATACACAGACACCTGTTATCCTGATAACAACTGTTACTCCGCGCGTTCATGCGCTGTTAGTTTGACCCTCACCCAAGATGGCGGCCACACTGAACCACTACCGTTTTTCATAACAAGCGAGTGGTACCACCGCTCCCACTTCCGCCTCCAAGATGATGACATCCCATTTATACCCACGCGATACTTCCAAACCTTACCACCCAGTCCTGGTAGTGCGGGGTAGGTCTGCTGGCGACACGGACTCGGCGTGTCTGTGAGTATAACATTGTACTTTTACATTATATCACTTTTTATTAGCTATCTCTTAACCGAGAGTATGTTAACCCTCACGATGTCAATTGCAGGAGGGATTCTCATAATAATAGAATAGGGGAGGCCAACGGGAAATACAGCGTCAATGCATATTTAAACCAAAATGTCACCGTTTGTAAATAGGAGATGGGTTACATCCTAACTCAGGAGGTTTATCCGGACAACGCCCCCATTTGCTGGGGCAAGTCCCAATTGTACAGGCTTACACGGGCCAGGGTTTTAGTTTTACTTTCCCCTTTAATTAAACGAACATCTGCAGGTATAAAAGAGACAAGGGGATCACTAGAACGCGGGAGATCGATACGAACTACCCCTCCCGTGTTCTCCTCAGTATACTTATGTGCCCACTTGTCAATTTAAACCGTTGTCAACTGAACATACAATATGTACGATGCATGGATGATACTAAGGGCTGTCTTAACCTTGAATCTTACAACTTCGCATCCAACGGTCACCTTCTCTCGAGCTTACCATAGGGCAATATCACTTGTGGTTTTTCTAATAAGAGAAAGGGCTTACACAACCCCGGAGTACTGTGGTTTTTAACCATTTTTCGATCCAAAAAGCTCTCTCCCTATGCAATTACAGAACGCGAGGAACTCCTTGCGTAGCCTACCAGGAATTGCAGTGTACTATCCTATGGAGTCTATAGGGTAAGTCCACAAACATTTTTTGTTTTCAGTTTTTAAACACCTTTCAGAGTGATCACTTCACGTGGCTCATGTTTTTAAATTTCCTCCATCACAAATGTATAGAGTGCACCATCACTGCAGCTGCACTAAATAGTTCACAAAACGCACCATGTAAAGATACAGTGATTGTATTTAAGCATTCTATAACCATCATGGTCTTCCTTCTCCTTCACAGGTAGACCGAGCCGCAGGTAAAACACCAGCTATATATGAGAATGCTTACTGTTAACTAAGAAATACAGTCTGGATTTATATGTAGATAGAATATATTTTAGGTCCTGAAGAATCGCTCGAGTATTCCTCAATTAAAGCGAGAAACATGTTGACCCCGATGAGGCAGTGTATATAACTTAGAACATTAACCTAAGTTACTAACACTCCACCTCACAATTTTTAATTAGGCGAGGAGGCTTCATAATAAATTGATTGAGATAGCACTCCCCCCCTATTTTAATTAGCAACTACCATTCTTTCATCTACATCATTAAAGAGCCCCACACTCCCACCTCACCTAACGGCTGTATTGGATAAAAAGATTTCCATAAGAGTGCTCCCTAAACAAGAGCCCGTTGGGTATTGCACCAGCCGACTCGACGTAGGAGCAGCCCGATGATGATGCATTACATCCTGAAGGGTACGTGATTCACGACATCCTGATGGTTGTGTGAGTGTTCCAATATCCAAACACAAAACTCCTTTGATCATTACATGGTCCGTCCCATCCACTTCAGGAACAGCTTTGTCACTTTTTCATGACGTTTACTTTGGGGCATACCTAGCTGGACCTCTCTCTCAAAAGCCCACTCCGCCCCCCCCTTTTTTGTTTCTTTGTCTCATGCACGGATGTATGTCCGTGGGGCCCTTAACGGTGGGTTAATCTGTGTATATCCCCCTTTTTAATGACCTTTTTGACTCTTATATTGTAGTTGCAAAAAATTGTTTGCGACTTTACTAGAGCCACTGACTTGATCACGTCATACGACTACATTTACAATTTCTCCAGCGGACACCTAACACTATTACCTACTACAATGGAAGGCCAAGGTTTAAGTTTCGGTGAAGAGTTAGCCGATGAGATTCTCAATGCCCCTTCAATCTTGGGTGCCGACGGTGGGGCAGCCACAGGGAGTCAGTCAGAAGACTGGCAGTCCTTATCCTCAATGAAGAGAGATTGGGTTAAGATCACCCTGCATGGCGCCCTTATGACTGAGTACCTGAGGGCTAATATCGCCACTAATGGCTTGATAGTCAAAATCTTTCCTCTGATTTTTTTAGAAGATGGCACGTTCAAAATTGACTGGTCCCAGGTTTCCTGGAAATGTACCAAAGACCTCCTCATTTTGATCATCAGTACTGCCAAGAGACTAGCAGAGGCTCTCCTGGCCAGGATCCAATTGGCGGAAAGCGCGTTGAAAAGCGCAACTGTATCAACACATTTCAAGACCAAATTGTCAGAAATCAATAATGAAATTGCCGAACATCGCGAATATCTAATGAAACAAAAAGTTAAGAAATTACAAAAAGATGTGAACAACTTTGATAAAGAAAAAGTGTACCCCTATCTGAAGGAGGATTTTATACCTCCCAGCTCCAATAATTCAGGAGACTCCGGCTCTAACTCCTCCAGAAGAGGGTCTTCTAGCAACAGTAACTCCAGCACTGACTCAGCCAATTACGGCACATCCCGTAAAGGGAACCGCCAGACCTACCCTGATTTCCAGATGGCCGCTTTCCAACATCCAGCATTTTGGCAATACCCTATACACCCACATGGTCCACCACAATACCCTATGCCACCACAAGGCCCGCCACAATTCTATCCCCCGGTGTACAACCAGCCTTTTTTAGGCAGAGGTTGGGGCAGAGGGCGCGGGCAAAGAAGAAGAAACAATCAGCCAACCCCAAAAGGAACAAGAATCCAGTGGGAGGACACCCCGAGAACCATGGAAACTCGGAGTCATACCAACAACAGAAAGAAGACTTAGTAGTCAATCTTTCCCAGAGGAACCTTACTGATATCGAGCATGATGTATTGCAGAGAGGTCTGGGCTTTGTACCAACACCAAAGATTGACCCATTCAAACAACAATGCGAGATCCAACAATTTTTCCGCAAAATTAGACTAAAAGCCTTTTTCCAAGATACGGAAACTGTACAACGGACAGACAGTGGATTGCATAATACGTCCACTTTCACTCCAAACACAACTATGATTCCACCTGAAGTCATTACCTTTGAACAGGCCGTGCTTAAAGACTTCGCTAACATGACAAAGCCTAGACATTATAATAATATGTCTAAAGCTGAAACCGAAGCTATCACGAACCTGTCCAATGATACTTCGATTACCATAAAACAAGCTGATAAAGGTGTGGCCACAGTAATAATGGATACTGTTGATTACGAACTGGAATGTAGACGACAACTGTGTGATCGATCCTACTACACTCCAGTTCCTACTGACCCCACACAACGACTCCTCACTACTATCACAGCCTTAGTCTTCTCGGCTGAGAGTCAAAGCTGGATAAGCAAAAAAGAAGCTGTCTTCTTGGTCAAAAAGAACCCACGCACTCCTTATTTTTATGCCCTCCCTAAAATCCATAAAGGGACTTTTCCTATCCCTGGAAGGCCAATTGTGTCGGGCATTGACTCTGTGCTCGAACCCCTGTCAACCCCTTGTAAAAAAGACCACATCTTACATACAAGACACCTCGGATCTGCTTAGACTTTTAATCGGGTTACCCCCTACAGATGAGATTACACTCCTTGTGACCCTAGATGTACAGGCCTTATATACTAACATACCCCAGAGGGCCACTCTTGATGTGGTGGAAAGCGTCCTCAATCGCGAACCTTGGGAACACAGCACCCCCATTAGTTTTGTTATGGATTGTGCAACTTTAGCCCTCACAGAAAATTTCTTTGAATTTAAAGGACAGATTTACCAGCAAACACAAGGTACTTGTATGGGCAGTACATTTGCGCCTAGTCTAGCTTGTCTGTACATGTCTGATTTTGAGACTCGCCACATCTTTCATAACTCGAACCCTTTTGATGCTGACATATACCTTTGGAAGAGGTTCATAGATGATATTTTAATACTATGGAATGGAGAAATGTCAGCGTGCATCGAGTTTTGTGGATGGATCAACACCCTTGACCCACATCTCAAATTTACCCATACGGTGTCTGAAAACAACATCCCCTTTCTAGACCTTAACATCAATCTGCACGGAGGTACACTCTCAACAACGCTGTACAAAAAACCAACAGACCGCAACAGCCTGCTACTCTACTCCAGCCATCATCCGCGAAGTTTGAGAGATAACCTACCGATAGGACAATTCCTGAGGGTGAGACGTAATTGCAGTAATCTATCAGACTATAAGGTGGAAGCAGAAAAACTGGCCGGCCATCTTAGGTCACGTGAATACCCAGTCAAACAGATTGCCTTAGCCAATAAAAGAGCTCGCAACAACCATCGGGAGGCCCTGTTGGAACCCAAAACGCAAACCCATACAGAGACCCTCACATGTGTTACTTCATTTACCCCTGTACCCAATCAGATTACTAAAGTAATTAAAAAACACTGGAACATCTTGAATACAGGCACAATGACTCTTGAAGTCCCCAGGTTCTCGTTTAAAAGTACCAAAAATCTGAGGGACACTTTGATTCACACCCGCCCACGCACACAGGGGCCTACTACCCAAAGAAAATTATGCAACCTGCCACCTGTTACTGGGCACCACCCATGCGGTTCTTGCTCAGTATGCCACCTCACTGCAACACACAAGACAGTCCAATTTAGCGACAGCTTCAAGTGGGAACTACGTCGCCATACCAACTGCAATACGATCAATTGCGTGTATATGATCACATGCCCCTGAAACTTACAATACATAGACATGACAACCCGCCCAGCCAAAACACGCATCATTGAACATCGCAGCAACTTTCGTAGCAAAAGAATTAACACCAGAATGTGCGTGCATTTTCAAGAAAAGGGACATCCTCCAGAATCCCTTAGATGGCTAATCTTGGAATCATTCCCTAGCATCACTAAAGAAGCCTTATTAGTCAAAGAACAGAGGTGGGTGTACAGATTGGGCACTCACATTACAGGGCTTAATGACGCCATCCCCTGGGCCTCTCTCAAACCATCCTGAGAGTATCCCCCATTGCTACAGCCAGCTTGTGAGTCACCTCCCTCCTGTATGACATTCCCATACACGAATCGCCAATTCTATATGTACACCTTATATACATACATATATCCTTTCTCCCTCTGGCTATCCCCGTGTTTCATCTACCACTAAGGGTATGAACCTCTCCGTTGGTCATAATGATACACTTTAGCCGTTTAAGGGAGTATTTGGATTCTAAATAAGAAATTCTTTTATGCTGATAGATCAGACACGGTTCCTAAGCCATCTTCATATTTACGATATAAAACTTAAGCTACGTACCTTCTATTCGAAGTCCGATACACAGACACCTGTTATCCTGATAACAACTGTAACTCCGCGCGTTCATGCGCTGTTAGTTTGACCCTCACCCAAGATGGCGGCCACACTGAACCACTACTGTTTTTCATAACAAGCGATTGGTACCACCGCTCCCACTTCCGCCTCCAAGATGATGACATCCCATTTATACCCACGCGATACTTCCAAACCTTACCACCCAGTCCTGGTAGTGCGGGGTAGGTCTGCTGGCGACACGGACTCGGCGTGTCTGTGAGTATAACATTGTACTTTTACATTATATCACTTTTTATTAGCTATCTCTTAACCGAGAGTATGTTAACCCTCACGATGTCAATCTGCAGGAGGGATTCTCATAATAATAGAATAGGGGAGGCCAACGGGAAATACAGCGTCAATGCATATTTAAACCAAAATGTCACCGTTTGTAAATAGGAGATGGGTTACATCCTAACTCAGGAGGTTTATCCGGACAACGCCCCCGTTTCCTGGGGCAAGTCCCAATTGTACAGGCTTACACGGGCCAGGGTTTTAGTTTTACTTTCCCCTTTAATTAAACGAACATCTGCAGGTATAAAATAGACAAGGGGATCACTAGAACGCGGGAGGTCGATACGAACTACCTCTCCCGTGTTCTCCTCAGTATACTTATGTGCCCACTTGTCAATTTAAACCGTTGTCAACTGAACATACAATATGTACGATGCATGGATGATACTAAGGGCTGTCTTAACCTTGAATCTTACAACTTCGCATCCAACGGTCACCTTCTCTCGAGCTTACCATAGGGCAATATCACTTGTGGTTTTTCTAATAAGAGAAGGGGCTTACACAACCCCGGAGTACTGTGGTTTTTAACCATTTTTGATCCAAAAAGCTCTCTCCCTATGCAATTACATAACGCGAGGAACTCCTTGCGTAGCCTACCAGGAACTGCAGTGTACTATCCTATGGAGTCTATAGGGTAAGTCCACAAACATTTTTTGTTTTCAGTTTTCAAACACCTTTCAGAGTGATCACTTCACGTGGCTCATGTTTTTAAATTTCCTCCATCACAAATGTATAGAGTGCACCATCACTGCAGCTGCACTAAATAGTTCACAAAACGCACCATGTAAAGATACAGTGATTGTATTTAAGCATTCTATAACCATCATGGTCTTCCTTCTCCTTCACAGGTAGACCGAGCCGCAGGTAAAACACCAGCTATATATGAGAATGCTTACTGTTAACTAAGAAATACAGTCTGGATTTATATGTAGATAGAATATATTTTAGGTCCTGAAGAATCGCTCGAGTATTCCTCAATTAAAGCGAGAAACATGTTGACCCCGATGAGGCAGTGTATATAACCTAGAACATTAACCTAAGTTACTAACACTCCACCTCACAATTTTTAATTAGGCGAGGAGGCTTCATAATAAATTGATTGAGATAGCACTCCCCCCCTATTTTAATTAGCAACTACCATTCTTTCATCTACATCATTAAAGAGCCCCACACTCCCACCTCACCTAACGGCTGTATTGGATAAAAAGATCTCCATAAGAGTGCTCCCTAAACAAGAGCCCGTCGGGTATTGCACCAGCCGACTCGACGTAGGAGCAGCCCGATGATGATGCATTACATCCTGAAGGGTACGTGATTCACGACATCCTGATGGTTGTGTGAGGGTTCCAATATCCAAACACAAAACTCCTTTGATCATTACATGGTCCGTCCCATCCACTTTAGGAACAGCTTTGTCACTTTTTCATGACGTTTACTTTGGGGCTACCTAGCTGGACCTCTCTCTCAAAAGCCCACTCCGCCCCCCCTTTTTTGTTTCTTTACCGAAAAAACAACAACAGGTTCCATTTGTATTTGTATTTGTAATTGAATTTGTAGGGCGCACAGCTACCCACAAGGGGTCTCCCGGCGCCGATAGAATTAGTGATTACCCCTCGCAGTTGTTAAAGAGAGAAGAGCCAGGTTTTGAGGTCTTTGCGGAATTTCAATAAAGATGGTTCGAGTTTCAGCGTAACCGGAAGAGAGTTCCACAGTCTAGGGGCAGCGCAAGAAAAAGAGCAACCGCCCATTCTCATGAGTTTGAAGCGGGGAATCACAAAGTTGCCCTGAGCTGATGATCTGAGGGTGCGGGATGGAAAGTGTGGTTGGACCAGGGCCTTAAGATAACCTGGGGCTGACCCTTGCTTGATTTTATGCAGAAAACAGAGGGCCTTGAATTTAATACGGTTTGTAATACGGAGCCAGTGAAGGTCACTGAGAAAAGGAGAAATTGAAGATCTCCACGGGACCTTACAGAGGAGGCATGCGGCAGAATTCTGTACAAGCTGAAGTCTCCGCTGAAGCTCCTGGGTAATGCCTGAGTAGAGCACATTGCCGTAGTCCAGGCGGGAGGTGACTAAAGCCTGGACCACCTGGCGTCTTGTCCATACTGGGAGCATCCATAAAATTTTGCGCAGCCACCCCAGGATGGAAAAACATGTGGCAGCTACCTTAGCCACTTGATGTCGCATGGAGAGCGATTCATCCATAATAAAGCCAAGATTGCGAACCTGGGTCGCTGGAAGAGGTAGTGGGCCCATTTCTGCCGTCCAATGTGCAGGGCCCCAAAGTTGCTTTTGCTTGCCCAGAATGAGCACCTCTGTCTTATCTCCATTCAGTTTCAGGAGGTTCGCCTGCATCCACTCTGCCACTCGGCTAAGTCCTAGTTTAAGAGCAGATGGAGTGTTAGCTGTGGCCGATGAAAGGGAGAAGAGAATCTGAGTGTCATCGGCGTATGAGTAAAGGGAAACCAGAGTCTTCCACGATGGTAGCTAGGGGTCTCACGTAGATATTAAAGAGCAGAGGGCTCAGTGAAGACCCCTGCGGAACACCATACGCAGATGAACGAACAGAGGAGGAAGAGCCGGAAGAGACAACCTGAAAGGTGCGATGATCTAGAAAAGAGGCCAGCCAGTCGAGAGCAGAACCAGTCACTCCAGCCGTTCTCAGGGCTCTCAGAAGAATAGAGTGTGAGACCGTGTCGAATGCGGCGCTTAAATCTAAAAGAATAAGCGCCGCAGTCTCGCCATGATCGAGATGGGTACGTCGGTTCTCAGTAACCCCCAAAAGGGTTGTTTCAGTAGAAAAATGGGAGCGAAAACCTGATTGGGACGGATGTAGAAAACCTGTGTTCTCCACATGAGATGTAAGTTAATATGCCTCTCTAGGATTTTTGAAAACATGGGCAATAGAGAGATAGGTCGGAAGTTGGCAAGCATTTTAGGGTCTGCACCGGGTTTTTTTAAAAGTGGCACTACCAGAGCTCTTTTCCATTCATCCGGGACTATAGATTCCCGCAATGAGGAATTAAGGAGCTCTTCAATAATTAGTAGAGCTCAGGGGAAATTTGTCGAAGGATGCTCATAGGAATAGGGTCCAAAGGAGAGCCTGAGTTGATTTTTGTTAAACAGGCATGCAGCGAGTTGGAATCTAACAGGGGCCATTCGGAGATCAATGTATCCTGGGATTGCGGGCTCGATAAGGTCCAGGTAGAGGGGTCAGGCGGGGGTGTAGGGGAGGCTCGAGACAGGGCATTGTAAACAGTTTCGACTTTAGATATAAAAAAGTCAGCAATTTTGTTGCATTCCACTTCCCCTAACGCGGGTGGAATAGGGACAGTATTTGAGCCAGCTAACTTCTTGACCATGGAGAAGAGGACTTTCGGCCGATTGATGGCCTTTTCAATAGACTGTGAGACAAACAGAGCTTTTGTCTTTTGGCAGGCTTGATTGTATTGCCTGAGTGCTGCACGGTAGATTGATTTATCATTTGGGGCATAGGTTTTACGCCAAGACCTCTCCAAGTGTTTGCACTTGGATTTAATTACTTTCAGATCATCCGTGAACCAGGGGCGGGGGCGAGATGCGGGGTTGATGGCCTAGGACGCGCTGGCAGATGGTGGTCAATATTTTAAGTTAGCCAATGAGATACTTCCTGAGCCAAAGCGATGCACCCAAGGTTAATGTTGGGGGAGTTGGCCACAAGAGAGGTGTTAAAGGCCGAGATATTAAGCTTAGACCAAGCTCTGTGGTAATTTCTAGTGCCAGGAAGAGACATGCACTTTGTGAGATCAGCAGACAAAGTGAAATGAATAGCATAATGATCGGACCAATCAAGGGGGAGGGCAGGGTAGGTACAATCAAGCAGAATGTTAGAGAGGACAGGGTCAAGTAAGTGTCCTGCCTGATGGGTAGGGCCTTGATTGCGAAGTATTAGGTTAATAGCTTCGCAATCTGATAGAAATGTTCTGCTTAATCGGTTCTGTGGGTCTTCTAAATGGAGATTTAAGTCTCCCAAGATGGTGACATTCGCTGCCTTCATGGCATGGGGGGCTACACAGTCAGCAAAGGAGGTTAGCCACTGTGTAGGTTTGTCAGGGGGGCGATAAATTAATAAGCCCGATAGTGTCAGTCGATGGGAAACGGCTACCTTGAAGAGTGCGGCTTCACAATTTGGAAAGGGGACAGCATCCAAAGAGCAGGAGTAAGTGTCTTTAAAGATAATCGCTATCCCCCCACATTTCCCGGTGGCTCTGTATTGCCTGACTATTAAGTAACCAGGTGGCAGGGCGCAAGCTATGTCAGGGCGTCTGGCTGGGTGGAGGACAATAGATCAAAGATGTGATCTCTATTTTTAGGCAGAGATCTACAGTTAATACTCCAAAACTTATAGGGAAGCATTAATGGTACTAAAGGTGCAGTGTAACCGGAGAGAACAAAGTTACAGTGCAGGCATTTTGATGATGTTGTGAGTGAACAATCAAGAGGTGTACAAAAAGGAGGAGTGGTATTAAGGCTATGAAGCTCCTCAGAGGAGTAGGTGACTAAGTTGCCAAATGGTGGGCTCAAATGGGCAGAGTATCGGACCGCTGGGCGCGGACGGGCGCAGACGGGCTTGCCTTTGGCGCGCCGTCGGCACGCCCGCTTCGCCCGCCCACTGCGTGGACGAGACATGACGTTTATTATATAAGAGTGGGAGGGGGAGGGGCTGATCCCAGCACAGGTGCGTGGAGACACTCAAACCCCAGCGGCGGCAAGCCCTGCCTCCAGCGCGTCAGATTCGAATCGTCTGCGCGAGGAGCGGGCAAAGAAAGCGGCGGTGCAGGGTGAGTGCAAAGCCTGTAGTTAAAATCACAGAATGCTAATAAAAGCACACAACAAGCAAACAATTTTAAAAACTACTTAATGGTCAAACCTCCGGCTTCTGCCTCAGAGGAACGCAAACACTGAATCTAAAAAAGATCAAATCGGATAAAGACACTGCAAAACTGCACGGTTGCAAACTTAGAACCGCTACCGAGTCGGTGCCGAAAAAGCTTACGGCACCGAAGTCATCGACGCCGAAGGATCTGCCTCCCACAGAAGAACTGTTTCATCCAGATCCTACCCAAAAGACTCTTGTGAAGGATCCTAAGACTGGTCACTTAATGCTTAGCATCAAGAAAAGACCCCTAGAAACTCCTGCACCAGCACCACCTCCGAAAAAGAGAGACTTTGCTACCTCTCCATTAAGGATCCCTTCTCCTCTTCCTCCTCCTCACCGCTCTCCTACACCATCACCTACCCCAGTAGATGATGATGATGACAACACCTCAGATGATGCAGGGGGAGGTGCGGACGATCAACCCCGTGGGGACCCTACCCCTACTGGCTCCCCAGACCCCAGGGATGATTACAGTGTCCCAGACGTCCCTTACACCCCACAAGATGACATCTATCCCTCCAGGCCTTCCCCTCCAGGGGACAATATCGGCTTCAACCAGCTCCTTCACAGAGCTGCCCAGTACCACGGGGTTGCCCTTCATACAGACCCAGTGGAGGAAGATTTTCTCATGGACACTTTCGACACCACACAAAGGTCCACCTCAATTTTACCCATGCTTAAAGGGGTCATTAAGCGTGCACCAGAGATCTTTAAAGACCCCGTCAGGGCTCGAGTCATCAACCCGAGAATAGAAAAAAAGTATAAGGCTGCTCCTACTGATCCAGCATACATTAAAGGCCCGCACCACTTGACTCCTTGATAGTCTCTAATGCAAGGAAGAGAGCCAATTCCCAAACATCAGGTGACACACCACCACCAGATAAGGAATCTAAACTCCTGGACGCCTCTGGCAAACGCACAGCATCACAGGCAGCAAACATATGGCGCATTGCTAATACCCAAGCGCTGTTAGCCAGGTATGACAGGGCACATTATGATGAACTTGCGTCCATAATGCAGCACCTCCCTGACCGATATTAAAACAGGGCAAATTAACTCAAACCATCACTACCCCCTCCATCCGTTGTGCCTTAGATGTAGCAGATACCGCCTCAAGGGCAATAAACACCAGTGTCCTTTTGCGCAGGCATGCCTGGTTACGCATCTCAGGTTTTAAACCTGAAATCCAGAGTTCCATACTCAATCAGCCATTCGATGAGCAACACCTATTTGGCCCCAATGTGGACGTAGCACTTGAGAAAATGAAAAAGGATACAGACACAGCCAAATCTATGGGAGTCTTGCAGTCGCAAGCTCCCAGACGGTTCTTTTGTCGCTCATCCTTCAGAAGCACCCATAGAGGCTACTCCTCTGATAGCCCCGCCACGTCTAACAAGGCACCCACCCAATCAACCTTTACTAGAGGTTACCAAAGGGGTGGTTACAGGGGGAACAACAGCAAAGGCAGAGGCAAAAACAACAACTCCCGCTCTGCCTCCACACCCACCCCATGACTTCCCTCCACTTCCCCCAGACCATTCCACTCCAGTCGGGGGAAGACTCCACCAATTCCTCCCTGCCTGGGCAAACATCACTTCAGACAGGTGGGTGCAACAGATAATTCAATCGGGCTACTGTCTCGAACTAACATCTACCCCCCCAACCATACCACCCAAACAACGTCCAATGTCACAAGAACATCTGTTACTGCTAAAGCAGGAGGTAATCTCCATCCTACAAAAAAGTGCAATAGAACCAGTTCCCCTGCACCAACAAAACAAGGGAGTTTACTCCCTCTATTTTCTCATACCAAAAAAGGACGGCTCTCTAAGACCTATTTTAGACCTCAGACCCCTAAACCTATACATACACTCAGACCATTTCCACATGGTCACACTTCAGCAGGTCCTTCCTCTGCTTTCACAGGGCAACTTGTTTGCAACTCTAGACCTCAAGGATGCCTATTTCCACATTCCCATTCACAGCGCTCACAGAAAATATCTCAGATTCGTAGTGGACGGTCAGCAATATCAATTCAAAGTACTCCCATTCGGAGTTACCACAGCACCAAGAGTGTTTACCAAGTGCCTAGCGGTAGTGGCATCACACCTAAGAAGACAACACATCCATGTCTTCCCATATCGAGACGACTGGCTCATAAAAGTCAGCTCATACAATCAGTGTGTACAACACACTCACGCCACTATTCAACAACTTCACGACCTGGAGTTCACAATAAACCACGCCAAGTCCCAGCTGCAACCATCCCACACGCAACAATACCTCGGTGTCACAATAGACACCTCAAGGGCACTGGCCTATCCCAGTCCCACCAAGAGCAAGCATACAAGCTCTTCTCACCAAATTCCAACTGCAACACTCTCTTCCAGCTCGAGTGTTCATGCAACTCATAGGGATGATGGCCTCTTACATATTCATAGTGCCTCATGCAAGACTCCAGATGCGTCCTCTCCAAGAGTGCTTAGCACGCCAATGGAACCAGGCTCAAGGTCAGCTAACAGATCTGGTGTTGGTAGACGGTCGTACCCATCACTCTCTGCAGTGGTGGAACACCAAGAACCTTTCCAAAGTGCGACCGTTCCTAGAGCCGATTCCTCAAATAGTTATGACAGCGGACGCATCGCTCTCCAGCTGGGGATCTCACCCACTACATCACACCATGCAGGGCAGGTGGACACCTCAACAAAAGTTACTCCACATCAACCACCTGGAGCTACTAGCCATATTCCTAGCCTTGAAAGCATTCCAAAAACACATTTCAGGCAAAGTTGTCTTAGTCCGCACGGACAACATGACAGCCATGTATTATATACAAAAACAAGGCGGGACACACTCTCTGCAGCTCTCTCAGCTCGCACAGAGCATGAGGAGGTAGGCTATACCTCAGAAAATTTTTCTCCTAGCCCAACATATCCCAGGAGTCCAAAACACAATAGCCGATCAGTTGAGCCGTCAAACACAACAAATCCACGAGTGGGAACTTCATCCACAAGTTCTTCAACAGTTTTTTCAGATGTGCGGGCAACCACAGATAGACCTCTTCGCCACCCAAGAAAACGCCAAATGCCCAAACTTTGCCGCCAGGTAGCTGGTCAGGCAGATTTGCGTACGCTTTTCCGCCTCTCCCACTCATTCCACTTGTGGTGTTCAAACTACAGCAACACTCCTTAACGCTCATCCTAGTTGCTCCAACTTGGGCCAGACAACCATGGTACACCACATTGCTGGAACTCTCCGTAGTTCCGCACCAAAAATTACATCTCTCTCCACGCCTCTTAACCCAGAACCATGGAGAGATCCAACACCCAGACCCAGCTCAGCTCAACCTAGCGATCTGGCTCCTGAAGTCCTAGAATTTGGTTACCTTAGCCTTCCTCCTGACTGTATGATTGTCATTAAAGAAGCTAGACGGCCTACCACTAGAGCATGCTATGCAGCCAAGTGGAAACGATTTGTAATATACTGTCATAACCACAACACTGATCCCCTAGATGTGTCTATCCAACACATCATAGGCTACTTACTACACCTCCAAAGATGCAACTTAGCCTACACGTCTATCAGACTGCATCTTGCTGCCATAGCAGCATATCTACAAAATAGACAACATCTCTCCCTTTTCAGAGTACCTGCCATAAAAGCCTTTATGGAAGGACTCAAGAGAATAATTTCCCCCAGAGTACCACCTTCACCTGTGTGGAATTTAAACATCGTTCTCACAAGATTAATGGGGCCTCCATTTGAACCTCTACATAAATGTGAGCTACAATTCTTAACATGGAAAACTGCTTTCCTATTAGCCATTACTTCTCTACGAAGAGTTAGCGAACTACAAGCACTATACATTCCGGAACCCTTTCTGCAGATGCATCATAATAAGGTTGTTCTCCGAACTAATCCTAAATTCCTCCCTAAAGTCATTTCTCCCTTCCACCTCAATCAATCTGTGGAGCTGCCTGTATTCTTCTCGCAGCCACAAACAGTCGCAGAAAGAGCTCGTCACACCTTAGATGTCAAAAGAGCACTGCTGTACTACATAGAGAGAACACAACCTTTTCGTAAGACCAAACAACTATTCGTGTCTTTCTCACCACCACACAAGGGCAACCCCATATCAAAATGTGGGATAGCTAGGTGGATTGTCAAATGCATACAAATTTATTACCAAAATGTACATTATCTGTTCCTCCTAAAGCCCACTCTACACGAAAGATAGGGGCTTCAATGGCATTTTTAGGGAACATTCCCTTAGACGATATCTGCAGAGCAGCTACATTGTCTACACCGCACACATTCACAAAACACTATTGTGTCGATGTGCAAACTAAACAACAAGCTAGTGTGGGCCAGGCTGTACTCAAAACACTATTTCAAACTACTGCAACAGATACTGGTGGTCGCCGCTAGGAGGGGATACTGCTATACAGTCTATGCATAGTGTGTAATCTGCAGCTCATATGCCTCGAACGGAATATGCTACTTACCAGTATGCATCTGTTCTTGGCTTGTAGGGGTGCAGATCTACACACGCCCACCCGCCTCCCCAGCTACCTTTATCTGTTCCAGAATTATCTTACTTAGATACAGCATACATGGGCATCTTTCCTGTTTCTTACAAAGCTCCATCATTTCCCTGCTGGCGAAAAACAATCTGAGGATGGAGCCGATGACCATGCGCACTATGATCCAAAGGAGGAGTCACATACCTCGTGACTCCCAAAGACTTCAAGACAAAAACAAGTGCAAACATTCAGGCCCAACACCAGATGGCGATCTATGCATAGTGTGTAGATCTGCAGCTCTACATGCCAAGAACAGATGCATACTGGCAATTAGCATATTCCTTTTCACCAAACTTTTCCTTGTTGAAAACCTTTTCACTATCTGTACATGGATTCCTTTTTAAACAGATTGTCCCCACAGCCCCGAAGTACAGGGGCGAACCGGCATCACCGGGCATCGTGCAACCAGGATGTGGTGCCATTAGAGGGCGGTCATCTTGTGCGAGTAAGCGGTCTAGCTTTCTCGCTCACGTGGACACCGACGCTGAGCCGCCTGTTATTTAACAGATCGGGCTCCACTGGAAGGGTTATGGTCGGAGCGGCAGGCAGGCAACGTATTTAGGGCAAGGGAGCAGCTTTGATAATGTGAGTACGGTATAGCCGGGACCCCTTGACAACGATCATTTCTTCCCTTTTTGGTATTCCATTGGGCAGTTTTTTAAAAATATTGAACGTAAAAGCCTTGCTTTAGTTTTTGAACTTTCCAGTGTGTGACTACAAGCGTCCCTTCCCCCGTTGAGCTCATGGGGTCAGATTTGAGCTATTAAAATGTATGTTTTTAGACCTTAACTACATTTTTATTGCTTACCGATCACATTGCTTTAGACAACGAGCGATTGGATTTTCACCACAATCACTGAATATAGTGACAAAGTCATACTAACGAGTATAGTTACAGGAACACACGTTTGGAGAAACGGTACCTGGTTTCCATAGCGAAATGCATAAAACAAAGATAGAGTGTGTGATTTATGTTACATGTTTTGTACTGTCTTGTTTGTAATTTTTTACAAGCTTTTAAAGGGCAGCACAACACATTCAACGACAATGTTAGGATTAATCTGGCACAATAGCAGATAATGATAAATATATCAAGTTTTTTCCACATATGGTAATGTGTTTTCTAGTTAAGCTTCAATTATCTTTATTGAAATTTAAGCAATAACGCTATGTCCTATCTGTCCAGATCTCTACAGAAGAAATACAGATTGAGTATCGTATTGTACTTATATTTCCCTTAATATTTATTAAGACGATCTAGTTGGTGTCACTATTAGGAGTGGTACAAGGGATCATTGTCATGGTCCTGAAGAAAAGCCTTGGGGTAATGGCTTAAAACTTGTCGACCGTGAGACACACACAAATGTGTTTCTCCTTACCCCACCTTTAAAAATACCAGTTATAGAATTGAATAAATATTTAGTTCCCATTTAGCCAGGTATTTGTTTAACCACTAATAGACCCTCCCACTCTTATACCATCATTTACCTTATAGTTTACATCTCACAAACAGCTCCCACGTCTTCATCGGTCGCAGCACGCCCCATCCTGCAGCGGGGCAGGAAAACCCTATGATGAAGTATGCCATCAAGGGACATCTTGATGGGTTAGGGTTATTTTAAGAAAACGTTTTGTTTTTTGCTCAAACTATAGAGGATACTGGGAAGATAGCCAATTCCAACGCAGTGGGACTCTTCTTGAGTAAAGGATGCCGAGTCCTCTGTAACCTGACCTCTTCCTCCTCCCTTTTCTTTTTATTTGCATCATTAACAATATGCATAATAGGCTGTTGTCCAGCAAACCTGCTTATATCATGTCAAATACAGCACTGAACCAGAATTGTGATACCAGTTATGAACATCTGTACACTGAGTATTGTCTGCGGTACTATCAACATATCTCACGTGTTGCATTACCCTTTCTTAATAAAAAGAAACTGCAAAACAAAAAAAATTGTAAATGTTGGTGTAGTATATTTACATTTTCTCCAAATACAAGTCAATGAAGAGTGACCATGAGACGGCAATTGATTTCAGCAGAAACGTTTTTTAATGTGCATGTGTCTAGATCTTTTCCTCCAAGGAAACACAAGACAACCTTCAAAGGAAGATAGCATTTATATCCACAAATACTAAATCTATTCTTCTTACACACCCTCGCTTCCAGGTTTGAAAACAAAGTTACACTTAATAAAATGTGCAATGCACAACATTAAGCATCATGGTTCTGATTCCAAGAAGAGCTATCATCAAATGCAATACTGGGCAAAACTTTACAACAGAAAGAATATATATTTCTATCTGGCACACAATGAATAGTTTATTAAACTTATATTTATTGTTACATGTTTTTCTGTTCATGATACAACATCACATATTAGAGCAAGTTTTCACATCAGCAACCCTGTATGAAAACCTGTCACAAGTTTTCTTATCACAATTTAATTGTGACATCACTATCACCTGTAAGAAGAAAAGATAAACATCCAGCTGTAATATTGTATTGGAACTGAAGTATGATGTAATAATTCCTGCTGCTTGAACCAGAAGACAGAGTAACAAGCCACGTATTGAGCAAAAGACTAACTGCTACATAAACAATTACATGGAAACACTTTGTTTAGAGCTCCCTTTCTTATGAGCTTGCTGTCATGAAAATATGTTGTTAGTAGGTGTTTGTTAGAAGAGTTATTTAGTGCACTGATGGAGCTTAGTACAGGGCAACAAGAATTTGTCTATGCTTTGACACATGTTCTTAAACGCAAACCAGCTTTGATACTTACTTATGGTAAATTGCTTAAGGCCAATTTAACACAAAAGGCAACAAATTCCATGTTTCATCTACATTTTTTAACATTGGATATTTCATTGATTTACAAGCTTCATAGATTCGTTTAGGCTTTGTCTGCATGTTTTGAAACATAAACCAGCTTTGATACTTATTTTAAATTGCTTAAAATCAATTTAATAAAAACAGCGACAAATTGTATGCTTACTCTACATTTTCTAGCATTGCATCTTTCACAGATTCACAAGCTCAAATTATTCCCCATCGCAATACCGAGTCCCATGGTACCATTCAATAGCATTACAATGAAATTATTTAAGAAACAGCAAAAAATTGCGCCACTTTAGTAATACAACCAACTCATTAGGAAAGAACCAAACTTTAACCACTGAGGTTAGAGTGCAGTAATCTCTTCTCCCCTAAGGGGTTTCCATTATTCAAATTTCCACTGCACGTTTTATGTAAGAGTCCCTTTCAGAGCTCTGCTTAAAGACTGTTGTCCGTCATTGGAATATGCAAAGTTGAGACTTGTATTGAATTATTGTATTCCGCTCTCGTTTTGACCCAGTCAGGGACAAGAAAGCTTTTCCTCAAGAAATGGCGGACTCTTCTAACAAAACCCTGTTTAGGGCATTAGCTATGCTTAGTTATTTGTGGCTAACCCACATATGGCTTGCATGTACTGCCTATATCCAGAGCACAAATTCAAAGATTTCAAGATTTGTCTAAAACTCTCCGCTAAAACCTTTAATGACAAAGAAGGTTGGTTCTCTTGTTGGCTACAAAAAAAGATACACTCTCCCAGTGCCTATATGAAGGTAAGCCAACACCCAAATGTAATTTTGAGGGAGGATTACTGCCTCTCAATTCCTCTTTTGACTTGGCCTGGGTGAAATTTAAATTATGCCAGCATTATTTGCATAATTTTGTATAGTTGTGGATTTTGCATTACTCTAGTTATGAGGAATTCCCGAAATTGTCACTTTGTGTAATTACATGCCATGCAGTAAAACAAATTACCACAATGTGCCATTTGTGGTAAATGTTGATGCACGAGAAACAGAATGCAAGTGGCTGTTTGCGATACTTTTGCTTTTTCCCCCACTGATTTGTTTTTAGGGCAAGATGTGTCGTTGCGTCAAGCTGATATCCACCGTCTATTTCATCGGGACCTCTGTGTAAGGTCTCAAAAATAATCCGTCAAGAAGCTGGATAGGACATCAAAGTTGTCTTCTTAGGTGCATCTGGAAGACAACGGCACTTAATACCTCTGGACGACAGGCTCGTCAATTACTCTCATCAGTTTCCAGATCATCCACCTTCAAGACACTGTTAATGCTACCCTTGGCCGGCATTTGTTCAATCATCAATGGTACCACAGTCAATGGCACATCATCGATGGCATTAAAAAATAAGTCTTGTTTCTTGATGCCCAGCACCTGCAAAGCATACCTTGATACTGGAGGATATATCTCCTAATTAAGACCCACAACAGTTGACATTAAAAATCCTCAACACAGAAGGGTCACAGGACTAAGGCCTGTTTGGGAGCCACCAGTTCAACACAGCTCAACATAAAGTGCCAAAAAGATGACGTGAAAAAGGGGTAGTATGGAAATGAGGACGATATACAGGGGTGCTACCAGGAGGAAGAAGAAACCCACTAGGGATATTGACATCCTTATTACAATAACCATTACAACAACTTCATTGAAGAGTCTCATTTTTCAAATCTCCAGTCTTGAAAGCACTTGTGTCCCTAATTGTTGACCTTCATAAAATTATGCACAACTATTACAGTCAGTTTCCTATAACGCCTGCATACCCAGAAGGTGTTTCTCAGCCAGCGCAGCCACAGATTGCTCGACCAGTTTAGTCTTTACCAGCACCACTGGAACTCCTGCGGTTCCTTTACACCTGCACTACATTTGTAGTGACTGATTCTTTGGACAATTCCAGCTCCATAAGCAATCCAGTGCCTCTGACGATACACCTGCATGCCTTACTGTACACTCGAAGGCAGACTCTGTAGTGACACTTAAGTTCCTTCCATGAATCTGTCTTTCTTAACACTGCTCCACTAGACAAAGACAGCAGAAAGATGGATTATTTTGGAAAGCCAGGAGTAATTGCAGTTCCTTCAAGAAGGAGAGTTTGAGTTCTCCGGAGCTGCAAGTTGCCTGCTACCCTGAACCCATTCATCCCATGCATTGCAAGTATCTACAACTTGAGGTAGCCAAGAACCACTATAAATTCAAGGTGTTACCCTTTGGCCAAGGAAATCCCTCGCATTGCCCCTCTAACAGCTTTTCTGTGTCACCAAGATCATCAAGTCTTCCTATATCTCTGCAATTGGCTGGTGAATGGTAGGTCATTAGCAAATGTAAGCAATTCCATACAGGCATGCATATAGTTAATCAAGAAACTGGCCATGAGAAAATCTCATCTGTAGCTCACTACCTCAGTCTCAGTGCAATTGCAGGATCCATCTGTTTTTTTTTCCTTTTTTGCCAAAAACTTTTTATTTGCATTCTAAAACTGTAAATAAACAGATATAGGTTCTCAACTTTAATTGAATATACAACCTTTATGATAAATGTATCGCATCAACATCCCCTAACCTCATACAGTATCAAAGGGGTGTCAGCCATTCGTCTCTTGGAAGGGAACTGGATTCAGAAACTACAATGAGCCCCAGCACATGATCAAGTGTTCCACCTCTGCTACCTCCATTTCAACCATATTTTCAAATATGTGGTGGGACATCCTCAATCTTTGAAAACACACTTCTCCACCAGCGCACACTGGCCCTTTCTCCTCTGACATTTCTCAAGATTTGTTGGGAGTTAAATCTCCTTTTACTTGCAATATAAAGGTTTTGTTAACAGTAAACCCAATCAAGCCAACACCCGGGTGCTATGCAAACTATTCACTCATCCTTTATTCCCAACAATGAAGGCTTGGGTTCATGAGGACTGGCATGACTTGTCACTCCATCCAAGTAATCAGGATTTTCTAACCCATACTGTGATATAGCCAGGCATTTCTAAACAGTATGTAGTAACCTGTCAACGGACTTCCCCAACAGCTTTAACACGCCAGGGAGGAGGCCTGCCCATCTTCCACAGCCTGGAGGGATGAAAGGAAACCTAATACAGATACATAAACTGAATCAGTCTGAGATGGCCAGGACACACTGGGCGCCATTTTAGCTTCTCCCTATATTTATCATCATCTATATCACCTAGATTCCTTTCCCATTTTTTGTTAAGACTCAGGAAGTGTACGGGGGAGTGGAGTATCAAGGATTTGAGGACTAGGGAAATCCCCTTTCTTTCAGTTTTCTCCATGATGATCTTAACGTCAAGTGATGAAATGAAGGGTGGCGTGGCCGAGAAACATGGCGGCTGCGTGAGAGAGTGGCTCTGCAGAGGGCTAATAATAATCCTGTAAATTTGGCCCGCTGCCGACGCTGACACGGTGTCACGCCCAGGCAACAGGGACCAAAGACCAATGGGACCTGGCAGGTAAGCGGCAAAGTGATCGGAGCCGCTCCATGCCCGTCTCCCGTGAGCAACCTGAAAGCCATGAGCTGGCGTAGGATACAAGCCCAGATGGGCGTGGCCAAAAGTACAGAGCTCTGCATCGGGAGACGGGCGTCTGCAGTCGCAAGATCGGAGACTCTCGGGAGAGTGAAAAAATTCTTGGAAAGGCCCGCGGCCCCCTGTGGTGGGTCCGGGGGCCAGAAGTGCTGGTCATGAGTCTTGGGGAAAACAACAGGGCGGCGGCCCGGAAGATACTCCCTGCGGTGCCCAGCTGGTGGTGAAGGGACGTAAAGATAGCGGTTAGGGAGACGCCGACGGACCCAGGGAGTGTCTCCAATTCCACAACTGGAAGAGGTTGGCTAAACGAGTGAGCCCAACAAATCATAAATACCCCCAGTGGCAGTGCCGGCTGGTGGCGTGCTCTGGGGAAAAAATTACTCTTCCTGCTGACCTGCAGGAACTGAAATATACCAAAAGGGTCACCCAGGCAGCCAGCGGAGTGGGTCCAGGCACCGGAGACAAAGGCAGTAGAGAGTCGGACCCGGTGGAACAGACCACGGTGAGTCCTATGGGTGGGGGCCACCCGGGACCATAGAACATTATTGGCCATAACAGTTAGGAGTGCAGGCCGTATCCGAGAGGCTCCTTTGATAGAGGACTACATAAGGTGTGGTGCCCCCGCGGCCTGGCTTGGCCTTGGTGAAGAAACTTGAACTGGGGTGCGGCTGGGACACCGGAGATAACGCGACCTGGACAAATCTCGATAGGGAGCAATAATTTTATGAGGCTTGCACGGTGCCATTTCATACTCCTCCCCCCAACACCGGCAGTGCCACATGGTAGGAGACCGCCAAAGAGTGAGTGAGTCTGGGACCTGAGGCCATTGTACCCTGGCACGGGAGAGTAACGTGGTAGCCCGGCCCCCCCCGAGCAGTAAATAGAACATGAGGCACACATTGGGGAATTATGGACTCAATCTAAAGCCCTGTACCCCCGGTCTGAGGGGACTCTGAGGGGACTTTAATTTACTATGGAGTAACTCAACAGCGCACAACATCCTAAAAAATAAAAAAGGGGGCCTACAGAGAACGCAGACATGGTCGCAGGGGAACAATAAGAACCAACCAGAGGCACTTCACGGGCACTCTCAGTGGTGTCTGTGGCGGACGTCAAATGAAGAGGTAATTTTCAAACCAAATACAGTAAAGTGGGCGACGCGAAGAGTGTCTACAATAGGACATAGGGACTGTCTCAGTTGGTCTACTACAGGCAGAACACCACAAGCTATTAGATAAGATAAAAACAGTGGAGAAAATAATTGAGATGATGCAACCAGACTGCAATGCCACGTCCGGTCGACTGGACGATCAAGCGGCAAGGATAGTCATCCTAGAGCGACGAACAGAAGATGCCCAAGGGAGAAACAGACGGAATAACATCGTGGTGGTGGCAATTCCTGAAAACAAGGAACACCCAAACATGTTGGCCTTCCTAGAGGACTGGTTAAAGACCGTTGTGGCCCCTAAATGGCTCACATCCTATTTCGCACTGGAGAGGGCACATAGAGTCCCGTCGCGCCCACCGGCTCCGGGCAAGCCCCCTAGGCCGGTTGTGGCGCGCCTCTTACATTACAAAGACCAAGGCATTCTGATACAACAAGCTCGCACTAATGGTCCTTACAACATGGACAATAGCAGAGTGTCCATCTTTCTGGACTTCACAGCCAGGGTGCAAGCTCTTCCTGCCTACTTTTTGGAGGCCAAAAAGGCACTGAGAGAAGAGAGAATCATATACCCCCTGCTGTGTACTGCAAAGCTGTGAATTACGTTAGACCGATCCGCGCACATTTGTGAATCGCCAGAAAAAGTTTGGTCCTAGCTAGAGACATATAAAGGGGGGGCCTGATGACTCGCATGGATCCAAACTCCCCTTGCCGCAACGAAAAAGAATACACCGCTCGGCGAAGAGAGCCTCACTACGGAAACCCACTGCATCGCAAACGGCACAAACCCTGCAAGCTGTGGCCCTGATACACCGCACAGAGAACAGTCTCTCCGATAAGACTTCGGAACGCAGTGTAGGCGACTCTGGGGCTTCGGCTGGAAGTGAAGCAAACCTGCCGGAAGTTACTTTGCAAACAGCTGATGGTATTATCTGATGTTGGCGGTGATGCCCCGGATTGAGGTGAAATGATTAACGGACTGAGAAGGCTCTTGGTTCTCGGCAGTGGGAGGGACTACGGTCCCTGCCAAAGATATGGAGGCCTGAGCGGACGCCATCCGCGACACTCAATTTCCACGCATCTCCACCAAGAGAGACCTGATCCGCGGAGACAGTAGGACAATCTTGTACTAATGTTTTTTCTTGTCTACAGGTTTGGGCGGCCAACCGTTGCGGAGCTGCCCACGGGAAAGGGAGTTAACTGTTAGGGAATTGTGGTGGTCTCTGATGGATTGCTATTATGGTATGCAAGGAGGTCTATACGAGTTGGCGGGGGCCTGGAGAGGGCAAGAGGGGAGAGGTAATTTACAGTGCACCTTACTATGCAGTGAGTACACCATGATATAAAGATGCTTTCCTGGGACGTAAGAGGTATGGGGTCAATGTCCAAGAGACTTAAAATACATCGTTATCTCATACGCCGGGGTGTACAGGTAGCGATGCTACAGGAAACACACCTAACACTGGAAGAGAGCACACGACTTAGACGCAGATGGCGGGGAGAGCTATACTGTACCACATACTCTGCATTTTCCAGGGGAACCCTTATATGGATTAAAGCAGGTGCCCCCATTGAAGTGAGTAAGGTCCTCACAGATCCAGAGGGTAGATATGTCCTGCTCAACGGGAGGATATCGGGTAGTCAACTCTCATTCAGGAGCACTTATGCACCAAACCACGATCAGATTCAGTTTTTTCACTGCCTATCAAAACGCCTCTCTGAGCTGGACACCTCTTGTATAATGTTGGGGGGGGGGGGGATTTTAATTGTGTCACTGATATAGGGATGGATAGATGGACCCCACCGTTGAATAGCACCCCAGTAGCTAAGGTGACCAAGGGTTTTCAGGAGTGGCTAGAGGGTTAGACATGTATGTTTGCTCTAGGGCTTAGGACAATCCATCACTCACAAGGAATATTTGGGGCATACTATATCGGACCACAACCCCCTCTTGTTGTATTTTCGCCCATTACTAGAGCCCTGGCTGACCACCACCTGGCGACTAGACCCTAGCCTGTTGGAGGATGGTCCGTTCCGCGCGTCCCTACAGACGCCCATAGAACAATTTTTTTCAGGTCAATCAGAATACCGCCACCACCAGGGCAATAGAATGGGAGGCTTTCAAGGTGGTTCTGCGTGGACAATACATGGGCCACAAATAGGGATGAGGAGGGTAATATTAGAGGAGATCATTGCTTTGGAAGCCCAACTACAAGTGAAAGAAACCCACTTGCTCAATGATGACGGTGCCTGGGATAAATTAAGTGACGTGAGGAAATAAACACGAGGCAGCACTAGAGCGACTTAAAAACTTAAACATACGCAAATATAGGGGACAAATACATATGGAGGGAGGTAGGGTGGGCAGGCTGCTTGCATGGTTGACTGGGCCGGAACATGGGAGGTCCTCTATATCCCAGATACAACTATCAGATGGAGAGATTACACATCACCCTAAAGAAATAAACCAAAACGCCTCTCTGAGCTGGACACCTCTTGTATAATGTTGGGGGGGGGGATTTTAATTGTGTCACTGATGTAGGGATGGATAAATGGACCCCACCGTTGAATAACACCCCAGTAGCTAAGGTGACCAAGGGTTTTCGGGAGTGGCTAGAGGGTTAGAATATGGGGGATATTTTGGAGACTGCAGCTTGGAACCGAGAGAGGTTATTTTTATTACTCCCCACTGTATAAGTTACATACCAGGCTTGACATGTACGTTTGCTCTAGGGCTTAGGACAATCCATCACTCACAAGGAATATTTGGGGCATACTATATCGGACCACAACCCCCTCTTGTTGTATTTTCGCCCATTACTAGAGCCCAGGCTGACCCCCAACTGGCGACTAGACCCTAGACTGTTGGAGGATGGTCCGTTCCACGCGTCCCTACAGACGCCCATAGAACCATGTTTTTCAGGTCAATCAGAATACCGCCACCACCAGGGCAATAGAATGGGAGGCTTTCAAGGTGGTTCTGCGTGGACAATACATGGGCCACAAATAGGGATGAGGAGGGAAATATTGGAGGAGATCATTGCTTTGGAAGCCCAACTACAAGTGAAAGAAACCCACTTGCTCAATGATGAGGGTGCCTGGGATAAATTAAGTGACGTGAGGAAATAAACACAAGGCAGCACTAGAGCGACTGAAAAACTTAAACATATGCAAATATAGGGGACAAATACATATGGAGGGAGGTAGGGTGGGCAGGCTGCTTGCATGGTTGACTGGGCCGGAACATGGGAGGTCCTCTATATCCCAGATACAACTATCAGACGGAGAGATTACACATCACCCTAAAGAAATAAACCATGCTTTTCAAACTTACTATGCCCAGTTGTATTGTGAGCCTAGACTGCAGCAGAGGGAGACCGTAGCAGGTTACTTAGCACCCCTCCCCCACACGGCAATATTACCAGACCAACGAGCAGCCTTGGGGGGGACAGATTACTGAGATGGAGATCAAGGCAGCATTAAAGGAGATTGTGTAGGGGAAACTCACAGTCCTGAAAGGCTGCCGGTGGAATTTTACTCCATATATGCCCAGCCCCTAGTGCCAAAGCTAGTAGAGATGTATACCAAAACATGGGAGGTGGGCGGAACTGCCCTCTTGGACCAGGGACGCCCTGATAGTGCCCCTCCCCAAAACTAAAAAACCACATCCACAGGTGTCAGACTTCTGCCCACAATTGATGCTTAATACCGACTTTAGGATTCTGAGTAAGATTTTGGCCGCACATTTAATACCTTACATGACTACCCTGATACACACGGACCAGAACAGGTTTGTGCCAACTGAATCCACTTCTGAAAACCTACGAAGATTGTTTTCTGTGGAGCACCATCCAGACAGAGGACAATACCCAGATGCATTAATAGTATCTATTGATCTAGAGAAGGCCTTCGATTCGGTAATATGGGACTTCTTTGAAGGCACGATGGAACGGATGGGAATGGGGATAACTGGATCAGATGGGTGAAAAATTTTTATACACTCCCAACAGCACGGGTGAAGACAAACTGAGTGATTTCAGAACCATATCAGATATATAAAGGCACCAGACAGGGATATCCTGTGTCCCCATTGCTGTTTATAGAACCCCTGGCGACGTTATTCCGACAACTAGAGGGCCTCCTTGGAGTCAAACTGGGACCCACACTACATATGATCTCCCTCTATGCGGATGATTTATTATATATAAAGGATAGGGGCGCAACAGGCCCTAACAGTGTTAGATGAATATGCGACCTTAGCCGGCCTCGAAGTTAATGAATCTAAAACCTATGCCTTCCCTCTACAGGAAGACCTAGTACAGGCGGAGACAGTTCCGACAGGTTTGGTGTGGGCCCCTCGCTCATTTATGTCCAGGATTTCCATAAAGTGGATGACTTACTCGAGAGCAATCTTAACCCGATTATTAGATCATTGAAAACGTCTGTGCATTTCAGGTGCTCTCTCAAACTACCACTGATGGCTAGAGTGGCACTCTCAAAAATGGTTATGCTACCGAGATTACTGTACCTCTTTGTGAACCTCCTGGTGGTGATATCGCCGAGCTGGTTCGCGGACCTGAACCAGCTGCTTAGGGAGCTGATCTGGGATGGTGGACAAAATAGGGTAGCCCTGGAAATAACGCAAAGAACAGCCGAGAACGGTGGACTGGGCCCTGTGAATTTCGAACTATACTACCTGAGGGTGCAGCTGCAATGGCTGGCTCAGTGGTGGGATGGTTGAAATTCAATATACTTGAGAGAGATGGGCAGGGAACGCAACTGGGATTGATTAGTAGCCAGAGTAGTGCATCAGAAAGTGAGCCTCCCCCACCCCAATGTGCTGCTGCAGACAGCCTGGTATTGCTGGAGGAGGTGCCTCCGACGCACGGGAAAGGGACATCCCTATGCGCCAGAAAGCCCACTTATAGAGATTCCATTTGGAAATCCGCTGACCCCCTACTCAGGAGCCCGATTAACGGCATGAACGGAAGCCGGAATCACCATGGTGGGAGATTGTTTCCACCTGGGAACGCTAATGCCAATGGACGAGCTGATGTCCCATTATGCCCGATCACAAGGCCAGTTCCTGACCTACCACTCACTGGCACAAACATTCCGTGACCTATGGCAAAGTGACTCAACGGAGCCCTCTACCCACAGAGTGCTCCAAACGCTGCTAACATTTGGGGCCGCTCAACACTTAGTGTAATGGCTATATCAAGCACTACTCGAATCAGTTGCAAAACAACTAGATTGAAAGGATTTGCGGGGTGGGACCTAATAGGCATCTCCAGGGTCGGGGACCTCTGGAAACGGGGGGAGGTGATTCCGTTTGAGCAGTTGCAGACAGAATATCAGATGGAACGAACTGAATGTTTCAAATTTCTGCAAATACAGCATGCATTAAGGAAAGTCATACCTAAGGGGACCACCCTACCTGAATCCTCCCCACTTGAGGATCTTTTGCTCACAGACCACCTAGCCAAGAAAGCTATATCGTTGACATATCGTAAACTGGTGAACCATCAAAAAGACCCCACAGGACTCCTTAAAAAGAAATGGGAGGCAGAAGTAGGGGACATGGACGAGCACGAGTGGCAGGAAGCGCAGGCGTCCCCGCGGGAGGTGGCAATCCCATCCAAACTAAAGTTGGTGCAGCTTAAAATACTACACCGGATATACTACACTAGATCCACACTTCATAAAATAGGGAGGGCGGATACCCCGCTTTGCCTACGAGGATGCGGCCTCCACGGTACCTTCTATCATACCATATGGGACTGCCCTGACATTACTAGATACTGGGGGGAGGTTATGGCAACGGTCTCCCTAGTTACCGGTCATGATGTCCCCCCTGAGCCGCGGATGTGTTTACTGAATGTATAAGACGCTACCGATCTTAACCACGCCGACCAAACCTGGGTGGCCATGGGACCAGCATTAGCAAAGAGGAATATTGCACGACACTGGGGGGCGCAGTCAACACCCTCCCACGCGTGGTGGTGTCGTGACCTAAATGGCGCCATGATTGCGGAAAAGGTAGTATGTAGTAATAGGGGTTGCCCCCGGAGATGGCAGCGGATTTGGGGAAAATGGAACACATTCAGAGGTCATATATGCGAACCCCCTCTGTCGGACTCAGAGTCCGACCTAAGCGAATAGAAATAGGGGCATCATTAAACTGTAAAGGATGGCGAGATCAGAGAATGGGAAAAGCTCTACGATGCTACATGTGGTATATGTAAAGATGGCGTATAACTACAAAATAGTAATATTACGAATGTTACAACTTAAACAATATGATTGCAAACTGTGTCTTGATAATGAAGCCTGTACTACAAAAGGTGCACAATTACTGTTAATAAAAATTGTTTTAAAAAAAAAAAACTAGATTGCACTAGTGATAGATGGGAAGAGGTAATTGGGAAACCCCTAACAGATAAGGAGTGGACGCTGGTTCGAGAGGGGCCAAAAAGGTACCCAGAAACTCAAACCTCAAGACGATCCAGTTCAACGATATACACAGATTAAACGTAATGGGAGGGGGGGAGCGATAGATCCTGTGCCAGCTGTGGACTGATAGACTCAGGCTTTGCACATATGACATGTGAATGCATACATTTGAAGAACTTTTGGGGAAAGGTCCTGATGAAGATTGGGAAGACAATAGCCTGTACGTTCTTGAACACTCCAGCGATTTGTTTGTTGGGCCTTTTCCCCAAACCCAAAAAGATAAGGAACAGATTTACTGATCTCACACTGGTTCTGGCAAGAAGGCAGATCGTGCAGCAATGGCTAGCAAGCAATCCCCATCAATGGTAATCTGGGAGAAGAATGTTGATACCTGGGCTAGAGCAGAATTGAAGGCCCTCCAGAAAGAGGACTTGCAAGGGATACATAGGCATCGCATTGCGGACATGTGGGCGGAGGTGCTAAGAGATTAGGAGTCTCAAAATAACAAGGAACTAGACGGAAGCGATGATCTAGAAGAGGACCAGAGGGAAAACAATCCAGATATAGGACCCCTAGACCAAACAGGTTCCCTACAATAACAACAACAACAAATTACTACATAGACATGGAGGCTGGTCCTTAATCCAGGAGCCCCACTGCAGACCACGAGGCATACACATAGACACATACGATGGGGTAAACAAGGTACGAGACAATACACCACAAAGTTTGTCATGTTATTTGTTTATAAACGGACAGAAAATGTTGGAAAATGCAATAATTATAAAACTCCCTGGGGAAATTATAATGCGGAATGTAAAATTACTATGCGTACTGCAAACCGCTTTTCGGAGCAGAGATTGCAAGTTAAACCTGTCTGCCAATGTAACAAGTCCCGATATGTGCAGATATGCAACTTCAAGAAATGTTTTATGATAAACCGTATTTGTAAAAAGTATTTATCTAAGTGTGAAAAATCAATGAAGATATGTTACAAAAATTTTTTATGAAATTCAGGCACCTCCACAAGGGCTTGTAAGGGGGTTAGGAGCACACTACCTCACATCCCAACACCATTACTGGTATGCAGGAGCTCCGAAGTTCGTCGGCTTATGGAGCTCCTTCATGCCCTGAGTGGTATTGATATGAGGAACTTTGTGGCAGGATGTCCAGCAACCCCAGAAAAACAATTTAACACATTTAAAAATAGCTTAATATGGGGGCGTGGCTAGCAGCCAACAAGAATGGCCGCTGCCTGAACGAGCTCCGGCATCCCCGCAATCAATCCTGCTCTACCCGTCGCCATCCACACCCTGACATCGTTGGAAAACAAGTTACCTTACCCCCCAGAGACTCGATAGAAGCGGCGAAAAAGCGGCTGGGTCCGGCTCCTTCGCTGCGGCGTCTTGGCGGCGACGGCAATGGCGTGCGCCAGCAGCGTGGAAGTGCGGCACAGGATCGTAGAGGTTGCCGCCGTCACATGGAGGATCGACCTGGTGGGGAACTGAAGAGGCTTCTGCCCGATACTGGCCCCCGGAGGCGCCTGAGGAACAGCGGAGGACTCCCGGACCGGGCGGAGCTGCAGCGTAATAGCGGTCCTGGTGAGTGACGAGGTCACTGGAGCCCCAGGCTCGGCGGCCCTTGTGTGGTGCGGCCGCGGGCAGAGGGTACGCGTGGTGCCCAGGAGACGGGAGCCTGAATACAACTCCGAAGGGGGGGCGAAGGCGAGCGGGGACCTGGCGCCACACGAATTAGCACACCCGTAAGAGCCTGGGACAACGAGGGGGCGTGGCGGCCCCAGGCTCACGAGGATCGACCACCAGGACCTGCACGAGGCCCCGGCTTGGGCCTGCAGTCAACAGGGGGTGCATGAGGCCAAAGCGGTGGAGGAGACACACGGGGGCCAGGCAAGAGGTGGCGTCTGGTAGGGAGTGCTACCGTGCGACCTCGACGGTGGTGATCTGGACAGCGGAACGTGACGGGACCCACCTGGTCAATAGAGCACGGTGGCATAGTGCAGTCGAGAGCACACGGTGACAAAGATACTGAGAAACCACGGGCACGGGATCCTTGGACATGTGCAAATATAGGAGGCGATCTCTGGCATGTTAAGCGGCTTATAGTAGGACCTAGAACTACTCCTACATGTAGAGCTTGGGCAGACAGCTAGACACGGCAGTGACTTTTGATTTATATATCAACTCAGCCCACAGGTGGTGGAAGACGGCTGTGAGGGGTGCCTGTGGCTGGGGGTGTTTGGCCCAGAGGACCTCGGGTGCCTGTGCAGGAACAGTGGACTCACGGACAAGCAGTATGTGGTAGGACAAAGGTCGGTGGAGGGCCTTGGAAGTCCTGTAACTCCCAATAGTAAAGACAGGTGTCTGCTGTGGAAGCCGCTGCGGGAGCTTAGGAGCCCTGACTCTGGGAGGCACCACTGAACCTAGATGGAGATGGTGTGACGGTGGGCAGTGGACGGAGTGTGGAGGGGCGACGGCTACCATGCCGAACGAACAAAGGGGCGAGGAGTGGAGAGGCCCAGTCGGACTACGCCATTCCAGAGTCTGACGCCCGATACTCACAAGGAGAACCCGGAGGCGAATCGCATAGGCGTAATCACCCACGTTTAACGATTTGCGCTGGACTGGCGGAAGCTGGCCTGTGTCCTCACCTAGTGGGTCTCTCATCGCAGTGCTTCCATGGCGTCAGGAGGGAAAGGGGCTAAGGCGAACGCCCAAAAGCAACTGGCTAAATTCGCGTGGTCCAAAGGGGAGGACAAGGGAGATTTGCCGCAGCCAGAGAAGGGGGAGGGGGGGCGAAGGCCTCTCAATAAGGACCGGAGCCGACTCTGCATGATGTCATGGCGGCTATCAACAGTGTGCGCGCCTCAGTGGACTCAGTTACAGTGGAGGTATCTCTCATCCACGCTGACTTCCGGAAGTTAGACGAGAAAGTGAAAGAGCTCAAGGTGGTCACCAGTGCCCTACAGACAGATACATCGGAGCTACAGACTCAGATGCTTGAATTGAAGGCGAAGCAGGAGAGGATGGCACAGCAGCTTGATGACTATGAAGGCCGGGCCCGCCGCAATAATATCCCCATCTTTGGAGTTCCAGAAAGAACGGAAGGGCCGGCGGCAGACCTCTATGTCGAAGACCTAATTACGAAACACCTACAGCCTAAGACCCTGTCCAGTTACTTCTCCATTGAAAGAGCTCATAGAGTGCCAGGTGGAAAGCCAAAGCCGGGAGCACCCCCGAGACCCCTTATTGCTCGGGACAGAGACATCATCCTGCAAAAAGCGAGATCTAGTCCCCCACTGAAAATAGACAATTATGAAGTGACATTTTTTCCGGACTTCACGGCCAAGGTCCAAGCCCAATGACGCAGTTTTCAAGCGGTTAAGAGGGAACTACGGGACAGGGAGGTGAAATACGCGATGTTATTCCCTGCGAAGCTGCGGGTGGAGTCAGATGGCAAAGTGTGGTTTTTTGATTCACCGGATGCAGTTTGGGACTGGATGGAAGGATGGACTACGGTGGGCACCCAGAGACGAGAGCGTCCGGACAGATCTACCCAACGCAGGGGTTTTTGTATAGACGCTGCCACGACTGGTCCTGTAGTGAATGAAGGACTACAGAGGGAGCAGGCCTGAGGACCCTTGGCGTAAGCGGTGGAGAGCTGAAGCCCAAGCGAAAGTGCAAGTAGGGGGGAAGCGGGTGGGGGTTGATCTATTCAATGGGAACGAAACCAACACTGACGGGGACTGGCTGCTAATTTTTGACTTCCCTGGGGATATCTGATGTGATGTGAATGAGTCTGGACAATATGCTTAGTGGATGGCGAGAATTTATAGGTTCATTGTGATGTGAACGGGCGGGGATGGGAGTTGTTCACCCCGTGCATTTCTAGCATTTCAGTGGGGGAGAGAGGCACTCTGCCATGTTCGGGAGTGGGTAGTTTTGAATCCACGGGCGGGGGGCAGGGAGGGGGGCAGCTGTTGAGGGGTTGGGAGGTGGGGGGGTTTGCTCGGGTCTTATCTGAGGGACTGGGGGGCGGGAAGGGGGGTGGGCTCCAGGAGGCCTGGAAGTTGGGAAGGTGTTTTCGTTTTGGAATGTATTATTGGTCAGCAATGTGATAAAGTGTTTCGAGAGGATACAGTGGACAGGGTCAACATTGGAGGGCAGACAGTGAGTGGGCGATCTCAAACTTCTCCTTGCCTAGAGATGATCCGAATATGGGGAAGCGATGTGATACGTAGCAATGGGGGCAGATAGAGACCGAACCCTTTCTATAATGTCCTGGAATGTCAATGGAGTCGGTGATAAGATCAAGCGAGGGATAGTCCAACAGTACCTTAAGAGTCATTCACCCGACGTGGTCTTGCTACAAGAGGCGCACCTGGTGGGTCAAAAAACCAAGGCCCTCACTAGGTGGGGTTACAAACTTCTGATACACGCAGACTACACCACGGGCTCTAGGGGAACGGCCATTTTGGTTAAAAAAAAACATGCCCCTCATAGTACATAAGACATGGGCGGATACAGGAGGACGTTTTGTGGGAGCCGAGGCCCAATGGGAGGGAAAGAACATTAATATCCTTTCGGTGCATTTGCCACCTAGTCTGGGCAGGCCGGCATTGGCGGAATTGGGAAGGAAGCTGACCGGTCTCCGAGAGGGCACATTTATTATGGGGGGTGATTACAATATGACCTTAGATGACACCGTAGACCGCCACCCACCGAAGTCAAGAGAGAAAGCTAATGCTCTCATGGCTGACTTTGTGCAGGCACTGGGTCTAGTGGATGTGGGTCGCGCACTCCACACGACGGGGAAATTATTCACGTATTTCTCTAGTGTTCATTGTAGTTTATCACGTATCGACTACTTCCTCACATATCTGCCTTCGATAGGTAATTTCGCCCAATATAAAGTTCTACCCAGGGGCATCTCGGACCATTCCCCGGTCTGGATGGAACATACGCATCGGGAACGAGCAGCACGCTCCACCATTGTCCTTAATCCACGGCTCCTACGCGTACCTGACATCAGAGAAGAACTCCGCACGCAAACGGAGAACTATTTTACTGAAAATGTGGGCTCAGTCGAATCCGCGCAAGTACTCTGGGAATCGTACAAAGTGGTTCTTAGGGGGCAAGCTCTGTCTTTAAAGAAGGGCTATATCACCAAGAAGCGTGAACTCTTGGCCAAGGTAGAGTCCGACCTCACTGAACTAGAGCGGGAGCATTCACAAGATCCCTCACCGACCACAACTCATAGACTCCAACTGAAGCAGGATGAATACAGGATAAAAACAAGGGAACAGATGGTGGCTAAACACAATTCCACCCAATGTAGACTATATGAACTTGGGGATAGTGCCGGCAGGACACTGGCGTGGCTGGAAAGGCGCGAACAAGGGAATAGGTGGGTACATAAACTGACGACACCGAGAAGCGAGGTAGTGCTGCATCCACAAGACATAGCGGAGAAGTTCGCTGATTATTTTGAAACGGTATACTCCCCCTCCACAGGCTACACGGCGGAGGACTCTCGTAGGCTTCTAATCGATAGCCGGGTACCGAGCCTCTCGGATGTGGAAAGAGAGACCCTGGAGGCCGACCTTTCGAACGATGGAATAAGCAAGGCCCTAGGGCAAATTAAGTCAGGTAAGGCGATGGGGCCTAACGGGTTCCCGATAGAGTTCTTGAAAGCCACTGCCTCCTTGACTGTGCCACACCTGAGAGCCATGTACGAAGAAAGTCTAGAGAGGGGCAGTTTACCAGTAGACCAGCGACTGGCCACCATCGTGGTCATCCACAAACAGGGCAAGCCACCAGATGAGTGTGGCTCATATAGGCCGATTTCGCTGATTAACGTGGAGACAAAGGTGTTGGCAAAAGTCCTGGCGAATAGATTGGGGACTGTCATTACATCTCTGGTCCACCCAGACCAATTGGGCTTTATGCCAGGGAGAAATACGGCACTTAATATACGGCGTCTCCATAATGTGATGGCTCGTAGGCAATATATTGAAGAGGATGCGGCGGTGCTATCTCTTGACACCTCCATGGCATTTGACTCTATTGAGTGGCCATATCTGTTCGAGGTCCTGGAACGGGTGGGACTGGGCCACAAATTCATAGCTTGGGTATGGGGTGTTGGGACAGGTGAGCGTTAATGGTTACACATCTAGGACGTTCGAGCTGCGGAGAGGTACTAGACAGGGGTGCCCGCTCTCCCCGCTGATATTCGCCCTCATGCTGGAGCCCCTCGCGGACTGGGTCCGTAGAGATGTGATGATACGTGGGTTACATTGGAAAGTGGGAGTGGAAGATCGACTCTCCCTGTATGCGGATGATATACTCTTATACCTAGCGTCCCCATACAAATCGATCAGAGTTGTGCTAGACATGTTTACGAACTTTGGTAAATATTCGGGATACGTGATCAACTGGCGCAATTCCGTCTTATTTATGTTGAGGGGGGAAGCTCCTCGTGTACCGGCAGAATGCGCTGTAGCAGTCGCAACGGAGGGGTTTCGCTATTTAGGGATATTTGTCACATCGGAACAGGCCTGTTTTTACAGCTCCAACCTGGCCCCACCTCTGGCTCGGTTACGAGCAGACGTGAAGCACTGGAGGACTTTGCCTTTGACGTTGGTGGGGAGGGCAGCACTTTTTAAAATGTTAGCCCTTCCTCGTTTTCTCTATGTACTGCAAAACTGCCCCCACAGAGTCCCAGACTCGTATTTCAAAGCGGTTGAGGGGGAGATCCGCACGCTGCTGTGGGATGGCAGGGCCCCCAGAATAGCACAGCGAAAATTGACGAAAGGCTGGTACGACGGGGGCATAGCACTCCCTGACATACAACGCTACTACTGGGCGGCCCATTTGGCGACCGTCAATCATTGGATATATCATCCTCCAGATGATCCAGCGTATGTCCTGGATCGGTGCCAAACGGACCGCTCAGGATATCTGGGGGCCCTGTACACTACGGGTGGGAGAAACAGGAGGAAATTTTTGGGCCCTACCCAACATACATTGGAAATTTGGCATACGGTTACTTCTCGGCTGGGATGGACGGGTGTCCTCTCAAAGGCCACGCCATTGTGGGTTACCCGAAAGCTAGGTATGCTGTGCCATCAGCCTGGATTCGATAAATGGGACCTCATTGGGATATCGGTAGTGAAGGACCTGGTTAAGAAGGGCGCAATAATCACCTTTGGTGACCTCCAGAACCAGTATCATCTGGCACAAGGTGAAATGTACAGATATCTACAGATCAGACATGCGATCCAGTCAGCATTTCCTTCTCTTAAAGATATTCCGGACTCGTCACCATTGGAGGATCGCGTATTAGACGGGCCCCTTAGCTCGAAGGCAATATCTCTAACTTATAAGAAGTTGAGTAATAATTTGCCGGATACTTTCCCGAAGCTTAGGGAGAGGTGGCAGGCTGACATTGGCCCCCTGGATGACGAGGACTGGCAGGCAGCACTGATGTCTCCCCGAGAAGCGGCTATCACACAGAGATTCAGGCTGATCCAACTTAGAATACTCCACCGATCATATATTACAGGGAAAGTTAGGAATAGGAGCCAAACCCGATGACCGATGTATTAAGGGATGTGGTGGACAGGCTACATTTTACCATACCATATGGACCTGCCCTCAGATATGCACCCTGTGGGAGGACGCTTCAGGCCACATGTGCAAGGCGTTGGGGAAGGACATAGAATTCACACCGCAACTGCGATTGTTGAACATATGGGGAGAGACAGACCTGACGGAAGTTGAACAGCAATTCACGTTGGTAAAACCAGAGCTGGCTAGAGGATGGGGGGGAGTGGGCTTGCCACTCGCCACTAAGTGGGCCAAAGAAATGGACAGATGTATGTTGGCAGAAACCGAGGTGTTCGAGGCTAGGGGATGTCCAAACAAATGGGATAAGAAATGGTCACATTGGAACAAATATCGGGGGGATCTATGTGTGTCGCCGGTTATCGAAATGGAAATGCATAGGCAGGTGGGTTCTGCAGGAAATGTTTAATATGAACAAAGGAATTGAATGTCTGCTCGACTGTTTGTTGAAAGTTTGAACATATCGTCCAAACCATACATGTATCGCTATGACTGAAACCAATAAACAAAGATAAAAAAAAAAAAAAAAATAGCTTAATATAGTGGCTGAATAGAGTAAAAGTAAAGCAAGGTTTACGTTTTCAATCTCAACTGACTCAATCTGTCATGACCATAGATATGTCACATGAAATGTTGGGGAGTCTGCGATCAAGGTTTACAAAGGGCCAATTGTGAGGCTAGCAGAATTACCTTTAAATCAGTGTGCTGGACCTCCTGGCAGTCTAAAAGAGACTGCATGTTCTCCTTCCAGGACTACACAATTCGCCAGGGATAGTAAGATGGGACAACTAGACTTCCATGTTTCACATCATCAAGCAGAGTGCACAAAGTCTCTTGCACTGTCAGAGAAAGCACAGCTCATTTGGTTTAGGGCACTAAAACACAGAATTTGTTTGAGGGCAGAACATCTCCCAGGAGTCGTCAAAAAACTAGTTGATCCCGCTCAGCAAGAAAACGTCTGTCTTTTACAAATGGGAGCTGCAATAGGATCTGGCAACCATCATGTTCCAGCACAGTGGCCACCCAGCATTAAATCTGTTTGCAACACCATCAAACAAGAAACAGGTATTTTGTCAGTGGGTGGTGGCATCTGGGATCGAGGGAAAATGCATTTTCGTTCTTATGGTTCAAGACCTTTACTTACAATTTTCCTTCCACTGCTTCCCTTCGTCCAAGGAGTTCTCTGCAAAGTCAAGAGAGAGCCCTAATTGAGCCAGCCAGTATTGGTTCCCTCACCTCGTTCATCTCTCCGAAGCTCCACCCATCCCTCTGGGAACACATCATGACCTACTGTCAATGGGAAACAGCCTTTACACCGCGGCTTGAACCACGCTGTGCTTTAACATCGCAGTCCAAACCACCACCGCGTTTTTGCAACACATTCCTTTACCACCTAAGTCATTACAACAATTTGCCTTAAGGAAAGCGTTGTTAAATTGATTTTGGAATTTAAGTCCAACACTTATCCTACTGTTGCACAGACTGCAGTTGGATTAGTAAATTATACTATTCCAACTCCAGAGCTTTCCCTAAGGCAAGTCGTTGTAACGACTTGCATGGTAACAAAATGTGTTTAAAGATGCATTAGTTGTTTGTACTGCATTATTAAGGCATGCTTGCTCAACGCCTGCATGGTTCCAACGTAAAACCACTGTCTGTGGATAATGGTCAGATTCTCCACTAGGACCCAGCCTCCTTGGGTTTTTCTACAAGACTCATCAACACTTGGAGTTTGCATTTAGATATTTATTTATATTTCTCACACCTTTGGCAGATCGGAGGTTCACCAACGCTCATCAAGCAAAATGTAAGCACTTCTATATCGGGCAATAGATTCCACCTAGTATTGGTACAACCCTGCCAAATGTTACCCTATCTCCTGCATCTGGCAAGTATGGCTCAATAAGCGTTCTCTTAGTGGCTGTTCTGATTTTGATGATCTTCTGAATCCTCATCAAACCATTCACAAAGCTGCAACAAATTTGTGTTATTGAAAACTGCTGTGCTGTTGGCCTTCACATCCACTAAGCGAGTCTTTGAAAGTCACACTTTCACATTCACCACACCCTGCTTTCACTTCCATAAAGTTCGTGTTTTTTTTGTCACCAATTCAAAATTCTCAAAGCATTCTTCCAGAACCCTAACACATGCGCTTACCGAGCGCTGAACTCATGAAATATCCGCAAATGCTTGATTGACTGTACCAAGTCCTTCCGTCAGTCTGAGCAGCTCTTTGTGGCTCTTGTAGAGCTGCAAAGTAGAGGAGTCGCCACAACTTCAGAAGACATTATTGCCTGGATTTGGACTCTTTCAGGGAATCCACTTTTGGTCAAGTGGTTTTGCATTATCTCTTCCACTAAGGTAAGTCTTGATTCAGTTATGCATAATCCACTCCATAATGCCACAGAATGTTAAGGAAAAAATGTATATGGATTATTCACTGGATACTAATTGCTATTCTGATTCAAGCAGGTGAATCTATGAAAGATCCCATGCTGAAAAAAAAAGGTCACTTACCTTTAACCGTAGTTATTCAGTGTTGCTATTTTTCTTACCATAGCATGTGATTATTTCTCCTCCCCGATCAGAGGCTCTTTAAAAATATATCCTTTCACACCAGTGCTGTAGAGATCTTATGGATAGAAGCGTTTTGGGTAAGTGAAGATCAGTGCACTCTCACATCTTTGGTTGAAGGCCAGGTGTTTCTAACAAGATGATTGTGCTACCAAAGTAACATAGTTTTAAACTGTTTCAAATATACTTTCTTTGTATCACAATATACATTTTACCGGGAGCTCAAAGCTTGATGACAGGGAAATATTGAAACATGTGAATCCATGAATGGTACATATGCTGGTGAACTGTTGTTAAAGGTAAGTAACTTGTTTACTATCTGCAACAACAGATATATTTGATCAGAAAGGGCAAAAGACCAAGAATATAATGGGTGTTGGGAAGGAATATTCATCGTGTGGCCTTTTATTATGGGATATAAAATACCTTCTACCATACATAAAATAAATTTTGCAAGTCACCCCAGAGTTTTGTGCACACTGAAAGGAACTCTGGGCCCAATTAATATATTGGAGGTATGTATACTCTGTTGCAACAGAGTATACGTACCGACAATTTCAAGAACCACCTGCGTGATTTAATTGCAGGCAAACCTCCAGTTTGGCCACGGCGGAGACTACTTTGTCTCCGCTGTGGCCAAACATCTTTGATGGCCCTGAGGACTAAGGGCCATCGGAGAAATGGCTACATGGCCGCCCGCCCAATTTAAATGTGCGGACATGTAGTATTTTTTACTGCTTCTTAAATCGTTATATTGCTCCCCCTGCCAGGGAAAAGGACTCCCATGGTGATGGGAGCATTGTATTTTTTTCTTTTAAGAAAAAAAAATGCATTTTGGGACTTTCTTTTTGAAAAGAAAAAAATACTGTTTGGTACTGGGCTGCGTCCTTGTGACATAGCCCAGTAGCATATAGTACAATGCGTGTACAGCAAGCGGCATGACGGCATTTACTGCCAATCCCTTTGTAAATGATCTTCTGCTTGGCAATCATTTATAAATTTGGCGGTTGGTCTGTTAGTCATGGCTACAGCGTAATTTTCTCCGTCCTCATGCTGGCCACCTGCCGTTCTATAAATCAAGCCCTCTATCTTTAGCTATGCTTCTTAGGTTTGTCACAGAACTCTTAGGTGACTTGCAAGTAGCCTTACTTATGATGGAAGTACATTATTCCAAACATATTCTAATACTGAGCAAAATGCATGCTTTAGAGTTAGTGTAAGATTACCTTTGAAGATTTAAAATGTTTCTTTCTTTCAGGCTAAGAAACGATCCTCGAACAGCTTTAAGAATGGATACAAATGATGTTAGGCTCTTGCCCATGCAAGTGCATCTGTATACATCTCTTCACTTCTGTTATCCTGGCATTTTCATGTTATGACATTTTAATATTGAATGTTAAACTGGCACTGTACCGAACAAACTTTGAATAAATAAGATTTGCAAATGATTCCTGTTGTGGAAAATGTATCTTCTGTAAACTATGACCTTACTATTCAGCTTTATTGAAATAACCGTGGAGTACATTCCCACTATACAAATTTAATCAGGTGTGGAAAACCTTCCCGTGACAAACTGAGGCTGATGTGCAAGACCCTCACAGTGCATGGCCAGAAGGGGGCTGTGACATGGTGTTACTGCTATAAAAAAAGAACGAAGTGTGCAGGGCCATCACATTATCCAAAGCGAGAACCTGACTGTGCAGGAACTTGGGTAGCTAGGAAGGCATGTAAGACCTTCACAGTATTCAAACCCAGGATAATTGCCATGCAAGTCCTTTACGTTATCCAGATTGTTGGTGACTGTGATGGACTGGGGGGGGGCAACAAGCCTTTGCAGTATTTAAACTTTAGCTGATGTACAAAACAATACTTTTATTTAACTTGATTTTTACAAGCAGTTTGCAGTATATACAAATATAATTTCTTTCAGCATTGTATCCTTAATACATGTATTTGGACTGCAATGTAATAATTAAGTAACTCCCCTTCTCAACCACCACCTGTCCCTCGCCAGTCAAGTGGTTCAAAATGGTAAATGGTAACAAACATCTATGAGGTGCATTTTATACATATTAGGCATCTTACCGCTAAAATAAATACTTCCACTTGCTTCTCATATGGCCTGAGAAATTACCAGTAGGGGGCAGTAGTTCAGTCATTTACCAATTATTTTTGTGTTTATCGGTGAGCTGCCTAAAGTTTGACAGATGCTCCTAGACATGTGCCCCATGTCCACTGTGCCATAAATCACATCAATGATGAGGCCCAACAAGGCTGCAAGGGAGTCCTTTGCTCACTTTTAAGTCTTAGTTTTACAGCTATACCTCACTGACGAAGTAGGCCAAAGCTTGTGCGCGGATGCTTGTTTATCTGTCTGGAGTGGCCCTGGCCTGGCAGTTTAGGCTGGACTGTTCTTGTCAGAGCAGGACCAAGACTAACATGGCTGATCTCTGTGTAGTGGCATTGTGGGTGAAAAAAGTTTGTCTGGAAAATGACTAGGGATCACCATTGTTGGAGATTAATTCAGCCAGTTCTTCCATCACGTTGTTGATGTGGACGGCCTATGTGCAACGGCTAAGCCCAGCTGTAGGTTTCTTGATTATTGTGCCTCAGGACTCAAGGTACACCTCAATGACAAGGAGCAAGTATGCCAAAACTACTTTGGGATTACTTGTATTACCATCTGGAGATGAACTGGCCTGGCAGTTCTTGCTGGACTTCTGGTGTTGGAATTGTACCAAGACTAATTTGAACGTTGCTGGTCTTTGTGCAGGGTGGCATGGAAGGTGGAAAGGGATGGTCTGGAATGTGGCCCTGCGCGATCACCATGGACCGAGTTTAACTCAAGCATTCCTTTCATCACTTTGTTGATTTTCACTGATGATATGTTGAGCAGGTGTCTGCTGAGGCACAGTATAATGTTTGGAGTTTGGCTGGTGTGAAGAAGGTGCATTGCCAATAGTTAAATTGGGTGTATTTTAAAAGGGCATTGTGTGATGAGAAAATGCTCTCTTCAATTGTGCATCAGTAAAATCCTACCACTTGCCTGCAAAGGATCTCGCCTGCAACAGGACCTGCTCCTGATCTTGAATATTTAGAAGGGAGCAGTACAAAATAATGACTGGTTTGTGCCAGATGCCACTTCTTAGTGTATGATGTGAGAGCTGAACCCTAATAATTATCTGAACCCCAATAATTTATTACCCTGAAAATGTACTAAAATATTTTGGCTCCAGAAATCCTCAATTGATCTGGTGGTTAGAGACTGCACTCCTTATCAGGGAAATAATATGTTCGAGGCATGTGAGTTGTAGATCACATGCTTTGCATACTCCTGCCATCTAGTGATGGTCCGGATGTTTGCAGTTTCTTTTTCCTACGAAGAAGTCTTTCCAGTCACGAGGTAGGTGACTCCTCCTTTCGGTGATAGTGCACATGGGTATCAACTCCATTGTTGGATTGTTTTTTTCCGCCATCCGGTTCGGAAGTGAATTGCTCCAGTCCTACACCGTTTCTCGGGTTCCCCTTGGTGCGCAATCCACTTACCCTCAACAGTATTGTTTTTCGATTGCGTTTCACATTCTCAGCGTATCCTATAGATTCTGAAAATCTCTTTTGATCGTAAACCTTGTTAAAGGCCGTTGGGCCTAGCCGCGTCACGCCTGCTCGCAGTCAATGGAACAGACTCCAGTTAAATTTTGTCCTCGATGTCGCGCCAATAATCCGTGCACCAACTCACACGAAGTGTGCAACTTGTGTATCTCTCCGAACCACAACAAACAACACTGCAACGTGTTCCGATCTTTCTGCTTCAGAAGACGCTCCGTGACTGTCGGGCTTGACGTCACGAAATGCATCAACATAGCGGCTTCGCTCCGGATCTATTCAGAGAAGATTTCGACCACAATGTCTTCGACGCTCAAGGAGCCGAGGAAGAACACATCTCCCTGTCAGAAGGCAACTCCGACATTAAAGAAGACATCCCGCAAGGTCAGCATACCATGAGTACCGATGCTCTCCTGCCCCAAACTCTGTCCGATGTCGGCACCGAGAACAGGTTTCGAACATCCCGCCTTTGGGCCTGGCACCAAAACAAATACCAAAACCTTCTGGCTCAGGATCAAGTCGGCCCCATTCGGACACCTAGCCGAAACATTCGGCACCGAAACATGTTATCGTTATAATCTCTTTGGTGCTGAAACCTAAATCATCTTAGGATCCAAACACTTTGGCACCGAAAACACAGCTCTAAATAGACTGTCACCAAATGAAAAAACAGCTCCCACTCCATCCAAGGAGCATTGTTTTGACGTCCCACCTTCCAACCCGGTCCCAAAACAGAAAGAATTAGTAATTAATCCCAAAACTGGATATATCCATGCAAAATTGCCAGTTAAACGCAAGGCAGAAACAGAGGACACTTACCACATTCCTCTTGAATGGAAAAGTGTTGGTGCTTACCCTTCTGTTCCTCCTCTAACACCTTCTTCGCCACCTGACTCAAATTTGCTTTATAACACCCACAATGTTACCACAATCACCTGACAACCAGGATGACGGGTTATGGGGATGGAGCAGATGACAATAGTCCTGATCCATGGGACGATTATAATATGGACCTAAATACAGACAATGACCCAGACTTATACCCATCAAAACCCTCTCCACCTGATGAAAATGTAGGGTATATAGAATTGATCAATAGGGCTGCTGAATATCATGGAGTTCAGCTTCACAAAGAGTCTGTTGAGAAGGATCTTCTGTTTGAACTCTAAGCTCTTCACAAAGATCCACTCATACACTGCCCATGCTTAAGGGTTTGCTTAAACATGCAGATGACATTTTTAAAGACCCCGTGCGTGCAAGAATCCTTACACCAAGGGTGGAAAAAAAATAAACCAGCACCTACAGATTCAGTTTATATCAAGGGTCAATTACCATTAGACTTCCTAGTAGTTTCTGACACCCGTAAATGGAAAAACTCACAGATGTCAGGAGATGCTCCTCCTCCAGACAAGGAATCTGCGTAGGCAGCCAATCACTGGCGTATTGCCAATACTCAGGTTCTTTTAGCCAGATATGTTAGAGCGCATTATGACGAATTGGAACAATTACTCCAATTTTTACCGGACGAAAATAAGGCTGAGGCACACAACCTAGTTCAGGAGGCGAAACTCATTTCTAACACCTCCATTAGGTGTGCTTTAGATGCAGCTGACACTGCCGCTCGTGCAGTTAACACCAGTGTTTTGCTAAGGAGACGCGCCTGGCTCAGAATTTCAGACTTTAAGCCCGAAGTCAAAGCTTCTATTTTAAATCTACCCTTTGACAAAGAGCATGTATTTGGTCCTGTGGTAGACACTTCCTTGGAGAAGATGAAAAAGGACACAGATGTTGCTAAATCCATGGGAGCTCTGCAGTCCCCATCCAATCGGGGTTCTTTTCATCGCTCCTTCTACAGGGGGGGCTCCGAGAACACATCCACAGACAACACCTCAATATCATTCAAAGGCAACAGTCAGTCGCCCTCTTCAAGAGGTTACTTTCAAGGTGGGTTTCGAGGCAATAATGGCAAGGGAAGAGGTAAAGGTTCCACACCACGCACTTCCCCTGCAACAAACAAACAGTGACTTGCCTCCACTTCCCCCGATCATTCCACACCTGTCGGGGGACGTCTCTCTCAATTCCTCCCTGTCTGGCATACAATAACTTCAGACGATGCATCCTAGGAATAATCCAATCTGGTTATTGCCTGGAGTTTACCAACAATCCCCCAAACATTCCTCCATGTTCACACAAAATGTCACCAGAGCATCTACACCTCCTCAAACAGGAGGTTCACAATCTTCTTCAAAAAGTAGCTATAGAGCCCGTACCATTACAATATCAAGGGTCCAGCATGTACTCCCTATATTTTCTCATACCCAAAAAGGACGGCTCTTTCAGGCCTCTACTGGACTTCAGAGGACTAAATCAATATATTCACTCAGATCACTTTCACATCCAGACTCTACGACGCAGGAGTTCAGGACAACGCCCTCGACTGGATCAGATCCTTCCTGACGGGCCGAACTAAAAGGATCAGACTCCCTCCGTTCCTCTCCAGACCCACCAACATCATCTGCGGGGTACCCCAGGGGTCATCTCTGAGCCCGACCCTCTTCAACATATTCACGGCCCCTCTCGCCGCCTTTGTACGTCGACACGGACTCAACATTGTCTCCTACGCCGACGACACACAGCTCATCCTCTCCCTCACACATAACCCCGAGGACACCAGACGCAACTTCAAAGAAGGAATGAAGAACGTGGCAGAATGGATGAAGGACAACTGCCTGAAACTGAACTCTGACAAGACCGAGATCCTCATCCTCGGACCCTGCCAGTCAGCCTGGGACCACACCTGGTGGCCCGCCTCCCTCAGCACACCGCCCGCCCCCACCGACCACGCTCGAAACCTAGGCATCATCCTCGACTCCTCCCTCTCCATGCGTCGCCAAATTAACTCCGTGGCCTCCACCACCTTCAACTGTCTTCGCATCCTCCGTAAGACTTTCAAGTGGATCCCCGCAGACTGCAGGAAGACCGTCACCCACGCACTTGTCACCAGCAGACTGGACTACGGCAACGCACTTTACGCCGGGACTAACAAAACCCTGATCCACAAATTACAAACCATTCAGAACGCCGCCGCTAGACTAGTGCTGGGTACGCACCGTCGCGAACACATGACCGGCAAGGCAGGCAAGTGACCACTTGCCTGCTCAGGCCTGGTCGCTCCACTCTCCTCCTGCCTGCTGACGCTCCTGATCGCCGCTCCCTGCCACTTCCACCACTCCTGTGAGCCGATCGCCCAGCCAGAGTTTCCCGCCGTAGAGATTCCCGCCGCTGCCTCCCTGCGGCCCCGCCCCCCTCCAAGCCCATTCGCCGCCCCGCTCCCGTCACCCAGCTGACCCTCCCTCCCGGCTCCTTACTTAAGGGGACCCACGGGATCGGCCGAGTGTGACCACTTGCCTGCTCAGGCCAGCCGCTCCACTCTCCTCCTGCCTGCTGACGCTCCTGATCGCCGCTCCCTGCCACTTCCACCGCTCCTGTGAGCCGATCGCCCAGCTAGAGTTTCCCGCCGTAGAGGTTCCTGCCGCTGCCTCCCTGCGGCCCGCCCCCCTCCAAGCCCATTCGCCGCCCCGCTCCCGCCACCCAGCTGACCCTCCCTCCCGGCTCCTTACTTATGACGCCCCCAGAGCGTCCGCGCAGCGGGAGCGCCGCCCAGCGCCAGACCCCCTGGCCCCCGCAAAGGCCACCCCACCCGCCGGACTTACGATGCATCCAAAGTCAACGCACTCAACACCGGTCGGATCCCTGGCTGCTACCGAGCCACGCCAAGACGCACCCACGGGCCCTTCGGCTGCCATTCCTGCAACTTCTCCTGCATCCGGACTTGCACTGCACCCGCACCCGCCAAGCCGAACACCAACAGCAACCACCTGAAGTGCATCCTACTCAACACTCGCTCCGTCCACAGACACGCCGTCCAACTCTGGAACCTGATTGACACAACATCACCAGACGTCGCCTTCCTCACGGAAACCTGGATGAATGCCTCCTCAGCGCCCGACATCGCCATCGCCATCCCGGACGGATACAAGATCACCCGGAGAGACCGAGTCAATCAGACTGGAGGAGGCATCGCCATCGTCCACAAGAACACCATCCGCATCACGACCAACACCGACGACACCCTCACAGCCGCCGAACACCTGCACTTCCAGATCCACACCGACCCCAAGACCACCCTCAGAGGCACCCTCATCTACAGACCCCGGGACCATGCACATAATTCTGCGAAGACATCGCCGACTTCATCAGCCCGCACGCCCTCCCCTCCGCTGACTACATCCTCCTCGGGGACCTCAACTTCCACCTGGAGAACAACAATGACCGCAACACCACCACCCTGCTGGACAACCTCGCCAACCTCGGACTCAAGCAGCTGTTGACCACCCCCACCCACTACGCCGGCCACACGCTTGACCCCGTCTTCTCCTCCAGCAAAGACATCTCCTTCAGCCACGCCACTGGACTCCACTGGACGGACCACAGCTGCGTCCACTTCAGCTTCAGAAAGAACACAATCCACCACCACCAGCAACAGGTTGCACGCAGAAGCTGGAACAAGATCACAGCGGACAAGCTCGCCGCATCCCTGAGCCAGGACCCTCCCGCCAGCTCAGCGAACCCCAGCCATGCCGCCAACAACCTCTCGAAGTGGATCAACAACTGCGCAGACGACCTCGCCCCTCTCAGGACCCCGCCCAGCAGAACCGGCTGTAAGAAAGCACCCTGGTTTACTGACGAACTCAAGAGCTCCAAGAAGAACTGCCGAGCCCTCGAGAGAGCCTGGCGCAGAGACCCGACACCAGACAACATGACCACCCTCAAGCTCGCTACTCGAAAACACCACCAACTGATCCACACCACCAAGAAAACAGCATTCAAGGAACGGCTGGACAACAACGCCCACAACAGCAAGGAACTCTTCAGCATCGTCAAAGAGCTCTCCAACCCCAGCGCCGGAAACAACGACATCACCCCATCGCAAGACCTCTGCAACTCCCTCGCCTCGTACTTCCACAACAAGATCGCAGACATACACAACAGCTTCAGCACACAGCCGACGCACCCTACGATCGCACCAGCGCCCCCACTACCACCCTCCGCGCCTGGACCCCGATCAACACCGAAGAAACCATACGCACGATGAACTCCATCCACTCCGGATCTCCAACCGACCCCTGCCCCCACCACGTCTTCAACAAGGCCGACTCCGTCATCGCTCCCCATCTACGAGACATCATCAACGTCTCCCTCGACACCGCAACCTTCCCGGAGAGCTGGAAGCACGCCGAACTCAGCGCCCTCCTGAAGAAACCTTCAGCCGACCCCACCGACCTCAAAAACTACCGCCCCATCTCGCTCCTCCCGTTTCCTGCTAAAGTCATTGAGAAGACCGTCAACAGACAGCTGGCCGCCTTCCTGGAGACGAATGGCTCCGTCGACCTCTCGCAGTCCGGTTTCTGAGCCAACCACAGCACCGAGACCACCCTCCTCGCAGCCACTGACGACATCTGAGCCCTGCTCGACAACGGGGAAACAGCGGCCCTCATCCTCCTGGACCTCTCCGCGGCGTTCGACACTGTCTGCCACCGCACCCTAGTGCAGCGCCTCAGCAACGTCGGAATCCAAGAGAAGGCACTGGAGTGGATCATCTCCTTCCTCGCCGGAAGGACACAGAGAGTCCGCCTCCCCCGTTCAGATCCGAGGCCACCGAAGTCATCTGCGGCATACCACAGGGATCATCGCTCAGCCCCGCCCTCTTCAACGTCTACATGAGCCCCCTCGCAGCCATCGCACGCCAACACAACCTCAACATCATCTCCTACGCCGACGACACCCAGCTGATCCTCTCCCTCACCAACGACCCCGTCACCGCCAGGGCCAACCTACACGAAGGGATGAAAGACGTAGCCGAGTGGATGATGAACAGCCGCCTGAAACTGAACTCAGATAAGTCGGAAGTCCTCATCCTGGGATCTTCGCCCTCTGCCTGGGACGACTCCTGGTGGCCCCCTGCCCTGAGCAACGCACCCAAACCAACGGACCACGTACGCAACCTGGGCTTTATCCTGGACTCCTCCCTCTCCATGACCAGACAAGTCAACGCCGTCTCCTCGTCATGCTTCAACATCCTACGCATGCTACGGAAGATCTTCCGGTGGATCCCCACCGAAACCAGAAAGACGGTCACCCAGGCCCTCGTCACCTGCCGATTGGACTACGGCAACTCCCTCTACGCCGGAACCACTGCAAAACTCCAGAAAAGACTCCAGCGGATTCAGAACACCTCAGCTCGACTCATCCTGGACATCCCCCGACACAGCCATATCTCCGCAGACCTAAGAAACCTGCACTGGCTCCCCGTCAACAAGAGAATCACGTTCCGACTCCTCACCCACGCTCACAAAGCCCTCCACAACCAAGGCCCAAGATACCTCAACGACCGCCTCAACTTCTACACTCCCACACGCCAGCTCCGATCGACCAGTCACGCCCTCGCCGCCGTCCCCCGCATCCGAAGGGCCACAGCGGGAGGAAGATCCTTCTCCTACCTGGCTGCCAAGACGTGGAACTCCCTGCCCACCCACCTCCGCCTAACCCAAGACCACCTCGCCTTCAGGAAGCAACTCAAGACCTGGCTGTTCGAGCAGTAGCGGACCCCCCCCCTCCCCAAGCGCCTTGAGACCCTCCGGGTGAGTAGCGCGCTATACAAATGCCTTGATTGATTGATTGACCTCACACCTCCGCGCACTCCACTGGCTGCCCGTGGAAGATAGGTTCACTTTCAAGCTCCTCACCCACGCATACAAGAGCCTCAACGATGCCGGCCCAACATACCTCAACAATCGACTCTGCTTCCACGTGCCCGAAAGAAACCTCCGGTCAAAGAACCTCGCCCTGGCAGAAGTCCCTCGCATCCGCAGAACCAGAACTGGCGGGAGGGCTTTCTCCTTCATCGCGGCAAACATGGAATACGCTCCCTGTGAGCATCCGACGCTCCCCTAACCTGGAAACCTTCAGCCCATTGATTGATTGACACTTCAACAAGTGCTGCCACTCCCACTTTATGTCTACTCTAGACTTAAAGGACGCATACTTCCATATTCCAATAAATCCCGCTCATCGCAAGTATCTCAGGTTTGTGGTAGCAGGACAACATTACCAGTTCAAAGAGCTTTCATTCGGTGTCCCACTGCTCCCAGAGTATTCACCAAATGCCTGGCAGTAGTCGCTGCTAACCCGCGAAGACAACATAGTCACGTCTTTTCATACTTGGATGAATAGCTCATTAAAGCCAGTTCTCACACAAAGTGTCTCTAGCACACTTGGATAACAGTGCAATTACTGCACGGTCTGGGGTTCACAGTAAACTTGTTAAAGTCCCATCTCCAACCCTCCAACTCGCAAACATACTTAGGAGCCACTCCCAATACTCAAAAAGTTCTAGCCTGTCCCAATGCAGCCAGGATCCGCAATATTCAGGCTCTAGTTTCACAGTTTCAGCCCAACCGGTCATTACCAGCTCAGGTATTTAGGCAGCTACTTGGAATGATGGTGACTTGCATCATGATAGTTCCCCATGCAAGACTTCAACTTCGTCCCTTTCAGGAACATTTAGCACATCAGTGGAATCAGTCTCAGGGTCAATTGTCAGATCTAGTATTAGTAGACGGGCGCACCCATCGCTCTCTGCAGTGGTGGAACCCACAAAACCTATCCGAAGGGCGGCCCTTCATCGACCCAGTTCCACAGACAGTGCTACAGCAGACACATCACTCTCTGTTTGGGGAGCTCATCTCCAAACTCACACAATTCAAGGTTTGTGGAGTTAGAAGCAAAACCAACTTCAAATAAATCATCTAGAGCTCTTAGCAGTATATCTAGCGCTCAAAGCCTTCCAGACTCACTTTACAGGCAATGCTGTCCTGATACTCACCGACAACATGACAGCCATGTATTACATACAGAAACAGGGGGGGACACACTCTCTCCAGGTTTCAAGCCTAGCACAAGCCATTTCGAAGTGGGCCATACATCACAAGATTTACTTCCTAGCAGAACACCTCCCAGGAGTAAACAATCAGATTGCAGATCTTCTCAGCAGGCAGACACAACAGATTCCTAAATGGGAACTTCACTCTCAAGTTCTCCTCCCGTTCTTCAAATGTGGTGTTCTCCACACACCAAAACGCAATATGTCCAAACTTCACCCCCAGGTATTCACATCCATTGTCCAAAGGCAATGCACTATGGATGAACTGGTCAGGGATATTTGCCTACCCTTTTCCGCCTCTCCCACTCATTCCACTAGTGGTTCGGAAGCTCAGGCAAACATCCCTCACACTGATCCTAGTAGCTCCCACACGGGCTTGTCAGCCTTGGTTCCCTACCCTGTTGGAGCTCTCAGTAGTTCCTCATCAAAACTACATTTCACACCCAGTCTTCTCAAGCAGAGCCATGGAGACATAAGACATCTACATTCCAAAGATCTCAACTTAGCGATCTGGCACCTGAAATCATAGAGTTTGACTATCTGAACGTGCCACCAGACTGTAGGAATATCATTAAAGAAGCTTGAAGACCTACTACAAGGGCTTGCTACGCAGCTAAATGGAAGCAGTTTATTATCTATTGTAATAACCATATCAACCCGCTAGATGCTTTCATTCAAAATATTATTTGTTATTTACTACACTTACAGCAGTCAGGATTAGCTTACACATCCATATGCTTACATCTCGCTGCAATAGCTGCATTCCTTCAAAATAGATGGCATCTGTCCCTTTTCAGAGTACCTGTTATCAAGTCTTTTATGGAAGGACTCGAAAGAGTTATCCCACCAAAACTCCCACCTGCTCCAGCGTGGAATCTTTTTTTTTTCTTTAAATTTGTTTTTATTTTTCAGCAATTAACAATCGGTGCTAGCCATAGATCCCCATTTTCTCAGTATTGCGTTACATACATGAGTTCAGGTATCGCATTTCCGGAGCTATTTTGTGTCGGTTACATTGCAACAGAGACACAGGTCATATCTATTGAGTGGATTATATGCTAAATCCAGCGTGGAATCTTAACATTATCCTTACCATATTAATGGATCCACCCTTCGAGCCATTGCATAAATGTAAACTGCAGTTTATCACTTGGAAAGTTGCTTTCCTCATCACTATTACATCATTGAGAAGAGTAGGTGAGCTTCAGGCACTAACCATAAAGGAACCATTTTGTCAAATCCACTAAAACAAAGTGGTTCTTCGTACTAACCTCAAATTCCTACCCAAAGTGGTATCTGCCTTTCATATCAATCAATCTGTTGTGTTGCCTGTGTTCTTTCCTCAACCAGATTCAGTGGCAGAACAAGCTCTACACACGTTAGATGTTAAACTAGCATTATTGTATTGCATAGAAAGGACAAAACCATTTCGTAAAACTAAACAACTCTTTGTAGCTTTTGCTGCACCACTACAGCTTTCTTAGGAAACATCTCAATAGCTGACATCTGTAAAGCTGCAACATGGTCTACACCGCACACATTCACCAAGCACTATTGTGTAGATGTGTTTGCGTGACCACAAGCTAATATAGGCCAGGCAGTACTTGGAACACTCTTTCAAACAACTGCAACAGCTACAGGTTAGCCAACGCTTTGGGAGAATACTGCTGTATAGGCTATGCAAAGCATGTGATCTACAGCTCACATGCCTCGAACTGATAATGTTACTTAACCAGTAAGTATCTGTACTTGGCATGTAGAGCTGTAGATTCACATGCACCTACCAGCCTCCCCGGGTACCTATACCTGTTGCAGTTCTCTCTTATTAAAATATACATACGCTTGGACATCTCTATTCTACTCCTACTAACTCCAGTCTCATCCTCTGCGGGAATACATTCTAATAATGGAGTCGATGCCCATGCACACTATCACTGAAAGGAGAAGTCACCTACCTTGTGACTGGAAAGACTTCTTCGAAGGAAAAATAAAGTGCAAATATCCGGACCCAACACTAGATAGCAGGGGATGTATGATGTTACAACGCCATCATTTAGATTGTGGTACATTACATCGCTGTTTTTACAACGCAAGTCGTTATAACGACTTGCGCTGGACTTAGGAATAGTATGATTTACTACTCCAACTCCAGCCTACGTACAGTAGGGAAGGTGTTGGAATAGAAAATCACACTATTCCTTAGTCTATGGCGTTATCCAGCGCAAGTCGTTGTAACGACTTGCGTTGTAAAAGCAGCGATATAAATGTATCGCGGTGTTTTGACCACATTGTTAAGGTCGTTTTCCGATGGCAGGAGTATGCAAGGCATGTGAATCTACAGCTCTACATGCCAAGAACAGATGCTTACTGGGTAAGTAACATTATCCTTTATCAGAGTGAAATGAAATAAAATATTAGACAATTGACCAAGTTCTAGCTCAAAATTATACAAAAAAGAGATTTTTATTGTAAAATCAAAGGACGATACAAATGAGAATAAGCAGACATCGCCATTAAATGGTCAGAGCAGAAGTACAGGAAAAAATAGTGCAAAATCATGAAACTTAAACATATTCTAAACAATAATTCTAAGTGTCTAACTTCTGAAGAGTGCTGACAGCTGAATAGGACACCTGAAAATGGCAAAGTAACCCTGTCTATGACAAAAAAAGAATGAAGCTCACGGAGAGCTCATGGGTCAAAATAAGAATCATCTCCCCCAAATACAAGAAATCAGAAGGTTTTAGAACACAACCACACATTCTGTACTACCCAATTACTTAAGTACTAACCCATTTCTTAATGTAAAAGAAATCTTCCATTGCTTCCTCAGCAATGGCACTCCGGATATGTATAACACAAACACAACATTTCTTGAACAATAGCTCGTAAAACTCACCTGTCTGCTGCAGAACTTTCAGCTGAAGTCCTTGAAAATGGGTACATCATGGAAGCCTCATTCAGAATACACACTTACTAACATTACATCATACAAAACTAATTCATTGACGTCATCTGCTTGATTCTCCATGGAACAAGAGGAAAGGTGGCCTAGCAGCCGGGCACTGATTGGTATGTGGGTGAACAGTAGCAAGTTGAATAGAACACAAAAAAACTCAGCATCCAGTTTAAAATGTATAGTGTATCGCACAAAAATATGGCCTAACTATTCGTAACATAATCTAAACTTCTATATGACCCAAACATTTCATTTCAGGAGCAGTTTCATCAATTCTTCAGTTATGGCTCCATGCATCATTCAAACTAAAGCATTTCAAAAACTTTTCCAGCAATATTTCCACAGTTTACATATTTTGAAAAATGCTACGACAGACCCCCCTGCCCATCCCCCCGATTATTCTAAATAATCACTAAAACCCCATTAATGCATTTATTAATCTAAACATAAGCTTTTGCACTCTTCTGTCTTTTTTTTCCTCTGGGCATCTTCCTTCAATCGTCTTAACTGTTGGTAGGTGTCAAGAATTCCTGTCATGCGAGGGGAGGAAAACGGTAACCAGCGAAAACGGACTACATCTCCCAGGATGCTTAGCGGTTGAGAGGTTATGTAAACAGGAGAGCTGTTACATAACTCAAGGAAAACACGCCCTTATGTAAACAGGAGAGCTGTTACATAACTCAAGGAAAACACGCCCTTATGTAAACAGGAGAGCTGTTACATAACTCAAGGAAAACACGCCCTATAAAGGGAGGAACCGGGAGGTACAACGCTGTCGGATATTGTGTTTACACCGACGTACCTGCTTAGTGAAGAGCAGTGTTCCGGAGTGGTGCTCCAGTAAGGCAAGAACGGAGGTAGGTCGAGTCGTTACTCCCTGGGCCGTGTCTTGCCCCATCGTCACCTGTGAAGGACCCGGAAGCTCTACTGGATAACCATTGAGCTTCGCTTTTTGACTCGGCTGAGTCAAAGCGCAGTGGCGCTTTTGCTGGTTGGAGTCGTAACTCCCAGCCCGACCAGAGATACAGGGACTGCCAGCTGTAACGCACACCAGGAGGTGTTTGCCGCGTTACAGACTCGGAAGTCCACAGGATCGATCGAGCGGCTGCTCCCTTCAGGTAGAGACCCCGGCTGGGTGTTTCCCTGACTCCTCGATTCTCCCCAACACTCTTCGTGCCCCTCGCAGCCTACCGATTGGCATTGTCGGCCATTTAATTTCTGCCCTCTGTTGGCATACGCCGGGATCGGCGTATATGCAGAGGACGGTTAGGACCATCCGTGCTGTGGGCTGGTAACGTACTTAGCCTGGAGGATTCCAGTGACTATAACCTTTGTTTATTCCTTGTATTATTTTTGCCTTCATTAAAATAACTAAACCTTCACAAGTGGTTGCGTTCTCATTATCGTGTCTGTTAAACGATCCTGAGACGTTCAGGGCGTTACAAAATATCCGACCTTAATAACACTAACTGTCTCCCGGTCGATAACAGACATGGCAACACTTGATGATGTGCTGGCTGCTTTAGCGACCGTGCAAATTGAATTGGCTGCCTCCAGGCAAGAAACAGCCGATGTAAAAGCCAGACTGGATGCTATCCAATTGGACCCGCTCACGCCCAGCACCTCCCTCACGAACCAGACCCCTGCGGTAGTAGTGGAAATGCCGGTAGCCGTCCCCTTGGCAACACCAGAGAGGTACAGTGGGGATCCTAACACAGTGCAGGTATTCCTCACACAAGTGGCGCTACATTTATCGTGCAAACCAAGGGCGTTCCCCACGAGTCAGGCTCGTGTGGCTTTCCTTATATCCTATTTGGCTGGAAACGCGGCACAATGGGCCGTACCTCTGGTGAGCAGGGACGACCCCATCTTATGTGATTGGGGTGCTTTTTGCGAGGAATTCCTGAAAGTCTTCGACAGAAGGGCTGACTCGTACACGGCGGACCGTGAAATGCTTGAGTTGAGACAGGGATCCAACGACCTGGTGCAGTATCTCAACGCGTTCCGAAGGCTGGTTGCGGAAACCAAGTGGCCTGTTGCTAAACAGACGGCGCTCTTCCATCACGGGCTGTGCGATGAGCTCAAGGACGCCGTGGCTCATATTGACCCACAACCCAAGACATGTGAGGGCCTTATCAACCTGGTATTACGGCTGGAACATAGGCTAAGTGAAAGAAAGGGGGATCATGGGAGAAAAGGAAACTCCCTTCCATCCTATGTGACAGTGGGAAGTCCTGAAACTTCCACCACATCCAAGGGAGAACCCATGGACATCGGCGCAATACGAGCGAGCCTCACAGCCACGGAGAAAGAGTCACGCCGTAAACAAGGATTGTGCCTATATTGTGGCAAAAAAGGCCACTACGTACGTGAATGCCCTGCCAAACCGAAGACGTCACGTTATCGGGCCAATCGGTCGGTAACAGCCGTGGTGGACGTACCGGCGGAAAACTAGAGGACTCCCAGACCAAAGAAGGGGCATCTCGGAGTCACTCATCCATCCCTTCACTTTCCAACTCGGTCACTAAGGGACAACGACACCTGTTTCTCACGGTGCACGTGGGAGTGCATGACCAGTGGATACCCGTTGTGGCCATGGTGGATTCAGGGGCCACTGGCATGTTTATGGACCACAACGAGGCATGCAGGCTAGGGCTAGTGCTTCTTCCCAAAGCTGTACCCGAAGACGTCTATGCTGTAGACGGAAGGCGATTGGTGACGGGGCCCATCGGGCAGCACACGGGGGTCCTTCCGATGAGATGTGGGAGGAACCATTTGGAACAAATCGATTTTAACATCATCCGAGCGCCCCAATATGGCGTCATATTGGGATTGCCGTGGCTACAGAAACACAACCCCTCTGTGGATTGGCCAACACATCGCATCGAACTGACGTCACCGTATTGCATCCTGCATTGTGGAATAAGAACGGAATCCCTTGACGCAGATGAGAGCGGGAGTCAGACGGTGGCTACAGCGGCAGAAAAAGATGTGGCTCTCCCCCAGGCTTATCACAGTTTTGAGGATGTATTTGATGAGGTGAAGGCGGAAGTGCTACCACCACATAGACAGTTTGACTGCCAGATCGACCTGGTGCCAGGGGCCAGCGTTCCCAGCGGCAGGCTGTATGCCCTGACGGAGCCTGAAAACGTGCATCTCCGGGGGTACCTGGATAAACTCCTCAAGCTAGGATTCATCCGCCCGTCCAAGTCTCCGGCCGCCTCGCCACTCTTCTTCATCCCGAAGGCTAATGGGGAGCTGAGAGCCTGTGTGGACTTTAGGGCATTGAATGCGATAACCGTAAAGAATCGGTACCCCTTGCCTCTCATCAGTGTACTTCTGGAACAGGTCAAGAAAGCTCGTATCTACACCAAGTTGGATTTGAAAGGGGCATACCATCTGGTGCGCATGAGGGACGGAGACGAGTGGAAGACCGCCTTTAAGACCAGGTTCGGCCTTTTTGAGTACCTCGTCATGCCGTTCGGTCTGTGCAACGCCCCGGCAGCCTTTCAGTACTTTTTGAATGAGGTATTCAGAGAGGAGTTGGATATCTACGTGGTCGTATATATCGACGACATCCTCATCTATTCGTCCAGTGTGGAGGAGCACGTACACCACGTCAAAGCTGTGCTCCAAAAGCTGAGGGAAAACATGCTGTTTTGTAAACTCAGCAAGTGTGACTTCCACGTCACATCCGTGGAATTCCTCGGAGTGATGCTGAGTCCAGAGGGACAGGAGATGGCAGAATGAAAGATCAAGGCGGTGAAAGAATGGCCGGTGCCCCAAAGCGTGAAGGACGTCCAAAGTTTCATTGGCTTCGCCAACTTTTACAGGCGGTTTATAGATGGATTTTCAGGATTGGTGGCCCCAATCACACAGCTACTGAGGAAGTCCAAGGAGTTTGTCTGGTCCCCTGAAGCGAACAAAGCCTTTGAGGCCCTGAAAAGCGCCTTTGGTAAGGCGCCGGTGTTGGCTCACCCCGATCCGGATCTCCCCTACGTAGTGGAAGCGGACGCATCGGATGTGGCGCTGGGGGCTATCTTGTCCCAACGCAACCACGACACAGGGGTGCTTCATCCCGTTGCGTACATGTCCCGCAAACTCAACGACGCCGAACGCAACTACCATATTGCGGAGAAGGAGCTTCTCGCAATCAAGGACGCCTTCACCGAATGGAGGCATTGGTTGATGGGGGCAAGACATGTGGTATCGGTGTACACGGACCATCGGAACCTACAGTTCATGACGGCCACAAGACACCTTTCTCCCAGACAGCTGCGGTGGATGATCTTCTTTGCGGGGTTCAACTTCCGCATCACATATCGGCCGGGGACGGAAAACCGGAAGGCGGACGCCCTGTCCCGTCAATCTGCAGTTAAGGAACCATTGCCTGCGACCGAGCATTCCATCATTTCCCCGAGGATGGTATTGGGGGTTATCCAACCGGATACTTTCCTGAGGGGAATAAAGAGAGGGATCAGGTCATTCGCATGGCGGAGGTGGCTCCTCAGTCACAGAGAATGGCAGCTGAAGGACGGGATACCCCTGAAGGGCAGGTGCCTATTGATACCCACGCCTAGGCTAAGGAAACAAGCATTCATCTGGTGCCATGACTCTCCATGCGCAGGTCATTTGGGCTTTGAAAAAACGGTGGCTAGCATGGGACGGCATTTCTGGTGGCCAACCATGAGAGTGGATGTCAGGAGGTGGGGACAGGAGTGTCCTACGTGTGCTACCATGAAGGCCGACCATGGCCGAACCCAAGGGCTCTTACATCCACTTCCGACCCCGGATAGACCATGGGATAGCATATCACTGGACTTCGTGGTGGGCCTACCGGTAGACCAGGGGATGACGGCAATACTGGTGGTGGTGGATTACTTGACGAAAATGGGGCACTTCATCCCCTGCAAGAGAGTCCCTACGGCCGGGGAATTGGCGTCACTACTCCTAAAGAATGTGGTACGACTGCATGGATTACCTGGGGTGATCGTGTCGGACCGGGGGTCGCAGTTTACTGCGCAATTCTGGAAGACTTGGTGCACTGCGCTGCATGTTAAGACCGCCCTGTCCACCAGCTACCACCCTCAAACGGACGGCCAAACCGAGCGCCTGAACCAAACGCTCAAACAGTATCTGCGATGTTTTGTGGACCAGGGCAGGGAAGAATGGGTCGACTTGCTATGGGTTGCAGAGATAGCCTATAACAACGCCACTCACAGCTCCACACAGTCATCTCCGTTCTATAGCAACTATGGCCAACATCCCAGGTTCTTGCCATTTCTACATCCGTTCAGAGAGGACAGGATTCCCGCCACAGCGGACAGGGTGGCACACATAAAAGACACGTTGATGCGCTCAAGGGCTGTCCTAATAGAGGCCAAGAGAAGATACAAGGCTGCGGCAGACAGGAAGAGAAGGCCCGGGCCACTGTACCGCACTGGAGACTACGTCTGGATATCCACAAGAAACATGAGGTTTCGAAAGAACAGTGTGTTCCATCCCAAGTACGTGGGCCCCTATCGAATTACCAAGTGTATGGGTCCCGTGAACGTGAAGGTGTGCTTGCCCCAGTCATTGCGGATACACCCTGTCTTTCATGTATCATTGCTCAAACCAGCACCCTCCAAGCCGTCTGGGACACCTAGGCCGGTATGCGTGGAGTCGGAGGTGGAGTATGAAGTGTCGGGCATACGGGCGTCCAAATGGCGCAGGGGGAAGCTGTGGTACCTGGTTGCGTGGAAAGGCTATGGCCCGGAGGAGCAGTCATGGGAACCGGCTGAAGGGGTTCATGCTCCGCGCTTGGTCTCCTTGTTCCATCGGCGTTTTCCTGCCAGCGCTGGACCCGTGGGGAGCCGCTGAGAGGGAGGATGTACTGTCAAGAATTCCTGTCATGCGAGGGGAGGAAAACGGTAACCAGCGAAAACGGACTACATCTCCCAGGATGCTTAGCGGTTGAGAGGTTATGTAAACAGGAGAGCTGTTACATAACTCAAGGAAAACACGCCCTTATGTAAACAGGAGAGCTGTTACATAACTCAAGGAAAACACGCCCTTATGTAAACAGGAGAGCTGTTACATAACTCAAGGAAAACACGCCCTTATGTAAACAGGAGAGCTGTTACATAACTCAAGGAAAACACGCCCTATAAAGGGAGGAACCGGGAGGTACAACGCTGTCGGATATTGTGTTTACACCGACGTACCTGCTTAGTGAAGAGCAGTGTTCCGGAGTGGTGCTCCAGTAAGGCAAGAACGGAGGTAGGTCGAGTCGTTACTCCCTGGGCCGTGTCTTGCCCCATCGTCACCTGTGAAGGACCCGGAAGCTCTACTGGATAACCATTGAGCTTCGCTTTTTGACTCGGCTGAGTCAAAGCGCAGTGGCGCTTTTGCTGGTTGGAGTCGTAACTCCCAGCCCGACCAGAGATACAGGGACTGCCAGCTGTAACGCACACCAGGAGGTGTTTGCCGCGTTACAGACTCGGAAGTCCACAGGATCGATCGAGCGGCTGCTCTCGGTTCAGTCTTCTTTGCTTGTGATTGGGGTATCGGTGACGCATCACCAGGAGGTGACTCCGCGTCCCGGTGCAGTCTGAGGAAGAGGTTGAGCGGCTGCTCCCTTCAGGTAGAGACCCCGGCTGGGTGTTTCCCTGACTCCTCGATTCTCCCCAACACTCTTCGTGCCCCTCGCAGCCTACCGATTGGCATTGTCGGCCATTTAATTTCTGCCCTCTGTTGGCATACGCCGGGATCGGCGTATATGCAGAGGACGGTTAGGACCATCCGTGCTGTGGGCTGGTAACGTACTTAGCCTGGAGGATTCCAGTGACTATAACCTTTGTTTATTCCTTGTATTATTTTTGCCTTCATTAAAATAACTAAACCTTCACAAGTGGTTGCGTTCTCATTATCGTGTCTGTTAAACGATCCTGAGACGTTCAGGGCGTTACAGTAGGTCAGGTTCCAATAATCCTTTGTTTGAAAATAGTCCTCTGATCTCTTTTTTCCCAGATTTCAAACCATCTGATTGCTTCTTTATCATATCACCTTATCTTGCCATCATGCATTTTGTTAGTTTTAATAAAATCATCAAAATTATACAAATCAGTATTGTTACTGGAGTTAAAACAACTTGCAAAGTTCCATTTCCAAAACTACCTAACCATTTACCTACTTTTCGAAAACTATTCCCTCAATGCTTTATCCAGGATTCTACTTTTTACCAGACAGGTGGCTTTTCTGATAACTCAATTTCATGTGTCAGATTAGTTATGTCAGTAACACATGAATCAATCTCTCTACTGGAATATGGGTTGTAAGTACAACACTTCTTTACTCCAATTCCCTTAAAGACTCCCCCTCCTTCGCCAAGATAATATCTAAGGCGATACAATTCTGCATCACCATTGCCCTCTTGGCTAACATCTCTACATTCACTAACTTAAAGACCCTGCTGTAAGTCTATCTACAGTTCTATATCATGGTCTAATATTGATAACTTTCCATGCAATCCCAATAGGTGGGATAATAGCACCTAAAATAACCATAACTATTTGCCCAAAACTTCTCTTTACTCTTCTCAAACCATGCTCCTCATTCAGTTCTTCTTGAGGATAAATTCTAGGAAAAACTAAATCTGAGTAACATCGAAGCACACAATTCTTCAGCAAATTAAGATAGGGAGTCATCCCAAAAGCATAATAGATAGCCTTTAACACCAGTTCTCCTCAAGTCAGAATTTCCCCACTGACTTCGTATATTTTGTCGCATGTACTCTCACCAACAAATTCCACTTTATCCTTTTTCCGTTCTCAACTTTACGTGTAAACTCGAAAACCTAAATTAGCATTCTTCCTTGATTTCCACCATGGTAATCTCATGTTTTTGTTAAATCCTTAACACTTTTATACCTCTCTCGTTATATTCCAAATTTAGATCATACTCTTCTTCATTCAATAAGCAAATAATAAACAGCACATTTATTAGTCTCAGCAACAATTTGTACAATCTCTTTCAAATACTTACCATATTTTGTCACTTTATCATTCTCACTAATGAATGCATTATCTTGCATCACATTATAGTTAGTCAGATATAGAGAAAGAAACTCTTCATAATTAAAAATCACCACAAACAAACTACAAAATAGCAGGTAAGAAAATTCCAGTTTCTTGTAAAAAGCCCCTTCTCCAACTGACTTACGAAGGAAAGTGCAGACAAATCAATCACTAAGAAACATTATATTTATGTATTACCTAATCATTCTTGTACATACATTTTCCCTAAAACCTTTAACTGCTGATCATATATTGGTATTCCTAATTCTTTATGATTCTTTCTAATTGCAACTTCAGTAGTAATGTGTTGTGAAACATTTCCCACAGGAATCAGTAAGCATACCAACAGGACAACTAATATCCCAAGTATTATGATTAATAAAGTCCTCCTTACAATTTTACAGCCAGTGCAGTATACCATTTTCATAATAGACACTGACACAAACTAAACAGACATTTTCTAGTAGGCAAAAATTAAGTTCTTCTTTATCTTCTTTTTTTTTCAAAACATATGCTAAAAGGGAAAAACTGAACAATATTTCAAATTGATTTCTTTTTTTCAACTCATTACTTGTCACTACATGGTTTCGAAAATCAATATCAACATTAGTAATCAGTTCCATGAAACCAACTTAATGCATTTCTCAGAAAATTTCTTTCTCTCTCTTTTCAACTCTCGATTAACTTTTCATCTTATCTTGAAGTTTCCATAAAGCAAAACAAACAGTGTTCCGTTTTCCTCAGGGTGGCCCTTCTTCTGCATCGGTTTCAGGTTCTAAATCTTGATTATTCTCGCAATAATCTTGACACTTGATCACTGAGAAATTATCATTCGCATCTGTGTCATCTTCTGAGATCGTAGCCAGATACACCTATTCTGGTGAAGCATACTTTCAATTGGGAACTCTTTTTCTGGTTGATCTTGTACTAGTTGATATTTTACTCTCTTCTGATTCCCAAACTGACTGCCTCATTGTCTTTAATTCTGACTTGCAATGCTTCAGATTTCAGGTTCTCGTTCTGGGGATTTCTTCAGCCCATAAATTTTAAGTGACAGTCTCTAGCTCTTGGTGGCTTTCAGAACTTTGGTCCTCACTTGACCTTGCGTATTGTTCAGGCTTTTGCTTGTCAGTTAATTCCACAGCAAATTTTCTTTTTCCACTTTGGTCTTTTCAATTCTGATTTTCAGTTGCTGCAACTTTTCAGTTTCGTTATTTTGATCAGTCTTCTTCTCGCTGCCACCTATGCTTTGCTCTTTTGCATGACAACAGTCCTTCACTGATCATTTTGTCACTGGACTTGTGGAATTGCGAATTCATTATCTGAACTCTCACTCACTTGGAATTCTCTCTTTAGATTTCTCTTTGAGTTTCTTACTCGATTTTTAAACTTGATCTTTACCAGTTACAAAAGCATTTAAAACAAATGTTCACCCCAGTCTGGATACACAATGCAAACCTAATCAGTATGGTCACTTGAACTGTCGCTTCAGCTTGTTCAGCAATGTGTGTGTGGCATTCTTAGATAGTACTCCTGTTTCCATGGAAGTGGAATCTAATGATGTCAAGGGAACTTGGGAGTCAGTTGGTGTTTAACCTGATTCTCAGTTGGAGGGGACTGATGGATGGGATCCTTCCCAAAGAATAAACTTAATTTGTGACCCGGGGGGGCGCTAGAGAGCCCGGAGCAAGATGGCTGCACTTTAGTGCTGCTCTGCTGGTCGAGTCCACCATCCACCAATTATCCTGCATTTACGGCGCCATCCATGGCTGCAACAAGCGTGTACTGACTCCTAAACTGCAGAGGAACACTTTGGGGCCATTGTTTTTGCCGCTCTGTGCCTCTGAATGCCTTTCACAGCGGGACCTTGTTCAGCGCAAGATGGCGGCCGCGGAGAGGAATTGCCATTGAACTCTGCTAAAGGGAATCCTCCTACCTCTGTGCTGCGAATTGAGCTCACGGCGGCTGTCCGGTGTTGTGGACCTGCCCCGACCGTCAATCTGTCATCGGCACGCTGCGGTGGGACTGGGCTATATGTTCGCTCATCACTGCGAACCTCCGGAAGGACAGCCGCCATTACATAGACTGACATACTGAGGTGAGACGACCGCGCTACGGCCCCTGCCCGTTACAGCTGCTGAGGGGACAAGGAGCTCTTTGTGTGCGGCAGAATTGCCTGTGACGCGCCCGCACCTCGCCGCATTATTGCACTTACTGCTGCTACCCTGGTGCGCCCTGTGCAACCCTCCCGCCTTTGTGGTCACCGCCTCTGTGGCCCGGCGCTGCTATTGTGGGATGCGTGACTGACTTGGAAGCCTTCGCTGGCAGTATTGTCCCCCTCTGACATCGCGGCTTCTGCTCTGGCGGCCCTGTGTTCATATCTCTGCGCCGCCTGCTGTGTCTGCATTGTGACTCTGAGTAACGTGGCATGGCACTGCATACCATTCATCACCGCCTGGATAGCGCGCCATCGCGCCCTTTAGTAAGCCGCGGTGCAGGGTGGACGCGCTGCTGGAAGGGACAAGGAAAGCTCTGTATGCGGTGGAATTGCCTGTGCCCCACCTGCATCTTGCCGAAGTATTGTACTTACTGCTGCCGTCCTGGTGTGCCCTGCGTGGCCTGCGACCCTCCTGCCTTCATGATCACCACCTCTGTGGCCCGGCACTGCTGTTGTGAAATGCTTGGCTGACTTCGTTGCCAGCACTGCTCCCCTCTGACATCGTGCCTTCTGATCTAGTGGTCCGTGATTATATCGTTGCCTGCCCCACCTGCTGTGCCTACATTGTGACTCTGTATAACATGGCGCGGCTCTGAATAACGTTCATCATTGCCTGTGAACCGCGCCATCACTCCCTCGGGTAAGCTCCTGTGCAGGGCGAAAGCGTTGTGAATAGCACAGCTCTTTGTGAACACCCTGTGGTTGCCGTGCTGTGACATATCCCCCCAGTGGAAAGCTAAGTGTTGAGCGCAAGGCCTGTGATTGTGGTGGACATACTGCTGACTTCAATCTGCCTGGCTGGAACTGTGGTGCACTTCCACGCGCAATTGCTACACATCTGTCACTGGGGTAATCACGACTGTGTGGTGTATTATACTCCCTCCATGGGGTCCTATATACTTAGCTGGGACATCAGTTCGCGCTGGTGTGGGACATGGCACTGTAGAAGTGACGGACACGCCTCCATAGTCTATCTCTCTGGTGCACTCCATGTGGTGGGACACGTTCAGACGCTGCTACCTCTGCATGTCCCTGTGTGATTGCTCCTCGCTCCTGCATATATCCTTAACTCTGCTGCGTACATCTGCACAAGACCACGGCCAAACATGGGTAGAACGGATAAGCAGCAAAGCAAACTGCATTTTGAAGCCAAAAAGCACACGAAGTCCCAAACCATAAATGCTTCGGATACTGAGCCCGATCTTGAAGTGGGGACGAGTACTAAGGTAGAGCGTCTGATGTTAAGCATGCAGCAGAGTTTGCAAACTATTGATGCGAAGATCGATCACCTTAACTTGCTCATGGACAACATGGCGGCAAAGATAGACACGTATGGCACACAGATAGCGCATCTCAATGACGGAGGATTGTATGGACGTTGTCAGCGCATCCTGTGCCAGCATGGAGAAGCTTTTGGAGGTAATACGAGTGAAGAACGAGGACATTGAAGCCCGTTCCTGCAGGAACAATCTACAAATTACTGGAATTTCAGAGTCTACCAATACCGGGCCCATGGAATCCTACGTTGAAACTCTGCTCACAACCCTACAGGGAGCGGAACATTTCTCTAAAGTGCTAATAGTGGAAAGGGCTCACCGTTCCCTGGCAGCTCGCCCTATACTAGGGGCACCACCCCGTCCCATCATAGCCAGACTTTCGAATGATCGGGATACAGCGCTGCGTCTGGCTAGAAAAAAAGGGAGTTTGAACTATCAAGGAATGAAAGTGGAATTTTTTCCCGATTTCACTGTAACTGTGCAAAAAGAAGTTGCAATCCCTACACATCCAATATGCGATGTTATACCCAGCTTGCCTGAGAATTCAACATGGTGGGAAAGTGTGCATCTTCTCAACGCCCAAAGATGCACAACAATATGTCCGATGGATCGAGCGGCAGGAGTCAATGCGAGAGAGGGGAGCAGACTCCGACACTGAGGGCTGATCACGTGAGATTCACACTGTTGAACTAAGTTAGAGCGTCGCTCACGGATTACAGTTGTATCTCATGTATTTTTTCTTGCTATCTTCAGTGCATTATGCAGTTACTGGTCATCTATCCTGTCCTAATTGCACCTCCCAATATATTGGGATTGTTTTATGCAAACTGCATGTTGCTCAAGCTACTGATACTTTACGACGCTCCTTTTGTAATGCTGGGGTATATATGTTGCTATGAGCTGGGGCTCCTTAACTGTCATTTTGACTATGGCTGGTCCGCCTGATTCTTTATGTCTCGACCCACCCTGTTCTAATGGGGGGCTAATGGCTATTATCGACCCTCAGTAAGGGAATTCCCCACAAAGTTCTTACTTATGTTATAGCGCCTTTGGGTGCCTTCGCTGTTTTGGTTTCTGTTTCTCCTCTTGTTTTGTTTTTTGATTCAGGCATGCAAATGCTCAGTTGTTGTCTTGATATGGGAGCGGGGATTCACAGCATGTTTCCATTGCTGAAGTGGGTGGGGCGGGTTGTTGGGAGGTTATGTTTCATTGAAGTTGCAACGGGCACATCATACTGGCAGAGCTCGGCTTACACAACATTTATTTATAGGCAGCGACACAATCTTACTCATCAACATAATTAGATATGACGGAACCTAAAGTTTCGACAATTTCGTGGGTAACCTGGAACGTTAGACGGCTTAACAACCCTAAAAAGGTGCGACAAGTGCTCTCGTACCTGGATCGCCACCATATCCAGATAGCTCTCTTACAAGAGACTCGCCTTAGTAAGCGGGCGGTTTCAACCTCAGCCACCAGGTGGGCGGGAGTGTGGTTGGCTGCATCTTATTCCTCCTGTGCGCGGGGAGTTATGATACTCATTAAGAGAGGGGTCCCCTTTGTACCAATACATGTAGAGGAGGATGAGGGGGGTAGATATGTAATAGTGCAGGGAACGCTGTATGGTAAGAGTATGGTTATTGTGAATTTATATGGGCTGAATATTGATGACCCTGCATTTTATGATAGGCTATGGGATAAGCTCTATAAACTGCCTCCCTCAACTCTTATCTGTGTGGGTGACTTTAATGTTGTTTTAGACTCTGCAATGGATAGATTATCCACAGCGGATCCCTCTCCTAAGAAAGCTGCCGCATCGGTACATGACGGTCTATTGAATCGGTGGCTTATGGATATTTGGAAGCTGCGACACCCAAGCTCCCGAGAGGGTACATGTCACTCGTATGCACGTCAAACGTGGTCCCGCATAGACTATTGGTTAGTCACGCAGGACGTTAATGCATGGACAGTACAGATTAGGCATCTACCTCGAACGCTATCAGATCATTCCCCGGTATTTCTCAGCATAACATTGCCATCTTACATCTTCTCCCAATTTCAATGGCGACTGTAGTCGTCCTCCCTCCTTGACCAGGTCTTTTGCCAGGAATTCGTGAAGCTATTTTTGACTATTTTTCACATAATACTGGGTCCGTACAGACTGTGGAGACGCTTTGGGAGGCTTTTAAAGTGACCATTCGGGGGGCATGTATAGGTCTTCAAGTGGGGGTTCTGAAATCTTTATGTGGCACTGTGGCTGCACTAGAACGAGAGTTGTGTGACCTTGAGTGCAGGTATAGTGATATGGCAGACCCCGCTACTCTGGCACTCATTAAAACTAAAATCACAGAATATAATGATGTGGCCAATCAGGAAATATAACATATGTCAAGGCGGAGCAAAGCTCGGTACTATGGTGAAGGTGGTAGGCCGGGTAGAGCACTGGTTAGCTGCATAACGGAATCCCGGGACAAGGCCTGTCTATTTAAAGCAATCATTGCAGATGATACCACGCATTATGACACACCCAATATACTCAAAACTTTTGCGAATTATTACGCTGCAATGTATGCTCATCGACAAGTGGCAGATGAGGCAGAACTAACACAATACCTTGACGATATAGCGCTGGTATGGCTTTCGCACGGACAGCAAGAGTTTTTGATGCACCCTATTACTTTAGAGGAAATACGGGAGACCGCGCTGCTAATGGGAAATCGCCTGTTACCGACGGGCTACCAGCAGAATTTTATAAAGAATATATAGACATACTGGCCCGTGCCTCCTTGAGTTATATGTAGAGGCATATGAAACTCAGAGTCTGCCACCGACCCTGCGGGAGGCGCTTGTGGTCACCCTGTTAAAGCCTGAGAAACCTCTGGACAGGTGTGATTCTTATCGACCCCTGTCGTTAATAAATACAGATGTAAAAATCCTAGCGAAAGTATTAGCGAATAGATTGAAGCTACTCCTCCCAGTTATGGTGCTTCCCAATCAATCTAGGTTTATCCCAACTCGCTCTACGTCCCATAATTTACGAACACTCTTCGCTGTGTTGCATGTACTTGAGCCCACCCTGCCGCAGTTGCAGTGCTCCTCGACGCTGCAAAGGCCTTTGATTCTATCTCCTGGACGTATATGTTTGCAATTCTGCACCGTATGGGTGTGCCATTTATTTTTACCAACTAGATTAAATTGCTTTACACAAACCCCATGGTGTGTGTGAGAGTCAATGGTCAGCTGTCAGGGGAATTTCGAATACAGCACGGCACACGGCAAGGGTGTCCGCTATCGCCCTTGCTATTTGCACTAATACTGGAACCACTAGCTTGTATTCTAAGGCAACGCTATACTCAGGCTGCATTACGTTTTGTCCAGCGCCCTTTGGCAGTCTCTATATATGCCGACGACATGGTGTTGTATGTTCGTGATCCCACTATACACCTGGCGCAACTAATTGGGGAATATATCCGGTATGAATGGTTCTCAGGACTGGGAATCAATTGGTCTAAATCGGTCATATTGCCTCTCACGGACAGTACACAACAAGTTGACCTGGATAAGCAAGAGAGCAATTCTTCCGCGCTTTCTGTATTTATTTTTGAATATCCCTGTACATTCAACGTGACATTTTTTTGATATGCTCCGCTCCCTCCTAATTATGCTGGCATGGGGAGGTAAGAAACCTCGACGTAAATGGGAAACTCATACGCTTCCTTACGATCAAGGGGGGTTTACAGCACCCAATTTTCATCTATACTACCTTTGCGCACAGGTGCACTACGCCTATTACTGGCAGCAGGACCCAGCTTACATTCCCCATGTAGCGGTAGAGGCAGGCGCTGTACATCCGATACCGCTTAAAGCCATGATAGTCAATAAACACACGGTATTTGAGAAAGGGGAGTTCGACACAGTGCAAACTACGGCCAAAGCCTGGCAAGAGCTAGGAAAACGTGCACAGAAACTGCCGCTATATGCGCCTAGCTTGCCGCTACTACACCATACAGAACTCTCTGTTACTGGAGAAACCGGAACACTAAAGACCCTTAAAGACATGGGTATGACTACAATAGAGGATGTGTTTCCTGGGGGTCCATTTATAACATCAGCGAATATAGTCGCTGGAGAAACTGCCATTGCCATGCGGATGTTTGTTTACTCTAGGCTGCGTTCCACTACACGTGCGCTCTATCCCCAATTTCCTACAGAACTGCCAACACTAGAAGCGCTGCATCTTTTATATACTGCCACGTCACGAGCCAAGCTGGTCATGAGACTGTATCATGCATCACAGAGGGATGAAGCCGCAGTAGGCATGACTGCACCAGCTAAGTGGAATGCCATTCTACCAAATCCAAGAGTGGTCTGGCTGTTGTCACTTGACTGGGCAAGTGACGGCGAACGGTAACCTAAGATTGATACACTTTAAATATTTACATCAATTATATTACACTCCGGCTCAGCTATATAAATATGGGTTGCGAGACGACACCAAGTGTAAGCGCTGTGGTGCATCTCATGCCGATTTCATCATTTAGCTTGGTCATGCCCAAAGGTGCATTTATATTGGAGGTCCGTCACACATATTTTACACTTGATGGTAGAGACGCCTATAGCCTGTACTCCCCAACTATGCCTACTGGGCGCGGTCGCTAACATTAAGGCATCTCACCGAAGGTTTGTGGCCATAGCATTGTTGATGGCTAAACGCAGAGTCTCTATGGGTTGGGGGGGCAGACTTGTGCCTACAACTAAATTATGGTTGCAGGACCTGACTTACTGTCGGGATCAGTTCACATGCTATGCGGAGGAATTACCTACATCATCAAAACCTCGCGATAATTGGGGTCCCCTTTACTGCGTATCTGTTGACTGTAACTACTGTCTGATATCCCAAGTTCCCACAATAATGCTTTGCTCTGTACTGTCATGTAATGCACTTTCAATTACTGTTATATTTATGTGTGCCTGTAAAGCTGAGTTATGTAACTATTGAGTCATGCTAAATGAGTTGTACATCTTGTCTATGCCCTACCAATGTTATGATTTGCATAAATGTATTTTGTTTTTCACTTTTAAAAATGCACGAATAAAATAAATTAAAAAAAGAAAGAAAAAAATACTTAATTCGTGATCCATCTAAAACTGTGTCTTCATTGAGGAGTGCCATCTTTGTTACACTGGCAACAGAGGATGTTTGGACTATACTGGAAAGGAGGATCTCAACCTCGACATTGAACGTACTTGATTCAAGGTGAAAACAATTTTCTAATTCCTACTGGCTTTTCAGGACAGCTATCTTAAGGAAATCTACCCTGAGGTACTGTTTTCGTTTTAATACGTATGCCAATAGCCAATCTTTGAACTTTGTTCGTAACTATCGTTGCAGCGTCTTTCAAAATGACTTCTCTTGAGGATCCTCGAGCAGTAGCTTGCCCACCAGAACTCCGTGTTCCACTGGAGAGGTCTCACACTCTTAAGGGACGTTCTCCTGCTGTGAGGCGAGGTGCCGGACTCTCAGTGTCATCCTTTGACCTTCTCATCGTCGTGTCACTTCAACGTGGCGGCCATCTTCAGAGGGGTTTTTGCCGATAAGCACACGAGTGCTTTTCTCAGTGCATTGCATGTCGTTAAGGTTCAGGGACACGCACACTTATTCATACGATTACGAGACCTTCAATTACAATCCTATGTGTGTCATTGATTTTCAGTGATAAGCACACTCGTTTATAAAGTACTGGTGTTCAAGGTTTAGTGCTGCAATTCATGCTTGTCTCCTGTTTCAGTGACACGCACACTTATTTAAACAAAGCCAGTAACAAACATTTCTTCAGTTCGAGTGCGTTTTTGTACCATTCAGTGATCCGCACACCTCCATCATTAAGAGCATGTTTATTTACAGTTATTTTCTGCATTTCATGCATGCCTCAGGAATCTGTGACATGCACACTTATTAATACAAACACAGTATGGAGTCATCTCATATTTCTTGATGCGTGCTAGTTCTATTCAGTGACGCACACTCTTCATCTCAAAGGCATGTTTTTCAGTGACGTGCACGCTTTCCATACCAGACAGTAGTGACTTAGAATACAGAATACATATCTGAACTATTCCTATTCTTTAACTCACATAATATTTATTCAATTGTTTATCATTTGTGTATTGCTCTTAATTTAACTGTGTTTTAGGACTACATTGTGGGAGCTTATTCCATTTATTCTTCATAATTCTTACGTTCTGAAGAAGCAATATACTAAATGTTCCTGCACCACCTTTCTTTTTGTCATCACCAGGTGATCCACCTATTAAGTGGCAAAAGTGGCGTAAGGTTTTTGAAGGGTATTCCAGGGCATGTGGATCTTACCTAAGTGCTGAGAGGAAAACGGCACTACTGTTGCATTGTTTAGGGTCAAAAGGACAGGAGGTATTTGATCATTTGCCTGATATTCATGATGGAGATCTTAATATGAGTATGAGATTTGCATTGTTAAATTTGACAAACATTATTTACCTAAAGTCAGCACCATACTTGAATGATATCATTTTGGTCGTAGGAATCAGTTAGAGGATGAGACTGGAGAGAACTATATAAAACGTTTGAGGAAATTAGCCTCGACATGCAAATTTGGTGCCACAGTTGATGAAAGAATTAGGGATCAATTTTATGTTGGGGTGTGACATATAGCGTGCAAGCGAAGAACTCTGGCAAAAGGATGAACCTTCTCTAGAAGATGTCATACTCATTGCTAAAAGGATAGAACATTTGATCAAGTGTGTGGAGGTCATAAGAATGGAAGGAGACAAGTAGGATTCTGTTCAAGTTGTTAAACAGCCACAAAAAGAACAGGAAAAAAGAGGCAGTTTTGACCAATTAAATAAGACTAACACCTTTCAAGGTAGATGTTTTCCTTGTGGGAGAGTAGGATATTTAGCAAATGACAAACAATGTCCAGCTAGCAAAGTTACATGTAGTAATTGTAAGAGGAGAGGTCATTTTACTGCTGTCTGCAAAGGTAAGACTTTTAAAGGGAAAGTGAATGAGATTAATGATGACAGTGGGTGTTCAAACGAACAACATTCTCATGTAGAGTGTGGGCAGATACTATTACAAGTCACTGAAAATGCTGATAGTAGAAGTAGCCCACTTGAGATAATGATGGAAGGGGAAACAACCAAAGTTCTATTTGATTCAGGGGCTAAAATCGCCATAGTTTCCAAACACTTCTACTTATAGAAGGTCAAAGAGAAGACCAAAGTGTTTCGACCTGACATAAGACCTTGTGCATATGGGGGTGAGCCAATTAAGTTGTTTGGATATTTTGGGGGTCTTGTTGAATATAAAGGGAGGTTTACTAATGCGAAAGTATATATTTCGCAAAAAGTTGACAGCATATTGAGTTGGTTTCACCAAAGAGGCCTCGGGGTGATCTTAGATTCTAATGAATCACCACCCATTAAGATGAAGAAACATTTTGAGGTAAGGAAGATATACACCACTCAGGATAATTCTTCAGAGAATTTTATACATCTGTTGAGGATGAAATTTCCTGAAGTGTTCTGTGAAACACTGGAATGTCTATGACATTATGTTCATCACATAACGTCTTATTGATGGTGCAAAGCCTGTATAGTAAGCTCTGAAATGTACCTGTGGCTGTGCGTAAACAAATGCAAGCCGAAATGGAAAGGCTTAAAGCAGAGGGTGTTATTGAGGAGGTGGAAGGAACACAGTGGCTCGCTCCTGTTGTAGTGGCCAAGAAAGTTGATGGGAGTTTGCGCCTGTGTGGTGATCTGAGAGAGCTGAACAAGAATGTTGTGGTGGACTGTTACCCTTTACCTAAAATAGCTGACATGTTGATGTGACTGCAGGGTGCCAAAGTGTTTTCGACCATCGATCTCAAATCTGCGTATCATCAGATTAAGCTCGATGAAGCCTCTAAAGTCCTTACAGTGTTTGTGACTCCCTTTGGGACTAATTGTTTTGTTAGACTTCCTTTTGGCCGGTGTCAGCAGCCTCTGTTTTCTAGAGAGCTTTAGAGAATGTTTTGAAAGGACTTACTGGTGTGAGAATATATCAAGATGATATCTTAACCTTTGAGAGCGATAATGTAGAACATGATGAGAGGGTCATGCGTGTATTGAGCAGACTTAATGAATTCAATCTGACAGTCAAAATAGGGAAGTGTTAGTTCAGGAGGGAGTCCATTGACTATTTGGGGCATTCAATTTCTGCTGGTGGTGTGATGGCCAGAGAAGACTTGGTTGATGCCATTTGCAAGTTGCATTCTCCTACTAATAAAGAGGAATTAATGAGTTTTCTAGGAATGGCTGAATATTATAGTAAATTTGTTCAGGGTTTTGCCAGTTTGCGTGCCCACATGAGAGGATTGCTTCTAAAAGGGAGTGAGTTTATCATTGCAGCATTGTGATTGGCTTAGTAGAGGGAGGGTGCCTGCTTCCTGTGAGGAGCAGAGACGACGCGGGACCGGACTGGGCCGGCGGAGGTAAGTTAACTTTTATTTGTAATTTTTAAATGAAACTCTCCCCACTCCCCACCTTCCGCCCCCTCAACCGTGAGTCATGCTGGTCGCGACTGAATGTGCAACACCATATCCATACGTCTGTATAATAGTGATAGTCAAAGTGTCTGACAAGCAGCAGGCTCTTGTTACAGCAACTAATTGTGCTACTTGTGCTGAAGTTCCATTTAGTGAAGAAGATGCTTCCAATATTTCTGAAACCGAACAAATGACAAGCAGCTCCCAATCCTACATATTTATTCCTCACAAAACCATCAACAAACAGTGTCAAAGCAGAGTTCTTTAAAATAACTTGTTGGTCTTGGTTTTGTGCATAACTCATTCGATACAATCGTGCTCCAATTCGTCATCCAGTATGGTTTCCCTGACTTCACTTTTGTCTGAAATCAGAAGCAGTGTTGCTGTGTTTAGTACATTGCATCTTCGAATTGAAATGTTCTCTGCTCCAAGTATTACCTGCTCATATCGAGTTAATCTGCTGTGTTTTTTACCTTGTCAACAGAATTTCAACAGAATATGGACCATGGCCCATCACAATCTCTTCACTTTGCTCTATTGCCAGAGTGCTGCAACCGATTTTAGACATCCAGAAAGACAAATTGGCTATTGGACACTTTAGCTGTCCATGCTTCCGAGCAAGAATTGAAAGTGCACATCCATCCTTCTCATGGTAGAATAGGTAGAAAATCATATTGCAATCAGGCATCCCGAGTGCCGGCGCATGACACAAACTCTTGAAATTTCTTAAATGATTCAAGGCACTCGTCATTAAATGTTTTTGGATCTTGTACATCATTACATATTAACCTTACTAAAGGTTTTGCTACCTGGAGATTTTGGAATTCATTGTTTACAATAACCAACTATTCCCAGAAACATCTGAACCTTCCTCTGGGTGGTCAAGGAACTATTTTTCAGAATGGCAAAAATGGGTTCCTTTGAGACTTTTCATGCTCTCTTTTCAATACGGTGTCCAAGATAAATGACTTCCTTATCACAATATTAAAATGTTGTCGTGGAGACTTTGTCCATTTACTGCTAAATGATTCAACAATGCAACAGTATTGAGTTTACATTCCTCTTTTGCCAACAAAAGGCCATCTATATACTGCACTAAAACTGAATTACATGGCAATTTCAGACACTAAATTCTTTTTAGGTCGAAGCTTACCAGACAGCGCAGCTGTCTAGTTTGTTAACGATATCTTGGGGACATTCAGAAAGCTTCCCTGGAAATGCATTCAGCCCATTGCTTAACGTTGGCTTTTTGTTTTGTACCTCACATTTGCTTGCTTTCTATGCGCTGGCTTTATTTGTTTTAGGCTGTCCAGCTTGAGTTCATCCTTTTTGTGGCTAATACCTTATTTACAGTATTCTTCCACCAGTACTCACTTTCTGTCAACTGGCCTTTAAATCTTGTTCGTGTCACATTTGTTGTACATTCAAATACAGAGGTCAAATGTTTGCCTCTGTCTTCCGAGGGAGCTTGGTTTTTACTTACCTTTCTCTGACTTCAAAGTGAGAGGATTTATGTGACAATCATGCTGGCTAATACATCAGAATTAGGGAAGCACAAATGATGAATATTGTTTGGTAATTCTTATATGTGGTGGAAAACATTAGTTCAATATGATTTTTTTTTTTAAATCAGTACAATAGTTGATAATTCCACACATTATTGTTTGTGCGCTGTGTAGTTTTCTCAGTAAAACTGTATGTCTGTGCAAGTGTAATGGTTATATCAATTGAAGATGTGTGGCCTGCAATGAGTGTGCTACCACACTATGCAAACTCCACTTTACTCTTAACCACTCCACACTGCGTCACTGTACTCTACTCTGCTGCACCACTTCACTCTATGCCAATGCACTCTACCCTACTGTGCACCACTATACTCTTCTCCACTACACTCTACGGCAATCCAGTCTTGGCCACACCACTCTACAATACTCCACTCTATACCACTTTACACTGTAACACTGCACTCTGCTCTTTACCACTTCACACCTGTGCACTCTATGCCAATCCCCTGTAACCTACTCAGCACCACCGCACTCTACCCTGCACCACTCCATTCTTTGCCACATCACTCTTCTCTGACACAATCTACTCTGCGCCAAAGCACTCTACGCTGCTCCAATCTGTTCTACTTTGCACCATTCTGCTCACCACTGCACTCTACGCCACTTTATTCTTAACCACTGCACTTTGTGCCAATGCACTCTGCACCACTTTACTCAAAGCCAATGCACTCTACGCCAACCTACTCTGCACCGCTGCAATCTACGCCACTATACTGTACACTCTGCACCACTGTATGCTATGCCACTCTACACCATGAACCTGTGCCTTACTGTACTCTGTGCCACTATATTCTACTCTGCAATTCTATACTCTATGCCATTCGTTTCTTCACCACTCTACTCTGCACCCCTCTACATCAATGCACTCTACACCACTGCACTTTGCAAGGCTGCATTATCTGCCAGTGAACTATACACCACTCTACTCTGCACCACTGCACTCTCCTCTACATCACTCAACTCTACGCCACTCTAAATGCACAACACTCTAAGTGTCAGTTCACTCTGTGCCAAATCACTCTGCGCTGCGGCACTCTACATCACTACCACTTTACTCCAAACCAATGCACCTTTATGCCACTGCACTTTTTGTCAATCTAATCTGTACTTTGCACCACTTCACTCTAAACCACTCTTCTCCACTCAATGACACTCTGATAATCTACTCTGACACTCTATTGCATTGAACTCTACTCCACTCTGAAACTCTACTCCTCTCTATGCCACTATACGACACTACTCCACTCTATGACGCTTTAGACAACTCCCTCTACATCACTCCATGCCACTTTATTCCACAACATATTACTTCACTGTAAGCCACTCTACAAAGTCTACTCCGCTCTGTGCAACACCTCTATGTCATCCCACTCTACGAAACTCCACTCTACTCCCTCCACACCACTCCAAGCCACTCACCTCTACACCACTCTGTCATAACACTCACCTCTACTCCACATTACGACATCCACTCAAGTCACTCTCCTTTACCCAACTAATTTTTAGCCATGCTGGTGTACATGTCTAAAACAAATTGGTAAAACTTATAACTCTTGCATAGGCGCAACGTTTTGGCTTTGCTAATGCTTGTATAACATCCGGGAGAAAATCGAAGGACTCTCCATATACCCTTGTCGGATTCTACACTACACAGGTACACTATTCAGAAATCGAAATGCAAAGAGGAACTGTGAATCCTCATACATTGTTATTGAAAACAACACTTGGCACAAGTCAATGACTTTGTACCCTTCTGCCTCTGCTTGAATTTGGAATAAGATCACTGATGGATTTGGTACCCCAGGACAACAAGGAACCACAATTGTATTAATCTTTTGAAGGTCTTGTACAATTCTCCCTTTTCCTGACAGTTTCAATATTCCCATACCAGGAGAACTGCATTGACTACCAAGAACCTTTTGAAGGATTCCGTGCTCAATCATTTTCTCAATCACAGGTTTCATTCCCTTTTCTGCCTCTTCTGAAAGTCTATGCTGTCTAGTTCTCGGAAATACAGCATCTGGTTTTATCTTCATCCTTAATGGTTCTGTCGTTTTAAGTAAGCCAATTTTCGTTCCTGAAAAATCCCATACTACTTCTCTCACTGGGAGTCTCAAATCAAGAGGGAGATCTCATTTTGTCAAAACTAGGTACATTTCAATATTGAAATCTTCTGTGCTAATTTTAAAAAGTGAATCTTCATTCTGTGTTTTCACTGCAACACCATCCGGTGTACAGGAAATAACAAAGTACATCTTGCTAAGAAGATCCCTTTCAAGCAAGTTCACTGGACTCACATCGAATAACGTGATGTTTATTCCACATTTATCCTATTCTGATTGGCACATCTACTTTACTTATGCTTCATTTACAGTTTGTCTGTTACTAATCCATACAACTTGAACTTCCTTTTTCAATAGTGGTAGGTTCTGAACTTCCACAGAATTAACTGTAGAAAGGGTAGACCTCTATCAATTAAAAATGAAACAGGATGACCATTGACTTCTCAGGCAATATTTCTGATTGTCATATTCTGCTGTTTTACTGGGGCTCAAGGTACTGGCATTTGGAACGTTTTCTGATTTCGCATATTTTGTTCCAAATTCTGCTTATGTTTGACAATGAATTATTTAATCTGATAGAGACATCTAGCTGCAGATTCCTTACCTTTGAACTTCCAGGCATCAGGCTTGATCTGGAATATTTTTATTAGCAGTACCCCTGTGCGCCGGTAGGTGGTGTTGGTCGACTCCGCGTGACATCGTTGGTGCCGTGTTTGTCATCACCGTGACGTCCGCATTGTCAATATAACCACCACTCTGGCGCGCTGACGTCCGTTCTTTTCTTTCCATGCCATCAGCACCGATCCGTTGAAGAGAGCTACCACCTGTCAATTTTCGACAGACTTTTTCCAACTTTTTGTCGACTTCTTTGGTGTGTAGATGTGCCATGTTGAGTAAGAAGTCTTTGGGGTTCAAGCCATACAGCGCCGGTCACCACCCCATGTGTGTCACAGACCCCCCCCCATCTGGTTTGTCTCTGTTGCCTGGAGCGCGACCACGACTCCAACTCGTGCTCTGACTGCCGGGCCATGGTGCTGAAGGCTTTGAGGGAGCAGTCCGTAAAGCTTCTCGCGGCGTTGCGTCGTGCACCTCGGCGATCACCGCGTCTGTCTTGATCCAGGTCCAGGTCTCGGTCAAGAGGAAGGTCCGAGCACCGCTCCAGTGAGTCGAAGTCAAGTAAGAGGCACCTCAAGAAGCACCGGCCCGCCCGTCTCACGATGCGGCGGAGGAGCCTCTGCGCTCGAGGCCCTACTCCACAGAGCGTGCACCTGACTCCACTACACATTTCCCTCCTTTTCCGGGACCGAGAGCGACCCCCACCCAGCTACAGCTAAAAGAGTTTTTTGATGCCATGTGCGCCATATTTGGGCAGCCTGACCCTGAGGGTGTGCCTTCGGGCCCCTCAAGAAATGGAGGGTCCTCTGTGGTTCCTGTTCCGGCGGCTCCGGCCCCGACGCAACGGCCTCTGAGTGGACCCGTTCCTGGTTCCGGACCGATGCCGGTCGCACCTCGTAAGTGACCTTACCTGGCGTTGTATCTGGCGTCGAGGCCCTCGTCATCACCAGCGCCCTCCGGCAGCACCTCCCCGATTCTCATTCCTGACGACACAGAGCCGGTCAGGTGTCCCCCAACGCCGAGACCGGCGCCGATGGAGCCGTAGAGCTCCATGCCGTTTACCTGCCTTGTTCTACATGTTTAGGGTTCGAGGAAGAGGATTGGGAAGGCGAGCAGGATCCCTTAGAAATCCTGCATCCCCAGGATACGGACTGGTATGAGGAACTGGGTATTGCCAGTGGGTTGGACACCTCCCCAGATACTGGCATGCTTTCCCCTTCTACCCTGGCTACGGAGGAGGGAGCATCTTTTGCTATGGTGGTGCGTAGGGCTGTGGAGGTCCTTGGCCTGTAGCTTACTACAGTGGCGGTCAAAACTAACATTTTGACGGAGGTCCTGCCAGGGGTCTCGATTTCGGAACCCCTACTGCCCTTTAACAAGGCCTTAACAGATGTTCTCCTGGGTACTTGGTTTAAACCCAGACCAGAGGCTCCTGTGAATAGGACGATCGCCCCCACGCCATCGTCCAGCACCGGGCGACCCAACTTCCCTCACTACCCTCCCCACCCCCCAAAGCTTGGTGGTTCAGGCTTCCACTTCCCGTGGCGTGTTCCCTGTCGCACCCCCGGACAGGGAACCCAAAAGACTCGAGAACTTTGGGAAGAAAATGTTTTCTTCTGCCAGTCTAGCCTTGTGGTCGGTGAACACTACGTGCCTTTTCGGCTGTTACTCCCATTCGATATGGGATACGGTTGCGCAAGTGCTGCCTTGGGTCTCAGAGGAGGACCGGGCCCTACTCTCTCAGGCCATCTCAGACAGGAGAGACGCAGCTAAGTTCACTATCAAATGAGGCTTGGACACAACGTACTCGCTAGGTAGAGCGATTACCCCGACCACGCCTGGTTGAGGACGTCTGGTTTTTCAGGGGATGTCCAAGCCAACCTGGACATGCCCTTTGATGGCTCCCGTCTCTTTGGACGCAAGGCAGATGCTACCCTTGAGCATTTTAAAGACTCGCGGGCCACGGCCAAGTCTTTTGGCATCACTGCTACCCCTAGGGCTTCATCTACTTTTCGCTCCTTTCGTGGCGACAGAAGCGGCTACCCTATTCCAGCCAGAGACCACTGCAAGTTCAGCAACTTCTGCAGGGTTGTGGACGCAGCTCTCCCCGGACTCGTGTGTCAGTGTACCAGAAGTCGGGCCAAAGCACTGCCCCTCCTCCACCCAAAGAAGGATGGGGGCCTTCATCCTATTCTAGACCTCAGAACCCTCAACTACTTCCTGAAAAAGGAGAAATTGGTCCTGTCTGCCTTTGACCTGGGAGGCTGGATGGAAGCACTGGACTTGCAGAACGCCTATTTTCATATACCCAACCTGCCTGCCTATCGCCGCTACCTGCGGTTTACGGTAGGCCATGAGCACTTTCAGTTTACTGTGCTTCCTTTCGGCCTCACCAGTGCCCCTTGGGTGTTCACGAAGGTGATGGCGGTGGTCGCAGCCAATCTACGGAGATCAGGGGTTCCAGTCTTCCCCTACCTCGAGGACTGGTTGTTGAAGGCTGGCTTGCCCCAAACAGTCGTTTTCCACCTCCAGACTACGGTGAACCTCCTGCATTTGCTGGGTTTCACTATGAACGTGCCAAAGTCACACCTGACTCCCTCCCAGACGCTCCCTTTCATTGGAGCAATTCTGGACACTGTGCAGTTTCTGACCTATCCTCTCGAGCGATGAGTCCAGGATATTCAGGCTATGATACCGATGCTTCAGCCTCTATCATGGATTTCAGTGAGAATGACTGAGGCTGTTAGACCTCATGGCCTTCTGCATCCTGCTTGTGACCCACGCACAAGGGTGCATGTGAGCTCTGCATTGGGACCCAAGGTGCCACTGGGCACAGCATCGAGGAAATCTCACCGACCTGGTTCAGATATCGGAGGGCACTGCGAACGACCTGCAGTGGTGGCTTATGAACCGCGATTGGTTCCAGGGCAGATCCCTCTCCCTTCCCCACCCAGACCTTACAGTGATGACAGACGTGTCCCTTCTGGGATGGGGCGGCCATCTGGGAGAGGTGGAGATCAGAGGACTCTGGTCTCCAGTGGAAGCCAAGCTCCATATCAATCTGTTGGGGCTGCGGGGGATCCGGCTGGCACTAAAAGCCTTTTTACGGTCAATAAAGGGAAAGTTTGTTCAGGTGTTCACGGACAACACTACTGCCATCTTGTACTGCAATAAACAGGGCGGAGTGGGGTCGTGGACCCTCTGTGAAGAAGCCCAGCACCTCTGGACTTGGCTGGAACAACAGGGCATTTCCCTGGTGGTTCAACACCTGGCCAGTTCCCTGAATGCCAGGGCTGACGAGCTCAGCCGAAGTTGCCTTGCGGATCACGAATGACATCTCCATCCGGAGGTGGTACAAGGTCTCTCAGGGGTGGGGAGAGCCTTGGTTAGATCTGTTCACCCCTGAAGAGAATGCGCAATGTCAGCGGTTTCCAAAGTGGCGCTCGCTCGGCAACGCTTTTTGTCTCGAGTGGAGTTCAGGCCTCCTGTACGCCTTTCAGCCCATACCACTTCTGCTCAAGAAGATCAAGAGTGAGCGGGCACAAGTTATTCTTGTGGCTCCGGACTTGGCACGGAGAGTTTGGTATCCCAAGCTTCTAGACATGTGCGACGATCCTCTGGTCAGGCTGCCTCTTCGGGAGGATCTTCTGTCGCAGCAGCAGGGGAGGGTTCTCTACCCAAGTCTGTCCACTCTCCACCTCCTTGCGTGGAGATTGAGCAGCGACAGTTGAAAGCATTTGACCTTCCTCCTGAAGTCTGTGAGGTTATAGTGGCACAAAATCGGTATACGCCTGCAGAGGGAACACGTTTTGTTAATACTATACAGACAGATCTATCAACCCCTTATCTGCTCCATTATCTCAAGTCCTTCTGTTTATACTTTCATTGGCCCAGCAGGGCTCTGCTCTGGGCACACTTAAGGGCTACCTTTCGGCCCTTTCTTCTTTTCTTCGGCTTCATGATCAGCCATCCTTATTCAAATCTCCTAAAGTGCATAGATTTTTGAAGGGGCTAACTCATTTGTTTCCCCCTTCACCTTTTATCATGCCACAGTGGGACCTTAATTTGGTGCTCACCTTTTTGATGTGTGCACCGTTTGAGCCGCTGCATAACTGTCCTCTACGGTTGCTCACCATAGAGACAGCCTTTTTGGTGTCAATAACCTCTGCCAGGAGAGTCAGCAAACTACAGGCGTTATCCTCAAAGGCACCTTACCTGATGACCATCTTTCCTTCCTAAGGTGGTAACACCATTCCATCTGGGACAATCGGTTACCTTGCTGACCTTCTATGCGCCTCCGCATCCTTCCAAAGAGGAGGAACCTCTCCACAGTCTGGATCCAAAAAGAGTGTTATTGTTCTACCTTGATCGAACCATAGAGTTCTGGGTGAATGATCAACTCTTTATAGGGTACGTGGGTGCAAAGAGAGGCCGTGCGGTCCAGAAGAGGACTATTTTTCAATGGGTTAGGCTCTGTATAAAAATGTGTTACACCTTAGAGAAGGAGGATCCCCCTGAAGGGATTAGGGCCTATTCCACCAGGAAAAAAGCGGCCACCACGGCTCTCTAACACGGTGTTCCCGTTTCTGGTATCTGCCAAGCTGCCTCGAGAGCATCTCTCCACACGATTGCCAGACACTACTGCCTGGACTCCCAGGTTTGGTGGATCTGTTTTACAGGATTTTCTGGTCTAAGCCGTTCCCCAAACCCTCCTCCAGGGATGGTATGTTTGGATATCTGTTCGAAGATAAGGAACCTGTGGCTAGATGTCTCTATCAGATGGATAAGTTGCTTACCTTTAGTAACGCCTTATCTGGTGGAGACATGACCTATCCGCAGTTTCCTTACCGACCCACCTATCTTCCCCACACTGCGGTAATGGGTTTTAGTGGCAGGGATGTTCCCCTTCAGGACCCTAGTTGTTCATTCAGTCCCTTCATGGTGTGGAAAGTCGTGAAAAGTATTGACATCAGCACGCCGGAGTGGCAGTTATATTGACGACGCGGATGTCATGACGAACACGATGCCAATGACGTCATGCGGAGTCGACCGACGCCATCTACCGGCATGCAGGGGTACTGCTTAGAAAAATCTTCCGGATCCAGCCTGACACCTGGAAGTTCAAAGTTAAGGAATCTGCGGCTAGATCATGTCTCTACCAGATAAGGCATTACCGAAAGTAAGTAACTTGTCCTTTGCGCCACTTGTTATATATCTTGAATTCTATCTAAATGTTCCCTACAATACCATTTCCAGGGATGGATAGGCCGACACAGATGACAAGCTGTGGTCCTGCTCAACATCTCAGCATTCCAAATCTTACCATTAACCTTATTATCTGCGCCATCTGATTCATGCTATTATTAGTTTAAACCATTTTATTGGGTTTTTCATTTACATTTCAGCTACAGTAGTATCACAGTAATCATACATCCATTGTTTTTCAAATTTACATTCTTTACTTATGTTATAACAAGGTGGTATGAGGGTGGGAATCAGTGTTGATGAGTTATCCGTGGTTTATGTGTGTGGGAGATTTCATCTATGTTCCCCGGATTAATGTGGTTTCCTGTGGTATGAATCCACAACATGTAAGAACTTGGGAAAGTCTGTTTATCACTAACTGGGTGTTCGAACTGGGAACGTAGCAATTTGGAAAGTGTGGGGGGGGGGGGTCGGTTTCACATCGCTTCCACAAAGTTACCAGGCTGCAAGTGCCTGGTACGGCAATCCAGCAGGGCAGCCTGAGTAACACTGATTTGTCCGCCTCTGCCACATCTCAAAAATCACAGTCGACATACTGCCCCTCCAATACCCCTATCCAGCTGCCTCCGGCGGCCACACCCTTTGTCATTGTGTTGGTGGACGTGCACCCTTTGAGGAGGGGGCAGAGGAAAACTTTGATCAACTCAAAAACAAGACCGTTCACTGGTTGGCAACCTGGACCAACGCCTCTTATCCCCTTACGCAGATGCTGACAGAAAATTATAAAGGTCCGTAAGGTGGGTTGGATAGGCCAATCCCGGAAAATGGTGATGGGAGACTGCATTATAGTGAACTTTAACAACCCCCTGGAGGCAGGCTTAATTTTTTTTTACGTGTTAGGTTCGATGGGCGCACCATCAAGCCGTAAACCAGCTCTCCCATTGGGCTTTTTCTACCCCCCCCCCCAATAACCCCAACTTTGGAGGCTCGAGACATTTGACTTTTCCACAGGGAAAGCCATGGTGTCACCCTGCAAATTCCCAAACCTTATCTAACAACACTCCCCTCTTATTGAGCAACCGTTTCCTCCCATTGAGTGAGCTTGAAGGCCCAGATTGACTGGACTCTACTCCGATCACAGACCCTCAGACCTAAGCCTTCCCAACTGAGGATCCTGTGACTCAAGATTCTATTAAGGTCATCTGTTAGAATATAGCCGGGGTCCAGAGTAAACTTTCTGATGATGATTGGCTGGACATGCTGAAGAAAATTGGTCTACAGGAAACATGGGACACCAAGGGTTGTTTGTATCTTGATGGCTATTCCTCCCACTCAGTTTTAGCCACCCGCTCCTCTAGTAAACGCGCTAGTGGTGGCCTCACCACCCTAATTAAATTAGAATATAACTGTAAAGTTCAGGTAATAAATTCCAAATGTAAAACTATTTTGGGCACCCTTTTCATATTTCCCAACAAACGTAGACTACTCCATCAATTTTTATAATGCAGTTTTCCCGAAAGATGAAATAGAAGCAATGGCTAGTCTTAAATGTTTTATGGATGATTTCTTTCTGTCAGAACCGCCTTTTACTCTAATTAAGTTGGTGGGAGATTTTAACCTGCACCTGTGCTGCTCCTGTTCTAACAATCAAGAATCTGATTTTGAGGGGCCATTTGCAACCCAGGCACATTTTAAACACACACATCAAGGGGAAGTGGCAAACAGCCTTATCTCTGAGTTTAATCTGGTGAACTTAATGGTCACCGGTTGTCTGCTTGCCACACTGTTAGACTTTGAGGTTTTACAACATCATTTGAGTGACCATAACCCATTAACTGCATCATTTTATTGGGATAATAAAAGGAGCTTTACACCCACTTACCAGGCACCCACTGCACTGGCTGATCAGGGGTATAGGATAAAGTGGGCCAGCATTGTTCCATCGGCCTTTGCTCAAAACCTGATTGTTTTGTGTCATGCTGATTTTCAGACCTGTGTGTCAGATGCAGAGCCACCTCAGAGGATCCTGGCATCATTTACTAATATCTGCAGATTTATTAAGCTGGCACTCCTTAAAATCATTGCCTCACCGACCACCTGCGTGGTTAGATGGTTTGACAGACAATGCTCCAGAGACCAAAAGGACCCGTGGAATCTCTTGCATGCTAAGCCCCTCTGTCAGGAAAAGGTTAAGAAGGCCAGGGCTGCTTTTAAGAAAACCTGTAAAGATCGTAAAGTTCAAATCAAAGCAGAGACCAGGCACAAGTTGGTGATGGCGAGTCAGCTGCACTATAATAGCGCAACCTTCTGGGGTGTCATCAACCCGTCCCTTTTTCATGAAGACCAGCTTACCAAGCAGACATGTACCATCCCATCTCAGGCATTGGTGGATCACTTCAGGGCTATTTATAGCCTTGAGGGAGAGTTGGAGCCTGTAGAAGGCCCCCGGACAGAGCGTAATCTAACTTTTAGGCTCTCGAGGTCAGAGCTGCCAATTCCTAGTTGCCTTTATACAAGGCACCAGGGCCTGATGGAGTACCTTGTGACCTAAACAAGGATTGTATAGACTTGTGGGCCCCGATACATACACTGCACTTCAACTCTGCTTTGTCTAGTCATCTTCCCTCTACATGGCCCCAGTCTATACTAGTCTATGTCTTTAAAAAGGGCAATAGATCAGACCCGGCCTGTTTTAAACCCATTTCCCTGATTGACTCGGAGGTAAAAATTATTGTTAGGATCTTATTAAATCGCGTCACAGATTGGGAGAGGTGCGAGGCTTTTTGTCTGACTGCCAGTATGGGTTTTGCCCTGGTCGGGAAACAATAGAACAGACCTTGAACCTCTACCTTTTAACGTGCAAATATACTAAGGCCAAGAAGGGGGCCATCCACCTGGCCTTCATGGACCTCAGCTCGGCCTTTGATAATGTTAACCGCTCTAAGCTCTGGTCGATGATGGAACGGATGAATGTTGATATAGTTTTAATTATTTTTTGCATGATTTGCACAACGGCCTCTCCGCCAGCGTTAGGTTTGGCCCCAATGGGGAATGCACTGAGCACTTTAAACTTCAGCGAGGGGTACGGCAGTGTTGCATTTTACTCCTTTTCTATTTATATTTTATATAAACAGCTTAGAGCAGGTCCTGACTGTCACAGGTGTTGATGTCCCCAGAGTAGGTTTCCGTCCCATTCCTGCATTACTATATGCGGACAACACAGTTTTAATGGACCGTACTGCTAAAAGCCTGAATAAGCTTCTCTCCCTTTCTATTAATTTTATGAACAGCCTAGACCTATCCACTAATTTTTCTAAATCACATGTCATGAACTTTGGCCCTTCAAAAATAAAAACAAGCATATTGGAAGGGTGTAAAAGTTCAAGTACCAGAGAATTCAACTGGATTCTGAGCTTAACTGGCACTCGCTCATTAATCAAAATGATTCCTCTTTTAACAGGGCTATATTTGGTGTCAGAGATGTTTCTCGCCGATTGGGGCGCATCCACATCAAATCGGTTCTGGAGATAACAGGGCTATATGTATCCCCTTAGTGTGTTATGACAGCGGAATCTGGGGATACGGCCAGGTTGCTCCATTTCAAGTTGCAAAAAATAAGTTTTTAAGGAGTCTCCTGGGTGTTTGTCAAAGCACACCTTATGAAATCGTCCACAAAGAACTAGGTATGGATTACTTAGCTGATCGGCTTTGACTTAACCCATTAAAACTCTGGAACTCGATCTTGACAAAGGAGGAGTTGGGTTTTAGTAGATTGATCCTGCAAGACAGCTTACAATTAGACAAGCCCCTACAGACCCCATGGTTGGCGTAAGTGGCACGTAGCTTGCAGGCCACAGGGAGGACGGATATGTTTGTTAACACCACGAGCATAACTCATGCCGATGGAAAATGGGTCAAATCGGCACTTATGGACAAGTTCAGGTCAGAACGTGAAGATGTTGCTCTAACATAACACTCCATGCAACACACGCTTTTGGTGAACACAATTAGTAACATTGAACCTCATCTGACCTGGAACATACCTCGCCATCAACGCCGATTGTTTTTTTTTATTTTTTTATTATCGGTTTATTAAGTTCAATAAAAATTATACATAGAGTACCATTCAGTTCTTACTGCGATTATCTAGTACAGCTAACAATATCTAGGGGTAGAAAAGCCACATTTACATTTCTGTCACCACCGCTACGCAGTTCCAGTTCCAGTGATGGGGGTATACATACATTTACACGGTAGACATTCCCTTTGCTCCATTTCTTGTCCCACTTTTTAGGGCACCCACGTGTTGTGAATACTTCCTTCTCCGCAATCATACACTTGTCTAGTTCTTTTGCCCATACATGGATAGATGGTGGGTCCGCCGCCCCCCATTTTCATGCTATTTCTCGCTTGACTAGTGTATATCCTAATGTGGCCAGCTGCTGTTCAATTTCTGTGAGGTCTGTGGACGTCCATATATTGAGTAGGCCTAGTTGCGATGTGAGAGCAAATTCCTTCCCTAGTGCAGTCTGAATGTGAGTCGTGGCTCCCTCCCATATATGCTGTATCTCAGGGCATTCCCAGGACGTATGATAAAAGGTAGCTGCTTGTTTGCACCCGCTAAGGCAGAGCACATCCGTCCTTGCGCCTATTTTTGCCAGAATGACCCCTGTTAAATATGACCGATGTAGGGTCCTAATTTGTATCAGTCGGAAGCGGAGGGTGATAGCCGCTTCTCTAGGGGACATTAAAGCTGTTTGCCAGTCCTCATTATCAATAGGTCCCAGGTCACCCATCCCACTGCTCTCTGAGTTTGTGGAATGTATCGGGTAGGTTATTACATCGTTTTTTTATAGGTTAATGATATGGCTTTCGAGTGTAGTGGCCCATCCAGCAATCGATCTTCTAACTGTGATGATTCTGGTATATCTTTGAGATCTGGAAAAGCTGCGGTGAGGGCGTGTCTAATTTGTAGGTATCGAAACAGTTCTCCCTGGGGCATTTGATATTGGCTCCGGAGCTCGTCAAAACTAAGAATAGATCCCTTTTTGATAAGGTCTCCAACTACTGAAATCCCAATCATATCCTATTTGTCGAAACCAGGTTGATGACAGAGTGAACCGAGTCTCTGGGCATGCCACAATGGCGTCGCTTTTGTGAGGATATTGGCCCAGCCCAGGCGTGAATTCACCTGGTGCCAGATCCCTAATCAACGCCGATTGTTGACCTATTTTAGGTTAAACTTATTTCACCGACTGGTCTCTTTTAATCGGGGTTGTTTCAAATACTCAGATCTGCCCCCTTGCAACTGTGATAACATCTCGATTAATAACGCATTACATGTGGTTAGGTTTTGCCTAAAATATAGTTACCTGCACCACAATTTTATACGCCCAATTTTATCACCGCTTAATTTTAACCAAGTTAGGTCACCTTTACTTTTATTTTTTTACAGCTGTTAAATTCACCTTTTATCTGCTTTTTTCTTGTGACCTTTCTGGTGGGAGTTTTAAAATATGAATGACTATGATACTGATATTCTATATGTTGTTTTTGAATTAAATGATTTGTCTGTTGTGATTTTATCTATAAAATCGCATAAAGATTATGATGATGACTCTGAATAATTTGGTTGCTGCCCATTTATAAGGTGCACTATCGCCTGTAGGGTCTTTTAGTGCAGTAGACATATCAGCTAGGCCAGCAGAACTCTTCGCCATTACGACTAAATAGGACTTTTCTGTTCTCTCCTGCAGTAAAAGTAAGAAGAAATAATTCAGAGTTTTCACAGCAAAGAACCCCAAAGTTTAGGTGTCGCAACTGAAAAAGCACAGCCACCACTATTCTAGGAATACATAGACTAATACGCTTAAAGAATGTAGTGCATGGGATGGAACGGCGTGAGTCTGTTTACAGGTAATTCACTTGAGTGAAGCCCCGTAGATTGAATGATGCAGAGTTTCTTTAATGATAATCTGGCTCAAGAAGGTAGCTAGTGATATTTTACCAGCATTGAAGGTGAGGTTCGTTCGTTATTGTGGAATGGTAGAGCACCTCGCATTGCTTTGTACTAGTGGGCCTCCCAACTGGTGGTAGTAAATCACTGAATGTACCGCTCTCCGATAGACCCTGCCTACATGTTAGACAGATATCAGATGGGGAGAGAGGGTTGCCTAGGAGCTTTATATACGAAGCTTCGGAAAGGGAGGTTCGAGGCATGTGGGCTGCTGAATTCATATCTGTGCATAGATCGCCGCCTAGTGTTGGCTCCGGATGATTGCACATTGTTGTCCTGGAAGAGTCTTCGAAGTACCACGAGATAGGTGACTCCTCCCCTGGACCATAGTGCGCATGGGCATCCTCTCCATCCTTAGATTGTTTTTTTCCTCCATTGGGTTCGGATGTGCTTATCTTAGCTCAAGTTAGGAAAATTCAGTTTAAGGCCAAAAGGCCTTTAGTTATCGTCGGTACTGTTCCCGTTCGGTGTCGACTAGTTTCTTTAGTGCTTTAGCACCTTCTTACAGCTTTTCGGATCCGCTTGGTCTGAACATCAAACTTCAATCGACGATGGAATCGAGGACTCCATTCAAAAGGTGTCCTTTATGCCACGCGAAATACCCACACATCGACGTCCACCCGGTATGCAACAAATATCTCTCACCGGATCACGATGAGTCGAAATGTATGGCCTGTACCCGATTCCGCTCGAAGAAGACTCTCCGGAATCGACGGGCAGCGAGATTGGAGGCGCAGCAATCGGAGCCTGCCCCGACTAACATCTTTAGCACCGAAGACGAGGACGCCGAGAGCGTGGAAGACGTAGACTCCAGCCCCGCTTCCGAACACGATTCCCGATCGGAAGACGACGATGAGGTGATCTTTCAGAGAGAAGAAGTCGTCGAAGAGGTAGGAGACTACGATGAGGCCTTTGGGGCCGAGGAAGATAGCTCCAGCGAGGAGCTAGGCCCACCCGTCGATACAGAGGCCGAACAAACAAGTCGTCATAAGGCTCCGGTTGAGAGATCGCCTTCGGGCCTTACCCGAGATCAATCTCACGGTTCTTTGGCCCCGCCTTCCGGCCCGGCCTCGAACATTTTGCAAGAGCCATTATTATCGAAGACGACTGGATTCCATTCAGTGAAACCGAAACTATCCATCGCACCAGTTCCATCGAAAACGAAAGTGAAACTGGTTGTGATCGGCTCGAAGGCCTCGAAGCCCTCCACTCCTTCGACGCCGGCAAAGGTCATCGGCTCCGACCGCGCAAAAAGGGATTTCAGTGCCGAGCTCACCGCAGCGGATACGGGTGCAGAGGCAAAGAAAAAGGTCCTCGGTCCCCACAAGGCACCTCGCCCTCTGGCACCGAAGACATCGGCCCCGACCACCAAGTCTGCGTCGACGTCTAAAATGGCGGCGCCTGCCAAGTCATCGACTCCAACAAGCGTCGATACCTCCCTTCGGATCGATGACCCCATGACTGCAAAAAAGTCGGGGGCCGCTTCGACGCCTACCTCCAAAGTGTCGACCGGCTCCAAAGAGCCATCTGCGTTCACCGTGCAACAGGTCTCGGCATCGTTGCAACGCATCAAAGAACAGACAGCCCTCCACTCTACGTCGGGCCCCGACACGCACAAGGCTTCGAAGACACCCTCGGCGCCGAGCAACATCACGTTTGGGTTGCCGCCGCCCACAGCGCCGAAACTGTTCGAGATTCGGACACATGTCCGCCGAACACAGTCCCCATCCACAGGACAAACAGATCTCGAGCCTTCACAGCCACGATTTATCGACGCCAACACTGGTAGGTTGATTCTCCGCAAGCGGAAGATCACACCAGAGAAGGGATTGGACTCCTATAAAATTCCTCTCAAACACAAATTACCAGCAGGGTCAGAGCCAGTGCTTCATGAACACTTTCAGCCCTTCCATCAGGATCCACCGTCCTTTTCTCCTACGCCTTCAGAGGCAGACGCAGTAGAGGACTATGTAGGGGATGATACCACCTACCCTGGGGATATTGATCAGGCATGGGATGACCCCACAGACCAGGGTACCGCACCAGATACCCATGACACGCAGCTTTATAACATAAAGACATTTCCCACAGAGGACACTGCTGCCTTTAATGCCCTCATAGAACGGGTTGCTGCCAATCATGGAGTAGAACTCCCTTCTGACACTGTCGAAGAAGACTTCTTGGTGGACACTTTCGCCTCTTCCGAAAGAACTGTAAAACAACCAGGGCGTGGGTGATAAACCCCAGGATTGAAAAAAAAATACAAGCCTGCACCCGGAGACCCTATGTACATCAGGGGTCAGTTACCTTTGGACTCCATGGTGGTTGCTAATGCTCGCAAAAGAGCCCACTCTCAAACAACAGGTGATGCTCCTCCCCCAGACAAGGAGTCCAAGGTGCTGGAGACATCCGGCAAACGGATTGCAGTGCAAGCAGCAAACATCTGGCGCATTGCCAACACACAGGCACTCCTGGCCCGTTATGATAGGTCCCACTACGACACACTAGAGTCACTACTCCAACATTTGCCAGATGAATATAAAGAGGCAGCGGAGCTCCTCATCAGAGAGGGACAACTCCTTACCAATGCATCCATCAAGTGCGCACTGGATGCAGCCGACACAGCGGCGAGGGCAATCAACACAAGCGTCATGTTAAGACGGCATGCATGGTTGAGAATCTCAGGCTTCAAGCTGGAGATTCAGAACAATATCCTAAATCAACCGATCAACCCAGACTATTTATTTGGCCCTGAAGTTGACACTACCCTCGAGAAAATTAAAAAAGACACTGACACTGCGAAATCAATGGGGGCTCTGCAGACGCAGCAGTTTCGTAGTGGCTCCTTTCGTCGCCCCGGGAATAGAGGAGCAGCTAGAGGTCAGGGGTCACAGCAGCAATACACTAAAGGAAGCACACAAAGTACCTATGATAAAACCAACAGAGGTGGATATCGTGGCTCCAGCACCAAGGGCAGAGGACGTGGTTACGGCATCACCAGGTCCTCCCCCAAAAACAAACAGTGACGCCCTCTACCTGCCCCCCGACCACATAACACCTGTCGGGGGGAGACTCCAACGGTTCCTGTCAGCGTGGAAAGCCATCACCACAGACAGGTGGGTCAGGGACATTATCCAGAACGGTTACTGTCTCGAATTAACGTCCACTCCACCCAACATACCGCCAAAGCACCGTCCTATGTCCTTAGAGCACTTGGCTTTATTGCAGCAGGAAGTGCTAAGTATGCTGCAAAAAGGTGCAAGAGAGGTCGTGCCCGTCAACCAGCAGGGGACAGGGGTGTACTCTCTGTACTTCTTAATCCCAAAAAAGGACGGGTCGCTCAGACCTATACTAGACCTGAGACCCCTCAACCGCTACATTCTCTCAGAGCATTTCCATATGCTCACCCTACAGCAGGTTCTCCCGCTACTCAGTCAGAGAGACTTCCTAGCCACACTGGATCTAAAAGATGCGTATTTCCACATACCCATACACCCTTCACACAGGAAATATCTCAGGTTCACTATTCAGGGGCATCACTATCAATTCAAAGTTCTCCCCTTCGGAGTAACGACAGCACCCAGGGTCTTTACCAAGTGCCTAGCAACAGTGCCGGCACATCTACGAAGACAACACATTCATGTCTTCCCTTACCTGGACGACTGGCTTGTTCAGGCAAAGTCAGCCCAGCAATGTGCCAGCCACATGTCCCTCACCATTCACCTTCTTCACAGTCTGGGATTCTCACTAAATTACCCAAAATCACATCTCCAACCCGCACACGTACGACAGTACCTGGGCGCGACCATAAACACTCTGGCAGCCACAGCTCAGCCAAATTTAGTGAGGATCAACAGCATGCAACTGCTGATCTCAAAGTTCAAACCTCAACACTCCCTTCCTGCGCGAGTGTTCATGCAGTTGATAGGCATGATGGCCTCCTGCATTTTCATAGTCCCGCACGCGAGACTACATATGCGCCCACTTCAGGAGTGCTTGGCACGTCAATGGAATCAGGCTCACGGGCAATTAAAAGACCTAGTGTTGGTGAGCGGTCGGGCATACAACTCTCTGCATTGGTGGACTCCACAAAACCTTTGCAAGGGCCGACCGTTCCAAGAGCCTGTTCCACAAATAATACTGACAGCGGACGCCTCTCTCCAGGGTTGGGGAGCTCATGTACTCACTTACACAGTGCATGGACTATGGCCAACGCAACAAAAAAAATGCACATCAACGTTCTGGGACTGATGGCAATCTTCCTAGCCATGAAAGCATTCAAAGTACACTTGTGCAACAAAGTCGTGTTGATCCGGACGGACAACATGACTGCCATGTACTACATACAGAAGCAGGGAGGAACACACTCTCCACAGTTGTCTCATCTGGCTCAGAGCATGTGGAAGTGGGCCATTCAGAGGAACATATTCCTCATGGCAGAACACCTCCCCGGCAAGGACAACCAGATGGCGGATCTGCTCAGCAGACACGGCCACCAGATGCACGAGTGGGAGCTACATCCGTCAGTTCTCCAACCGTACTTCCAACAGTGGGGTCATCCAGAGATAGACCTATTCGCCACACACAAAAACGCAAAATGCCAAAGCTTTGCCGCCAGGTTCCCACATCCACAGGGCAATGCGATATGGATGAACTGGTCCGGCAGATTTACGTACGCTTTTCCCCCAGCGCCACTAATACCTCTAGTGGCACGCAAACTGTGACAACACTCACTAACACTCATCCTAGTTGCTCCCACATGGGCGCGCCAACCATGGTACACCACCTTTCTAGAACTTTCCGTGGTGCCGCATCAAAGGCTGCGGATCAAACCCGCACTTTTAACGCAGAACCATGGCGAGATTCAGCACCCAGATCCGCAACAGCTGAACCTGGCAATCTGGCTCCTGAAGTCTTAGAGTTTGGCTACCTAAACCTGCCACCTGACTGTATGGATATCATTAAGGAGGCCAGGAGACCCACTACCAGAGCTTGCTATGCGGCTAAATGGAAGAGGTTTGTCATTTACTGCAACAACAATGACATTAACCCGCTGGACGCATCCATTCAAAATATCATCTGTTACCTCCTACACCTATACCGATGCAATCTAGCATACAACTCAATACGTATCCATTTAACCGCCATAGCGGCCTATCTCCAAAACAGGCAGCACCTCTCTTTATTCAGAGTGCCTGCCATTAAAGCCTTCTTGGAGGGACTCAAACGAGTAATTCCCCCAAGACACCCACCGGCACCAGTGTGGAACCTCAATTTGGTCCTCACCAGATTAATGGGTCCACCCTTTGAACCTCTCCATTCATGTGAGATTCAGTTCCTCACCTGGAAAGTGGCTTTCCTAGTGGCAATCACTTCGTTAAGAAGAGTTAGTGAACTCCAGGCACTAACCATTCAAGAGCCATTTATACAGGTTCACGCAAACAGGGTTGTACTACGTACCAACCCCAAATTCATGCCCAAAGTCATATCGCAGTTCCACATTAATCAAACTATCGAACTGCCTGTTTTCTTTCAAAATCCACAGAATGTCGCAGAGAGAATGCTCCATACACTAGATGTAAAGAGGGCCCTCATGTACTATATAGACAGAACTAAGGACTTTAGGAAAACAAAACAACTTTTCGTTGCCTTTTCTTCACAACACAAGGGCAACGCCATTTCCAAAGCAGGTATAGCCAGATGGATCGTTAAATGTATTCAAATTTGCTATCAAAAAGCTCAACGCACATTAACTATTCCCCCACGAGCCCACTTAACACGAAAGTTAGGGGCATCCATGGCTTTCCTAGGAAACATTCCTTTACAGGAAATATGTAGAGCAGCCACATGGTCCACTATACATACATTTACCAAACACTACTGTGTAGATGTACACTCAAAACAGCAGGCAGCTGTAGGACAGGCTGTTCTCAAAACTCTTTTTCAGACTGCTGCAGCTGGCACGGGTAGCCGCCGCTAATAGGAGGTACTGCTATGTATTCTATGCACAGATATGAATTCAGCAGCCCACATGCCTCGAACTGAATATGCTACTTACCAGTATGCATCTGTTCTTGGCATGTAGGGCTGCTGACATTCATATCGCCCACCCTCCTCCCCGGTGCCTGTAGCGGCTGCAGCACTCAGAATTACTGTATAGCATGGTCATCACTTACTGTATCTACTCCATCACTGCCACAATGGCGAAAAACAATCTAAGGATGGAGAGGATGCCCTTGCGCACTATGGTCCAGGGGAGGAGTCACCTATCTCGTGATACTTCGAAGACTCTTCCAGGACAACAATGTGCAATCATCCGGACCCAACACTAGGCGGCGATCTATGCACAGATATGAATGTCAGCAGCCCTACATGCCAAGAACAGATGCATACTGGTAAGTAGCATATTCAATATCTAGGCCCTACGGCTCGAACGGTGGAGATTTGCCATCAGGCGACTAAACGCCTGGCCTGGGCTGGACTGATGTACTGACCCAGGCCACAACGTTGTGGTCCACTCAGAAATTAGGACTCCTCTGTTATCAACCAGGATTTGATAAATGAGATACAATTGGAATATCCACCATAGGCCATCCAGTTAAGAAAGGTAAAATCCTCACATTCTTTGAATTACAGGAGAAATACGAATTGGCACAGGGGGAGACATTTTGAGACTTGCAGGTCCGTCACGCCCTAAAAGCAGCACTCCCAGACATAGGAACTTTACCGGACTCATCCCCTTTGGAGGACCGGTTGCTCTCTGAACCAATATCAGATAAGGCCATATCACTAACATACCGTAAGCTGTGCAACAACCTACCTGATCCCTTTCAAGCTCTCCGGAATAGATGGCAAGCCGACTTGGGTGACATAGCGGACGATGATTGGCAAACGGCACTGATGTCCCCAAGAGAAGCAGCTATTGCACTTCGCTTTTGTTTGATACAATTAAAAATTCTGCATAGAACGTACTTCACTGAGGTTAACCCTAGCGAGAATAGGAACTAGACAGGGTGCACTGTGTCTGCACGGGTGTCACCAAGAGGCAATTTTTTACCACACAATATGGGACTGTCCGTTCATACGGCTCATATGGAAGGGGGCGACTTCACACTTGCAGGACGCTCTCGGGAAACAGATCAACCTTACTCAACCATTGGGACTTCTTAATATTTGGGAAGCAACCGATCTTACGGAGGTGGAGCAACAGTTGGCTACTTTGGGATACACACTGGTGAAAAGAGCAATAGCAATGAAGTGGGGTGTAGCAGAAAGACCAAAGACAGGGGCTTGGGCTGCGGAATTGGATAAGTGCACAATTGCAGAAAAAGACATGTATAAATCTAGAGGATGTCCCAAGAAATGGGATAAAAAGTGGGGGGGGGGGGGGGGTGGAACAAATATCGAGGGGACTTGTGTATATCACCGACCGTAGAAATGGAACTGTCAAGGAATAACCAAAAGGTATCTGAATTGATTGATTGATCTGTTATTTATTGTTAAATAACATGCACCTGATGTCATAAAGTTGAACTGTATGCATTATACTGTTTGTGATTATTTGCAATTGTAATTAATAAAAAAAAACATTTTTAAAAAAAGAAGGTAGCTAGTGAAGGGGTTTTAAATCTCACTAGTCCTGCAAAACTAAGGAGCTGATGTGGTGTTTAATAGATGGACGGCCTGAAATACCATTTGGGACTGATAAAGGCCGTTATAGTAGTGAAACAGCCATGCTTAGATAGAAATGGAAAAACGGACTGTATTTTCCCATTATAGAAGGTGCAGGAAGAGCTAACAAGCAACCTGAGCTTACATTTTGAGATATGAATCACACTTGATCATTATGCTTTTCACAGCGGGAGAGGGTTTAGGACTACTAGACTCTCTCGTCAGCCACAGTCCCTACCAAATGGAAATGAGCGAAGGTTGTCCCGCTGCTCAAAAAAGCCCAGGCAGACCCCTCTGACCCATCCTTTCCTCCTTCTCTAAACTTCTAGAGAAACATGTGAACCAGCAGCTATCATCATACCTCGAAAAGAACTGCCAACTACACCCCAGCCAGTCGGAATTTAGCCCCAATTACAGTACCGAAACAGCACTGCTGGAGGTAGGTGATTCCATCCGACTTGATCTATAAGTGGGGGACAGGGGGCTGTTGGTCCTGATAGACCTATCAGCCGCTTTTCATATGGTCTCGCACCAGATTCTCCTGACACGTCTCCAATCGATTGGCATTGGGGGGTTGGCCTGGAAATAGCTGTCATCTTACCTCGAGGGAAGGGGACAGGAAATATGGTGCTATCCCTACTCATATTATATTTAAATCAATGGTAGGGAAAAAGAAGAGGCTGTGATCCAATCGGCTTCCAGCTGGTCATTAGTAATCAAAAGGAAAGGATCACTTGTTGCTGGCACCAGAGTTCAGGTGGTTGTTTCCGATATAGGTAAAAAACCCTCAATCACGTAAAGCAGTACGAGGGCGGTATATCTTGGTTCTCCGCCTTGATATTTATATACGTGATAGCATCATCATTGGGTTTTTCCCATGCATCCTTCAACCTGGAGGGAACCACTGGATCTTCCAGTAGTGATCAGGGAAAATTATGATAATAAAAGGTGAGAAGTGCTCAAGTGAAGTGAGTAGTTATGATAAAAAATTCCTCACGCTACCTATATTCAAAAATAAGTTTTTATTCTAATAGGTGCTGGGAAAAGGTTAAAAACATCAAGTTGCAGAATGGACATATTATGAATCCTCTGCAATGTTAATCGTAGTGGTCAGTCGACATGTTTCAGCTCTTAGAGTGCCCAGAAAGGGGTCGGGGAGCTTTCTTCAGGACCTTCAGTGATAAAGTGAATTGGGATATTGTCCAATGTCATGTGGAAGTTCCAGTATCAATTCAATAGGACTTCGTCAGGGGTAGTACCTGAGGTGCTCCAATTACGAACTCCGTACATTGGTCAAGGCAGCGGTATTGCGCGATGAGCAGCTACGACTTGTGCTGACTCTAGAGTCAGCACAAGTCGTAGCTGCTCATCGCGCAATACCGCTGCCTTGACCAATGTACGGCGTTCGTAATTGGAGCATCTCAGGTACTACCCCTGACGAAGTCCTATTGAATTGAAAGGGGACAACAAGGTGTAGGATTCACAAGTCATCCATACTGGTCTGGAGAGCACAAACTCAGGATTCAGAACATAACACAGGGGTTAGCATTGACTTTAATAATAAGGATTTATGTCTACCCAAACAAACCTTTTTAGCAGCATCGGGTTAATGAAAGACTAGGAAAAAGCATAACTTACTAACTTGTACCATGCAGTTTGCTTGCTGCTCTTTGATGTCAGTTCATAGCTCACTGTGCTAAATGGGATTGGAACTTGTCAACTGCATACTAACAAAAGAGTCTCTGTAGCAAAAGCAGGAACTGACTGAGCTATGCACAAAACAAAATACTGTTGTTTTTATTTTAATGCGTGGTAGACATTTTTTGTAGCAGGCATATTAACCATCTGGGCTTCCTGAGATGACTCAAAGCTGCCACTGGACAAACCCCCTATCTCTCTGCAGCAGGTACATTAATCACTGGAGTTATCTTGACCCTTTCATTGCTGCCCCAAAACTGCTGTTTATACAAGGAACTTTGCATTGCTTTTAAAACTGCTGCCTGCGGACCCCCCTGGGAATGTGTCAAGGACCCCTGGGGGTCCGTGGACCCCAGTTTGGCAACCACTGTCTCATACCATTGTAGGATGTCAGAGCACTTTACATCACACACACACAGACAATAAATCATGTGTGTAAATCAGTGTAGAGAAAATGCTACATACAAATGGGACTACAAGGTGTAGGAGTCACATGTCATTCATACTGGTAGGCATTTTTAAAGAGTGCTTGTCTGGAAAAGCACAAATTCAGGATTCGGAACATAACACAGTGGTTAGGATTGACTTTGACAATAAAAATGTATTTCCACCCAAATAAACCCCTTTAGCAGCATCAGGATAATGAAAGACAGGGAAAAACATAAGTTACTAATTTGTACCATGCAATGTGTAAGCAGATCTTTGATGACAGTTTATAGGTCACTGTGCTAGATTATGATTGTCTCTTAGAATCTATGTGACAAAAGCAGTAACCAACTGACCTATGCACATAAAATACTGTTTTTGTAAAATACATGGTATGCGTTCTTTGCAGCAGGCATATTAACCCTCTGTGCTACATTAGATAATTGATACCTGCCCTATACCTCCCCATTTGTCTGTCTACCCCTCCGCCCCCACTTACTTTCTGTTACTGTCCACTGCTTTTTTTTTTTGCATCTTTTAGATAGCGCGAACTCGACCCGAAGGTATTGGAGCGCTTTAAATGAGCACCGTCTTTACATTACATATTCAGGCACAGGGAGATTAAGTGATTTGCCCACAATCACAGGATGTGGGCGCGACCTCGAGGCTCGAACTCTGGCCCCAAAGTTCAGCCCAAAGTTCATGCCTGAAATAGTACCCGCACCGCGCTTTACTAACAAAAAGAGTAGAGCCAGTTTCAAAATACAGCGTGTACTTTCTGAAAGTACACGCTGTGTTTTTAAACTAGCTTTACTCTTTTGTTAGTAAAGCGCGGTGCGGGGACGATTGTGGCCTTTTGTTTAAGTATTGATGGTAATCAGAGCCCCTTCACGGGCTGTGATTTCCATCAATACTTAAACAAGAGGCCACAATCGTCCCCGCACCGCGCTTTACTAACAAAAGAGAAGAGCCAGTTTAAAAACATAGCGTGTACTTTGGTACACGCTGTGTTTTTAAACTGACTCTACTCTTTTGTTAGTAAAGCGCGGGGACGATTGTGGCCTTTTGTTTAAGTGATTACCATCAATACGTAAACAAAAGGCCACAATCTGCCCCGCGCTCTGCAGCCACACGCCCCCGAGCCCCCACAAGCTGCCCCAAGCCCCCCCGCAAACCGCCACAAGCCCACAAGCCCTCAAGCCCCCACAAGCCCCCTTACCTACACTCTTGACGACTCCTCTCCGGCACCAGTGCAAAAGTGCCTGCTTTTCGCGCCGCCCGCTTCTTAAAGCGGCGGCGGCGCCTCTGCCTCTCTCCTGCGGGACGTCCTGGTTGTGTTGTGCACGCTCCACATCCGGCAGTGCACGCTGACGTCAGGGAAGGTGCGCACGCGCGCCTTAAAGGGAACGGTGGTTATAACCCTGGGGAATGCCACTGGAAAGATCTTGCTGACAGAGAAGGAAAAAAGATCAGAAGGCCACCTTCTGTCTTCTCTCAGAATATGAATAAGGTGAACTAATTCTCAACTGTCCCTCCAATGCCGGTTCTACATAACCCATTTAATCAATGAGTATGTTTGACAGTGTCAAATGCTGCAGGCAGATTGAATACGTTCAAAGCATTGACCCTTTTGATTTATTAGTAGCTAGGCGTAGATCATTCGGAACCACAATAAAAGTTTTTATACTTCTGTTAAGCTGAACTCTCACTTGGGCATGATCTAGCACTTCACTGGGTTACAGAAACTGCTTGGCTACATAAGATTTAAAAATTTGGTATCAGCAGGGAAGAGAATGATAGGGCTGTAATTGTTAATGCTATATGGGTCTGCTCTGAATTTCTTCAGAAATGTGGGCAGTACCAGTTTTTAAAAATGAAGACATGTCCTGAAGTTAACAATGTCTATTACAGGATACACCAGAATATATTTTAGCATAGAGAGAAAGCAGATTGAAATGGGAAGTGGAGAACTACATTTACAGCGACCCAGTAGCGCAAATAGAGTCGACAGATCTAAAAGCTCAAACTCTGACGACAAAGTAGGTAGATCATGCTATGACAAGAGTGCACTTTCATGGGGGAAAGTCCTAAATAATATTGACACTGAGCTTCATAATTTTGTAAATTAAACATTTGGATCACTCATTGCAGAATGTTAGAGAAGGAGTTATGGTGTGGAGGACATTTCATTCATATTTGAAAAATGTCCTTTTGCTTCTTAGCAGCAGTTAAGTTTTTCAAATAATAATGATACCAGTGGCCCTCTTGTTATGTTCCCAGGTTAGGCCCATGTAGCAAAGCTGAGTTTCTTACATTGTCCTATTTTTACAATAACATATCTGCTGTGAGCTTTTGCCCATATTTGCATGCACGACAATGTTGGATTAGTTACTCTGAAACCACTATGTTTACACATCTAGCTTTGCATAACATTATCCCGATGCCTTGAACATCATGTACAAGACCTCATTGTGCACTATGTACAAATGTTGTTTTAACTTCATTGAAGGGGCGACAGACCTATCTACATATCCATAACATTGATAATCTAGAACGAACATGGTAAGTCTGCTTTCTATTATAAATAATGAGTATCCATATAGAATAGCAGAGGAGGCACTTCAGCTGACACTGAGGGTCACTGCATGCTGAGACTTCACCACACGGTGGTCTGACATCTTTGTGAGGGGTTGTCCAGTTGGTGACCAAGAGGGGCTCTTACATTCTCTCCCACCGGGTAATGGGGTTGGATCATCCCTTGGGAGGATTCTTGGCTTTACACCCACACAGCCTCTAGGCACACTCAGAGTAGGGTTTTGCATAGTTGGGAGTAAGCCAGATTACTGCCTTGTTTATATGCCGGCAATATACACTGTTTTAGCACCATGGTAAGGCTGTAACTACTATTGACGCTTTTGGCACTTGTAATTCACCTGCTTCCGTCTACTGATTTTTTCTTTTTTTTTTTTATTGAACTTCATTTAACAAGAAGTTTTTTATCCATACATCCATCCATAAAATTAATTAAATGTGTCGAATGATACAAAATTGTTAAATAACACCAATAGGCCGGAAAACAGTAAGACCTAAAATCAATAAAAGAGAGACAATATATACATTTAAGCCAGTATTCAAAAAATGAAACGCCTAATATCTTGGAACAAAACAATTGATTGGACCTTAGATACCTTAAACATATACAGAGAAATCAGCGAGTATGGCCAGAATACTATTTCATCCTATGTTGATTAATAAAGCTATGTTACAATAAAATATGAAGTGTTGTATAGTAAATTAAAGTGCTGATATTACAATACATAGGAATCGAACATGCTGGAAATACCTCCTGAGATATAGGCTAACTTTTGAGATCTTAATCAACATAGGCTGCCCAAACCCTCTCAAACTTCTTAAGCCCGCCAATTCGCAGTGCATAGGCTCGTTCGCTTTTTTTGACCTGCTTCATTTTCTGGACCCATTCATTTTTAGATGGTATAAGAGCCGTTCGTCATCTCTGAAGCAAGAGTGATCTGGCAACAGCCATTGCAATATAAAATAATTTGATCACCTTGTCTGAAAGAAGAAGGTCTGGGTCATAGCCAAACACTATCAGCCGAGTATTCAAATCTATTGTAATTAAGCATTCGGCTTCCAAGTAGTGAAAAATGTCCTTCCAGAACCTCTGGATCAGGGGGCATTGTAATATAATATGTGTTCAATTGGCTGGAGGATGGCTATGGCAACGAAAGCACTGCCCCGATTGGTTGGGGTAAGCCTTAGATAGGAAAAGTGGAGTTCTATAAAGTAGCCATTCGCTAAAAAATAGCATCCTTCGCCAGTTAGCACCCCTTAACGTAAAGTTGAGATTATTAACTGCTGACCACATACTTGCTGTGATTTCCATTCTCTCATGTTTTCTCCATTTAGTTATAGCCTTCACCTCAAGATACATACCCTTGATAGAGGCTAAACTCTTTTTCTATTCCCCGGGTTTCTTAAATGCGGTATCATCTAATAGATCATATACTAAGCATTTCCGTTCAATAATCTGGACCAAATCAAGTTTACTCAGGAACTTTCTAAAAATGCTGTATGACCCAAGGAGAGGGAAATCATTTGGAATTAAATGAGACATTTCAGCTATATTCAGCCATCTATCATTCCTTAAGAAATCTGAGATTTTCCCAAAGCCAGCCTTGGCCGATTTTTGTGTAATTGCAGACGAATCTCTGATCCCAGATAGTGAGATGAGACCAAATAACGGAGTTAATTGCGGGGATAGAATATCTTCTATAAAAAGCCTGACATTTATGGAAAAACCACTGCATACACTTATACCGTACTAGTTTAGGAGATTTTTAGTTGGCAGTGGATCTGATTCTCTTTGCAGATTAAGTTCATAAAGTAATTAATATAAAAACCCGATTGTAGTTCCGGCTTAAACCTTGACATATATTGCGCAAAGTATGCAAAATAATAATCCCTAAAGTTAGGGAGAGCTAATCCATCATTTTCCAGCTCCTCATATAAAGTGCTAAGTGCAATTCGAGGGACCTTCTTGCCCCAAAGAAAAGATGTAAACATAAGACTCTAATTTAGCAAAGAAAGAGGCCATTAAAACACAGGGAATCACAGAAAAAGGGAAATTAAATAGCGGAAGAACAGACATTTTAATCAATGCAACCCTGCCCAAAATGGTTAATGGAAGAGAATTCCATCGGAAGAATAAATCCTGGACTTTTCGCAGAAGTGGGGCGAAATTTAAATCATATAATTCATGAATTTGAGCCACAAAATAAACACCAAAATATCTTTTTGGTTTTGTATTTAGACAAGGGAGATTATCGAGATGTAAATCCATAGGTGCACAACTACACTGTATAATTGCAGTTTAAAAAAAATAGATTTTATATCCGCCATGCGACTCAAATTGCTCGGAAATCTCAAAGGCTTTAGCTTGAACCTCCTTCTCAGGCTTTATAATGAGCATGATATCGTCGGCGTACAATTTGAATTTTCCCATAGTTGGCAGTGGAGGGCAGATATCCAAACTGTTACTAAAGGCTATCGCCAATAGCTCCATAAAAAAGGCGAATATTACCAGGGACAGTGGACAGCCTTGTCTGGTCCCCCTTTTAACCTTAACTTGGCTGACCTCCGAGGCATTAATGATAATGTTGGCTTCTGCATTCAAGTATAATTTCTGAATCAACCCAGTGATTTTGGGAGGTATGCCGAAATTTAACAGAATAAAAAAATAAGTTCTCCCACACAACTGATCAAAAGCCTTCTCGGCGCCTAATAAATGGACTAGAGCTGGTATCTTCCGAGTCTCAAAATAATCAAGTACTTCCGCTAGATAGTGCGTATTGGTTCTGAGCTGCCTCCTGGCAATAAAACCGTTTTGATCAGGTGCGAGGCAATTCCATTAAATCGATTAGCTAACAGTTTAGTAATTCATTTATAGTCGGAATTTAAGAGCATGATGGGACAATAAGAATTGGGGTCTTCACTATCCTTGACTTTTTTCAAAAAGCTGACTATATTCCCTTTTCTAAATGAAAATGGTATTAACCCACCCTCTAAAATTTAGTTGGCAATCAACAAAAGATAATCCGAAATAGTGCTTGTTGGACTTGGCCCTTCTGGCAGGTTCACCCCTGGACTTTTTGGCTTTTTATTGGTGACTTGGTGTGGTAATTTCTTTTGGTTTCTGCGCACTTTCCCTGTGTCCCAGGGTAAAGTGCGTGCGTGCTCTGAGTGCATGTGGTGAGATAGGCCTGCCCTCCCATAGGAATGCATGGGGAGTGTATGTGTCCCTAGTAGTTCCTGATGCGTGGGGTGTGCAGGCCCAAGTTTGGTATGTGCGGACTCGTGGGAGTGAATGCTGCGCGATGATGTGTGCGGCGTGGTGCTAGTGAGGTTCTAGTTCCCTGCGTGACAGTCTCCTAAGGTAGTTAGGGTTACGCAGGTGGTACTTCCCCGATACCAGTAAGTACTGGTTGTGTGCTATACAGGTTATTTTTGTGCTACAGTGATTTTATATATTTTTGTGCTAAAAAGTGCTAATTCCTGACAGTGGTCCAGGTGGCCCTGTCTTGTACATAATCCCTTGTAAATTCTGCCCGTGCCTGTTGGCACATTGTAGAGTGTGTGTTTTTATCTAATGTGTTGTGTATAATACAAAGGCTATTTTTATAGAATACCTTGTGTGGAGTTTCCTTTGTGGTGGGCCTTGGGTGTTGTTGCTGGGTGCGCGCGCAAACGCTTTACACATCGCCTCAGGGATAAGCCTGTCTGCTCGTGCCAAGCTACCAAGGGGGTGAGCAGGGGTTATCTTTGGCGTGTAACTCCCCAGCCCTGACTAGAGTGGTGGTTTCTGTCTGGCTTTGGCGCAAGCCCTAGCCAACCACAAATCCCATTTCTAACAGTGCTCAAAAAGATTTTTTTTAATTTAGCCAGGAGGCCATCCAGGCCACAGGCTTTGCCATTCGGGAGATTTTTAAAGACATCCCCCAGTTCCTCTTTTGTGAATGGACTTGCCATACTAATTTTTTCGACATCTGAATTCATATCTCTGAAGAAAATCTTTCAAGAATGTCAAGTCAATGGGCTGTTGTTGGCCGTATATGTTCCTATAATGTTGTGACATTATATCTCCTATAACTCCCGGGTCATCAGAGCGGGTACCGGTTATAGGACATCTCAGTGCAGTTATCTGATTGGTTACTGCCTGCTCCCTGGCCTGCCATGCGAGAAACCTCCCAGTATAATTACTCTCTTCATAGACCTTTTGCCTATGATGCTGATAAAAGGTTTCACTTTTAACATAATATTTTTCGCTAAGATCCCGTTTAGCCTGCTCAAGCTGCCATTGGTTAAAAGCAGAGGGGCGACTAAGAAATGTATTAAAGGAGCTTTGCACTTTCTGCTCTAAAATTCGCTTTTCTTCCTTAACTTTCCTTGAATTATCGGCATCCTTTCCGATGGCTAGTCCCCGTACAAAATCTTTAAGCGAGTCCCAGACCACATGTGGAGGTGCTGAGCCATGATTTCGCTCAAGAAACTATTAAATCTCGGTTTTAATAAAGAACACCCAGTTCTCTTCTAATAGATATTGCCTATTTAACAACCATATTTTAGAAGTCATGATATATTTACCCAAATCTAACTCAATAATGACCATTCAGAAGGATTCTCTGCTGGCTAAAAGCTCTGATCGCTTACAAAATTAACTACCTCCGCCTAAAGTTTTTTGCTAAGGAAAATCGCCGTGCCCCGATGAGACGCCGAAGAGGAGGAGAAGCCCCTACAAGCTGCCCAGGACCTTAACATTGGGAAATCTGCTAGTTTCCCCGCAGGTATATGAGTCTCTTGTATTAGAATGGCCACTGGATTTTCTGTCTTAATTCAAGCCTCAATGGCCCGCATTTTCTTTTTATTATTGAGGCCATTAACATTGAAAGAGATCACTTTCAAAATTTCCTTTTTATCCATTAGTATCCGAACAGCCTAACAACATATACAGAAATGTTCTAAAAAACTAAGACATCAGTCAATGGCCCCATCCGAAGTCTAACAAAATATGAGTCTATTAAAAATAAATGGATGAATCTGGATTTAAAAAATGGATTTCGTTTTTCCCCCATGCTCCCATTTCCACCCCTGTGACCCTGCCCTCCTCCCAAAGCCACCATGAGCAGACCACTGTCGCTGCTCACACCTGACAGGCTATCCCCCCCCCCTCCTTAACTGGCACTATGGCTGTGCCAAGTGCTACCGGTCTACCTCCCCCCTTCAAAAGAAGAAAAAAAAAACAGAGAAAAGAAAACGTAGAGAATCAAAAAACAGAAGACAATAGATAACAAGCTGCCTAAGAAGATGTGCTTGAAAAAGGAAGAACACCAGGAAAAGAGGCCAAAACAAGTGATTGAAAACATTTGTAAACTCATTACATTAACACTTTCGCATTATATTGACATTCTAGAGCCTACAGGCCATTAGGATTTATCCAACGAAATTTGTTGCAGTAATTCCTGCGCTTCGGGGACATTACAAAATACATGAAGTCTGCCTTTAACAAGCACTTTTAACTTGCTGTGTTGGGCAATCATTGCCTGCGCCCCATGTTCCTTGAACAGATGTAAAATTTTTACAAACTCTTTCTGCCTTTTGGCTGCGGAAGCCGACATGTCCGGGAAGATGCTTCCATCTACTGATTATCGCAGCACATGTATTCTATACCAGAATAACGTTGGTTCAATAAATATATTGAAAATGTCCCACTGTATATTCTGTATATTTCTCTGAGCACAAGTAAGCATGAGTGACTGAGCAAAAGGTTCTGATCTGTTTCATGATCCCTGAGGGGTCAGGGTTGTCATGTTCAGCGGTTGCCAGAAACTATTCGCTCCCTGGTAAGATTAGGGGGGGATTATGGTGGCACTGTGAGCTAGCAGGTCTCTAAGGCAGCATATCCTACAGGGGTGCCCGGAATCATCCTATGGATTAGTAGGAACTACACGACATGGCGGTGCCAACTATGGTTGGGTTCTTATTCAACATTCTTATCTAAGTAGTTCAGTTGTGCTTTTCTCAGAGAGTTCTACTCCCCTCAAACCGGAGATGTCCGTGGTGGGAAGAAAAATCCGCCTCAGCTGAGTAGGTGTACCATATGTATTGGCTGTAGGTTATTCAAGCTTGTAGGATAACATTTTCCCACGTTGTAGTAAACCCTATCTTCATAAATTTATTTAATAAATTACCCTCTTTCTTTTAACAATGACCAAACAATCTGAAGACATTGAAGAACAAGAGGTTAGGTGAAACATTACAGAAAATTGCAGACATGCAGTTACTATGAAATTATTACTTTACGGCCTCCCAGCAACGGGTGGGGCCGTAACCTTTGTGGTTGAGGCACATGAAGCATTCAGAACAGAGGTATTCTACTCCTGGGTTAAGTTCCTGGCTGCGGATGCACGTACACAATTGTTTTACACTTACATTGAGGATGAAACGCCAGAGGAATACTAACTATATGTGGACATAGAAATTCTGTTAACTTACTGAGTACACATACATTGGTTTAACAGCGCCCTCCCACATACCATAGAAAATGTGAGACTCTGTCCGCTCAGTAAAGATGGAGCGACCTGGCCGGTCCTAGCTGCTTATACACCACATGCTAATGTTGATAATTTAAATGCAGCAGAAATAACAACACAGTATGAAGATCTAGTCAAAATTTACAGAAACCTCAGGCAGTACATTATTCGAACACTCACAGTTAACCCTGTGCGGACGGCTCAGCCTGCACAACTTTGGCTGCTATGGGCACCAGGCCTAAAACGCTGAAAGCCATTATTGGAAATGTTCCCACCGGTCGGGACCAAATTCCGCCTTGGATAGCACAGCAAAACAAGTCAGCTTGAAGTGTTTTTTCCCCATACGGGACCCCAGGACAAACACAGAATTATTGCTTGCCAATTGGGATGGCTCCTCCGGTGGAAGACTGTGCCTCCTGGGGCACAGTCTTTGCTGCAGTGTACACCAGAACTCATAGTACCCCTTCAACAGCAGTTTTACCGGATGTACTTAAACAAGTACAGAATGAGTACTGTCCTTGACTTAAGGATGAAACTGATGGGCAACTTTGCCATGGTATCAACCATTATGTTAAGTAACATAAAAGGGGGAGCAGAAGCATTTGCTATACACCAATGCCTGAGGGAATTCACTCCTACCCAGCAGGAGCAGGAATAACCTAGGTAGAGATAATTTGGGAGCCAGGCCTGTGAAACCACAGGTTAAGAGTAATTCTGAAAAGGATATCTCAAAGCAAGCACCTGATTCTTCGAAGAGGAAATGGGACGATAAAAACATAATAAACAAAATAAGACACAATCACAGGGTGGGTCTCCTCAGCAGGAATCCACTGGAACAAAATGCAATTTAAGAAACCGTGATAATGTTAGAAAGCCTGACAGGTGTCAGGATACTGATCAACGTCCCTCTCATTCCTTTCAGGATTCATCCGATACATGTTCAGAAAGAGGTGCACGGTCAGATTGCAGATCAGAAGAGCAAGTGAAGCCGAAAAGGGCACACACTGCACTTCAGACTACAACCTTAACCTCTTCTGTGCCGTCATGGAGCACGGTCGCGCTGTGCCCATGACGAGACTATCTCATCATGAAACCCACCCGTGTGGGAAACGCCCGGCACAGGAGGGGGGAAAGGGCGTGGCACCGAAGGGGTTAAAGAGGACAAACCAAAGACTCAAAAACCTCAATTCAAAAAGAAGTAGCAGGTATTAAAATAAGACATGCCCAGACTACTGAGGACTCTGCTTCTGAACGGGGAATGGGCAGTGACAATGCTGGACAGTGCAGCAGAAGTCACAATAGCTCACCAGAACCTAATAGATAATCTAGTGGTAGCATATCACCGTGGAAACACCTGATACAAATAACGCTCCAAATGGAGGGGGACATATTAAGGCTCTGTTCTGAAGAACCTAACTTATGGTACAACATTCTTTTGGCTGAAAAGGATTGGCCACCTGAGTTCGTAATGGAATGCCCACTGGGAGAAACTGTAATTTTACCTTCTTTTTCTGACCTTGCTCTCGAATCAGTTAAAAATTCATACACCAAGGAGTGGGCATTAGAGCGACCTATTGCACTTTTAGAAACCATGTAGGGTGGGATGATGAGTCTCCTCATCACAAGATCCCATTAAAATCAGTTCCTCAACCTCAGAGACAGTACCCAATAAAACATGAAGCTAAAAAGGAAGTTAGGAAAATCCTAGAACAACCTGAGTACCAGGGTGTAATAGAAAGTTGCGCTTCGCCCATGAATAATTCCTTGTTTCCCATAATGAAACCAGACAATTCATACCGTCTAGTCTTAGACTACAGACATTTGAAAACTTTCACATGCACATTTTCAGTACAAAATGCACATAGTGCAGCACTAATGTATAACATTGTGCAGAAGAAATACAAAACAACATTAGATATCTCAAATGGATTCTTCTGCCAAAATATAGCACCTGGAAGCAGATATGTGATCGCATTTTCAGCACTAGGTTCACAGTGTCAATTCGGTTCAACTAACCTGGTGATCCACGTAGTTGTTGGACCCACCGAGTACACCTATATCACTTTCAATGAAGGTGATGTGGTACCTATAGCATAAAATCATATCTGTACCCCAAGGCTGAAATGCGTTTTGCACCCACTGAGAAACTACTCAGTTATACAAACAGCTGTAGTGAGAGAGAGCACTGGCTCAGGGTAGGCGAATCATTGTCGCTAACCCCCGGTACTGACCCCAGAAGCCATTACTAGAGGAAGCATTCCAAATGACAAAGCATATCATCCAAGATGGAGTCAATGGGCTAGCTCTCTCATTGCAACAGATGTAGACTACAGGTTCGATTCTACATTACAAACACAAGCATTACTGCAGTATGAACAAGAATATCCTCTGTAAATGAAATATGTCTCTAGAATGATATGAATACGTCATCTATACTGATGGATCTGCTCAACCTGCCGTAGGGACACAACACCAACATTCCACGGCATGCACAATCATAAAGGGGTACATGTATGATGGAAATTTCCGCCCGAAAAAACACACAGTCTCTAGGGCAGTCAAAGTCCTGATTCTGGCACTACAAAGCACGGACCCTGAATTCCCCACACTTATAGTGTGTGATTCATATTACTTTGTCCAGTCCTATAATGAATATCTTCATTACTGGGGCCAGAATGGATTTTGAGATTCAAAGGGTTGCACAATCAAGCACAAGCTGCTTTGGGAACAATGGCGAAACCTAAAGAATGCTTACCACGGGCTCATATTATCCATACATGGAGTCATCACCATGTTTGCGTTCACGTTGAAGAGAAATCTATGGCCGATGAAAAGGCAACAGTCCGCACTGCTGCAATTGCTGCAATCACTTGTTCTAGTACGAAATTAGACAGAGGCATCATGGTACCTGTCAATGCTTCCCACAACGAAACCCACCTGCCGAAAGGCTTTCCACTCACATACTCCTACAAGTTAGATACACATAGCATTCCATATACTCAGATGCCAGGAGTGGGGGATAGAGTAATGCCAAACACTGATCGCAGATTGGCATTTATGCTAGCTGCACACAATGGTGTATTGTTAATGAAGCAGCGCTATTGGTGGCGAGGTCTAACAAAACAGACCAAGGTCTTTGTCCTGAAATGCGACATCTCCCAGCAGATGAAAGGCTCCACCATAGCACATCCACCACAGACACCTCTTTTGACCTCAGACAAGCCTCTGGCAGTTGTTTATTTGGATCGCTGCGGCCCCTTGCACTCAGACAGGGCTTACAAGTACATCTTGATGGCAGTAGATTCATGCTACAGATTCCTGTGGGTTTGGCTACAGCGCTCGGCTGATGCTCGAACTATTATAAAGAATTTTCAAGTCTTCATCGGGACATACACAATAGGCACACTACATTCCGACCAGGGCCCGGCGTTTAGCTCTCAGGCTTACAAAGAAGCCATGGGAAGTTTGGCTGTGGCCTTGCGGTACTCCTCCCCCTACCATCCTGGGGGAAATTTGGTAGTTGAGAGGAAAAACTGTTAAAGCAGTCCTTAATAGCAAGGGTGTTAGGCTTGGGTTGCATTTGAGTCAATCACCTATATAGGGTTCAGGGGGCACTCAATAACATGCCAAGAAAATCCCTGGGGGGAGGTCATACTCCTTACAAACTCCTGTTCGGTGTGAGAAGGTGGGTCCCAAACTTCAATAATGTCAGCTCAGTGGTGGCGAAAATACCATTTGACATCAATAAATGTTTGCCTGTTTTACAGGAACTCATGAATTCCGGGGCGCACAAAACTACGTCCAAGTAAAACGCGCAACCAGTGGGGAACTGAAGGTTGTACCGGCAAAACCTGCCTGGGTCCCGAAGACTGTAGACCTGACAAAATAGTGGACAAGAAAGAATTTGAGCCATCTGTACCTGTCCTAGTTGTCAAAGGTACTAGAACCATACTTCTTCCCCCCTTGCCGGTCGCAGAGACAAGGTTTATCTCTGTTGATCTGATCAAACCCCACTATGTGGCCGATTCTCAACAGTAGGCTGCATGGGGTCCTGGGTAGCCGCCACACGTCTCTCGCTACCGTTCAGGAAGTTCAGATGGAAGCTTTGATAACAGAAGATTCACCTTTGCAAAGAGAAGCTGGAAACAACAATGAACTTCTACTGTTCAGTCAACACATACAGAAATCTCAATTCAAAAGATTGACAACGTCTATATGAATATGCCAAGATCGAGCCATCTCCCAGTTGTACAAAACTGCAGAGCTGCCAGGAATAGACCTAACAGTGTCTGGCTACTTTGTGCGTTATGACAACTTCTCATCGGATTCTAGTGAAACTGAACTGCCACCACCGCCTCTCCCTTTCAAGCTACGAGTGTATGCTCTCTATCTATGGCTGAAAAAGACATACTTTGTTGTTCAATGGATACATCTCTGGATTACAATTGGATTTCTTTTCTTACAGGTCTTCTGGATGTGTTTGTCTTTTTCCTACTTCTGAATGAACACGGTCTCCTAGAACGCTCTGCAGTACAACTTGTGAACTTGGTTCTGAATCCACATGCATCATGAACTAAGGGGCTCGTCCCTGGTGAACATTACAGCAGTTCCAGTTCTGGAAGGAATAGTATGGGACAGGGTATCGTATGATGTATATGGTCTGACTGAACTTTTACAAATTCCATATCTATTTAAAATATCTTTAAATGATATCTTTACCTCTAGTACTTTCTCTGATAATTGTGACATTGAAACTGGGCACAATTTGCTTGCAGATCTAGAGAAATCAGCTGCATTGTCTAATGATGAATTGTATGATAGTACATCTAATTTTGGAGCTATATTTTGTTATAAAAATTATGGTCACCATTTCTTACACTAAGCTAGTATCCAACGCGCTGTTAATAATTATACTCAATGGGAACACTGCCCAACACTGCCGAAAAGTAGTTCGAAAACATTTGGACATAAGTTTGCTTATTTTTCTGGTTTTGACCCATCAGACCCAGCCACTTTTCATTATAGGCTTGCACCTACACCTGCAAAGAAAAATATACTAACAAACACCAAGCTGATATACTCTGCTTCCTTTATTTCCTAACTGTCTGTACAGGGTTTTGACTTATGGAAAAACACCATAGGCACAAAATCTGTCTGGGGGACAAAAGATTGGCAAGTTCAGGGAAATGAGGCCCTATTTAGAGCATGCCTCATACCACATCAAATCATTTTCCTGAATAAAACAGTGCAACAAACTACCTGTCTAGGAATGGCAAAAATAGAGGATTTAAAAGCACCTCGTATTCCTGCATTCTCACGCTTTGAGAACGGGCAGCATCTAACACACTTTAGTGAGGATACACTAGATACCATGATACGGAATGGTTCTTTAACCCCTTCAGCGCGGCGCGGATTTCCGCGCCACGCTGAAGGTTCCGTGTGCGGGCGGGGCCATGACGGAGCGGTTCCGTCATGCGCACAGCGCGACCGTCGCGCATGACGGAACCGCTCCGTCACAAGCACGGAAAGGGTTAAATTCATCAGATCCCGACGGGAAGGGGTGGTTGGTTTGGCCTGTGAACACAAATGGGTGTCAATCTAGATTCCTGGGTAACACCAAAGGGTTTAGGATTGATAGGCCTGATCAACAATACGTACAGTCAGAGCATTCTGGGGTGATGACATCATATAGTGTTGAGAAGTTGTGCCTTGATTGGCTAAAAACCTCAACAAATTGTTTCAGGTGAAGCAACACTTGTCCCTTTTTTCTGATAACTTGTGTCTCAGGGATTGTCTATTAGGTCTCCCGAACCCACGTCAAAAGTGATTCTTGTACGGAATATAGGATGAGCTGTGGAAACTTTCTCAACAGGAAGCTGCTGAGAGATTGACGGGGTTAATTTTGAAAAGGCTTTGACTGTGGTTGACAACGTTATGACCACATTATCATCCAGAATGTATTCACTAGGCAACAAAGTGTCTTCTGCAATTGACATTCTACAGCAAGACATGTCTATTTTAAAACATGGACAGTCACAATTACGCCCATTGTAATACTGAACTGGACGTTGCAAACTCTATGTTCTGGCCACGCACCGTGGCGTTACATCAATAGTACAAGTCTGTTTTCTCCATATGATCTCACTGAAAGCCAGATAGTATGGTACAAAGAGATGCACAATATACCATTTTGAACATTGAAAATTAGACCAATCACCTCTTACCATGGCTGGGACACCATCCGCAGACTGGATAATCCATGGGTGCATTATCCTACCAGTCACTAATTTCCAGTTCCAATATTGTTTCTATTAAGAACAGGGAGGTAGACACGAAGCGCTAAGAGAAGGTTATGCGCATGAATACTGGGAGTTACCATACAGGTTTAAATGCAGAAATGGGGACCCGGATATTTTCCTTAGTGGTTCCGACTGTGAGCATGCTTTAAGTCAATCCTTAATATGCAAAGACATTTCTCTTCATGGAGCATGCAATACTTCAATTTGCAAACTTATCTGAAGGGTTCCCCAGCTGCCGTGATGTATCTGGTTTTCCAGCTGCTCTCGAATGAGAGCTATCTGATGCTGAATGATCAAGGTTGCTGTGAATTGGAACCTGGCATTGGTTATCTGGTGACCGTTAATTCCATAGTCACTTGTTACACACAAGTACTGTTTCCACCTGCCCGCACAGTTAGGGAGGCAACACTATGGCCTTCAATTAATCTTTCCAATATACGCTTTGATTCTTTGAGCAAGCTGAAAGCCAACCTTTTTAAAAAAGATGTGGCCTTAAATTCGGCCAGAGAGACGTTTGATCTCCAGGTTGCAAGGTCCTCGTCTGAGGTACAGACACTACTCCAACCTAACTTCCCACAACATTTTGGGGAGCTGGTTCACCATATCTTTAATATGCCTGAAACTAAGGGAATAGTGAACTTTATTTTACATGTATCGGCTCTGCACTGGTTAGCACCTTTTAGACTTTTTTTTTAGTTATACCATCTTTTATACACTTTGTGTTTGGAAGCGTTTTTGGAGGGCTCCCGCTTGTCCTGCTACTTGTGGCGGGAATCCTCATTTTAATTTTTCTGTTCCACAATGGACGGCCCAGTTAAACCCTGAATGGAGATAGCACTGTGTAGTGTTCTTACTTAATGTTTCTGAGCCTCCATGTTAAGATGATGATGTCAGCCGCTGTGGGTGTTCTTTTAAAGAATGTGTAGTGAAGAGAATGTTATGCGTTGAAGCTAATGTCAGTTGCACTGGCTTGGCTGGAGGATGAGGTCTCAAGATTACTCTCTACATTAAAGAGCTCCTAATCAAACTACCGTTTCCTGCTTCTTCAATTCATCACCCATACCTCATTTTGGCGACGAGTGGAAACTCTTGAAGAGACCTCAACTCATCTCATTTCTTCGAACTCAAACATTCTGGCACACCGCTTATTACTTACAGCTTTGAAACTACTCAAAACGGCTCCGTCTACACTTCTTTTCCCTGGGATCTTCGTGGGAGCTCATCCAGAGTCTTCTGTGTCGTGAGTAAACGAGCGGTGGGAGCGGTGCACCTCCGGTGTTTGATGAGACTTGTGGAAACACACGTTTTGGTTCCCGTCTCCTGTCTCTTCTTGCCTTCGACGTTGCGTTGCAGGGAGGCTTCCCCTCATTGGTTGGTTTGGGGGCCTGTTGCCTTCCCTGTGAGGTGTCTCCTCATTGGACTATTTTGGGGCCTGATCGTTTGGGCCTCGCTGCGCATCGGGTGCTGTTGCGTAGCAACCCGTTTTGCTTAACGTTACCCTGACAACAGCCTTGAGCCTCCCGCTACACGTCATACTAGCGGAGACGGAACTGCTTGCTTCCCAGCAACGCTGCAACACTCGAGGAACACATTTCGAGGTAAAACTTTGTTTCGTGGTTCCTCGCCTCGTGAAAACTTTCTTTTGTATTCAAGTCTGTTCTTCTTGGATTCTCGCCACACTGACTTTCGCTTTCATTACCGGAGCAACGCTGATCTGCACAGCTTTTATTTTGTTTTGCTTTCTTTGTCACACTCGTTTTGCAGATCTAAATAATGCTCTAATCTATTTACTGGTTGTTTAGGGTAACTATTTTCTTTTACTGAAAGGTTGGGGCAGCTCTTATAGTACCAGGGTGTTGTAGATGTTTTACATTGATACTGTCTGGTCGTGTGTATTGTGACGTGTGTAATTTGGGTTTGTAGTCACTTTTCACTTCGGATAATTGCAATTCTGTGGTGTGACATCCTATATTCACATTATGCAAAACGTCACTGCACCACCGTTCTTTCTTTCTGCCCCTGAAGACCCTCCCATACCTTGGTTGAAATGGAAAAAAGTTTTTTCTAATTATGCCAGGGTCTGCGGTACGTCTTTGAGTGCAGAAAGGAAGTCTGCTTTATTCTTACACTGTCTAGGTTCAGAGGGGCAGGAAGTATTTGAACATCTCCCTGACTTACCGGACAGTGAGGGCAACTCCCTAAATGAATATGAAATCTGCATTAGGAAAATGGACTTACATTACCTACCCAAAATGAGTATGGTATTGGAACGTTATCACTTTGGTAAGAGACTCCAGAAACATGAAGAAACTGTGGAACAATATGTTACCTCTTTGCGCAAGCTGGCTTCCACTTGTTCTTTTGGGGGGAGTTTAGAAGAAAGACTCAGAGATCAACTCATGCTTGGGTCATCTATTGATAAAGCGAAAGACGCGCTCTGGCAAAAAGACAATCCTTCTCTTGAGGATGTCATCACCACCCTAAAGTTGCATGAACATTCGAAAGCTTGTTCTGAAGCTATACGCAAAGGAGCAGACAACAATAAGAGTACTGATGCAGAAGTTAAGGAAATAAAAACAGATGTATCTACAGGGTCTGACAAAGTTTCCAAGGGGTCCACACAAGGTACGTCTGCATCTTCCAAAAGTGTGCGCCCGAGCTCAAACGCAAAATATTCCTCGGTGAAATGTTTTCGTTGTGGGAACATAGGATATTTGGCTAATTTCAAAGACTGTCCTGGGTGGAAAACAATTTGCTCTGTTTGTAAAAGGAAAGATCATTTTTCAAAATGTTGTAGATCCAATAGGGATCAAAAAAGTGTGAGGGAGGTAGACCTCTACGAACAAGATGGGGAAGAAGTGATTGTATCTCAGATTTGCTGCCAAGTGAAGGATGGTCCTATGGAAGATGTCTTGGTTAATGATAAGTGTGTTAAGATGTTGTTCGACTCTGGGGCCAAGATCATTTTAATTCCCAAAGAGTTTTATGAAAAATATCTTCTCACAAAAGTGAAGTTATTTAAACCAGACATTATCCCAAGGGGTTACGGTGGACAAATAATAAATCTTTTAGGATACTTTGAAGGTATGATTGATTATAAAGGTAGGGTCACTGCAGGCAAGATATATGTTTCCATGAAGGGAGACTCTTTGATAAGTTGGTCCCATCAAAGGGATCTTGGTGTTTATTTAGATCCTAACGAAACACCTTCAGTGTGTCTGAGGGATCTTCCGACTATAGCCTCCATCTCTGACCGCAACAATTGGATCAACAAGTTTCCAAAGGTTTTTGATAAAAAGCTTGGATGTTTAAAAAAGTACCAACATCTAATTAAGTTAAAAGATAGTTCGGTCCCAGTAGTAGCCAAAGTCAGGAATGTTCCCCTGTTGGTCAGAGACAAAATGAAAGATGAATTAAACAAGCTACTAGTTAATGGTGTCATCAAAGAAGTAGAAGCCACGGAGTGGGTTTCTCCGGTTGTGATGGCTCGAAAATCCAACGGTGAGGCCAGGCTGTGTATTGACTTGAGGGAACTGAACAAGGCTGTGGTGGTGGATCACTATCCTCTCCTGAACATAACAGAAATGTTATCCTCATTAGGTAGTGCCACGCATTTTTCAACATTAGACTTGTCTTCCGCCTACCACCAGGTCAGACTACACCCTTCCTGCCAAGAATTGACTACCTTCATAACACCCTTTGGAACCTATAAATTTCTAAGGATGCCGTTTGGTCTTATATCAGCTGCATCGGTATTCCAAAGAGTCATGGAGAATATACTAAACGGGATTGGTGGAGTCAAAGTCTACCAAGATGATGTTCTTGTGTATGGTTGTAGCTTGCGTGAGCATGATGAGAGAATGGGTCTTATACTTTCCAGATTCCAAGATCATGGCCTTACTCTTAGATTGGACAAATGTAAATTTGATGTAAAAGAGATTGAATATCTGGGTCATTCAATCTCTGGCTCTGGGATCAAACCTAAGCCTTCTTTAGTTGAAACCATCTCCAATCTCAATTATCCGGTGAGCAAAGATGAACTTACAAAATTTTTGGGTATGGCAGAATTCTACAATAAATTTGTTCCTGGTTTCGCAAAAAAAACTGAAAATTTAAGATCTTTGTTAAAAAAGGGGAGCGAGTTTGTTTGGGATAAATCGTGTAGTGATGAATTTGATTTAATCAAGGACTGTTTGAACAAAGCACCCAACCTCTCTAGTTTTGATCCCAAGAAGAAGTCCTTTGTCATGACAGATGCTAGTGGGAAAGGTTTAGGGGCTGTATTATTGCAACCAGGGGATAGTGCAGACAATACTATTTTGTTTATCTCAAGACCTCTTAGGGGGGCTGAATGCAACTACTCAGTCGTGGAAAAGGAAGCTTTGGCTGTATATTGGGCCATTCGCAAGCTCAAGAAATATTTGTGGGGTAAAGCTTTCTCAGTGATTTCTGATCACAAACCCTTGAAGGAAGTATTTGGGAATAAAGGGATTGATCGGGTGTCACATAGGATAAGGAGATGGGTGGTTGCTTTGCAAGATTTCGAGTTTTCTGTCTCTTATTTGCCGGGCGCTAGTAACATTCTAGCAGACTGCTTGTCGAGACTCGGTGGTTTATCTGGCTCCGAGGGTGAAGAGGATAATTATTTTCTTGGGGAGGACTTTGGAGAAGACATACAAGTGTGCTTGGTCACTCAAGGTGTGGTCACTGAAGAGGAATGGTGTGTGGCCTTGTCTGATGATTCTGTTTTACAACAGGTGGTTTCCTATATTCGTGATGGATGGTGTGAGAAACGGTTGTGTGATGAGGAGGTTAAAGGGTTTTGGTCTATCAAGGAAGAATTATCGATTTCCAGTGGTCTTCTTTTTAGAGGAAGCAGATTGATTGTCCCTTTGGCCTTGCGTAAAAAACTTGTGGATAATGCACATGCAAGTCACATGGGCATTGCAAAAACCAAAGAGAGACTTAGAGAAAACTTTTGGTGGCCTGCGATGGATACTTTTGTAGAAAGATTGGTGCGTGATTGTCCGCAGTGTGCCAGTAGTGATAAAGTTTTAAAATGTAGGACTCAACCGATGCTGGTAAGGAAGCAGGCCACTGGTCCTTGGATTGATATTGCTGTCGACATCTTAGGCCCTGTTAAGGTAAAGTCACAAGATCGGTATGTCCTAGTTTGTTTGGACATGTTTTCCAGGTGGCCATCTATCAAGATCGTGAATTGTGTTGACTCCTTATCGGTCATCAATTTTTTGGATGAATTGTTTGCAAATGAAGGGTTGCCAAATTCAGTGCTGACTGATAATGGGGTACAATTTGTCTCCAGAGTGGTTGAAGAGTTTCTGAGTGAGAGAGGTATCACCCATAAGCGGGCGTCCCTTTATCATCCGGAATGCAATGGGGTGGTTGAGAGATTTGTGAGGGTGTTGAAAGAGGCCATGCAATTAGCCTTGACTTCTAATTACAACTGGGAAGAAGCTATCAAGAAGAAGGTGTTTGAGTATAGGTTTACCCCACATTCCTCTACGGGTGTTACTCCTTTCACTTTGTTCAAAGGAAGGGTTGCAGGCACTCAAGTAAATCCTCTTTGGGTGTCCTCTAAGAGGTTAGAAGTGGGTGGTGTAATTGGTAAAGTTATTGATTGGAAGAACCATGAGTTAAATAAAATGTTGAAGAGAAAAGACATTTTTGATACGAGAAAAGCTGTCAAAAGAACTGTCATTCAAGTGGGTGACATGGTAAGGATAAAACTCCCTGAAAGAAGGTTTGGTGTATCCAAGTTTAGCCAACCTATCAGAGTTAATAAGCTTCTGGGCAACGCAGTGAGAACGCAGGATCATAGGGTCTGGAACCTCAATAGAATTGTGAAGTGTCCCTCTATGTGTGGCCAGGATGTTACCTCTGGGAACCAAGATAACCTCTCACACTCTGAAGGTATGAGACCAATCAGAGTGAAGAAAGTTCCTCTTCGACTACAAGATTAATTTTATGGTGTTGACCAGTTCTCTCTATTACTTATACGTTGATTGTTTTTTTTTTTTTTTTTTTTTTATTTCCTAGTTTGATGGATGAAAAGGGGAAGGTGATGTAGTGTTCTTACTTAATGTTTCTGAGCCTCCATGTTAAGATGATGATGTCAGCCACTGTGGGTGTTCTTTTAAAGAATGTGTAGTGAAGAGAATGTTATGCGTTGAAGCTAATGTCAGTTGCACTGGCTTGGCTGGAGGATGAGATCTCAAGATTACTCTCTACATTAAAGAGCTCCTAATCAAACTACCGTTTCCTGCTTCTTCAATTCATCACCCATACCTCACACTGCTTGTGCTGCGGCGTCGTGAGCGCATGGTACACTGCTTTGGCACACTGCTTTGGCACACCTCGGCTTCGAGAACTAAATGAGCACTGGTTCTTGTCCTTCAGGCATGTTTGGCTTCACTGCATACAACATATATTCCGCTGCCTGCTTTGCAGCCAACATTGCATATTGGATGTATGCCTAGGATCACAATCGGTTGTGCCACTGGACATTGAGGTAGTGTTGGACCCCTGAAGGCCCACATGTATTGTTGTCCCCAGCGTAATCCATTGCTGATTAATGCATTCTTCGAGCCACCCTGCGATGGTTTGGCTCCTAGTGAAACAGACACCGGCTCAACGAAACGCTTACAGGATGCAGTTCCCCCTCAGTGGCTGCTGTGGGAATCGGATGGAATCACCTTTGCTCCATAAACCTGCTTTGAGGTGCACCTCTGGGACCATCATCTGCGGTTGTGGACAACAGAAATGTTGCGTCTACTACTTGGAACACATACACAGTTAGCTTTTTCCATGTGGAAACAATTTGGCCTGTTTTCTTAAACTAAGTTCATATAAAACAGCTTTTTTGTCTTTTCTAGGCACAATGGTTTTCTGAGTGAGTGGAATTTCAAATAGTATAAAGGCTTTAGGGCTTTTATATGAATATTTCAAAGGAAAACTTGCTTTTAGATGATTTTAAGAGTAGTTTTTAACCTTTTTATAATTCTGTTTCATTATAGCCTGTTGGCTTTTTAGACAGCTTTTATATATCGACCCTTTGTAGGAGGAGTGGGTGTTATGTTCCAGGGTTAGGCCCATGTTGTGAAGCAGATAATTTATTACATTGTCCTATTTTTCACAATAACATTTCTGCCATGAACTTTTGCACGCACAACAATGTTGGATTAGTAATTCTGAAACCACTTTTTTAATCATCTAGCTTTGCATAACATTATCCCAATGCCTCGAACATCATGTACAAGACTTCATTGCTCACTATGTATAAATGTCGTTCTAACTTCAATCATGGGGTGACAGACCTATCTACATATCCATAACATTGATAAATCTAGAACGTACATCGCAAGTCTGATTTCTATTATATATAATGAGTATCCCGATAGATTAGCAGAGGAGGCACTCCAGCTGACACCAAAGGTCATGATGAGACTTCACACGCAGTGGTCTGACATATCCGTGAGAGGGGTGTCCAGTTTGTGACCAAGACGGTCTCTTACATTCTCTCCAGCCAGTTAATGGGGTTGGATCATTCTTTGGGGGGATTCTTGGCTTTAAACCCACACACCCTCTAGGTATATTTAGAGCAGGGTTTGACATAGTAGGAACACACAAGATTACTGCCTTGTTTATATATTTGCATATATATATATTTATATATATATATATATATATATATATATATATATATATAAATATATATATATATACATATACACACACACACACACTGTTTTAGCACCATGGTGGACCATGGAGGAATTGTATCTAATATTTACACTTTTGGTGCTTCTAATCACATTCATCTGCTTCTGTCTACTGATTATCGCAGCACATGTATGCTATACCAGAATAACGCTGGTTCAATAAATATATTGAAATCGTCCCAATGTGTATTCTGTATATTTCTCTGAGCACAAGTAAGCATGTGTGGCTGAGCGAAAGGTTCTGATCAGTTACCACGATCTCTGAGGGGCAAGGTTGTCCTGTTCAGTGGTTGCCAGAAACTATTCGCTCCATGGTAATGTTAGGGGGTTTATGGTGGCACTGTGAGCTAGCTAGTCTCTAGGCTGACATATCCTGCAGGGGTGCCCGGAATCAGTCTAGACACCTCACCCAATGTTTGATGTCCAACAAACACGCAGATCCTACAGATTAATAGGATCTATACAACACTCTCTGTTAGCGGATTCTAGTTAGTAGAGCAAATATTTAGTTTAATGTTTTAGTGAAACCATAATTGTGTATCTATTTGCATTTGGCCTTTTTTAATGGTACATATAAGGTCATTTAAAGAACCATCAAACTAAGGTGAAAGTTAGTTTTTTGTTGTAAGACGTGGTAGTTACCAGAGTTGCAGAATATAGAGCCATAGGACTGTGCGTGTAAAAACCATTGCATTTCTCTGAGGTTCCTAGTTCTGAGGGTCAACCATGGTATAGCGTGGACAGTATCTAGAGATAAATTCCTCGAATCTCTAGAGGATTTCATACTGCAGCTGGGGCCTGGGAAGTACAAATTGTGAAATCAATTAAGAAGTGATCAGGCGAGCCGGGAACAAACATAGAGGAGACAATCCTATCAAAAGTGAGAGGAAGGGCAGACGTATTCTATAAATTATCAAGGTTGAGGCGGAGGCAACAACTTTAGGATCTTTATGCCATAAGCACAAGAAAAAGAGGAGAAACAGAAGCAGTAAGGAAAAGAAAGGCAAGTCTCCGAGAGATTCTCCCCTCCCCTCAGGCTCCTCTTCAGAGCTGGAGCTCATAGCAGTTCAGGCTCCTTTGGAGCTTGTGCCACTGGAGTTCCCAGTGCCACCACCGCCTCCCCCACCGGTGACCTGTGCACAACCCTAACCTGATTTCCTAGCATCTGCTATGGATCGAGTGCCAGTCCGAAACACTAATTTCTAGGTGTTCGGGGGAGGGGCTGTTGGTCCTCTCTGGAGCTCATTTAAGTCCCATGGTCTTTTCGGAAAGTTATGTGGACTCCCATTGGCGAGCTTTTCACTGTTTGCACCATTCGTGCTTCAGCTGATGGCCCCAATGATGCTGTTGATGGTGCTAACCCCGACTCTGGCCACGCCAGCCCCCCTCATGACTCCGCTGCCATCTGTGTCTATACTGCCTTCACAACTTCACAGCCTTTGGGAGTGATTCAAAGGTCTAGGTGGAAAGCCCAGTACCTCCTGGAGAAGAAACGATATAAGGAGTAAAGCTACTCCTTACATAACCTCCTTGGCATTGATTCAGACCTGGATGCGGCTGGGGACCCTCATGATATACCTGAGGGTTTCCAAGTTCTTCTGGAGGCCAGTGAGCTAGAAACCTTGCTTGAGCTGGAGTTACGGAACACCTAGGCCCCCCATCCCTCCCAGAGCCTGTCTCGTATCATGCTATCATAAGGACAATGGCAGAAACCTTGGAATATCTCTGCCCATGGTAGAGACCTGTGCCAACCTACCGGCAGAGGTGCTGCAATTTACACCTTACTGAGCAGAGCCTCTGCTACCATTTAATGAAGCCCTTTGGATCCTGTCCTTTTTACCTTGGCCAAAAGCTAGTTCACTCAAGCAGTCACCAGGACCATAGTGATGGGAAACAGAATGGCACTGGGTGATCCCCACTTTTTTTCAGCACACTCTCTCCATCAGAGTTTAATTGTCCAGTGTTGGAAGGCGGACGCCGGGGGAGTCGGAGAGACCACCCAGGGGGGCCCCCACACTGTATGAAGTAGCCGAGCGCTGCTGAGAAGCCTCCTAGGAGAGGTCCTTCTCCTACACCGTACTAGCACAGTAACACCACCACACAGGACTCGAGGATGTTTATCAAGACGAGCAATTCTTTATCAGCATTTAGGAAGTTACGGTTATCGATATATACAAGGGGGGATCGAGGGATCCGCAAGAGTCTCAAAGTCTTTGGTAGGGACGGGGTAGCGGGACTGTCTTTAATAGCAGCTGGGTACGAGGGTACCTTGGGCCCAGTTCTTAATCCTCAAGCTAGGGGAACTCCGGGTGTCGGAGGGATCGAGCCGCGACGGCGTCAGCAGGGCTCTGACGATCAGTTCGTGGAGCTGGAGCCGCGACTAGGTCAGCAGGGCTCTTAAGGTGTTTCCGTTCAGCTCGAGCCGCGACGACGTCAGCAGGGCTCTGGCGATCAGTTCGTGGAGCTTGAGCCGCGACTAGGTCAGCAGGGCTCTTAAGGTGTTTCCGTTCAGCTCGAGCCGCGACGACGTCAGCAGGGCTCTGGCGATCAGTTCGTGGAGCTTGAGCCACGACTAGGTCAGCAGGGCTCTTAAGGTGTTTCAGCTCGAGCCGCGACGACGTCAGCAGGGCTCTGGGGGAGGTTTCAGCGAGGTTGGGCCGTGACAGCGTCAGCAGGGCCCCGATGTTCCGTGAGGTTCCTTGTCTCAATAAGGTGGAGCCGCGACGCAGTCAGCAGGGCTCGTGGTATAGTGTCAAGCAAGAATTCTTCTCCGTAGGGTCAGCCGCGATTCCATCAGCAGGGCTCTTGACTCCGGGATACAAATACTGTCCCATTGCGGGGTTGCCCCAGATATAAGTCTGGAGCCCTTTGATGTCCGGACCCTTGCGCCTGGGGGGGGCGGAGAGGCCGGGCTGGGAGAGGCCAGACGCCCAGCGGGAGAGGCGCCAGGCCCGGGGAGGCCGGAGGACGATCGCACCTAGGTGTTGAGGGACGGCGGGGGTCCCATCGAAACTCTCCTCCTCCAGGAGTGGTGAAGTGGCCATGTGGTGCCCCCTGGCCAGATCTTGGTGCCTCGATGTCGGGGCTTCGCTGGGGCCGAGGCCGGAGGGAGCCGGGCTGCGTGGGCTGGTGCGTGAAGCAAGCATGGGGGGGGACCCCGAAGGGATGAGGGGTCCCTGTGCGGCCTGGAAAAGGGGGCCGCTGAGGCGGGTGTAGGAAAACGGGTACAATCCAAAGGGGGCCTCGAAGGGAGGAGGGGTCCCTGGCGGCCTGAGAGGGCGGCCCGTGTAGGCCGGTGCGGGGGACGAGCACAATCCAAGAGGGTTAAGACCACGCCACGAGGCCGGGTCCAACATCCAGCAACTTCATCAACAATTTCTGCTGCAGTTTCTCTTTGGCCCCTGCTGACAGAGTCAAAAAGATTGGAAGCGTGTTCCAAAAAAGGATTTTGCTACTGAGAGTCTAGGTCTGAAGAGGTTTAATGCTGTATACCTCTTATGTAGATATTTGTATGTATTAGGGGACATGGCTAGCTTCAGCGCCCCCAAACTGCCTGATGACTTTCAATCATATTTGTTACATGTTGTATGTGATGGTCAGGTTGCCTCTGGGAAAGTCATTGAGTTGGGCCTCCATAGTGCAGACCTCATCAGCAGAGCAGTAGGGACACAACTGCAGAATGTACACATGCATGACTCAGGACATCTGGGTTATTGTGTGATTTTTAATTAACCCTGATGGATCTGCCATTTGACCATGCCAAGCTTTTATGTGAGACAAATTAGATGCTGCTTTGGAGAGCTTTAAAACTAGCTTAGCCACCGCTCATTCCCTTAGTTTGCAACCCAAAAAAAAGAGACAACAAGGCAGTTCACAGATTGGAAGAGCCCCTTAACTTCCACCAGTGTCAGGCATCCAACTCACAGCAGCACACCCAGAACCCTATTGTGCAACGTTACAGGAGCCGCGGAAAGGGCACGGTTCATACTCCTTCCAGCCAATGATCTCCATCTCCTCACTGACCACCCGAGAGAAGCAGCTCCAGTTTGCCATGTCATTCGAGACAGGTGGGAGGTCGGGTGCCGTCTATTCCACAGGCATTGAAGGTCAAAACCTGAATTGGTTCTGCAGATTGTGGAAAAAGGTTTTACCCTACATTTCCAGTCCATCGGAATCCCCCTGCCTATTCTGACCTTTTATAGGAACACCTTCTCCTACTGCAGCAAGATGTGACAGCCTTGTTTCAAGAGTTGTGGAGTAGGTGCCAGAGGAAGAGATTGGACAAGGCTGCTACTCTCGGTATTTCCTTGTTTCTAAGAAGGATGACGATCTTTAATCTAATCCTAGACCTTAGGGTCTTGAAAGAGAAGTTCAAGATACTGCCCTTAGCTAAGGTTCTTTTGGTGTTGGAGCTTGAAGACTGAATGGCTTAACTCAACTTAGATGATGCATATTTCCACATACCAATCCTAAAGTCCCACAGAAATACCTGCGATCTGCTGTGGGCCAGTTTGCTGTGCTTTTTGGCCTAACATCAGCGCCATGGGTCTTCATGAAAGTAACGGAGGTGGTGGCAGTCCATCTCAGAAGGACAGACATGATAGCTTCCCCTACCTGGATCACAACTTCCTGAAAGCCAGGTCTCCAGAGATGGTGCAGTCACACCTGCAGTGGGCTACATTCCTCATGTCAACCTACGCTTCTCCATCAATGTGCCAATATCTCCCACTTGGAGATCTAACAGCATCTCCTGTTCATAGGAACGGTTTTAGATACCACCTGGGTACAAAAAAAGTTTTAGTTCTGTCAATATAGTACATTAGGGCCCTTTTGACAGCTAAAATGTTTAATGCTCTTTCAGCAACAGAATCTGCTTGCGGGAAGAAAACCGGTAAATCAATTGATTGATTAATATGAAAATAAGAAACTACCTTTGGGATGAACTTAATATTTGTTCTCAGTCCTACCATGTTCCTATGTAGTTGGAAGAAAGGTTCCTCAAAGGTTAATGCCTGAGTTTCCCTGGCGCTTCTAAGGGAAGTGACAGTGATTAAAAAGGCAAGTTTCCATAAGTATTGCAATTGACATGAGTTAAGTGGTTCAAAAGGAGGACCTATGAGTCGTGTTAATACAATGTTCAAGGTCCATGCTGGTGCAGGAGGAAGCCTGGGAGGAATTGTTCTTTTAAGGGCCTCCATAAAAGCTTTAATAACAGGAATTCTAAATAATGAGAGGTAGTGTCTATTTTGCAAGTAGGCTGCAGTAGCCGCAAGGTGTAAGCGTACAGACATATATGCTAACCCTGTGGTCTGTAAATGCAATAAGTAATCAGTGTTTGTACTTTTGCATGAAGATGGTTGATGTTTTGGTTCTGGCAGTAAATACATATTTACCATTTAGCTGCATAACATTGCCTTGTAGTAGGTTTGTGGGCTTCCTTAAGAATGTCCATTCATGTGATACTAGTGGAGGCTTGTGTGCGCAAAAGTGAAAACTTGTATTAATTGACTGTAACGCTGTAACATCAAGCAGTGAAAATGTAAGTACAGATCAATGTTATTCAACAAAATGTTTAATACAATTTTTTTTGAACAGTAAAAAAAAAAAACCAAGCATTGGCATAGCCAATAGGTCTCGCTTTTGGGACCTTATAAGTATTTAGTTATGCAGCACAATAACCTTGGTGCAACAACATCAACCGTTTCATGGCTAAACACTTATAAGGTCCCCAAGGCGAGACCTATTGGCTATGCCAATGCTTGTTTGTGTTCAGGGGTGGGTAGGGTATAGGGCGGTTAGGGTGTATTTAGGGTTTTGGGGAGGTGAGAAGTATGGAGTGGTAAGGGTATATTTAGGGTTACGGGGTCCTGTAGAGGTATAGAGTGGTACAAGATTTTTAAGCTTTAGGGGTGGTAGGGGTATAGGGCGCTAAGGGATTTATAGTGTTATGGGATGGGTATATGAAAAACATTACATTTGAATATAGAGGGGATATATATATATATATATATATATATATATATATATATATATATATATATATATATATATATATATATATATATATATATTCACACATGTTATAGTTAGCGGAAATTTTACTGATAAAAAACCAATGAAATTCCCCCGTTATAGTTAGTGCAGGAAACTATAACTCACGCGACCGCAATCCTCTGCTGATGCTAATACTGTATTTAGACACTTATTTGCCCATGTCTTCTTCCATAAATTTTTAGCTATACATATATTACAAATATTTTTTTTTCATAAAGACATATATGTCATCAGCAGAAGATTGCGGTCGCGTGAGTTATAGTTTCCTGCACTAACTATAACGGGGGAATTTCATTGGTTTTTTATCAGTAAAATTTCCGCTAACTATAACATGTGTGAAACCTATGGTTTTTTCAGTGAATTTGCAAGGTTTTTTAAATGCTAATTCCTAACTATAACGTGTGTGAAACCTATGGTTTTTTCAGTGAATTTGTACGGTTTTTTAAATGCTAAGTTACTTTACGCCATTCGTGGCGTGCGCGCCCACTTAACACAGTTCGTTCCGTGCGCGCACGGTGAACACGCCCACTTTACGCAGTTAGTGCCGTGCACGCACGGTGGGCACGCGGTGCGCTACGCGCACTGCGTGCCCACGTTACGCTAGATGGGCCATGTACGCACGAAGCGCTTCGCGCACCGTGCGCACATGGAGGACATATTATGCGCTTCCTTGTGATAGGTAATCTGTTGAAATTTTTTGGGGAAATGCTGTGCACTAATATGCCATGCACTAATGGTGGGGTGGAGTGAGTGTGGATTTGGCGTACGGTAAGCGTAATCGGCGAAATTTTCAAAAAATAAAAAATTACCGTTTTTTGCCTTGGGGGATCTTTGAAGACTCAACTAACATGGTTATGTGCATGGGCGCTGTCTAAACAGCCCCTTTATATGTTTTTGGCATTTGTTTATCAGCTCCCCCCTCAGAGTGCGAGAGAGAAAATGGCGGCCGCCGCTTCCTGGTTTCGACCGATTCGAATGTTTACTAAGATCTAAGGGCCAATCAGAATCGCGCTCGCGCACGCCACCGTACGCGTACGGTAAGCGCACCGTAAGCTGGCTCAGATATATATATTGATTTAAAGGCTATTTTCTCAGAATCTACTGAACAGATTTACACCAAACCTACAAAAGGCACTTCCTTGACCTGAGGACTACCTCTCTGCCAAATTTCAAGTAATTCTGTTCAGCCGTTCGGGCTGTAGCTGTGTCTAAAGGTCCTATGGAAAAATGCATGGGAAAAACGCGTTTTGGGACCCCCCTTTTATCTCAGCCCCTGCTTGACGAATCCCCCCGAGACTTTCAGGGTAGGAGCGGAGCGTAGCGCCCCACCTATTTTGAAAAATTCGCGAGGATTCGTCAACCGGCGCCAAAGTTATTCAAAATAGAATGTTGCGGATTTCCTATGGAAACGTGGTCCTAACTATAACTACCTACTGGCGACCGCCAGTAGGTAATATATATTCACTGAAAAAACCATAGGTTTCACACATGTTATAGTTAGCTGGACATTTTACTGATAAAAAACCAATGAAATTCCCCCGTTATAGTTACTGTAGGCAACTATAACTCACGCGACCGTAATCCTCTGCTGATGCTAATACTGTATTTAGACACTTATTTGCCCATGTCTTCTTCCATGAAATTTTAGCTATACATATATTACAAATATTTTTTTTTCATAAAGACACATATGTCATCAGCAGAGGATTACGGTCGCGTGAGTTATAGTTGCCTACAGTAACTATAACGGGGGAATTTCATTGGTTTTTTATCAGTAAAATGTCCAGCTAACTATAACATGTGTGAAACCTATGGGTTTTTCAGTGAATTTGCAAGGTTTTTTAAATGCTAATTCCTAACTATAACGTGTGTGAAACCTATGGTTTTTTCAGTGAATTTGTACGGTTTTTTAAATGCTAAGTTACTTTACGCCATTTGTGGCGTGCGCGCCCACTTAACGCAGTTCGTTCCGTGCGCTCACGGTGCGCTTCGCGCACCGCGTGACCACGTTACGCTAGATGGGCCATGAACGCACGATGCGCTTCGCGCACCGTGCGCACATGGAGGACATATGATGAGCATCATTGTGACAGGTAAAATATATGTTTTGTTTAATATATATATATATATATATATATATATATATATCTCCTGTTGCCAGAATCCAATTCCCCTCCCAGGCGGAATAAACAGGTAAGGACCACAATCGGCTTGGAGGATTTAGTGCTTTATTGTTTTAATGACCTCCACATATATATATATATATATATATACACGCACACACAGACCAGGATAATAGAAGGAGGGCAAGAAATTGCCTTATTAATGTATACAAATCAATGTGCAGGGCAAAAAAAATCAATAAATAACAACTAGAATGTTTTTCAGTCCTCTAGTTGTTTCAAACAAATGTGGCTGTATTCCAAAGTAATTGCACAGTCCACAGAGGAGGTTGTCTTTAGGGAGGTCTCACATGGAGGACAGCTGTTTTTAGTGCATGCCCAAAGCTTTGCTTAAAGTATTCCACATTGGAAGACTCCCCCAAATGGTAGTGTTGAAGCGTTTGGGCCCTTTTAACTGTGGGCCTTTCCAGGACATTGGAAGAACGGAAGTACCTCTTAAAGTAATATGTGCACACTGTAACCACATGTAAGGTACTAGAGATTTCTAAGGTGCACCCAAAAGATTAAAAAAAAACAGGTACCTGAAGCTTTAGAACATGTGAGCCGAACATGCCATGAACAAAAAGATAAAATTGTGATGCAGTCCCATATAATTAGGTGGCATAGCTGTGAGTGGAGAGTTTAGCTATGTCTATGAGCTTTAACAAGAATGGTGGAGATGCAATGAACAGCTGGGTCATGCATGTTAACCACTCACACAATGCATGTAGCACAAATGTGTTGTCCTAAGGGTCGATGTGGCTTGTGTAATCTTGCTCTATGGGACTGTGGATGAGTGTATAAGTAACCTTGCCAAAATACAAAGGTTTGTGCTGGCATAACATTGGGTGGGTCACATGCATGAGAAGGGGCACTTTCTAGTAGCTGCTGCTGAAGGTACGGGAAGGAACGACTGCTGGTGCTGGCCTTGCTGAGCCCAGGCTAAGGGCAAGGTCGGCCCCAAGTACCTCAGGTGGATTGGCTCAGTCGTGCTCAGGGCACTATGTGGCGTATGCCCTTGCTGATTGGTGGATTTACTCCCTGCCAAGTGGAAAGATGGGTGCACTGTTGGTTTTAATCCATGAAAGGCTGGGAGTCCTATTGGAGTGCGCAGTACAAGGAGCTGGGTAATCCAGAAGCGTTTCTTAACAAGAAAAGAAGAGTCGATGAGGATGGCACAAAGACGTCCTCAAGCGTGATGCATGCCTTAAATAGCGAAAAGCAGGAGAGACTAAACCTGCTAGGATGCAGATGGGGCGACTTCTCATAAGTTGCATCGCCGAGTACACTGGCTCAAGAGCAACTCTGCTGACTCACTAACTGTGCTGGTTAAATATAGCCAGAAGGACCTAACACCAGGGTATCTTGCAGGAGAACCTGGCGTGTACCAGCCAAACATATTTGAGAGTTCTAGCTGCGTCTGCTGGCTTACATGGGTCTGTATTCTGCTAGGAATGGCTGCGGCAAAGCGCTAAAAACGGGTGGCAGAGGAAAACTGAACTTACTTGATATGGGATGGGATGAGAAAACATCCCTATGAGTGCGATGTGTTAAGTACGGTGTACGCATCTTGCAGAGAAGACTAGTAAAGTCGCAGAAAACAAAAATGCTACACTATTGGAGGCAGAGAGAGTTAATGAGCACTGCTGGGTGTGCCAGTGCCTAAACACTTTTTAAGATTGTGCTCCGAGGTATGGGTGCTTGTTGCAGGTCAAGTCGGTGTGTGCTGATCAGTCAGGTCGTGTTAGGAAAAGCAGAGGAGCAAGGGAACAGCCTGCTTTTAAAAGGGCATGTCTAGCGGGACACCAAATAGAGTGAAAAGCCCTGTTAGCCATTTTGTAATGTTAGACATGCGTAGGGATCATTGTTGTTTGTGCCTATGGATCGTTATTCTGTCCTATAGCAAGGTACAATAAGGCTGAGAAAAGCAATAAATCATTACATTCATGTACTTGCCAGCCGGCAACCTGAGGCTCGTGTTAAAACAAGCGAAGACCGCCGTGAGAAGTGATCTTTGCTTATGCTGATTGGTTAGTGAAAAAGTTGACACACCCCGGAAAAACGCACCACGCGGGAGTACTGGGTAGAACTACAGCAAAGCCGGAGACAAACTTCAATCCCGGGAGCATTATTGATTGTGTGCAATGCCTAAATAACCAGTTCTACAGGAAAACAAACTAACCACGCGTTTGCCATGCAATCGCGGCACTCGCGCTTTAACTGTAAACATCTTAAGCTAAAGCGCGGGTGCCCTGATTGCTTCAAAAGTAAAGATATAGAAAACAACGTTTCTTTCTATTTCTTTACTTTTGAAGCAATCAGGGCAGCCGCACTTTAGCTTGGGATGTTTACAGCCAAAGCGCGAGTGCCGCGATTGAAAGCAAAGTAAATAAAGTGAAAAAATAGCGGACACACTTTCTTTTCTCTCTTTATTTATTTTGGTTTTATCGCCGCACTCTGACTTTAACTGTAAAGATCTTAAGCTAAAGCGTGTGCCGCAAATGGTTCAAAAGTAAAGAAATTGAAAAAAAACGTTTTTTTCTATCTCTTTACTTTTTGAGCAATCATGGCACCGTACTTTTGCCTAAGATCTTTATAGTTAAAGCGCGAGAGCCGCGATCGAAACCAAGATGAACAAGCATTGGCCGCTAAAGCACTTAATAAGCCATGACGGCTGGTAGATAAGAAAGGCAGATGGCGGCTGGAGCCAAAGCTATGGAGAAGGGAGGGGGGAGTGGGAGCTGAGGAGCCATCGCGATCGAAACCAAGATGAACAAGCATTGGCCGCTAAAGCACTTAATGAGCCATGACGGCTGGTAGATAAGAAAGGCAGATGGCGGCTGGAGCCAAAGCTATGGAGAAGGGAGGGGGGAGTGGGAGCTGAGGAGCCATTAGATGCCAGCTGTGCACGTGCATGTGATCGTGCACTCAAGCTTTAGGCCAGCCAAAAGACTGTGGGTAGCACTTTGAAAATCCCACTTACAAAATATCTCGCACAGAGCAGCGCAAGCGCTAGCTCAGGCGAGACCTAAAAAGAATGTCCATTCATTCTTGAGGTAAGTCTAAATAGCCACATTTTAAGACTTCAGGAGCAAAATTGCAAGGTTAATTTCTTTGGGATTGGGGTGTCTTAGTGTTCCTTTTTTCTGTGTGAGAAGGTTCGGGTTGAGGTGAAGCTTCTTGTGTGGAACTAGGGATAGCTCCAAAAGTGTTGAGAACCATGGTTGGGGTGCCCATGTTGGTGCAATAAGTATAATTGTAGAACAAGTTACTTACCTTTGGTAACAATGTATATGTAAGAGACATATATTAGTTATAGATTCCTTACCTTAGAATTACTCCCGGGTGTCAGACTGGATTCAGAGAATTTTTCTGCAGCAATACCCCTGCGCATCGGTAGGTGGCGTCGGTCGATCCGCGTCTGTCGTCCTTATCATGGTCACCGGGATGACGTTGCCGTGCCTACTTAGACGCTGCCCCTGTGCGCTGACATCACTTCTAACATGACTTTTTACACCAGAAGCGCAGAGCCATGAAAGACACTGACCACTGGTGTGCGACACTAGGGCCCTGTAAGGTTGTCCTTAACCCTAGAAGTCAGTTTGTGAGGAGGATAGGTGGAGCGGTAAGGAATCTATAACTAATATATGTCTCTTACAAATACATAGTTACCAAAAGTAGGTAACTAATTCATCTGAAAGAGAATATTAGTTATATATTCCTTACCTTAGAATAGATACCCCAGCAATACCAACCCCGGAGTTCACACCAGAAAATCCTGGAGGACAGAACGGGCAAAGAAGCCGTCCCTCCAGACTTGACTATCCAGGCAGTAATGTGTGGTGAACATGTGCATAGAAGCCCACGTGGCCACCTGGCAGATATTGATTAGTGGAACTCCCCGCGACAAAGCAGTGGTTGCTGCCGTAGCTCTAGTGGAATGAGCGCGCAGCCCCACTGGAGGTTCCTTTTTAGCCAAAGCGTAACAACTCTTGATACAAAGGACTACCCATTGAGAGATGGTACGCCTTTGCACAGCCCGACGTTTTTTGACACCCACATAGCCAACAAAGAGTTGATCGTCCACCCGGAAATCCTTTGTGCAGTCAAGGCAGAAAGACAACGCACATTTTGGGGCCAGATGGTGGAGTCTCTCCTCCTCATTGGAAGGATGAGGAGGCGGGAAAAGGGTGGGCAGAGTAATAGTCTGCCCGATGTGAAAGGGACTGATGACTTTAGGCAAGATTGAGGGTCTCATTCGAAGCACCACCTTCTCCGGATGGACTGAAAAGAAAGGAGGCTTAGAAGAAAGAGCCCGAAGCTCACTGATGGCAACGAGCAGGGCAGTGTTCAGAGTGAGAAGCCTGAGAGGACAGTTGTGAAGAGGCTCAAAGGAAGCGAACATAAAGTAAGTCAAGACAAGATTCAAGTCCCACTGAGGCATTATGAAAGGAGATGGAGGAAAGAGATGAATAATGCCTTTAAAGAATGGACTTACAATAGGGGACTTGAACAAAGAGGGCTGATCTGGCAGCCGCAAAAAAGAAGAAATGGCTGCCAGGTAGCCTTTAAGAGGGCCCAGAGCAGAGCCCTGCTGGGCCAAAGAAAGAAGGAATAAAAGAGCCTCAGAAAGGGGATCCACAGCCTGTGCTGTGCACCATGCCACAAACTTATTCCATCGACAGGCATATACCGTCTTAGTGGACGGACGCCTGGCAGCCCGTATGATGTTACAGACTTCAGGAGGAAGGTCAAAAGCTGTCAACTGTCGCCGCTCAAGCTCCACGCAAGGAGGTAGACGCTGGACAAGTTCGGGTGGAGGACCGTCCCCTGCTGCTGCGACAGAAGATCCTCCCGAAGGGGCAGTCTGATCGGAGGATCGATGGCCATACTCAGGAGCTCGGGGTACCAGACTCTTTGCACCCAGTCCTGTGCCACAAGAATGACTTGGGGCCCGGTCGCGTTTCCTCTTCTTCAGCACTCCGGGCATAAGTGGTACAGGCGGAAAGGCGTACAGGAGGCCACAGCTCCACTCACGACGAAACACTTCGCCGAGCGAGTGCCGCCTTGGAAACTCCACCACGCAGAACTGTTGACGTTGCGCGTTCTCTTCGGTGGCAAACCGATCCAACCAAGGCTGTGCAACTGTATCCCTGACAGTATGGGTATAGCTGCCCAAGAGGCATGCGGTATTCACATAAAGCAGCGCCAAGCTGGAGGAAGAGAACCTACGCTTCCAAAGAAGATCCAGCTTCTTGGATTCCCTATCCGGGGGTGCAGAAGGGAATGCACCCTTGGAAGAAGAGGCTTGGACCACCAAGCTTTCGGGGGAAGGGTGTTGGGAGAGGAAAATAGGATCACCTGGAGCCAGGTGGTTACAGCGGGCAATCATACGTTCCACAGGAGCCCCTGTGCTGGGGTTGGACCAAGTGCCCAGAAGGACATCTGTGACTGCTTCATTGGAGGGCAAGAGGGGTTCAGAGGAAGTTGCCGCCGGTTGAAGCACCTCTGTCAGGAGGTTAGTAATGACTGCCAATGTAGGGAGCTTCTGGCCCAAAGCCTCGGCTGCCCTACGCACCACCACTGCATAGGATGCTCCCTCCTCTGTAGCCACGGAAGGGGGAGACAGCATGCCAAGGTCTGGGGAGGCATCCAGACGACTGGCGCCACCCAATTCCTCTCTCCAGTCCGGCTCTTATAGCTGGGCTGTTAAAGGGTCCAGTGACCCCTCACAGTCCTCATAACCACCCACAGGGCGATAGGGGACACCTGGGATGAACAAGGGCACTTAAGTACCCTCCAGCGTCGGATTGGACTTTGGCCGACGTCGATCTGACTCCAGGTCCATCTCATGGATGAGGATGGGGATGGCGTCAGCCGGGAGCACGGCTGTCGCCAGGGAAGGTCGAGAAAGGTTGCCCGGTGTCGATTCAGATCCAGGGGGACCCAGCGGCCCCTGGACCGGAGCCGCCGGCATCAAAGTCCCAGGTCCCCCAACCGGCTCCAAAGATGGAAGGGAGGGCTCTGTAAAAGGCCCGAAGCTAGACATCCCTGAATCAGGCACCGGAGACGGAGCCTTAGAGCAATGGGGAGAAGGCAAAAAGTGACGGTGCTTCTTCGCCTTCTTGTGCTTCGACTTACCCGAGGAGTGCGAAGACTTGGATGAGGTGTGATGGCTCTGTGACCTGTCTCGAGACCTTCCTCTAGAGCAAGACCGGGAGTGAAGTGGAGCCGACTGACGGCCTCCTAAAGCTTTCGGGACTGTTCCCGCAAAGATTTCAGACTCATGGCCCAACAGTCGGAGCACATGGTCGCGCCCCAGGCACCATAGGCACATGAGATGCGGATCTGTCACGGACAGGTTTGAATCCGGTCCGACTATGGTACATCCCTCGCGCACCAGGAGTTGAAGACTCGAAAAAAGACATTGACAAAAGTCAAAAAAGGTTTCACCCAAAAATGACTAAGGGTCAAGCTCTCTCCGGATCTGCACTAGGCTGGCTTGGAAAAAGAAAGAACTGACATCAGTGCGCAGGGGCGGAACTTAAGTAGGCACCTACCGATGCTCAGGGATATTGCTGAAGTGAAATTCTCCGGATCCTAAAGTAATTCTAAAGTAAGGAATCTATAACTGATAGTCTCTTTCAGATAGAAATGTTTGCCGTACTGTCCTGACCAGCAGTGGAGGAAGCTTTGACTTAGGCGGAGCTATTGTCGGATCCGAAATAACCAGTTTTCAGTGCCAAAACTGAAGGTGGAGGGGTTGTAGACCCAGAGGTCAAGGAGGAGGCCCCTGCTGCAGGTTGAATTTTCATAGCCGAGCCCGGGAGCGGGACTTCAGAGTCACTTTTTCGGTGCACTCCTTGGCCTTTCTGCAGTGCTGCACCATGAGTAGTTTTTTCAGCCAGGACCTATGTTTTGGGCTTTGGATCGGGGTAAAAATCCTCACTGTCCAATGCTTCCGTGCCAGCTGAAGGGTGGCTGAATCCTGGTCGATTTGGAACTCTGAATCGAAAACATGCATAGTTATTGATTACTCTTGTGCTGCCGAAGCCTCCTCATCTTCCTCATGTTGTCGACCGAAGATGCTCGGTACACCGCCCATTTGTCTACGCTGCATTTCATGGCATCGAGCATGTCCGTCTTGAAGAGTCTTTTTTGATCGACAAGACTTGCAGGCTTCACAGCTTTCTTTCCAATAATGGGACGAGAGATATAGGTTGCAAAGGGAATGTTGGTCGGTATGTGAATACTTACAGTGACAATTCTGGGAGGAACAGAGTTCGTTCCATTAGCAGGTCATTCTCCAAAAGACATTGAAAATAGAGTCGGTCATGACCCATGGGCTGAGAAAGGGAGCCGAAGACCCGCTACGGAGAAGGAGGAGCGCTCAGACTCAAAGAAATTATGTGATCGAGACAATACCGTCGTGTGGAGATCTATTAGAAAACAGAAGGAAGATCGAAAGAGTATCGAACCAGTTCGCGAGAGATTACATCCGAACCCGTCGGTGGGAAAAAAAAAACCTGAAAATGGCATCAGTGACCATGCGGATTATTATCCAGTTGAGGAGTCGCATAGCCTCGTTACTGGAAGAAAACGTCTTGGAACAAAAACAACTTATAATCATCCAAGCCCAACACTATGCATATAAGTGTATCTACAGCACACATGCCTTGAACACCTTTTATACTGCACACATTCACCGTTTCACTAAACTCTTGCCCTGCACCGACTAAGGAGCACCAAATTGATAATTAATAAATTGCCTATTTATATTTTATTAAAGCAACCTGAATACTAGAGTTTCTGGTTATAAAACTGTTTGTGTATTTGTATGATACCTTGAGGTTCCGGAACCTATATAGTTCCTCCTAAATGTTTTATTTGAGCCAAGGGAACCACTGTTATTTTGATTACTTTATCACCCAGGTAGCCCCTTATTTACAGATACTGTCCCCTTCCATCAGGGTCAGTTTGTAACTCTTCCTTCTTTTTTCGCTCCACCTCCTCCCACAAATATGGAGGAAAGTCTTCATAGGCTGGATTCGAAAAAGGGCAGTCAGCTTTTATATTGATCGCAGCGAGGAATTTTAGATGGATGACCAGCTCTTCATTGATTATGTAGGAAACAGTAAGGGAAAGGACTTTATCAAGGTGGATTATCCTGTAGGTTTTAAGATCTGCTATGCCGTGGCCCAAAAAGAACCTCAGGGAGGCAGTAAGGAGCACTTGACTACAGCGAAAGCTTCAACATTCGCTCTGGGCAGGGCAGTCCCTCTGACATTTGAAGAGCAGCCACTTGGACATTCCTCCACACCTTCACCAAACATTGTGGCCTGATTCGGAGATGCAAAGGAAAGGTCACTTCACCTGGTCTGTGTTGCTTGGTGTCCCTGGTATAACCATCCATTAGGCCCTCAATTAGATTTGGGAATCTAATCAAGAGGTGAGGAATCTGCTGGTAGAACTATCTATCAGAAGAAAAAGTTACTCACCTTTGGTAACAATATTTCTGGTGGAAACTCTATGATGTGCAGATTTCTCACCAATCGCTCCCTCTTTCCCGTTTTTGATGGATGTTTGTGGCCACTTTAACAAGGTTGCACTTATTATGTTTTTGCACATTTCATAATCTGTTTTTATTCTCATCCTGCTGATTCAGACACAAAAGGATAGGAAACTGAAGTCAGCTTGGTGGTGTGTGAGCTCTATGGGTCCTGAATGGTCACATGGATGTCACTTCCAGCATCGATATGAAGTCGGCACTGTCTACCATCATTGGAGAGACGTTAGAACAATATTTTCCGGATCAATCTAGCACTGGAGGTATATTCAAGAGGTAGGGGATCTGCATGTAGATAGAGTATTCACCAGAAATACCATTACTGAAAGTAACTTTTTCATTTTACTCTTAAGCTGGTTTAGGCATACCTAAATATTTTTCAGACCCACTGCCTACTGTCTCCATGCAGGCCCCACTTACTTCTACTTTAAATCTTTCCCACTTGAACGGCATTTTCCCCCATGTAATGTATTGAGTATTGTCCTGAAAGGCATGGTTATTCAGAGAGGCTGATTGTTGGCACCTTGTTGATATTTTGGCACTGGGCCATCTGCATTCTATTGTATTTTTTCAGTAGTTGGTTGTGATCTGCTAAAGTCTCTGCCAGATTTTCTGCCTCTGCGATCAGACTTCTTGAGTTGGCAATCATGATAAACATATATATCTTGCAGGACTGTTTATGCCTGTTCCTCTTTTCACTCAGCCCTTTAGTTAGTTCATATTTAAAGATACACTTGAGCACTCTGTACATTTCAATGCTGTTTTATTGTTTAGTGGTCAGTCACAGCTGAGGGAGGCCAGCGACTGCTTGGTAGGGGGATTCAAGTGACCACCTGCAAGTGCTCGGGGGTCGATGGGTGGAAGGGCAAGGACAATTGTCAGTAAATTAAGATTCTGGAAGCATTACTGACAATGGTGCTCATCTGGAGTCATCTGGTGTGAGACTTGGGATGCAATGTTAATCTTGGACACTAACAATCATGTGCTTATTCAGTTGGCTGTTGGAATCTTAGCCCCCACTCTTTTTTTATTACCCAAATATCAATCCTAAGCAGCTTCACTTTTCAATGAGTTAACATACTTCAAAGCAGAACATTTACTGTGAGGTCGATTGTTGGAACGCCTTCTCTCGCCATCTCATGGATGAAAAGCTGCAGGATTTGCCAATGGTTCCGCTCGTCTGATGGGGTGAACAGATGCATGGGGGATAAAGGTGGCAATGACAGTGTTTCGGCAGAGTGCAGGAAGGCCTTGGTTACAGTGTCTTGAAATATTTTTATACCACCTTGTTGCAGATTGCTCCAAGTTCGTCAATCTCGCATTCAACAACATCACCTGCCTGGAACAAAGTCACAAGTCAATATTTTGAAGGTGCCAGGGGTATCAACTATTGGGCATATACGTAACCAGAGACTACCCGCACCTCTCCCTAACTGAACTACATCACTTATAATCTGTACTGCTTCCATCCCAGTCCGGGTTGCTTCCCCTCTTTAACCCGCAAAAACCAATTCCAATCCTCTGTTCTCATTCTAGACTGATGGATCTTTACTACCCCACCCAAAAACTCCTCTGAAAAAAATAATTTTTATTACCTTGAGAAATACTGGGGGCTTTCTGAATACTCCAACTCCGGGTGGGGTTCCTGTCAGGAAAACGTCTCCAGGATACAGTGTTACGAATCTGCCAAGTGAAAAGATGGTTTTAGATAATTTTTGGGTGTTGTTCCAGAATCCGACTAAAGAATAGGTTCTGCCCCCAGCACATCCAGAGGATGGACACGAAGGCAGTGGTTTTCCTATCTCTGTCCTAAAGTTGTCCACAAGGATCTATGGGTTCTCTAACTCTAGAGAGGATAGGTAAAAGGCAGTGAGTGCTGTACCTCTGTCCCAGAAGTGGACATCAAAGACTGTGGATGTTCTTGTTCTGCCTAGAGAATAGACATTGGTGGCTGTGGGTGCCTAAAATCTTTTTAGAGTCTTGCTGGTCTATCCCACCAGATTCTTACCTGGACACCCACGAGACTAGTGCCTCTGTCTTGAAGATCATTTGGTCGGTGTTGCTGTTCTGGACAAGCTCCCCATTTACTTTGCAACGGATGCCCAGCTTGTGAGGGTCTGAATGAGGGACAGAGAAGGACACATCTGTGAATAAATGTGCTGTCAATTGTTGCTTTCTATATCTGAGAACACACAGCGCGGTCACTCAATGCCCAGCAGATCTCAGAACATACAGCAGTAAGGTTAATGGCTTGCATATGTGGGAATGTAAACGCTGTTGTGTATAGTTCTACACAACTGGCCAGCAATAAATGTTTTGCACATCTGGGAAAACTAGCATATATTAGAGGAATTTCTATACTGCAGACTAATCCATATGGGCAGTGCAGCACTTTACAAATAACTAGGAACAATATTGAACCATGTGCCTGTGAAGGAATGAGCAATGCAGAATGACACATGCTACAGTATTAGGATGTTCACTCACTAATGCATGGTCACTTGCTGAGCATCTTTCACATCTTTAACCAAATACCGTGCTCTCATTCAGTGTTCTGCACATCATGGATTTACCTAAATTGTCACTCTGTGCACTGTACGTCCAAGGCATCGAGCTATCCTGCTGTGTTGTGCCTTTCGGTTAAACACACAGCAGCCTCTTAATGCCCTGTACGTGCTTGAACATATGGCCATAAATACATGTGCGGCACATTTGGAAAAAACATATCAATCAACGCTCTGCATACTGGAAGTACACAAGCCATTATGAAATGTCCACACCTGCGAATGCAAGCACCATGGCTGAATGCCTTCCACTGAGGCTGATATATATTTACCTTTAGATTAAAGGTCAAACGGCGATGTGACTAATGTAATTATATTACACTTCTATTTAAAATAGTAATTGAAAACCTTTTATAGAAGACCTTCATAAGGCAATTAATTGCACTTTAAATTACCCTAACTACCACGGATTAACTCCATCACTTTCTTGAAGCTGTTAAATACCATAAACCCTATCTCGCCTCTGTAACACTGGGTCATCACCTACTTCATTCCCATTCGTAATCCTACCCATCATCCGCACTTTCTCTCTATTCCAAACCCTTGCCCAAGGCCTCTCCCTGCCCTTAACCTTTATTTCTAACCCAAATACACAGAGTACCCCAAACCAATGTGTTCCCTTCAAGAAAGTGAACTCTAACATTTCCCAAATAGTAAACTGTTCCTACGCCTTAAAACTAAACATCCCCATTTGCATAACTGAAACTAATCATCAAGTGTTATTACTCAACATTTTTGAATTGCCTGCTTTTTTGCTTTCAAACTTGAATACTCAAGCTTTTGGGCTTTCTAATTCTGATTCGTACTTTGACCTAGTTATGAAGAACACAAAACCGGTGCTCTTCACAGTTGGGGACACAAGGCAGACACCAAACGCCCAGCACATCAGGAAACATAAGTGTCTTCCCTCATTGGCATCTGTAATCTCTATGTGAAGATTTCCTCCCTACTTGTACCGCCCTCCGGTGCTATCTGCTGCATGGGCCTCACAGCTTGCTCCCCAATTAGTTTTGGGTTCTATTAATCTCTATGTTCAGCACATCTTGGGAAGAGTTATCACAAAATGACCTACAGATTTGGAAATTCCGAACTTAACTATTTGTCAGTGGTATTGCTTACTTGTTTAAAATCTATTTTCGCAGATGACCTACAAATGTGCCTCTTTCACACATTACTGCCCTTCTAAGCCGATTTACATGTTTAACGTGTTTAACAATCTTCGCAGCCTGAGTACTTTGTATGTCTCAAACAAATAAGCTCACAATATTCACAGTTTACCAGGACGTTTCATAACTTGACCAACACCCACTCAAATCTGGATCAGCTCTGGCTGTACACACCGCCTTTCTGTATACTCCTTGCTCTCTGTGTAAAGCCCTGTGATGGTTACTTGCAGACCCAGTCTCACTATACTTCTGTATCCGTGAATACATCTATGGGGATGGTAACCTGCTAACATTTCACTGTTCCTGGGAATGCACCTCTGGAACGGTGAAATAGACACATCTCACTGTACCTATGAATGCACTTCTGGAACGGTGAAACACACGCAGTCCCAAACTCCAAAGGGTGAGGGGAAGGGAGACGTCCCAGGATTAAGGGCCTTAGTATTAAACACACAGTCCCTCCAGAAGCACAATCTGGAAATCTTCTCGCTCTTGCATGATGAAGCCCCGGACATCCTAGCAGCAACAGAAGCCTGGCCAGAAGCAGGCTCACGGCCAAATATTGTAGCATCCCTCCCCATAGACTATGATGTCTTGACGGGAAAAGAAGGGGGTGCAGAACTTCTCAGGGCAAAAATAAGCTCCAAATCTTCCTGCTTGGCAATGGTGGTTGTGTACCCAAACCCTGACCCCCCCACCCCCGTCGACCCCTTTGTTCAACAAGCTATTTATCGAAGTGGTCAGTGACCTATGCCCTAGGTACCAACAGCTCCTAGTGGTGGGGGATTTCAACTACCATTGGGACCAGGTGCCTAGAGTCACAGGCCATCCAGCTGGAAGAGACTATGACTACAGTGGAGCTACAACAACTCGTGGAGTTCCCCACCCATGATAGCGGACACGCCCTAGATCTCATCTGAACAACTCGGCCCCTGGCTAATCTGATTGATATTCGACTGTGTAGTTGGTCAGACCACTACCTGATCAGTCTCTTGGACCCACTGGCTAGTCGGCCCATGCAATTACCCCCAGAATGAAGGGTAGTACGAATGTGGAGATAAATTGAGGCAGGCAGCCTAGGGGAAGCTATGAAAGAGAATTCGCCTAGGGGGATACAGCCTGAGGACCTCGATCAGTAAAGAGAGAAGCTTACAAACAGGCTGAGAGAAGCCATCAACAAAGTGGCACCTGCCCTGAAGGAAAAGGGTAAGAAACAAGGAAAAAGGGTGCCCCCTGGTTCACTGAGGAACTAAGGGGGAAAAAAACCCTACGCCAGCACCAAAGGCAGTGGCATAAATCGTACGACCCAGAGGCGCTCAAGGACTATAAAGCCATGTCAGCCATGTACAAACAAGCTATTATTGCAAGAAAGTCTGAGTACTATGAGGCCAGGATTAGGAAGGCAGATAACACGCAGAAGGAGACATTTAGAGTACTGAAGAAACTAAGTCAAAAACAGGAGCAGAAAGTGACTGCTAACTTAGAGGACTGTAATAGGTTTCAGACCTTTTTTTTACATAAAGTCAGGGACATTCTAATCTACATAAGTAATACCCATATCAGTCAAGGCCCTTTGGTTGTGGAAGTACCGTCGTGCAGCCATAGCGAGAAACTCTCCACCTTTCCGATGCTAGGCCTAGATTTTATGTCTCACATTATGACCAGAGTTAAGTCTGGGTCGCCAGTGGACCCCTGCCCACCAAGGGTGTTTAAAATGACTCTCCCAGTGATGGGGAGGGACTCTCTCTCACTGATTAATCAACCCTTGACACCTGGGAGGGTCCCGCTCAACTTCAAGGAAGCTAGGGTAACCCAACTGCTGAAAAAAGCAGGGGCAGATGTCTCCAACCTAAAGAACTATCGGCTCATATCTCAGCTGCCCTTTCTGGCGAAAGTAATTGAACAACATGTACTTAGAACCCTCTCACTATTTATCGAGAAACATCAGCTACTCCAGGTGCGGCGGGCAGGCTTTAGGGCCCACCACAGCACAGAGTTGGTGATGCTATCAGTGTTGGATGAGCTCAGGCTTACGACCGACAGGAAGAAGCCCTGTGCTTTAATTCTGCTAGACCTAACAGTCGCGTTTGACACAGTGAATCATTACCAACTACTGGCTCGTATTCAGGATATAGGAATCTGTTGGGTGGTGCATCAATGGATCTCCTCCTTTCTGACAGACCGGACACAATGGATCCAACTAGTAGGCTGAGTGTCCAGTAAAGGTGCACTGACCTGCTGAGTGCCGCAAGGCTCTACACTGTCCCCACTGCTTTTTAACATTAATCTCCAGCCATTGGTGGCAGCCATGGCCAAAAGGGACTGTCAAGTGTTTTATTACGTGGATAACACCAAATTGATCCTTCGAATCGACAGATCCCTTCAAGCCCAATCATGTGTACAAAGTATTCTTAGATATACAGTTAACGGGATGACTGCCAACTTGCTCAAAGTTAACCCTGACAAAACAGAGGTACTAACTATTACCAGTGGAGGTAACCCTTGGACTGACCTCTTCTGGCCACAAGAGTTAGGTGCCACACCCACACCAGTACCGTTCGTAAAGAGCTTAGGCATCAAAATAGATGCCGGGCTCACACAGTCAAATCAAGTGTCCACCGTGGTTGGGACCTGTGTACGCCTGCTAAGACAACTCAGGAAATTGACACCTCTCCTTTAATTTTCAACCCTGTGCATGGTGGTGTCGGCACTGATTGTGTCACGATTGGACTATGGCAATGCCCTGAACATCGGGCTACCACAGAAGCTGCTAGGTAAGCTGCAAGTAAAAATGAATGACGTAGCAAGACTGATTTTTAAAGTCCCAAGACGCTCACATGCAGCACCATTGCTGCAGCAGCTGCACTGGCTTCCCATCAAGCAGCGAGCCAAGTTTAAGGGCCTTTGCATCGCTCATAAAGCTCTCTATGGGCAAGCGCCAGAATAAATCAAGGATCACCTTAGTAGCTACATGCCAGGACGTACCCTCCGCTCGTCCGTGGCTGGCCTGCTGTCCTGTCCGCGATTCAATAAAACCACAGCTGGCGGACGAGGCTTCTCAGTTCTGATCCCCCACCAATGGAACAAGCTACCAGAAAGCCTACGTAGGGAAACCTCTCTTCTTCCATTCAGGAAAAAGCTTAAGACCCTATTATTCATGGAGGGCAGGGAACAATACACGCTCTGACCAGGCGCACTGACGGATAGCCGATGGTAGGGTTCAGCCACTCTCTCAAGCGCTAAGAGACTGCTGGTGATTACGCGCTATACAAATATCAATTAACAAAAACAACAATGACAATACAAACACATCTCAATGTTCCTGGGAATGCACCTCTGGAACAGTGACATACAGACATCTCACTGTACCTGGGAATGCACCTCCGGAACGAGGACATACAGACATATCTCACTGTACCTGGGTATGCCCCTCTGGAACGGTGACATACATGCACATCTCACTGTACCTGTGAATGCACCTCTGAAACGGTGAAATACAGGCACATCTAATTGTACCTGTGAATGCACCTCTGGAACAGTGACATACAGGCACGTCTCACTGTACCTGTGAATGCACCTCTGGAAAGGTCACATACAAACACATCTAATTGTATCTGTGAATGCACCTCTGGACCTGTGAATGCACCTCTGGAACAGTGACATACAGACACCTCTAATTGTATCTTTGAATGCACCTCTGGAAAGGTCAGATACAGACACATCTAATTGTATCTGTGAATGCACCTCTGGAACGGTGAAATACAGACATCTCACTTTACCTGTGAATGCACCTTTGGAAAGGTGACATACAGGCATATCTCACTGTACTTGTGAATGCACCTCTGGAACGGTGACATACAGACACATCTTACTGTACCTGTGAATGCACCTCTGGAACGGTGAAATAGACACATCTCACTGTACCTGTGATTGGACCTCTGGAACGGTGACATACAGACACATCTCACTGTACCTGTGAATGCACCTCTGGAACGGTGACATACAGACACATCTCACTGTACCTGTGAATGGACCTCTGGAACGGTGACATACAGACATCTCACTGTACCTGTGAATGCACCTCTGGAACGGTGACAAAGACACATCTCGCTGTTGGGAATGCACCTCTGGAACGGTGACATACAGACACATTTCACTGTACCTGTGAATGCTCCTCTGGAATGGTGACATACAGACGCATGTCATTGTACCTATGAATGCTCCTCTGGAATAGTGACATACAGACACATCTCATTGTACCTCTGAAAGCATTTTTGGGGCGGTGAGATACTGGTGCATCTACCGATACCTAATCATGCGTTTGACAGTCACCTGCTGACTTTTCATCTCGTCTGGCTACATGTCTGATAATGACGATTTAAAGACTGTGACAGACTGATACCACTTGATGTACCTGAGATTGCATCTCTTGTTACAATAGCAGGTCCCAGGGGACAAAACGTGTCGAATGTCTTCCCTAGAAGCCACTGCTTCCCGTTCTTCTCCATCTGCCAGTCTCTGGCACTGACATCGTGTGCCACTGTGAACCCAGCCACAAAGCCCATGGCATCCTCCTCCTGCAAGGCGACAGTAAAAGAATCTGAGACAGACATGACGTTGGTGGGAGTGACAGGACAGGTTCACCAGGCTTTGGGAGCAAGATGGCTAACATGATGAAATGCGGTTGTGTGGGGTAAAAAAAAAAACCACCAAGGAGGCTGGACACCAGAGAGGAAGGGTAGCACACAAAAGAGGTAGACAGATTTATAGAGAGAAGAAAGACAGAGAAGTGTTTGGGGAGTGCGGACAGAACAACACGACTTACCTTGATGTTTTTTCCTTTTTTCCCAATAATGAAGACCAGCTCCACCTCCCAGTCAACTTTCTAAAAGTAAGGGGAAAAGCCATGAATATTGTTGTAAACCTGCAGGGATCCATAAAGAGTAACATATGGTGGTAAGGGCTTTTTAAGTACTTTGAGAGTGAAAGTAAATACAAGCACAGCTTATTCATTGCATCAAACCCATGATCCCGATAGCAGAAGTAGATGTACAGCGATCTGACAAGAGCATTCACTCAGGGCACATGTAACGTTTTGAAGGTCTGCAGACATTGCTACTTTCATTGAGTAACTCGTTTTCTTTTGTAAAGTTTCACAGGTGTTTACCTTAATGGTAGTGCAGGTAGTAAAGTAAACTTTCCACCTACAAAGCAAAAATTTAAAATCAAAATGGCGTGGGAAACTTTTTCCCCCATTTTGTTTGCCAATCCGAGTTGGATAGGTTAAAAAAAAGTAGGGCAGGTGAAGGGAAGCATCACATAGGGTGGGGATGAAGTAAAACGGAGTGTGGGTGGAGGAATTAACGTTGAGGTAGCGGTGGGGGGAAGCAGCACGGAACCACCCCTAACTGGTAAAATGCAATTCCGCATGCAATGCTTGGCAACTAGTAAGCACCCTTGGGATGATTCCTATTGTTCACTCTAATAAAACACCGGCCATAGCACAATGGGGATTTTAATTGGCTACCTCTGAGCATCAATGGAATGATGCCTGCTGCCCACTGCACCCACCCCTCCACCCGCACCAGGTAAAATGATGTCCCTCACTCAATTTTGGTAATGCTTTGCAACTTGTAGGGCGGGCGGGGAGAAGGAACATGGAGGGCAGGGAGAAGCAAACGGAGTGTGGGGGGAACTACCATGGAGGTTGCGGTGGGGGGAAGCAGCACAGAGCCACCCCCACCTGGTGAAGTGTCCCTCACTCAATTTTGGGAATGTTTGACACTTTGTGAGCACCTTTGGGGTGATGCCCATCACTGATCCTGATAAAGCCCTGACCTTGGCACGATGGGTTTTTTATTGGCTGCTTGTGAGCATCCATGGGACGATGTCCGCTACCAACCCCTGGTAAAATGCTAGCCTTGGCTTAATGCAATGCAATGATTCTCGCTGCTTGTTGATGTGGGCCACCAGTTGGGGCATCCATAGCATGATCCCCACCCCTTTTAAAACTGTGGCCTAGGCATAATGGTGGTAATTCTTGGTACATTTTGGGCACCCATGATATTTTCGAGCTGGTCTCTGGCAAAATGGTTGTCCTGACGTAATGGTGGTCATTCTGGACATAACGTGGGTATCTAGGGCACCCGCACCTGCTACAATGCTCTGTCTGCCTTGTTATGGTAATTAGTGACATTGTGGGCAAGCATGACGTGTCTGATAGAGACTTCTAGCCACAGATTTCATACCTTAGAATTACCCCCAGGCGTCAGACTGGATCTAGAAATTTGTTCATGAGCAGTATCCCTACATGCAGCTAGATGGCATTGTTCGGCTCAGTGTGGCGTCATCCGCGTGGTCCACACTGGAGGTGACGGGCGTGGTGTCTATACAGGCCCAACTCCAGTGCGCTGACGTTAGTTTTCTCTCCACACCAGTCAGCGCAAATCCAGAGAAGGGCTACCCCCAGTCAGTTTTTTATTGACCTTTGATCGACTTTTTGGCGAATATTTTTTGAGATATTGTCTGCTGGTATGGCAGGGATGTTCACGAGGAAGGCTGGTTTTAAGCTCTGTGGCGACTATCCCTGGCAAATGTTGGTGTCGGACCCACACCTCGTCTACCTCTGGTGCCTCAAGAGTGACCACGACGTCAAGACCTCCATCGATTGTCGTACAATGCACCCCATGGCCTTGAGGGAGTGCTCCCTCAAGCTTCTTGACGGTCTCGAACCCTGCCAAGAGGAAGGGCCAAAGATCGGTCACGGAGCCGCTCCAAACGTTCGACGTCGCACTAGAAGTTGTCTGGCCGTCCAGGTAAGTCCCATAAACAAAAAGAACAAGAAGTCGAAGAGGTCTTTGACTCGCCCTGTTTGTCAAAGTCCTCCAACGAGGCAAGGTAGTGTCAGCATTTGAGACCTGGCCCCACAGTTAAACCTGCCCCTGGGCTGCCTCAGCACCTCTACGAGTTTCCAGGAGCCAGAGCGGGCCTCGCCCCACTCCGAACATTTTATAACGCCATGCACCTGATATTTGGGCAGTCAGTCCCCATTGGAGCGCCTTCAGGCCCCTGGGTTCGAGAGTGTTCCCTACTGGTCTCCTGTTAAAGGTTTGCCCCCGATGCCAGCTCAACGGCTGATGTCCCCCGCATTGCTGCCCCCAATCTCATCCCCGACTCCAAAACTGAGTCGGATGGGAGCCCATGCCCTATTCCTATGGGCTAGGACTTGGGGATAAATGGGAGGGCGCAACTGGACCCTGAAGAATACCAGCCCCTAGATCTCAGTGAGGACATGTGGTGTGAGGATTTGGCAGATGCCAGGCGAATGGACACGTCCTCAGATACTGGCTTGGTCTCTCCTACTGTGGCCATGGAGGAGGGAGCCTCATTTGCTATGGTGGTTAGGAGGGTGGCCGAAGTCCTCGACCTTGAGCTGCCCTCCGTGGCTGTCAAGACAAACGTCTTGACGGAGGTGCTTCAGCCTGAAGGTACCGCTTCATCCATTGCCCAATGCCATCACCCTGCCACAGGGGACCTTAACTTCCTCACCCAACACCCCTCCCCTGACAGCTTGGTGGTCCAAGCCTCCACTTCTGGAGTAAATCCTGGCACATTCCCTACCACTCCACCGGACAGGAAATCCAAGAAGCTGGATTCCTTGGGGAATTTTTTATTCTTCCGCCAGCCTGGCAGTGCAGTTGGTGAACACAGTGTGCCTTTTAGGCCGATACTCCCATTCGCTCTGGGACCCGGTTGCGTAGGTGCTGCCACTGGTCTCATAGGAGGCCACAGCCGTACTCTCCCAAGCTATTGCTGAAGGAAGGGATGCCGCTAAGCTCACCATACGCTGTGGGCTGGATACAACTGACCCACTAGGCAGAACTGTGTAATCGTTGGTGGTCCTTGTCCGGTTTAAAACCACTAGCTTTTTGGGGGATATCCAGGCTTTGATCATGGACATACACTTTAATGGCTCCTGTCTCTTCAAGGACAAGGCGGACTCAGAGCTACAGACCTTCATGGGCAGCAGAGCTAAAGCCAGGTCCTTGGGCCTCTCCATGGACCCTCCCCAACCCCAGTCTGCCTTTTGCTCCAGCCACGCCACTACCGGCCAAGCCACCATGGGGTGCAAGCTTCCCAGCCCCTGCATGGCCGAGGACACGGTACACCCAGAACTCATTGGTCAGGTAGCCAGAGGTCAGGCCAGTACACCACCCCCGGGCAGCTGCAGCCTCAGCTTTCAAGCCTCTTTAGTTTGCCCTCCAACCATTATGGGCACCCAATGGGAGACAGAATAAGCCATCATCTGCTCACCACTGGAGGCTGATAACATCTGATCGCTGGTTTCTCTAGAATGTCCTAAGGGGCTACTCCCTCCCCTTCATGACTACCCCTACACCCAGTCCGCCCACTTGCGACAGGCTGATGGAGGACCACATCTCATTACTCTATCAGGAAGTGACAGCCCTCTTAGCCAAGGGAGCCATAGAGAGGATGCTGGTGTCACAAGTAGGTCGCAGTTGCTATTCTCGCTACTTTCTGGTGCCCAAGAAGGACGGAGGCCTTTGTCTTATCCTAGTCCAGCGCCCTCTCGATTTCTGCCTGGAAAAGGAGAAATTCAAAATGCTCATGCTCGCTCAAGTCCCGTCAATCCTTGACCTGGGAGACTGGATGGTACTGTTGGACTTACTTCCACATTCATGTCCTGCCTGACAACAGACGTTACCTGTGGTTCACGGTAGGCCACAAGCACTTTCAGTTCACCGTGCCTGTGGCCTTACCAGTGCCCCTCGTGTGTTCGTCACGGTGATGGCAGTGGTTGCAGCTCATCTGCGGAGATCAGGAGTGCCAGTGTTCCCCTATCCCAACGACAGGCTATTGAAGGCGGGCTTGCCCCAGGCAGTCGCTCCCTACCTCCCAAATACGGTACACCTCCTGCACTTGGCTGGGGTTCCCTATCAATGTGTCGAAGTCACATTTGACCCCTTCTCAGATGATCCCTTTCATCTGAGCTGTTCTGAACAAAGTGTGGTTTTGGGCTTATCCTCCTGAACGGCAAGTCTAGGATAGTCCTTGTATGATACCGATGTTTCAGCCTCTATCCTGGATTTCAGTGAGTCTCACTCTGAGACGTCTGAGCTTCATGGTCTCCTGCATCCTGCTTATGACACATGCCTGCTCGCTCTGCACTAGGACCAGAAGTTCCGTGGGCACACCATCAGGGGAATCTCTCCGACATGGTCCAGGTCTCGGAAAGCACTGCAAAAGATCTGCAGTGGTGGTTAACGTACCATCATTGGGTCAAAGCAGACCCCTTACCCATCCCCAACCAGATCGGACAGTAGTGACAGATGCGTTGCTCCTGGGCGAGCTCTGAATGATCCCACTGGCATTGAAAGCCTTCCTAACCCCCATTAAGGAAAGGCTAGTGGAATGGTTCATGGACAACACCCCCATGTGGTACTGCAAACAACAGGAGGGGTTGGGGTCGTGGACCCTTTGTCAAGAGGGCCTGTGTGTCGGACATGGCTGGAATGTCAGGGCATTTCCCTCGTGGACCCTTTGTCAAGAGGGCCTGTGTGTCGGACATGGCTGGAATGTCAGGGCATTTCCCTCGTGGTTCAACACCTGGTGGGATCTCTGAACGTCGGAGCAGACAAACTCAGCTGAAGATGCCTATAGGATCACGAATAGTGTCTCCATTGGGAGGAGGTGCAAGTTCTCATTCAGAAGTGGGAAGAGCCTTGTTTAGATCTGTTCACCACCTCGAGAATACACAATGTCAGCAGTTCTGCGTGCTGGAGTTTCCAAAGCAGCTCTCACTATGAGACACTTTTCGTCTTGAGTGGATCTCAGGCCTCCTATATGTCTTCCTGCCCATACCACTCCTGCCCAGAGCTCTCAAGAAGATTAGGAACAAACAGGCCAAAGTCATCCTTGTGGCTTTGGACTGGGCTCAGAGAATCTGGTATCCAGAGCTGTTGAGCATGGCCATCGGTCATCCGATCAGGCTGCCCCTTCAGGAGGTTCTTCTGTTGCAGCAGCAGGGGAGGGTTCTCCACCCAAACCTGTCAACGTTTTGCCTTCATGCATGGAGATTAAGCGGTGACAATTGACATGTTTCGACCATCCGCCCGAACTCTGTAATGTGATTCTGGCAGCTCGGCGTCCCTCCACCAAGATGATATACACCAGCAATTGGAGCAAGTTTATGGTATGGTGTACAGCCAAACAGGTCGACCCCTTATCTGCACCTTTCTTTTGTTTTTCCATATCCTGGCCCAGCAGGGCCCTGCATTGGGCATGTGAAGGATTATTGGTCCACCATTTCCACTTTTTTGCAGCTGCCAGATCACCCTACCCTCAAGTCCTCTTTTGTAAATAGGTTCCCTAAAGGTTTCCAACACGTATTTCTTCCAGCTCCCTTCGTTATGCCTCAATGGGACCTTAACGTAATCCTTACTTTTCTAATGTGTGCTCCCTTTGAGCCACTTATACCTGCCCTCTTAGACTTCTTACCATCAAGATGGTATTTCTGGTGGCAATTACATCTGCACGGAAGGTCAGTGAACAGCAGGTGCTGTCATCCCAGCCTTCAAATGTCTCTTTCGTCTCAGACAAACTGGTCCTTCAGGCTTGAGCATCCTTCTTGCCGAAGGTAGTCACCCCATTCCACTTAGGCTAGTCCATCACTTTACCTACTTTTTAAGCTCACCTCATTCCTCTAATGAAGAGGCAAGATGCCACCGACTGGACCCAAAAAGAGCGGTGCTCATTTACCTTGCCTGCACTAAACCATTCCGGGTGGACGATCAACTCTTTAAGGGATATGTCGGAGCTAAAAAGTGGAAGGCCATGCAGAAACTAACCATTTCACGATGGATCGTGCTTTGCATTAAGATCTGTTGTGCATTGGCCAAAAAGCAACCCCCAGAGGGTTTGCGTGCTCATTCCACTACAGCAAAGGCTGCAACCACTACGTTAGCGCGCAGAGTTGCAGTCCTGGACATCTGCCCGGCAGCAACATGGACCTCACTGCATACGTTCACCAAGCACTACTGCCAGGACAGTCAGGCCCATCGGGTCGGGCACTTTGCCTGTTCGGTCCTGCAGGACTTCCTAGTCTAAATCAAGTTTGCAGACCCACCTCCAGAGAGGTATTGCTTTGGTATCTATTCTAAGGTAAAGAATCTGCAGCGAGATGTCTGTATTAGATGAACAAGTTACTTACCTTTGGCAACGCCTCATATGGTAGAGACTCTATCTAGCTACAGATATCTTACTGACCCACCCATCCTCTCAGCTCTGCGAACAGATTTATAGGTACATAGTTTCTCCCTTCTCAGGGCACTAGTTCCACACACCAGTGGTCAGTGTTCTTCGTGCCTCTGCGCTCCTGGCGTGGAAAGTCACGAAAAGTAACTGACCTGAGCACGCTGGGGTGGTGCCTTCATAGGCACCGTGGATGTCATTTTCAGCGTGGACGCCAATGATACCATACAAAACAATACAATATATATGTAAAGCGCACAGCTACCTCCAAAGAGGTGTCCCGGCGCTAGCGAAAAGATAACCCACAGACCTAACAGCAGTGATGCTAAATGACATTTGTGCAGGAGTTAAAATGTATGGTTTTTAAGCTCTTTCTAAATACGGCTTCAGGCGTACTGCTTCTCAAGTCAAGCGGAAGCACATTCCACAACCTCCTCTTCTGGACTTGTGGATGAGGGGCAGTTGGAGAAGTTTGCATTTACTTAGATCTCAGAGATCTCACCTGAACATTAGACTATAAGCAGCGCCTGAGGTCTCCTCGGGCTGTAGGCCAAGTGGAGCTGAACTACGCAACCCAACAGCCTGCAGGAATAATGCTCACAAAACATTTACGGATCCAGCCTAACGCCTGGGGATTATTCGAAGGTAAGGTATCTGTGACTAGATAGAGTCTCTAGCAAATAAGGCGTTACAGAAGGTACGTAGCTTGTTCATTAGTGCATAACCTAACAGCCATGCTAATTGGTTACAAGACACAAATGCAAAACATCTTTGCATATATTAAGATGCAAGCAGGCTCAAGGAGGAAAAACAGTGCAAGTGACCATACGTAACCTACTTAGCCAGTCCCCTATCCAAAATCAAGAACAAATTCGTCTTTGCCAGTCCCCAGCTTTTGGAGCAAGGCAAACCCTACTGCATTTGTAAATACTTGATTTTCTTCTGTTACAAGGCAGGGGCACAGTTTCCTGCCATTGGCTGTTTTGTGTACTTTCAGCACCTTTCACTCGCCTACTGTAAAATGTTTTAAGCTTTTTTTTGCAGTTTTTCCTCCCTTTCCAGTGATGAATTGTTCTCATGCGGACTCATTGGGCTTCGATCCTATAAGCCAAACAGAATAGAAAGACAACAAGCATTTTCAATGCAATAGGTCTTGTTTTTGCGAGCGTTTAAGCGATTAGCATTGTAAATGACAATGCCTTTCATTTATGTGTTTTAAACCAAACACATATATAAAAGGCATTGTTATTTTTAATGCCAATAGCTCAAAGTCTCGCAAATGCGGTAGCACTTTAATATTGGCCACGCCCATTTATTTAGATGCTGCTCACGGTATTCAGGTTACAGTGAGCAGCGTCTAAACAGAGGGGCATGGACAATATTAAAGTGAAAGCGCATATGGTGCGCTTTCACACAAAGTAAACAAAAATAATTAAGAAACATTGTGCGCGGCTGCTGAAGTGAAAGTGGCCTGCGCTATTAATTAATTGAATAAATAAGGGCGGCCACTAAACTGAAAGCAGACTGCGCTGTAAATTAAATAAGTGAATAAGTGCGACTGCTATAGTGATCTACATCCCTGCCATCCTGATTTGTAAGTCTTTACGCCGCTCCACCCACTTTGGCAATCTTGTGCTCGGCAGATCCTCACGCTTATGTCTCACTCCTTCCCTATCAGATGGAAGCGCCCTGACAAAGATTGATGACAGCGCTGCCCTGCTCTACAGTAACTTTACCAGACTCGCTCTGGCCACCCCTACCGGATTCGCTTCACGTGTCCAGTCCCTGACACCCCGAGCTGATTGTACCTCACCGAAATCCATGTAAGTCACAGTGCCTTTACCTCCAGTAACTTAGTCACCATCCTGCTCTTCTTAGCCGCCAGCAGGGGCCATTGGTCTTGTGCCCTGCTACCTGCCCTCATCTCTTTTTTATGAGCCTAGACACGCAGTATTTTTTCTACTAAACGCCTCTTATCTGCCACGCTCGAACTGTCATTGATCTCTACCTTTGACTCACTCCAATTTCTTTATAATCTTTTCCTTTCTCTTGGTCCACCCATTGAGTGTTTTTTATTCTCCCCCACAGCACTGTTGTGTAATTAATTATAACCTGGTCCTGATGATGGCCTAACATTCCTACAGGCCGAAACACCGTCGACTTTTACACTGAAATTTACGACGCCCATCTTTCGGGAATACCCATTCAAATTTCTCTGTATTTACTTGCATTTATTGTATGGGTATCTCTACGCACAAATCTTGTATAATATTTTTGTACCCCCTCTTGTCGCTGTACATACTTCCTCACGAGTGACTTGAGTCGTTCACTATTTCACAAGCACTTGTACACAGTATTACAGGTCACTGAATGTAACACAGTGCTTTACAGGTTTCCTAAATATATGAAGAAATATATACAACAAATTAACATTGTAATTCTGAATCATTTGTCTCCCTGGTTCACCCCCAGTGCTCCTAGCAATTAGTTGTGCTCCTGATAAAATTGACTTTTAATTAACACCCTTAAAGACACTGTTCTATGTTAAATATGTCTGCCCTATCTCTATAGGGTTTACGGGCTACCTCCAGTAGTCTGTTACAGTGTGCCGCTATAGTTAAAGCGGACCGCATGGTAATTTAAATAAATAGAGTAGCAGGCGTGCTGCGATGTCATGTGTGAAATAGAGGAAGAGCATTAAGGAAAATAATGCTTACCAACTTATAAACCAGAGCATGTCACAACACCAGTAAAAGGTTCAGTACTTAGGGGCGGTAACTAAAGGAGACAAGGCAGAACCAAAGAGGGACTAACAAGCCTCATAATGAATCCGAAGCCAGCGTTCACAAAGGACAATGGCACAAGCCAATTAAAAATATGGGCGAAGAGTGGGCGGGGCTTATAGTGCACACCCCAATACAGCATGCTTAGCAGAGCAAGCAGTGCATGCGCGCTGCCGCTAGGCTCGACCTACAAATCCAGGATAGTCAACTTCTTGAAGTGTGATAACCCCCAGGAACAAACATATTTATTTTTGCTGTGTGTATGTGGTTGATATAGATTCAGAATTTTCCAGAATTGTTTTACATTTTCCAGGAAGATGTTAATACAAAAACAAGTCCACACTCCAGTTTTACATAATATAGTTCTTTCAGCTCGGGTTGGTAGAACTAGGCCTTTGAGCATCTTGTTTTCAGGTCTCGCCTACGCAGCGTGCATGCGCTGCATAGGAAGACCTTTAGCCGTCGTTCTGCTCTTTTTCGAAGCACATACTCGTGCTTGTGGCAGCATCCACCTTGTGGGAGCGCGCCACAAGCACGAGTATGTGCTTCCAAATAGAGCAGACTGTGCGTGCACCACTCCCGGGCTCACCTCCTGCCCCCCCCCCCCTCTCTCTCTCTCTCTCTCTCACGCGCGTTCCCAGGACAGTACTAACGCAAACTACAAGCAGAACTTGGATTTGTGTCTCACTCCCGGGCTCTCGCTCGCTCTCTCTCTCTCTCCTCTCGCTTTCTCTCTCTCTCTTTCTCTCTGTCTCTCCTGCTCTCTCTTTCTCTCTCTCGCTCCCACTCTCTCGCTTTTTTTCTTGACCGGAACATGCCTTAACTCTTTCCACCCAATGCGTTGCCTTTTCTGCGAGACGATGCTGTCCTCCACGCCACCCTTTATCCTTTGTCTTGTTAATCTAGAGGTCCTTAAGCTCCTCTGGTAAGGGGGTTCACTTCTGGATCGTCCTCGACTGTCTGCTCTGCGCGTGCGCTGTCCTTGATCGACTTTGCCGGTTACGAGCATTACTTGAGGTGTATTAACACCGGTAGTACTGCCAGGCTGCTGGATCCCGAAAACACGCTGTGATTTTGGTTATCGCGAGAGAAAAATACTTTTTCTTAAAAATTGAAGTCATCTGCTGCCGGGTTTACGAATTGTGCTGAGGATACGCTGTATGCGCATTCATACATAAACGCCGTTGTGCGTGTTTTGATCGCTACAAACGACGTGTTTTGATATTTTTGTGAAAGGCTTGAAATTGGAAGATTTTGCCATTGAGGAGTTGCAGATGTGAATGCCTTGAGTACGGGCTCGCATTACAGATTGCTGTGGGTTTCCATAGCAACGCTTCCTCCAGCGAATGCAGCTCCAGGCCTGAGCTGTTTGTAATCTGAGACCAGGCAGCTTTCTGCTGATCTGGAGGAGTGAGTGTTCTCATGTCTCCTGCCAAACGGAGCTCGTTTACTTCTTTCTAAATATATACATGTATGCATTGTATATAAGGGCTCAGAGACCTTACAAGAAGGCTTTGAGCACAATACGTTGCACTAGATGTTAGAACCAGGCAATATCGCGGAAGAGTGGAAAATAAACCTCTGTATATTAATTACTAAAGAAGGTTTGCATTCCTGTTTTCCATTACACTCGATGTCTTAGAATAGTTTGTGGACCTAGACGCAAACGAGCCATGACGCCTTCTGTAGTCTGTGATGCATGCGCATAGGTATGGACACTCCTTTTGCAGTAAGTTGGTATTATTGTTGGGCGTAATTTCCTCATTTATGGACCTTGTGCCAAAGAAGTTAGAAGTCTGTTCTGATGAACCCACCTACATGGTACTTACCTACGTGTAAACAATTTGTCATCTGAGATCCTGCCCCTTGCTCACCACTGCATGGCTTCCCAGATAGGCTGGCAATTACATTACATTACATTAAATGATACGATAAAGTGCTCATCAGAAGCTCTTTGGGTGAAGTAGCGTGAAAATGCACCATTTGTTAAAATTTGCCTGGAATATCCTTTCTAAATATTTGCATAACATTATTGCAAAAGACAAGGAAACAAATTGATCTATAAAAGCAGACAAATACCTTGCATACAAAGATTTTGTTTAATTTTCATTATATTTGTAATACTTGTTGCCAATACCACCCATTGTGATCTGCTTTGAATAATAACAAGCATTGGCATAGCCAATAGGTCTCGCCTTTGGGAACTTATAAGTGTTTAGTTATGCAGCACAATATCCTTGGTGAAACAACATCAAGTGTTGCAGGGCTAAACACTTATAAGGTCCCAAAGGCGAGACCTATTGGCTATGCCAATGCTTTTAATCCATTGCACGCATCTTTCAACTTCTATAAACTGATGCCTTCACCCAAATGGACAATAACCTCAGCTATCTATCCTGTCTCACCTATTCAGTGCCCTGTAATTCGAGGCACACTCTACTTCAAGTCCCCCATCTTCCCAAGACATGGTCCTTTGTTCACTTCTCGTTGTCCATGACCACAAATATAAATGTCATGTCCTCCGTCAGCATCTCAAACCACCTCCCAACAGTCGATACGTAGAATATTGTTTCTTTCAGCCCATCTAATCTATTTCAGCACAACAAATAGCCTCACTGCCATCTGGGCTGCTTTGCGCTTAAATAGGCCATTTCGCCTTTACCCTGTGTGTTGCCCTTAGCAAGGAAAAACCTTTTCTCCTAGGACTGTCCAATTTTGGATTTGCCCTCGCTTCTCCACTGAAACTCTTCACCCCGCTGTACTTCGTAAACTTGACTTTCCAACAATCTCTTCTCCTGTTTAACTTGCAGCTTTGCTTCCCCTACACTGTTCCGCCTCCCAGATTTTACACCCCTCTATCGGTGATTACTGTGAATTAAATCTAGTATAAAATTATCGGGGGTTATTTGTCTATTTTTCTGTAAAAAAAAAAAAGGATGTCGTTCAGCAATGAAACAAAACAGTGTTCACTATGGCAAAGCACTCCGCAATAAAAAATAAAAAAAAGAGGGCGAAGACGACACATGAAAGGAATGGTCAAAGGTGTAGAAGTAAAACAAGATTTTGCAATACCAACAGGTTGGTCTTTAAAAGACTGTTACATGGTAATATGGAGCATAACAAGTAAATAGCATGGGAATGAATATGCATTTGTGTGGCAGCAAAGAACTGTAGAATTATATTTGTGTAGGTTAAAAGGCCAGGTGACCGATGCACTGCCAAGCCAGACCTAAAACTCCATGTAGGTTAATGACTGCCCTCCTTCCACCTGTACTGCTGCCAGAGAAATACAAGATGAGGCATCTACAAAACTTCAACAGAATTCCAATGTTGTGCGTGTGTATGTGCCCCTGAATTTTTAAGCTCACGCAGCTGGATCTGTAAACAAAATGATCACAACTTCGTGGAGAGCAAGCACTTTTTTTGTGGAAGCACAAAACTTTTACCATAAAATCATGCACTGCTGGCTCCCTACATGTGGGTGGAGTCAAAACCGCTCTTTAGTAATGCTCACATAATTGTCTGGCGACTATTGCGTGGCCAAGCCAGACCATATAAAAGTGGCTCACAGAAGGGCAGATTAGCGAGAGAAAGATCAGTAGAGTGGTTCACTGTACAAGGAAAATACGTGGTGGAGCACGCTCCCATAAATATTATAAAAATGTAACATCTGCATTTTATAATAATTATGTTTTATCAACAATGAAAATTGTAGAATCCTACACCCATCGCTTTCACACCACCTCGGTGAAGCCTGGCTCTAGCCAAAACAGAGTTCAATACACATTTTAGGTCTTGACTGTAGACCACTTTAGCTGTATGCTTGCAAGACCTATTGTTTTCAGCACAATATATACATTTATAGTGGCTTATGCACATCCCTTGCCCATGATTGGATGGAATCATTGTCTATTTCACTTTCCTGCTCCTGATTTCATGCATTTCCTCTCTATTCCTGTGTTGGTCCTGCTCAAGAGATGAGTTGTATTCTTCCTCTGCATACTCGAGGGGACTCAAGGGCAGACAAATGAGCCACAGATACAGCATAAAAGTAAACCTTGTTGGGACAAACAATCATAGAATAAGCATATTTTTACCAAAGTGAATGGGGATGTACCCTTGCTTGATATTAGATTATTTGATTCCCTCAGAATGCTGATAGCAATTTCACAAAAGTTGCAAGCTAAAAAAGATTCAGTGTCCCTCTGATGGCTTTGTCCCTATATTCTTGCTCCTGCACTGAAGTCCTTTTCCTGCGTCCGTGCAAAATTTGCATTTTTGACATGATTCTTTCTTTCATAATTTTTGGTGAAGTATGCTCATTATTCAGAGGACGGTTACGTCAAAGGCATACTTTACATGCTTCCGTTTTCTCTGCCCCTCACAGCACATAAAACACCTTTTCAAATGTTCAAAGAGGAAAGCGTCTTCCCCTCGTTTACACATTTATAGTCAGACAGGACTAAATGTTGATAAGGAACTTGAAAAGGGCCAAAGACTATAACATAAAAGTAAACTCTGTCGTCGGAGCACACAATTCCAACAGGAGCATATTCTCCTGAGGTACTTTGTCTTGCAATGCATACTTTCAATTCTAGGACTGTAGACAATGTTCTTTGGCTTTTCTACTAAAGCTCTGCGGATGCTCAGTGGCAATATTTTTGTCTGAGCAGAGAACGTGGTGGTTCAATGCCTGGTTTTACTTTGGATTTTTTTGTTACTACATTCTTTTATTATTTCCCGTGTGGTATGTTAATTCTTGAGAGGGTGGAAACTTTGGTTTTCAAAGGAATGTGTGACATGTTGTGATCTGCACTGCCACTCTCATCACTCAAAATGTACCTTTCTGATTCCTCAAGCTTTAGAAGTACATGCCATGCATCTACAAATTTATGGGGGGCAGACACAAAGGGTGCAGATTTTCAGCATTCTCTGATTGTTAAGAAAATACCTGAAAAGCTCCCAATAACACAACATACAAGTAAATGCAGTGGAAGCAAATATTCATGTTTTTACTGCTTAAGCGTGTATGTTGTCTTGCCTTTAGTAGGTTCTTCGATTTTCTCAGTGTTTGCTTCTTCACTAAAGCTGTGCGCACAAATAGTTCAGTATCTCTTTCATAATTTAGCTGTTATGTTCTTGCTTTGTAAGTGAGGGCCCTGGGTACTACACCTGGTACTGCATCATATATTTTTTGCCAACTCATTCTAATTCCTAAAGTAATATTTAATTCTAGAGAGAACAGACACTTTATTTTCAATGGGATGCATGGCATTTATCTATCTTGCAATAGCCTCTAGGAGCACTCCTTGCTGCTATCAGGCCTTCTTGGGAAGTAACAGTTCCCTGTATGATAATCAGGTGTGTACCCCAATCCATAGTGCCTGACTGCATGTGAAACTGGTATCCTAACGTTTATTTTGTCACTGGAGTCATGTCTAGTGTGTGCGCTCAGATGGGGGTATGCCTGTCATTGACAATGCAAGTTTCAGGACCTGTCCTGTGACCCGGCGGGGCACACCAAGCATGCCCTAATATTACGCATTGTCCTTGCCCTGTATACATCACGTAAATCCGTGGTGGAAGTGAACTGTGTTTTGTGAATTTGTAGTGTGACCAGACCTTTTTCTGAGTCAGGCACAGCTCGGTCTTCTGACCACTCTGGAGTAAAGTTCCACTGTTCTGTGGAACCCAGGACCTAGCGCTGACATCCTGTGTGCATGTCGAGTGTGTGTGTAGTGTATGAGCAGTATGTGTAATAGTAAGACTCTGTGCTGTGTGCATCTGAGAGCTGGGGCAGTTGGATCCCTTTTGAAGGCCCTTCGTTTAGCACAAGATGGAGGATGAGGACAGCTTTCCCAGCAGGCAGTGCAAGTGTATTGCCAGCATTCTTGCAGCTGGAGGGTGGAAACGGGGCTCCTGTTAGAAACTGCATGAGGCCATGGTTAGCAAAGGAATGCTGATGATTTAATCTGAGCACTGCTATTAGGTAGATTGTAGGGCTGAACTGCTGTTTCTGTTGTTTAAGATGTGAGGAACGTTCTAGGCAGGGCCAGCTCTTTTGTCTTTCTCTGTTTACTACCTCAGGAAGGCTGATGACAACGATGTGCAGGGAACTCAGACTTCCTTAAGTCCTTGTTTTGGGTACTCCTGCTTGGAGTGAGCCCCACTGCTACCTGCTGTAAAAAAATAAACTTTGCATAAAGGCTCTAAGAGAGTCGCCTGGAAATGACACTTTGAAAATCACAAACCCAAACTTTCCCAAACCTCAGGCAGTGAATCCATATCTCCGTTGTGGAATATGAATATAAAAATAGGCTCCAACCACCCCACTTTGTCTCAGTCTGACGCTCGTCTTGACCGAAGAAGGAAGTGTGCCACAGAGCGCTTGAAGTGCTGCTGTGTGACCACGTCTATTGCCTGTCTGACAGTCAGTCTCCTAGAGGTGAAAAGACATCGCCTGAAGTCTGCTCTTTCTTTTGGAAAAGTTGAGGATTGGTCGAAAGAGCCTAGAAGCCTGGCTACCCACTGAGAGAAATGTGCCTGGCCCTGGAGGCGGGACTATAAAGGAAAACAGGACAAGTATGTTCCTAGTGTATAGAGCATCCAGAGGAAGCCACAACTGTTATGTCTGATAATCAGTATCCAGTAGCCATGAGGGCCACCACTGCCAAAAATTGGTGAGACCATGCAGACCACCCTGCGTAGTCCACTCTGTAAACCCTGACTTGAACAATGCTGCAGCTGCCACAAGGAAAGGACCATCACTGTAAGGGTGGGAGGCGATCCCTTGCCCGCCTAAAATGCAATGCAACCAGGAGCAAATAACGGCAAGGCTTGGCCTGCATACGGGGCCAGATATGGATACACGTTGGCAAGACAGCCATGCTGCTTAGGACTGTATAACAAAGGGTTGAAAAGACATTGAACAGTGTTGCTCCACTAGTAAGTGAGACTGCTTTGAGCTATATGCATTGGAAACTCACTCAAAGTGGGATGGAGTGAGGTGCAAGGGAGAAGAGAGGGTGTAGCATTTTGCTGTTAGGTGTAACTGATTTTAATTCTGTATTACACTCTGATAGTGTTGTGTATAATTAAGTTTTGCTGTGTGATTGAAGTACTGTCTTTTCCAGGAGGGGCTAGACCCTCTAGGAGTGCTAACTCTCTCCTCCTGAAACCACAGATCTTTCGCAAAAAGAGAACATGCCACCGAGCCTTCTCCAGCTCAGCTCCGAAGATCTGAAACTCCCTCCCACCGGAAATACGTAGAATCTCCTCCAAGGATGCCTTCGAATTGGAAGTAAAAAGATTCCTTATGAACAAGTTCTTACCTTAATAGGTTGTTGGATCGTCTGCTCTAATGCATTGGACTTACACCTTTAAGTCCTTGCGCTGGATGCTATTCCATCTCGATATGTACCAGCTATGTTCTTATTAGTCTGCTGATCCCGTGTACGTGTAACCGTTCTTGTCATGCGAGTTCTATTTTGATATGTGATTTTGTCTGTTTTCCTATTGGACACATGTACTACAACTGTTACCTTCCTTTCCCCACAACTGTAAAGCGCTCTGATATCCCTCGGGATCATGTTCGTGCTATATAAAACTTTATAAATAAAGATAACTGGGCAGGACATTACGTTATTGAGTATGTAGGTTGACTGTTGAGTTTTGAGCTCTTGCCACTGACACTGCCTCCCTGAGAAGCTTGACTACGCACTCTCACTACTTCGAGAGTCAAGTGTGGAATGGATTGTAGTTGGCCTAGTTTGCAGAGTGATTGTAGGGCAGTGCCCAGGACACCAGCAGCAAGCAATTTCAACCAGCATGGGTGGGGCCCAGTTGCATGTCGAATGAGGACCTTTCTTGTGACCGGGAGGCGCACCAATCATACCCATATTTGTCTTGACAGTGGACCACTGTTCCTGTTGGGTGGTTAGCATGTAGTGTGGCAATGGCAGCATAACGTGTTTTGGGAATCAGAAGCTGTGGTCAGACCGTTATCATCTGTGTCTCTGGAGTGGAGGCTTACTGGCCTACTCATGTGCAGTTTTATTTCTGAGCGCTGACCCTAGCACTAACTTCCCATGGGTATGTTATGCATATATGTGAAGGTGGACTGTGTGAAGCATACATTACATGTATGAGTAAACTAGAGTATTGGGGGGGCCCGTGGGGCTCTAGTTTGGAAGGCGAGGGTGATTTTCAAGACAGTGGAAGTATATTACGGACACCCCTAAAGCTGGAGGAAGGAGATCTAGACAGTCAAATAGGGAAAAAGGAGACCGGTCTCTTTTAGAAATTTGATTAGGTCCTTTCACTGAGAGGAACTGATGGTTAGTAGTCCTGAGCACTGCCATTTGATAGACAGAGGAGGGGAAGTAACTGTTGTTCAAGGTGAGTGAAAAAGGTCCTTTAGGTGAGGCCAGCATTTTGTCTCTTTCCTGATCATTATTCAGTGTAGTTTCTGAAAACTAGATGCACCTGGAGACTACCCTGTGGTGAGAAGCATCACTCTACACAAAGGCTCTGTTTAGAAAACAGTCTGGAGTGGACACTTGAAAGAAGAACTATCCAACACCAGGTAACAATCCACACCCGCTGCCTGCTTTCACTGTAAAAAAGTGTGAGCCACAGACCTGCTTGTTGTTCTAATTCTAAGTTCTCTTTGACCAAGGAAAGGACTTCTGTGCAACCACAGATGGCGTCTGCCTGACAGCCAGCTTCCCAAAGGTGTAGGGACATCACATGGAGTCCTGCCTGGAAGGAAAAAGCTGGCCCCTTGGGCTCAAGCATCTGGAAGCCAACCTCCTTGCTGTGAGAGAGAAGGTGCCTGCTAGCCGTGCGAGAGCTGTGACTTTCCAGGGTGAGCCATATGCATCTTGACCCCCAGTTGTGTGAGGGACTGTCTAAAGAGGAATGCTGAGGAGAGCAAACTACGTGCTCAAAGGAATATGAGTGCAGTGTCTGTGGACGAGTTGTTTCAATCAGGATCCATGGTATAAAAGGACTGTGCTGCTGCATTAACAAAGTGTGCAGAAGCAGATGTGCCACTGCATCGACAAATTGTGCCTGAGTGGACTATGCATCAACAAAGTGTCCCAGTGGACTGTGCTATTGCAACATCGAACTGTGTCAACGGCAGGGTTGCACCTTCCCAGAGACTGCACTGAGGTGAACTGTGACCTCTGGCCACGCAGCCCAAACATCCATTTCACCAGAAGCTGGCTTGTGGTCAGTCACCCATCTGCACAGATTTAATGTGTTGGCCTCCACTGCTGCCTGCTGAGGTCACAGCCAGAGTAAGAACACCCAGCCACTGCACCTCCTTCCAGGGGAGGGAGGGAGCCAGAAGTGGTGGTGGCTGCCTGTCTTAAAAGGAGTGAGTGACTCGGCTGTGGTGAGAAGTAACACGTGGTGCTGCAGTGCGAACTGAGCACACCAGCTAGTAAAAAAGGGGGAATCTGCACCTGTGACTTGACTCCTGTCCAGAAGGAACTTCAACCCAGACAGTGGGGGGGACCTACGTAGGATGGACACCTGGGCAGGAGGGGACCTAGGACCCCAGCTGCAGTGCCCCAGTGCTGCTGAAGGATCTGTAATTAAAGCCTGTTCTGAGTTTTCTGTGTGTTTTCATGTACTTTTCCTTAAAGTAAAAACATTTGGTTGGACAATCAGTTGTTGCACTGCTAGGTTACTGGGACCTGGGTTTGCGCTCCCTACTCCTCCACACAACCTCACAGAGAAGCCTGTGACTGCTCGCCATTGCTACAATGTAGAGTCCAGTGCTGAAGGATTTGTACTTGGCCTAGTTTTGCACAGCCATAGAATGGACCCTGGGACATGAGAGGCAAACAACACCAGCTCCCATGGTTCAAGCCCAGTAGCCTTGCGGGGTCTGAAAACATTCAAATGTACTCTATCCACAAGTTCCTTCCATGTACACTAAAGCTGAATCTGAGGCAAGGGAACTATCACCACACTCGTCTACAAGGAGACCCATAACTCCAGACTACACAACCCTTCAACTGTACAAAAGTACAGTGAAAGTAGACCACATTGTGAATTTTGACATGTTCATTATTAAAGTGTGATTACAAAAAAACATTATGATTTGTTTGTGAAATTGGGTTTTCTGTGCCTTGTACTTTTTTATCATTTGATTTTCTCTTTGGTTCTATTACACAATTATAATTTTTTTATCGCACTTGGCAGTAATTGTAGTTTTCTCGCTATTTTAGTTACCACAAATTTAGTTGCTCCTCATTTCCTTCCACTGCACTCTTGATATCTTTCTTTGCTATATTCATCCCTGAACTTGTTCACGCATTCATGTTTTCACCTACTTAACCATCCACAATAACACACACACACAAACTTATTATGACTTTAGAGACCCGTTCAGTAACAGTCCAGACATACTAGCTTTGATAATGCTTATTTTTTTAAGCACTTCATGGGGTTGCTAATATTCTGGTTCTCCTTGTTAGCTTTCGCCAGCACAGCGCTTGCAAAACCTCTAGTAAAAAAAAATCAAACATTTGAATTGCTTGCCTATTAATTACCATTGGGTGGCTTTGTGTAACTTCTTTCTTGCTTCTTATTGGTTAGCGCCTCCTTCTTGCCTCTGGCTTCTTTGTGGGGTTTCAAATTTATCCCTGCTGTGGAGCATGGACCAAGTACAGCTTCCTTTTTACTTTCTAACATCCACCCATATAGAATGCATGCTTCTACAGTCCGTCTCCCTTCACTCTCCCTGCTGTTACTATTTCTTCCCTCATGTTGCTTTCCGCATGCCCTCCTTCCGCTGCTGTTGTTTCTCCCCACCACCTCCTCCCACTGTCTGATTTTTTGGTTCCTCATCCCCACCCACCCACCCACCAGCCCGCTTTCTGTCTGTTTTGTTCTCCACCCTCCTCCCGCTGTCCTTTGTTAGGTTCCCCAACTGCCCCCCACGCCCTCCTCCCGCTGTCTGGTTCCCCACGCACTAGCTTTCATGTTGCTTGCCTCCAAAATCTCTTGAGTTGTTTTTAAATATATTGCACAGCAGCACGGTGTGCTGTGCAACATGGCTTAAAGGGAAAAAATTGCTGTGATGAGGTCAATGTTGGCCGTGTCAATGTTTTTTATTTTATTTTAATTTTTTTACTTTAAGCCATGTTGCACACCAGCTTGCGCTACTGTGTATCATATATAAAAAAACTACAAAGCCAATAGATCTCGCATATGCGAAGCCTACTGACTTTGCAAATTATCGTTATTTACTGATTCCTCACTTATTCCCCCATAACTCCCAAACACCTATCCTGTTTTTTCACCTCTCCCTCCACGAGTGCTTTAAGTGATTTAACTTTTTTTGTATTATTTTACATAGGGCCACCAGATGCCAAGTGTTGACACTTTTCTTTTAACATTTTCATTTACCGTTCTAACATCTGCCATGAGAGGCGTGGCCAAGATGGCGGAGTGAGCGGACGCTTCTTCTGTCGGCTCCCGCTCCGCTGAACCCCTAGCCCTGATTTTGCAGCAGGTTCTCCCCCCAGCCCGCGGCACATACCGGCGGAGGGGACGGCGGACCTGAGGGGGAAGCGGCTCGGAGACCCGGAGCCTCGGGGAGGTCACGGGAGTACACGGCGGGCCGTGGAAGCTGGAACTCCGAGAGGAGGCGGAGCTTAGCGCCGGGGGAGACGGCAGCGCTCCCGGCCTGCACGCCACGTGAGCGCCCGACATCGCAGGAGAGGCCTGGCGAGGGACGAGCGAGCCCGCGACGGGACGCGAGGGCGGTCCCCTGCTGAACGGAGAAGCCCCGTGGGCGGAGGGAGACGCTTCCCGGCTGCTGGGACGAGTTGCAGCGGTCGGGGGAGCCCCACCTGCGAGAGATTGGGGAGACTACCAGAGGCCAGCAGGTGAAGGGGTAGGAGGCGGCGACCCCGGCCGGTGGGAGCTCCGCGTCCGGACCCCCCTGGTGGGCCTCGAAGAGGGCAGACTACAGGAGGCCCCCCCCACCCCCCCGAGCCACGTGGGCCGGCAGAACGGCGGCAGCGGGGGAGCAGGCGAAGAACCGCACCACCCGCAGCGTCCAGGGGTCCAGAGGGGCTGACACGGAGACGGACTGCAGGACCGAGCCACAGGGAGCGTTCAGGCGCCGGTCGAGAACGCAGAGGAGGCCCACAGCCACGTGCGGAGGAGAGCCTTGGCCCGAGGATCGGTGTCCCCCTTTGGGGGTGGCTAGGGAACTAGCCTAGTTTGGTGCCCCTGCGACGGTGAGTGGCTGACGCCCAGCGGCCGAGGCCGGAGCACGAGCCACTGGCACGACGGATGGACCTGGAGCTGGTGTGGTGGCGGAGCGGAGCGGTCGAGGACAGGGGAGATCAGCGGCCGCCGCACCAGGGTGAGCAGAAGCATGGACGTTGCTCCCCCCGGACAGGCGCTGCGGCAGTGGAGGAGCGGTGGGCCCGGGGCCTGAAGTGAAGGGCAGTAGAGGCCTTAAGTGAAGAGCAGGGGAGCTGAGACCGGAGGAGCCCACCGGAGCGGCGAGGGCAGCGGACGCAGCAGAGATAGGGACTGTCGAGAGTCCGATTGGAACACCGGGTGAGGACCGAACAGGGAGCGCAGCCGGACAAGCAGAGCTCACGGGCGCCCGTTGCCGGGCAGCTCGTTCTGAGGAGAAGGGGCCGGAGAGCGGGGGCCTAGAGGTGTACTCGGACGCGGGGCGCACGGGGGATAACCGCAGGCCCAGGGCCAGCGAAGCGGTAGAGACGCCTGGACTTCCGACCCAGCGGACATGTCCGGCAGCAGAGGTGGACGGAAAGGAGAGCGCACTCTCCCCGAACTGTTGAGCAGGCAGTCGCAAAGGCTGGACAGGGGGCAGCGGTCACCCCAGGCCCCCGGACCGGCGGCAGACCCCGAGGGGGGGGGGGAGGCCCCGCTCACCAGATCCTTTATGGAATCCCTCTTCGGATCCCTGCGGGAAGACTTTCAGGTCCTGAAGAAAGAAGTGGCCAGTGAGGTGAGGGAGATCAAACGAGAGGTGGACGGATTAGGCGAGCGGGTGGCCACGGTGGAAGAGACTAGCCAGCAAAGGGATGAGGAGGTTGAGCACCTGCGACAGGAGGTATTGAGGCTCCGTGACCAGCAGATCGATCTCCAGGCCCATGCCGAAGACCTGGAAAACAGGTCTCGGCGAAACAACATACGGGTCCGGGGAGTCCCATCGTCGGAGGAGGGGCCGGACATTGCCGACTACTTGGGGGCGCTGTTCCGAGAGGTCCTCGGAGAACCGGAAGGGTTCCAAGTCCGGATCGACAGGGCCCACAGAGTGGGGGCACAGCGGAGGGGACCGGCGCCGGCCCCGGACATCCTCGCCTACCTCCCTGACTTCCCACTTAAAGAACGGATCATGGCAGAGGCGCGGAGGCGGCAGCCTCTGACCTTCCGGGGGCACGCGGTAGCCCTCTATCAGGACTTGTCGGCGATCACGCTCCAGAAACGGAGGATGTTCAAACCCGCCACCGATTTTCTCCGAGCAAACCAGGTTCCCTATGCTTGGGGCCACCCCTTCAGGCTCATCTTTAGGTGGAACGGGGTTCAGCATCAGCTGCGCTCCCTGCGGGAAACCTCAGCATCCTGGGCTTGCCAGAATGAGAGGGAGATGCACCTGCCCCACGTCGGGGGCGCGCCAGGGGTGGCGACTGGTAGCGGGTAAACGGGCGGCGCTCCCGGGACCGCCCGGCGAGGCGGGACGCACCAGCCGATCGGGCTGAAGTGGACAGAGCGGCTCCAGAGGTAGTCGAGAACACTGGTTCCGGCGACGTCGCATTAACAGCATAGAACTGCTCCGGGGGGAGATCATATGAGGATACATCAGCTTTCAGGGTGGGGGGGGAGCGGGAGGGTGGGGGCTGGCCGGGGGGGGGGGGTAGTTGGCCTAACATCCACTGGAGAGGGTTACCAAAGACTTGTCCTCTAGAGGACCGGACTTGGACTATGCAGACAGGGGAATTGGGGTTAGGGAGGGGGGTGTTGTTGGGGCAGTTGTTGGATTGAGTTGGGGGATCAGGGTGGGAGGGGGAGGTGGGGGGGGCAGTTGAGGTTACGGCAAGATGGGGTTGAGAGCGGGCTCTACACCAGGACGGAGCGTAGGGGTGACGGGTCAGGGGGCGGGGAGGGGGCACCATCCAGAGCAGGACAGATTGCAAGACAAGGGAAGAGGGCAAGACAGGAACAGCGACCTCATGGCGACGCCATTTGACACCGGGGAAACACAAAGCGGGAGAGACACCACTACTATATGTCACCCACAAGTCTTAAAATAGTGACTCTTAATGTACGGGGCCTTAACAACCCGACCAAACGGCGGGCGGTGCTCTCCTTACTGGACGAGACTCAGGCGGACATCTGTCTGCTTCAGGAAACGCACCTCCTAACCAGGGACTGCGCCAGACTGCGTTCCCATAAATTCCCCACGCAGTTCTTCTCCTCCAATAACACCAAAACGGCAGGGGTGGCGATACTGGTGGCTCGACGATTTCGGGGTGAGGTCCTCCACAAGCTAGCGGAGCAGCGGGGCCGTTTATTGGTCTACAGATTCCGGGTGGCGGGCACAGCCTTCACAATCGGATCTCTATATAGCCCGAATGACCGGCAGGATAGATTTCTCGAGGCTGCACTGGGAGAGGTGGCGGCTACGCCGGACAGACACATAATTGTAGGGGGAGACTTTAACCTCGTCTTCGACTCGGCACTGGATAGATCTGCCCAACGATCGCAGCAAGCGGGGGAGTTCTCAGCGGGCAGCAGGGCTCAACTCGTAGACATGGGACTGAGGGATCTGTGGCGTCACTTGCACCCGACGGACCGAGACTACACCTTTTACTCGCACGCACATAAAACTTACGCGCGGCTGGACCACTTTCTAGTGACCGAGCCAGTCAGCACGCTGGCCATGGCGGCAGACATAGGAGTAATCTCCATGTCGGACCACGCCCCGGTGACGGCCATCTTCTCGGTACCGCCGGTGCATACTACCCCCGGAGTGTGGCGCCTTCGGGACACCTTACTACACAGAGGGGACGTCATCAAACAGGTGACCGCCGCGATCCGGGAGTACCAATCCCACAATGAGAACACGGAAACCTCCAGGGCGACGCAATGGGCAGCCCTGAAGGCAGTCTTGCGGGGGGAGTTCATTGCGATATCGGCGGCGGATAATGCCCATAGACGTAGCAAGCGGGAGGAACTTACGCAGAAAGTCAGGGAACTGGAACAAGTGCATCGCCGAACGGGGGCTCCACGGATATGGCGGCAGCTCCAGGGAGCGAGAAAGACCCTGGTCGCTTTGGATATGGACCGGGCAGAATACGCCGTGCTTCGCCTTAAGCATGCCTACTACGCCGGCGGGGATCGGTGCGGCCGCTTGCTGGCGAGCAGGCCCCGAGTGGCAAGACAGAAGCACCGGGTGAAGGGGATCGCCGACCCCTTGGGGTCGATCGTCACGGAGGACGGCCTCATCGCGGAGGCTTTCCGCCAATATTACGCGGACCTATATGCCGGAGAACCCCCGGACGAACGCGCCACGAGAGGGTACTTAGACTCGGTCTTGCTGCCCACGCTGACGCCGCTGCAGGCGGAGGGACTGGACAGGGACATTAGAGTGGAAGAGGTGATCTCAGCCATTGCCAATCTCAAGCTCGGTAAATCCCCGGGGCCGGATGGCTTTACCGCTTTCTTCTATAAAACGTTCTGCGCTACACTCGCACCGATCCTCGCACGCCTCTTTAACACCTTCGCGGAACAGGGGACGATGCCGCGGGACTTGTTGCGGGCGTCACTTACGGTCATCCCTAAACCGGGGAAAGACGGCTCGCAATGTGGCTCCTACCGGCCGATATCCTTATTGAATGTGGATCTCAAAGTATACACGGGGATCCTAGCGACTCGATTGGCCCCCCTGCTGCCGGGGCTCGTAGGTCCAGATTAGGCAGGTTTTGTTCCAGGGAGGCAGACAGTGGACAACACCAAACGGATTGTGCACGTCATAGAAAAGGCGTCGCGGATCCGGGGCGAGAGAATGCTGCTGGCGGTAGACGCCGAAAAAGCTTTCGATCGGGTGCACTGGTCTTACCTGGAGCAAGTGCTCGAGAAAGTGGGGATACGGGATAAATTCCGTAACATGATATTCAACTGTTACGGGACTCCGACCGCGGTGGTGCGAGTTAATGGTTGCAGCTCCGGGAGCTTTCACATCGAGAGGGGCACGAGGCAGGGCTGCCCGTTGTCACCCATACTGTTTGCCTTGTACATGGAGCCGTTCGCGCATAGAATTAGGGATAACCCAGAGGTGAGAGGAGTGAAAATGGGTGGGTTCTATCACGCTGTCAGCCTTTATGCGGATGATGTGCTTTTCTCTCTGGAGGAACCGCTCCGGGCCCTGCCGGCATGCCTTGCGGAACTGACCTCGTTCGCAGCAGTTTCCGGATTTAAGATGAATATGGGGAAATCGGTGGCCCTGGGCTTGTCGCTTTCGCCGGTGACCCGGACGCAACTGCAGCGTCTAGCCCCGATAGTCTGGTCAACGGGCACGATCCCGTACCTGGGGATACAGCTAGCCCCCACCTTGCCGGAGATGACGGCAGTCAATTACGCTACCCTAGGTAGGAAGATACGGGCCGAACTTGCTAGGTGGGACCGCGGTCGTTACTAGGCAGGGTGGCGGCCATAAAAATGACTATCCTGCCCCAGATTCTCTATTTGTTCCGGGCGCTCCCGTTGGCGCCGCCGGTTGGGTGGATCCGGCAGATGCAGTCGGAGCTGGGGCGGTTTGTGTGGCAGGGAAAGAAACCGAGGCTGAGGCAGGCGCTCTCCCTGCTGGCGCCTGAGGAGGGAGGCCTGGGCGTCCCGGATCTCCGAAAATATTTTCAAGCAGCTCAGCTGCGATATCTGGTGGAATGGAGCAAGTGGGAATCAGATAAACATTGGCTCTTCCAGGACCAGGCGGTGGCGGGTAGGCCACTGCAGGATGTGCCGTTCCTGCGAGGGGCACATCGGCCGGCTAACCTCTATGCCTCCTTCGTCACCAGAGTGCCACTGAGGGCGTGGGACGCCACGAACCTGGCATACGGGTTGACTTCGTTTCCGTCCCCGCTGACGCCCTTGGTGGACAACCCGGACTTTACGCCGGGTATGCAGAAGGGTGCGTTCGCCCATTGGCGAGCGGCCGGCTGTAGAGCTTTGTGTCATCTTTACACAGTGGAGGGGATTATTCCCTTCTCGAGCTTTAGGCAGGAATACATGCTGCCCGAAGTGGAGAGAATGCGATACCTGCAGGCCCGACATTGGGCGCTGAACCCGCAGGTGAGAGAAACCGCGAATAGGAGACTATCCCAATACGAGCGCTGGCTCATGACTCGGTCGTCCGACACGAAGCTCATCAGTGATCTTTATAAATTTCTCCAGTTACCGTCCTCACACTTTTATCACCTGGGCCGGGCGCGCTGGGAGACAGAACTAGGTAGGACACTAAGCCACAAGGAGTGGGAACAGGTTGCGTACAGGGCACGGCACTCAGCGTATCACACAGGCTTGACAGAAACTCTAACGAAGGTTGCTATGTATTGGTATTATACCCCGGCACGCATTCACGCAATGGACAACAGTAAAGACTCGAGATGCTGGCGGGGGTGCGAGCAGGTGGGGACGCTGACCCACGTTTTGTGGGAGTGCCCGCGGCTGGGGGACTTCTGGAAGGAGGTGCTGGACATGGTGGACTCCCAGTTTAACATTGAATTACCACGTCTACCGGCCTACATCCTGTTGGGCCTCCCCAACGCTTTGATGTACCCGCTTAGATCCCGTAGAGGGAGGCAGATAGCGATAGCGATAGCGCTAGGATCAGCCACTCAAACCATTCTCACACACTGGCGAACACCCACGCTCCCCACAGTCACAGGGTGGTTACACAGACTATGGTACGTGCTAGGAATGGAAAAAATTTCACTGACAGCGAGGGGTGAGGCCGAGCAGTACCGGGAGATCTGGGAGCCGTTTATCTCTTTGCTCGCCAACGAATTCAGGGAATTGACATGCCCCAGATACCTCAGACTCTTACGGCTTGCGGAACCGGAAGGGCAGGACGGGTGAGGTCATCCGAGCAGGGGGGCACAGCTGGGCAACATAGCAGAGGGCTGGGTCTCTGGACAATAGCTACGGACGGGGGGGGGGGGGTAGGGGGCAGGAGGAGCAGCGCAAATAGGGGGGGGAGGGAGGGAGGGTCTAAAGCCGGCCGGCGACTGGCCCCGGGGCGTAGGGCAGCTCTCAGAGGATGATATGAGGGAAGGGGTAGTGAGGGATCATACGGATAGGGCGACTGGGCCTACGGGTGACTAGGGGGAAGAGGATGCTCCATGTGATACTTGCCGGCCCCAGTGGTTGTAGGCGTATGCATGGACTGTACTGGATGGTGTTGGTTTGTTGTTGGAATTTAATAAAGAGATTTAAACATAACATCTGCCATGATATAAAGGTGAATTAAAATAGCAACGATGAATCGTGATCTATGCGCATGTGCGCACACGCCTCGAATTCTGGGTTTTAAAACAGATAGCAAAGGAGGGGATGTGAGCATTTCTGTAAGGACACGGTTCATGCTTGGTCCTGCATGGACGTGGTACTGAGCCTCCCCCAACACATCATAGACCAGACTCAAGAATATACTCTTAACTCTAAGATCGACAAGTATTTTGTTTCAAAACCGGATGCCCATGCCTAATCAATAGATGCTCCAGGCAAGTGGTTCCAAATTCAGTTGAAATGTAATTTTGGATCCAATGCGGGTTAGTTTAATGAAGGATTATCTCTGCTGTTCTGTAATTCGGTTTGTCCTTTACATGGACTATTTAGAACACACACTGATAAAACCAACACGTGTGCACAGTAAAAAAATAATGAAAGCAACACACTCGGCAAGGGGAGTGCAGCAAACAAGCAGGGAAAGCTTCTCTACAACTTTATGAAGCTAACGAAAGGGTTTGAATCTCTTTAGGGTTAAAAGAAACCACACCAGTGTGGTCGTTGGCAGGGCGTGAAAGGCGAATGCTTTGTTTGCACGCAGATCGGTTAGCACACACGGCTGGCAGGTAGTGTACTTGGCCCAGCATTGGCCTACCTTCAAGCAGGTGGTGTGCGGTGCTGATACAGAACATGAAGGCGTCCAGGGCAGGCACTGCACAGGGCTGCATTCATGGATGGAACGGAGGTGGTGCGCATGGGCAGCTGATGGAAAGACTGCCTTGGAGCAGGGTGCAGCCTTGAAGTTAATAGAGGCATCTTCGTGGCTGACAGTGAGTGCTACGGTTAGCGTTGCGGGAGGGCAAAGCATCCTTCAGCTCCAAATGTGCGGTGATGACATTGTGTTTGGCCGGCTGACAGAGTGAATGGCTTACTTACACTGTGCAGTGTTAGCAGTGCTGAGGGCTGGTGAATGCCAAGACTGAATGCAGGCATGGCCGAGCCCACTGGTAGCTGCACGGGGCTGGGAGCCAACATGCAGGGCTAGTAGGCAGCTCACGAGGGGGGATGCGCGCTGAACTGCTGCCGTGCTTCGCAGACTTAACACAGGGCTGCAAGAGCACGAAGCTGCCTTTTCTGGCAGACACTGGCAGTGCCAGGCTGACAGCACAAAGGGCTAGCTGCGCGCAGGGCTGCTTCCAAGGACCCGGGTCTGGCAGGCACAGAGCAGGGTTGCACAAAGGTGGATTCAGGGTTATCAGGTGCAGCTTTTTACCTGCAGACTTTGTGATTAAATAAAAAACGGAACAAAAAGCCCAACACGGCTACTTTTGGAAGTACTTGTCAGGGACTGGGTAATGCAATTCATTGAGGCTCTTGAAAGCACCTTCCCCAGCAGGGAAGCCTACGTGCAGCGCCTGCCTTCAGGTTGGCACCTCACAAAGGCTTCCCTGCTGGGGCACTTGCTGTCTGTCAAACACTGAGCAGTGCCATAACTCAATGCGTTCATCATTAGGGTAATTACATTGCCCGCGGTTGTGGCAGCGAACAATACCAGTTTGAGAAGCCTTCCGTCTGTGCTCCTCGCGGCGTCCCGTTCAGTTATCCAGACGCTGACTTCTTACACTAGGTACTATGATTGAGGGAGCCCCCCCCCCTCCTGCTAGAAACCAGAGCGAGCTTTCCTGCGGACCAAAAGGAAACCTTGCAAATTCGCACCGTGAGGCTCACTCGGGGGTCTAACAAAATGGCGACGTGAGTGAGAAGAAGGGAGACCTCGGAAGGCATTTGTCGCTAGAAATCAGACACAAACAGAGGAGTGAGCAGACACTTTCAGGCGGTGGTGTGAGGGGAAGGTTTGCAATCCTCCTCTCGTGTGAGGGGGTGCGATTAAAGTGGTGTCGGAGTAGACCTCATGGCAAACATCACATGAGGCTAGCAGCCCCATCGCACAGACCTGTGGCCCAAATAATATGCTAACAAGGATAGCAGCACAGGATTCCACATGCAATTTGATTACACAAAATAATGATGAGCTACCGTATCAATGACTCCCGCCCAGTGCTCCCCCAACCACCCTCCACTACCCACAGGCGCATCCCCAAGTCAGCATGAGGAACAACCGTATATCAGTCCTTATATGCCTACATTTAAAAAATGTGTGTCCGTCAACGACTGCGGTCGAGAGTAATGCCTCTACAACCAGCCCATTTCTTCCAGATTTTGGGGTGTTTCGGGGGACTGCCATTGGCCAAGTACACGGGGATCTCTCTAGTCTTAAACTAGTCAAGACCCTCCCACCAGCACTCCACTGAGGTGAGATCTTTCTCTTTCCATCTTCAAGGAGTGTCTCTCTTGGTTACCATCAGGTCACACCGCAGAAGTGTTTGACCAAGCTGGTTCAAATTCAAGTCAGCCGTGATGTGCAAGAGAGCTTGTTTCGGATCTCAGGGGCTGGAAGTCCCCAGGACCATGCTTAAGCAGGCGACCGAACACCTGCCTCCAGAAGGGTTCCAGTTGCTCGCATGACCATGTGGTGTGTATAAAGCCTCCCTCCTGGGTGGTGCAACTAAGACAGGAGGGTGTAGCCCTGGTCTCCATCCTTCAAAGTTTGCGCCTCATAAGATAAGTCTGGTACAGATAATGCAATTGAATAAAGCAAAATCGAGCCGATACTGCTGCATGAAGTGGGGAGGCCACAGCCCCGGCCCAGTCATCATCCTCCAAGATGCCAAGGTCCCACTCCTATGCCTGACTGGGATCCCTAATGTGTTAGGCATGAGGTGGACGAGAGTTCTATATACCTGTGCACTTTGTGATAACCTAGATCTCCAAGTAACAGTCTGTCCTTCAGAGCTTGTATACCGGGAGGTCCTCCAAGTTCATAATGTAGAGGGATAGCAATAAACTTGGATGTGGTAAAGATTGTATTCCGCTTGTAACATTTGATACGTTTTGAGGATCTTGCCCTCCATTAAGTCACCCAAGACGGAGATACCAATCAAGTCCCACTTGCGAAAGTCCTCCAGTGCCACCACCTGTGGCATCATAGAGCCCTTCCAAAGCATTGTCTGTCCTGTAAGTATGCTAGCCCACATTCAGCGTTTATGGATCATTTTCCAGAGTGTAAGGATCATCCTTGTCACCGGGAGGGACCCTTACTTTATTTATTTGAAGAGTTTTATATTGCGCTGGCTAGACCAGGAGGCATCAGAGCGCTTTACATGAGGATCAGTGAGATAACAAGTTACACAATTACATCAGTTACAGGAGCATATTAAAATATAGGAAAAGGAGAAACAGTGTGACACAGTAAAACGAGTGTTACAAGAGCATGGAATAACATCAACATTTACGGAAACAAAGTTCCATGGTCCCATGAGTAAAAAGAGCATAACATAACAGAGAGACATGTCATTTGGGTCAAAAAAAGGTACTGGGGTAAGAAAAGGGAATAAGGAACGCAGCTCGGGTCAGGCTGACCAGCGAGAGGGGATCAATCAGAATGGAAGGCAGCCAAAGGAGCAAGGAGGGCAGGAGAACGCAGATCTACGTGCATAGGTTCAGGGCTGAGATTAGCTCCTATGTTTGGCAGATCATCGGTAATTCGTCGGAAGGCGGGGGAGGAAGGAGATAACAGTGGGGAGACCAGGAGAAATGTGTCCAATGTCTGGCTGGGTAGGTGACGGCCGAGGGGGTGAACCAGAGACGATCTCCTCTATAGCTGTCTGGGCAGCTCCACCAGGCATCGGCCATGTTGCTCGGTCTCATACATACATGGAGAAGTGTTTGTATTGTTAAATTTGAGGATTATTTTGTTGAGATGAGGCTTTCTTTTGTCTTTCATTAGCAATTCAATTTGCGCTTAGGAGGTCATGTAAAAATTCAAACCCTGTGCTCATACCACAGCTGCCAGTGATTTGCGCTTTGGGATTGTCCTGAGTGCTTCTGGCTGCCAGAGCAGGGCACCTCGATATAGTCATTTTTATTGTTCCCCTGAGTTTTCCTAGCAGGGCAGGTCTCCAGGACAGTCATCGGTCCATGTCTCAGCCTCAGCCCAGTCAGGGAAAAAGATGACCAAACAGAGGGGGCCCCCACTCGGCCCGACAAGCAGGAGACAGCATTCCTCCCTCCGGGCAGTGCCATTGATAGGAAAACTCAGCAATAGGATTATCGGCAGAGTAAGGAGCAGTACCAGGATCAGGCCGCGGCGGCCGCTGGGTGGAAAAACATAGAAGGCCACAAACACGGTCAAAGCATCGCTTGTTTGTGGTCTCACAGGGAATCGGGAGTGGCGAAGAAGAAACCACTCACCATGGCCAGCGAGGACGAAGACTGCGCGGCGTCCTGGATCATCTCCGGCCCTTGATCTCGTAGAACCGCTCCGGTGGGAAACAAGAAAGGCCTCAGATGTGTCCAGAACAGCGCACGGCTGTGGCCTCACTAGGAAAATTGGCCATCATTATCCTGGGGGGAACTCAGGAAAGGCCCTACCATGTCCAAAACATACGATAGAATGAGTGCTCACAGGGGGGTCAGATTGGACACCATCTGGGGTGGTATTTCAAAGGAGGATCACCGATCAGGCGACCCAGCAGGATGGACGACAGACGGTGGAGACAGAAATCACTCACCACAGCCTCACTGGGGGACCCAGTCGATCGCCATCTTGTGGAGTGAGATTCAGGAGGGTCATCGCCATCTTGTGGAGTAACAATCTCCCTCTTTCCATTCCTCACAATCCATACCTTTGTACAAAGGTCTAAATTCCACATTTCAGTGGATAGATGTCAGATGCAGGGTAATGTAGTTGGTGGCTGAGTTTTACCTATGGAGTCATATACCTCCAACAATGTTCCAATTATACTATTATAAGTGTTGTGGTCTCACTGCGTTGAGAAACCACACAGTGTTCCATAGATTTTCCCCAGCCTCTGCTTGATCCATAAGGATGGCACTGCTTGGCAGATTCCCTTTTTGACCACTTCCTAGGATTCTGAGTTGAGAGGCGGTGTAGAAGTTTTTAATGTCAGGAATCTCAGACGCCCTTTTTCCCAGGGAGTTTTAGGTATCTTTTTAGATATTCTTGAAGGGGGAGGGAGAGATCTGCCAAATACATTCCAGCAGGACTGTTCAAAATAATTAATAAGTATTTGAATCTATTTAGAATAGTGAGTGCCTGGAACATGAATAATAACCTGGGTAGTACAGACCTCTTTATGGTCACAAATTCAAGCCGAGAGACATGTAGATTACGCCATCTAAATACGTCTGATTTAACATTGAACACTAGTGGGGTGACATTGACATCATAAGTATATGAAAAGCATGCAGAAATCTAGACACCTAGGGATCTCAAGGAGTTGGGTATTACATTGTGATTTTGGGTGGAGGAAGTTGGCCCAACACCTTAACACATTCTTCCACTTTCATAACGTGGCGATTGATGTCTTCCAGTAGAAACTGTATCCCGCGTGGGACGATCCATCAGAATCTTACTCTCTAATTCAGCTCCTTTCCCACCAGCTTATAGAGCTTCCTTTTGAAAAGGGTTTTTGGAGCTAAATCTTGTTGGGGAATGATGTTGCTGTTGAAGTTGAGTGTGGGTTGCGAACAAACCTCTGAAAATGGGCTGCTTTCGTTGAAAGGATGAAAGTTTGTCCACTGTATCCCTTGGGAACTGACCATCATTTTGTCTTTGTGTTTATACTTGGTGCACCATTTTTAGGAAGTCTTCTTCATCTTCCTTGAGATTTAGAATATACGCAAACTGTAGTTCTGCATAGCCCATGATGGAGGCCTCTTCTGAAATGTTGCGGATTAAAAGTATTCACGCCTGACACGATTTTCAAAATTCACATTTAATGTGGAGCTTCCAATAAGGAGGATCCATGTCCTCCATCATTCATTCAACATCTTGATTGATAGCTGTCAGCTGCTCGATTTTCTCCTCCAGATGCGGAACTCTATGGCCCACTTGATCGAATTCTTGCCATGTGCTGGTTGTTGTCTTGCACAGGGTTTTACGTGCCAAAGACAACTCATCAGGTAGATGGGCATGACACTCTTTATGGCGCTCTTGTAGTAAGGGTTAAATGTGTTCTTTCGTCAAGGGTTTACTTTTCTGGTTGTCATTGTTTCAGAGAGCACAGATGTTGTCAGTGGAACAGCGGGTTGTGTTATGCAGCTCAAGCCTGTACAATAAGCCCGAATATCCTTTTGTAGTTTATTTACAACTTAATGTGGGTTGCTAGGGTGTACACTTTGGGCCTAGATTACTGAAACCTACTCTAACCCGGTACACATTATGACATGGATTGAACCCTATGCTGCTACTGAGACCTGGGTTTCGGTGAAAGACACTGCTATAATAGTCTACAAGTTAAGAAGTGATCAATGCAACTCATGTGTGCATATCCTTTGGACAAACCAGCATATTTCAGAGTAAGAGCAAAAAATACATCATCCACAGAGCAGTAAAACTAGTGCAAAGTGTTCTACGAGCAGTAGAAACATGAACATGATAGTGGCCAGGGCAGGGAGTGAGCCCTAGTTCTCAAAAAAAGTGTGTCTCTGTGTGTGTGCGAAATGCCACAAGTGGTAGGGTAGAGACACTCAGAGCAAGATTCACTGAGCTGTTGGTATGCTCAAGATCAGTTCATTAAATGGGCCGGTACTCACTGGAACTGGGTACCAGCACTTCTCATTTTTCTCCCCCTGAGTACCGGTGATGGAGCAGGGTTTTTCCTTTAAAACCAAATACCTGTTTCATTTTCGCATGTTATAATTGAAAGTGCTACTGATTAATGAATAACTACTAAAAGTTTGTCGAGTTTGGATTAATCAATCTTATTAACAGAAGAATTACACGTGGGAACGCTATTGCATGGCTAAATTAATAAATGAACTAAGTTGGTGAGCAAACTGACAGAAATAGATGTTGCTTATGTGATGTTATTGTGTTTTGCGCTTATAATTAATATGCATTAATGGCTTTTGATGTCGCAAATGGCTAGATAAATACATACACATAAGGGTATTAGCAGGGGAATAACACTGTATAATCATTTCCGTGCAGTAATTCTGTTTTATGTTCTTTTTCACTTAAGTTGACCAATGTGGCTTACCAGAAAATGGCTACCATCCGTAGCCTGCATTCGAGTTGATGGAAATGTTTGCAAGGAAGCTCCGCGCTGCCTGTGACCTTGCCCACTCGACAAAACCGAAAAGCCATGATCATGATGACAAATCCAGGACGGTTGCCAAAGAGCCCCTGAACATGAAATTCGTTACAAAACCTGAATACTGAACTTATGAACTGATGATCCCACGACTGGGATACAAATTATCCAAAAGAGACATCCGTAGAAGTATCAAATTAGTCATGGACATCTAATTTTCTATTCATTATTTTGGAACGATCTAAGTGTGAGAAAATCTCGCACAGTATCACAAATGTACCAAGATGACATTATTTCCGCCATTCATCCGTTTTGAATAAAGATTGTAACATTTCAAAAATGTAAATTTGGTATAAATATTAGTAGACTAGAGAGGTCTAGCGCCACTTCTTCCCGAACTGAAGATCCGAGGTCCCGATGCTGACGGAGAGGACGGTGACTCTACATGACGGCTAGAGACTTTGATGGAATTACTGAGGACCGGTTCTGACTTAGGATCTGACATTTAGACATAATAGGTAAATATGAGAGAAATGAATTTGCATTTAATTGGCTTTTCTTACAATTTTAGATAAACAAATAATTGTTTTGAATCTCTGTGTCGGGTAATTATTTTCTTGTCATGTTTATTGAATTTATTTGTATATTATTTGAAATGTTTTAGCCTGATTTATAAGCAACTAGTAGATGCCATTGACCTCAGAATATATGCAGATTGGTTAGGTATCGAAAGTGTTTCCCCTTTATACATGGCACGGATAGGGTGGTAGGATGAATGTTGGTGTAATGGGCCCCACCAGCGTGTGATGTGTGTGTGCGTGTGTGACTGTGAAATCACTCCGTCCGTGGAAGTAGAGGGGATTCGGAAGCTCCGATCTGCACCAGTTTCTTGGTAGCAGAATGATGGTTAACTATTGTCTTGATCTGGCGAATTTGCGTGTATGTAGGCTTGTTGATTATTGATTGATATTTGTACTAACACTATATGTCGAAGTTGTGTTGAGCTTTATGTATTGTATACGGCTTCTGGGACGTAGGGAGTGCTGCTCTCGGAAAAAGGCGGGATTGTTGGCCCTGTATGCAGACAGGGGAAAACGTGTGACAATTGAAGTTGCGCGTCGCATTGTCTGGGTTCGATGAGGTAGCATCGCCGTGTGTTGCCATTAGAAACGTATTTCTGTGTGAGAGAAGTGTATATGATAGCGAAGGGTATCTGTGAAGTTCTGGTCTTAGGTCTCAGGGATCCGTATGGCATTCCGTTATCACTTATCACTAGAAAGGTAATAGGTATTCTCTGAGCTTGTTAGAAGGACAGGGCAGAGGTAAGCGCTGTTTTGTTAACGTGTGAGATAATTCTGTAGTAGAACAGACTGTTCGCTGTTCTCGGGAAAGACAGAATTTTGTGTGAATGTACTACATTTTTCTGGTGTGAAAGTGTGTGAATGAGAAGGCATTCTGGTTAATTGGGAAACTCTTAGGAGCATTCCGGAGAAAACAGTTAATTGGTGCTTGTTAGAAGGGTAGAGTAGAGGGATGTGCTACTTTATCAACGGAAGTAACGATTCTGTAGTAGGGCAGAAGTAAGCGCTGCTCTCGGGAAAGACAGAATTCTCGTGGGAAAGGTCTTTTGCTGTTCTGTGGCTAGCGAAGCAGACAATGGAGATGTTTGTATGTTGTAACTAACAGACTCGTAGAAGTTGAAACAAAGTCTACCGAGTAGTTTTGTAAAGGAGGGGTAGACGAGAGAGACAGGAGCAGAAGCTGCCGCAGCGACTGCTGACGTCAGGAAGACCGCGCTGTGATTGGACAGTGAGTTGGAACGGTGGAAGCACGGTGATTGGTGTGTTAGTGTACGCCGCGCTAGGATTGGGAGACAAACAGGGTGACGTAGACGCTCCAGGATTGGTGCGTTAGTGTGAGTCGCGCTGCAATTGGACAGGAGATTGTACAGTTGTAGAAAGGACAAACAGTTTGCGGAAAATAAGAAAATGTATTACCATGATGAGGAAAAGAAGAAGAAATCCTCGTTTAGTAAGGTTAAGAACTGGTTCGACAAGGATAAGGATATTGTGACTAGGGAAGGACAGTTACTGCCCCCGATAAGAACCCCCGCATCCTTCATGGTTGCGAAGTATGGGTATCATACCTGTATTTGGTTAGATAACTGGGTGAAGTATACGAAAGAGGATGGAGTTTTAGCTTTGCCAGAGCATGGCTCATTTAATCTGGCCATACTGAGGAACTTACGGGAACGGATGATGGGTCTAGAGCCTCGGCCTAGGCCGACGCAGTTTGAGGCATTGACTGAATGGGAAGATGAAATGCATGAACGAGAAAAGCAGAGGGGTGGGGGAAGTTACAGGTATATGTTTGGGCGAAAGTATGATCGTGAAACCCATCATGATCGGATGAGAAGGTGGCGTGATGCCAGTATGATCGAGGGATTATATCCTATAAGAACAGCAGAAGAGTCAGAAGGAAGAAAGTGCACCGAGAAAGCCCATAATGTAGAAACCAGGAGATATGGAGCAAATGAGTCTGATGACGATGTCCTAGAGGACATGCTCTATAAAAGACCACCCCCGTATAGACGAGAACCAGAAGTAGGAACAGCAGTGACCCCAATGAGAGACACCCTGCGGATTATTAAGACAGAGGGTACTACCCCTGGGTTGAAAGGCAGTTGTTCTCTGGCGGAAAGAGATAGAGAGAGAGAAAGAGAGAGAGAAAAAGAAAGAGAGAGAGAGAGAAGGAGAGAGAAAGAGAGAGAGAGAGAGAGAGAGAGAGAGAAAAAGAGAGAATGAAATTGAGGATGAAAAGACCAGAGAACTAGCAAGAACTACCTTTGAACTGACTGAGAAAATCAGAGAACTGACTAAAAATCTTGAGGCAGTTACAGTGCCTGTGACAATAGGCCCAGTTATGCCGATTTTCGACAAGCAGAGGACGGGCGAAAGTGGTTTGACAGTACCATATGCGGGCAATAGATTGATTGTTCCTCCGGAGCAGGCAGAAATGAGAACAGGAGAAACACAGTGGAGAACGGGAGAAAATCAGTGGAGACATACCATATGTGGAGGAGAATTGAGTGTGCAGACTAACTCGAGTTTGAATTCTGGATGTGTGGAAAGGAACAGAGGATCAATTTTAGAACCACAAAGAGTGACAGAACCAGGGGGTGCAGAAAAATCTGTGGGAATAACTGCTGAAGATTTGAATGATTGGCTGAAGACTTTGCAGAGGAAAGAAAAAGAATCCCAGGGAATTGATGTAGCTAGGTTACGTATGGAAATGGAGGAAATGATTGTAGGAACAATCCCTACAGAAACGCTGAAAAATTATCAGGAGGTGGAGATCCTCTTCCTGTGTAACAGTATCACATGGAGAGTGAAGAATATACATGACAGGTTGAAAGGAATAGCCAGTGAACTGGGAATTGACATGGACAAGGTAAAAGCTTTACAAAAGCCTTACCGAGTAGATTTTACAGATAAGGACATTGAGAATCTGAACCATGCAGGCCGAACAGGACAGATCAAGGAAATGATTGCTTTGTTGAAGAAATGGGGAGACGTAGAAAGATGGAAAGACAGATGGTACCGAAAGCGAAAGGATGGGGCAGATAGAACTTACTCGACATTCCCTTTGAAAGAAAAAGAGAAAGCAGTGACAGCTTACCCCATGAGGGAAATTCCAGGTGGTGGGTATGTACATGTCCCATGGACCAGACAGGATATTTTATCCTTTACAAATGATTTCCCTCGACTAAGGGAGAAGCCTGTCGAGTGGTATAGACAGGTTGATAGATTTGTGAAATTGTCAAAAGTGCTGTGGATTGACCTGAATAGTCTGTTCGATATAATTGTACCAGCAGACTTGTGGGCAGAATGTAAAATAGTCATAGACTGGCCCACTAAAGAATACCCAAGAGATCCAAAGACAGGAGCTCCAGATCCGGAGGTTATCAAAAAGTACGAACAGGTTATGGCCTTCTTGAAAAATAAGGTACCCCCAAGGAAACAGACTGGGTTAAAATAGATCGAACACATCAAGAAGGGAAAGAATGAGTCCATGCTTACTATGAAAGACTAATACTGGCTTTCAAACAGTTTAGTGGAGATGAACATCTGGGTGATAAGGACCTGAGCCATTTTGTATATAGATTTGTGTATGGCTTGCGACCTGAAATCAGTGAAATGATCAGGCAGCATACCGTAGACAGGCAGAGCAAAAAGATTGATGAGATCCTGAGACATGCAAAATACTTCAGTGATGAGATTGAGGCGAAGCAAAGGAAACTGAAAGAAAAGGCAATGTGGGCACAGGTGAAAGTTGCAGAAAGACAGGAAGCTCAGTTGGTTGAACAAGCAAATAACCCAGGAAATAAACCCAGGTTTGGTCTAGGAAAGGGGAAAGGAAATATCGAGGAAGCGAAAAAGAAGTTCCCATGTCACAACTGTGGAAAATTAGGGCACTGGAAATCCGAGTGTAAGAATCCACCGTCTACTAATGATGACAATCCATCATTGAATTCACAGGTGCAGAGTGAGGGGTGTGGTCAGCATCAGCAGAAGGCTGTTAAGCAGCAGAATCAGGTGCCAAATCCACCCTTGCCACAGAGGAGAGGATCCCAGAAGTACAGCCAAGAGTCGGGGTTCTACGATGAAGAACAGGTAAACAGGCCAAAACGCGCAAGCGCTGTTGCTCAATATTGGCTGAAAAATGAAGGAAGTGATTCTGAGGGAGACTTCTGACGGTGCCGAAGAGAGGAGGAAGAGTGCGTACTTGGCGCAACTCTAGAAATAGATCAGGCAGGACCTTTTGTAGACGGAAAAATCAATGGTGAAAGTGTTACTTTTCTAGTTGACACAGGAGCTACTAGATCAACAGTCAGGTCCGCTGATATAAAGAATCTTCCTCTCTCGGACGAAGCTATCCAAGTAGTCGGTGTGTCGAACACACAGATAAAGACTCATCTTACTGAACCAGTAAGGGTCAGAATAGGGAAATTCTCAGACATGCACCGATTTGTGGTGTGTGACACTAGTCCAGTGAACTTGCTAGGCAGGGACCTGCTGTGCAAAATGAATTGCACTAGTACACCAGATGGAATAACCTTTGAAACACCAGATGAGGATGTCCTATACAGAATGACCATGGATAACAGGGAATGTGAGGCATTGGGGACATATGCTGTATTTAATCCAGATGCATTACCCCCATAATTGAAACAGACAGTGAAAGCAGCAGTTTGGGATTTTACTGGAGAAGATGTGGGTCTGATGAGAAATGTAGATCCAGTGAAAATTACTGTAAAAGAGGGAGTGGTTTACCCAAACATTCCACAATACCGACTGACACCTGAAATAATTGAAGGAATAACACCCATAATCGAGAAAATGATTCAGCAGGGGGTGTTAAGGGAAATATTGAGCAGCCCATGTAATTCACCAATAATGGGACTGAAGAAACCTAATGGAAAGTTCAGAATAGTACAGGATTTGAGAAAAATTAACAAGATTGTTGTGTCATGCTGTCCCATTGTGCCAAATCCATCAGTGATTTTATATCAGATTCCCCATGAAGCAGAATGGTATACTGTAATTGATTTGTGTCATGCTTTCTTTTCAATCCCATTGCATCATGACAGCCAGCCAATATTTTCTTTTAGATTTGGAGAGCGGATTTTGGCATGGTGCCGAATTCCACAGGGGTATACAGAGAGCCCTTCAATATTTAATCAATTGCTAAAGAAATCTCTGGAAAGTCTAACAATGCCTGAAAATTCAGTCTTGGTCCAGTATATTGATGACCTGCTTGTGGCATCAAAGACCCGTGAAGCTTGTGAAGTAGACACTATTGCGTTACTGAATCACTTGGCAGATGGAGGATTAAAGGTATCTCCAGCCAAATTGCAATTCTGTCAGAAAGAAGTCCAGTATCTGGGACATAACATTGAGAAAGGCCTGAGGAAAGTGACCATTGACAGGATTAAAATCATTAGAGGAATGAGAGCCCCAATGACACAAAGAGAAGTGAGAATGTTCCTGGGAATGGTGGGTTACTGTCGTCAGTGGATAAGTAACATTTCCCTGATTGCCAAGCCATTGATTAAATTGACCAAAAGTGAGGTGAAAGACCCATTAGAGCTAAACCGAGAAGAAATGGCTGCATTTAAGGAGTTAAAGGACAGACTATGTGAAGCTCCTGCCCTAGGAATGCCAGATTATGAAAAAGAATTTGAGCTGTATTGTAGTGAGAGAAATGGATGTGCACTTTCAGTGTTAATCCAGAAACATGGACGCCTGAGAAGGCCAATTGCTTACTTCTCAGCAACACTTGACCCAGTAGCTGTGGGTTTACCAGGTTGCCTAAAAGCAGTAGCTGCTACCTGTAAAAGTCTGGAACAAAGTGAGGGAATCATAATGGGATATCCTGTACGGGTATTCGTACCTCATGTTGTGGCAATCCTTTTAACAAGGAGCCGGACACAGTTCATGTCTCATAGCCGGCTGACTAAATATGAGAAAGTCATTCTTGGTGCAACCAACGTGAGTCTGGAGAGATGTGTGAATGTGAATCCAGCTACACTGTTGCCTGATGCTGAATGTGCGGGAGTGAGAAATGAAGTTGATCATGACTGCCTGGATGTGCTTGATTACTGTACAAAACCAAGACCTGATATAAGAGATCTGCCACTGCCTGAGAGTGATCATGTGTTGTTTATGGATGGATCATGCTTGAGAACGGATGAAGGAACATGAAGTGCTGCATATGCTGTGTGTATGGTTTCAGGAGTTGTGGAAGCATCACCTTTGAAAGGAGTTAAATCCGCTCAGGTGGCAGAATTAGTGGCACTGACAAAAGCCTGTAAAATTGGAAGAAATGTGAGAGTGACTGTGATGACTGACAGCCAATATGGCTTCGGAGTTGTCCATGATTTTGGCCAGCTATGGCTACAAAGAGGTTTTCTGACCTCAAGTGGAACTCCCATAAAGAATGCTGAAGTGGTTGGAAAATTGTTGGAGGCGATACAGCTGCCTAAAGAACTAGCAGTAGTAAAATGTGCTGCTCTTGGTCAAGGTGATGATTTTGTCACCGTTGGAAATAAATTCGCAAATGACATAGCACAATACTGTGCAAGAAACAATCATTCCATTAACCGGAGTAAAGAGAGAGAAATATCTTCTTGTTCCTTGATGTTTACTAATGAGGTGGGAACATGGGAGGAGGTGAAACAATTGCAGGATGAGGCAGGAGACGAGGAAATGAAAGATTGGGTGAAAGCAGGTTGTGCACCTAGAGAAAAAGATCATGTGTGGGTCTATAGGGATGGAAGACCAGTCATGCCAAATAGCATGCTATCAACAATGGCAAGGATGTATCATGGCCAAGGACACCTGGGGAAGGATGCTATGATAAGGGCCTTTAAGCAAACCTGGTACAGTCCAAAGTTCAGGCTGATAGCAGAAAGTCTCTGTCAGAGATGTCTGATATGTCAGCAATTCAATCCTGGAAAGAAAACAGTGGTAAGCCTAGGAACAATAGGCAGAGAGGGAGGACCTTTCACAAGAATGCAGATAGACTTCATTGAAATGCCCCCAGTCAACAGATTGAGGTATGTCCTGGTGGTGGTCTGTTTGTTCTCCAGGTGGGTGGAGGCATATCCAACAAGAAGAAATGATGGGATAACAGTGGCCAAATTACTGTTAAGAGAGTTCATCCCAAGGTATGGGTTCCCAGTAACCATTGAATCAGACAGAGGAGGACATTTTTATAATGAAATCATGAGTCTAATCTGTGAAGCATTGAGTGTACAGCAGAAGCTACATTGTGCTTACCGACCAGAAGCTTCTGGTGTGGTTGAACAGATGAATGGTACCATCAAAAACAGAATTGGCAAAATGTGCTTAGCCACAGGAATGAAATGGCCCGATGTCTTGCCTCTAGTCCTGATGACCATTAGGTCTACTCCAGACAGAACAACAGGTTTGAGTCCACATGAAATTATCATGGGACGTGCTATGAGACATGCATTTTTACCAGTAAACAAGCTAATGACTATAACTGATGACATGATTTTGGATTACTGTAAAGGCCTGGCTGACGCAGTTCATTCTGTGTTTCACCAGGTTGGAGAAGACGCCACCACACTTGAAAAGAAACCAGCCCATGACCTGAGCCCAGGGGACTGGGTAAGGATAAAAGTCCACAGAAGGAGGAATTGCCTGGTTCCAAGGTGGGGAAGGCCAAGACAAGTCATTCTGACCACAACGACTGCTGTGAAGTGTGCTGGAGTGAAAAATTGGATACATGCAAGTCACACACTGAGAGTTCCAAATCCAAGAGACGGCACTGGAAAAGAATACTTTGAAGAATCAGATTCCAGTGATGATGCAGACAGCGAGACAGTAAGAAGGAAAAAGAATCCTGAAAGTGGGGAAAGTGAGTCAAGAGAAATTTTCATCCCACCAGAAGAGGTTCTGAAAAGGACAGTGCAAACCGTAGAGGCAAGTTCAGATTCTGAAGAAGTGCCTGAGGTTCTAACTGACAGTGACCAACACAAAAAGAAAGAAAGAAAAGAAAAGAACATTCCAACAGAAGTGATATCTGAATCAAATGAGGAAATTGGACAAGTTCCACCTGAGATAAATATTGAAGAAAAAGGGACAGACAAAGTCAGAGAGGGACAGATTGCGGAAAACCCCCGAGGAGGTGTAGGGAACATCAACAACAAGCTAGGTAAAGGGACAAGTAGAAAGCAAGAAGATTGCGTGTCGGAGACCCGAGGAGGGACAGAAGTAGGGAAATTTCAATTGGTGGAAAAAGAGACTGTTGGAGAAAAGGAAGTTGTTGAAGAAAAGAAAACTGTTGATGAACAAGAGGCAACTGAGACAGAGTCTGATGAAAGTGATAATGAGATACATGGAGGACGAGTTCTGAGATGGAGGACGAGTTCTGAGAAAGAGAACTTGGCTTGGAGAAAGAAACAATAAAGAAGGAAAACAAAAGAGAAATGCTAAAGGAGATCTTTGGCCGAATAAGATAAAGAGACTGAGGTATAGACTGACACGAGTTAACTCTTCGAAAGTGAACGAAGTGTCAAGTCAAAATCCAACTAAAGAAGAAGAAACAAAGATACCTGAGAGAACTAAAAGAATAAGGAAACCAAACCAGAGGTACAAGTCACCGGAATGGACGTATGTGGCACTGCCTGAACAAGGAGAAGAGGCAGACAGTCAAGGAAGTCCAGAGGAGGCTTTACTGAAAGAGGTTGCTGAAGAAGAAGCTGTGGGAATCCTGAGAGTTATCTTGTCCGACATTGGAGAAGAGACGGATGTTCAGGACCTGATACAGTTTGATGATGATGAAGAAACAGTGAAAAGTGATGAAAACCCAAATTGAGTAAAATCCAAGGAAGTCACTTGAAGAAGAAAGTGAAGAAGTAAAATTAAGAACTAATAGGTTGTAATAATCTGGTGGGTACTTGCTGCCCTAATAGGTTTGATAGAGGAGTAGAAGAGGCTAAGTCAAAAGACACGGTCAAGTTAACAAAATGGCTAACACTGAGAATAATAAAAGTAGATGTACCTTTCTGAAAAGATGGTGCAAAATGTGCTGCTGTTGTACAGGTTTATTAATGCTGCTTTGGAGCGTGCTTGCTCTACTGATTTCATTTAGAGTTACTATAGACACTTTAGAAGGTCATACTGAGAATAGAACTAATATAGGGAAGAGTTCACAGAAGATAGTACCAACTAGAACTAGCAATGTACATATACATAAGGATAGGTCAATTAATGATTTTTCTAGCAATGTTTTTTCTAAATTGTTGTATGAATACGTAAAGACAATGGAAGTAAGGGATTGCTATGTTTGCATGCAATTACCTGCCTCTGTTTCGGAAGGAGTGACTTATCATCATCTTCCGGCTACGTATGGAATTTCATGTAGTGTGTTGATTAGTATATTTTACCAGTTAGGGAAACTAGATTATAATATGTCTAATGTAGATAATATTCTTGGGCAATTGCCTATGAATAAAGCACTGAATCCTGCAAAAGAAGCTAACACTTTAGGTGAGATTTTTTTAGAAACCATAGAATTAACCTTAGAATATGTTTTTAGAAACAATTTAACTTGCAGTTTGAAGGGAGAAGAGAAGAATTTCCTAGACATGGTTGAGAGAAGAAGGTTGAACATGCACAAGAAAGCAGAAGGGCATAAAATGAGTGAAACCATGTGGGATATTGAGAAAGAAAAAGAATTGAAAAATGGAGCCAGTCCAACTATGGCTATAGATGCACCACAGAAAGGCAAACTATGCATTACCAGGAAGAGATCAAAGTATGATTATTATTTCATAGGGACTAGTGAGTGCCATGATACATATTTTATTGCAACCGGATGGGGATTTAGAGGAGGAGAAGATCCAGTTTTTCCGGGAGTGTATTATATTTGTGGGAACAAGGCTTATTATAGGTTGCCTGACCATTGGTTTGGCACATGTTATGTTGGCCTGGTCTTTCCAAAGATTTTTCACATGGATAGAGTAGACAATGCTGAACAAACTAATCCATTAACACGCTATAAAAGAGAAACATGGACAGAAATTGTAGGAGATATTTTTGGAGCTTTAATTCCAGCAGTGGGAATTTCTTTAAATGCTTTTGGCATTCGGAAGCTGTCAACAGTGGTGGATCGCTTGTCAACAAGCACCGCTGGAGGCTTTCTTTTGGTTAATACAGAAATGGTTGCTTTGCGCGCTATGGCAATGCAAAATCGACTTGCCCTTGACATTCTTTTGGCAAAAGAGGGTGGAGTCTGTGGAATGCTGAAAGTTCAACATTGTTGTACTTACATTCCTGACGAAAGCAAAGATCTAAAGGTTTATATCAAAAATATTACTGATTTGCATGAAGAATTAGTACCACTGGAAGCTGAAAGTATCTGGACTAAAATGGCTAATAAGATGATTGCTATTAAGAATTTTGTAGCTAAAATAGGTAGTACCATTTTTGGTAAGATATTATTTCCATTAACCTGTGTAATTGTTGCATTATTGATCCTTAGATTAGGGTGTATGTGTTGTAGATATAGAAGAAATAAAAAGAAAATTATAAAAGAAAATGTTAAAAAGAGACAAAAGAAACCAGAAAGAGATCCACAAGAAATAGAATTAGAAGAATTGAGGGAAAGCATGTATATAGAAACTAAGAAGGAAGATGAGATGGAAACAAGGGTTTGAAAAATGAACAAGAAGATATTTTGAATTTCTTCCAAAAGGGGAAACTAAATTGATTTTTTGGGGTTTTTGATTTTTGTGGTGATTAGATATCACCAAAGGGGGGATTGATGGAGCAGGGGATTGATGGAGCAGGGTTTTTCCTTTAAAACCAAATACCCGTTTCATTTTTGCATGTTATAATTAAAAGTGCTACTGATTAATGAATAACTACTAAAAGTTTGTCGAGTTTGGATTAATCAATCTTATTAACAGAAGAATTACACGTGGGAACGCTATTGCATGGCTAAATTAATAAATGAACTAAGTTGGTGAGCAAACTGACAGAAATAGATGTTGCTTATGTGATGTTATTGTGTTTTGCGCTTATAATTAATATGCATTAATGGCTTTTGATGTCGCAAATGGCTAGTTAAATACATACACATAAGGGTATTAGCAGGGGAATAACACTGTATAATCATTTCCGTGCAGTAATTCTGTTTTATGTTCTTTTTCACTTAAGTTGACCAATGTGGCCTACCAGAAAATGGCTACCATCCGTAGCCTGCATTCGAGTTGATGGAAATTTTTGCAAGGAAGCTCCGCGCTGCCTGTGACCTTGCCCACTCGACAAAACCGAAAAGCCATGATCATGATGACAAATCCAGGACGGTTGCCAAAGAGCCCCTGAACATGAAATTGGTTACAAAACCTGAATACTGAACTTATGAACTGATGATCCCACGACTGGGATACAAATTATCCAAAAGAGACATCCGTAGAAGTATCAAATTAGTCATGGACATCTAATTTTCTATTCATTATTTTGGAATGATCTAAGTGTGAGAAAATCTCGCACAGTATCACAAATGTACCAAGATGACATTATTTCCGCCATTCATCCGTTTTGAATAAAGATTGTAACATTTCAAAAATGTAAATTTGGTATAAATATTAGTAGACTAGAGAGGTCTAGCCCCACTTCTTCCTGAACTGAAGATTCGAGGTCCCGATGCTGACGGAGAGGACGGTGACTCTACATGACGGCTAGAGACTTTGATGGAATTACTGAGGACCGGTTCCGACTTAGGATCTGACATTTAGACAGAATAGGTAAATATGAGAGAAATGAATTTGCATTTAATTGGCTTTTCTTACAATTTTAGATAAACAAATAATTGTTTTGAATCTCTGTGTCGGGTGGTTATTTTCTTGTCATGTTTATTGAATTTATTTGTATATTATTTGAAATGTTTTAGCCAGATTTATAAGCAACTAGTAGATGCCATTGACCTCAGAATATATGCAGATTGGTTAGGTATCGAAAGTGTTTCCCCTTTATACATGGCACGGATAGGGTGGTAGGATGAATGTTGGTGTAATGGGCCCCACCAGCGTGTGATGTGTGTGTGCGTGTGTGACTGTGAAATCACTCCGTCCGTGGAAGTAGAGGGGATTCGGAAGCTCTGATCTGCACCACCGGAACTTTTCCTTGAGCAAGGAGCGTACCAGTACTACTGGTGGCAGCAGGGCGGAGGCTCTGAAGAATGGGTACATGCAGAGCAAAAGCTGCTGAAAATAATCCTTTCAGATGGAGCGTGTCTATGCGCCACTCTGACAAGCAATAGCCAGTGTATTCCCGCCCTAGGTTTGCTGCTTCAACGCAACGTTGTAACTGGTATCACAACACAAATGAGGAGATGTGGACAGAGCTGCCGACAATGGAACATGGGAACCAGGTTATAATCCCGGCCTCAGATCGTCATCTTGTGATTCTGGGCAACTCACTAAACCACCCGTGCTTGAAAAAAAAAGTACGTTTTTATGTAAAACCTCGGATTGTCAGGTAAAGAGCTCAGATGCCCATGGGCCAAGTTCACACTATATCAAACGGCCCAAAAAAAAAAATCGATCCTGCACATATGACATAGAGACTGATGCCTGCCATGTCTCACAACACACAAAAAATCCAAATGTACGTGTTGGGAGCGGAGTTTTCTGTGGCCTGGCTGAGTAAGGAGGCAGTGAGTTGAGACACAGCATACATAAACGGGACCCCAGCCACATTTATAAAAGAAACATTTATTGAAAGTTGCTGCAACTTGCTGCTTGCTTGCTGCAACAGTGTTATATGTATGTGTGCATGCCTATCCCTGCTGTCACTGACACACATGTAGTGGCAGAGCTGATAGAGTCAATCTGGGACTTACTCCCTCTCATGCTCAATTCTAGAAGCGGGGGTATTGGATGGGAAAGGGCTGCAGTGCCCATTACTGCAAGCAACCCTTCAAGTCTTTTTTTTTAAACACTGTAACAAAGGTAGTAGGTGCGGGTAGTATGTGCGGGGACCTGGGGTAGTGGGATAGGGGTAGGTTTCAAAGCTTTTTGTGTGTAATGGACAAGAGTGAGCAGGATCAGGTGTGCAAATTCCATTACTGGTAGCAAGAAAGCTCATAGTATTTGCACACCTGTTGATTGCTTGTAGTAAACTGTAGTGCTCTTTAGAAACACTGCAAAACTACAAAAAATCTTCTGTTATATAATGTACAAAGATTGCAGAATCTGTGTGGTCAGCTTGTGCCGAATTCCCTCAGCAGCCTAATGATGTAGAGGGTCACAGTACAAGAACCCCTAGAAGTAGATGTGGGACATTAAGGGCACTACGTATCAGTGTCAGGTGGGGCAGAAAGGGGGACTGGCAGATTATGAGATTAAGCTCATTTTACCTAAAACACACAGGACTGGTGTAGTTTGGCAACAGCGATCAGAATGTGGGTCTCATGATGACACACTTTGCTGCTATCCACAAGACTAAATCCTCACCGCAATGTTCCATTCTTAACTTTATTTTGTGCTCTAAGGTGTTTGTATGGTGTACTTTCTGTTGTAGTTTTGCAAATTTGTGTGAAAGTGATGTTGAAAATGCTGTACTTGGCTCAACGATCACAAGACTGATAGACGCTGTTAGACCTGACAGCCTTAGGATGATCTTCCCCAAACATTTGCCTGCTAGCCTCATATTTTTGCTGATTCCTTTCTTTTGGATTTAGGACTCTGAGCACTTTACCACTGCTGACCAGTGCTGAAGTGCATGTGCTCTCTCCCCTAAACCTGGTTTGATTATGTATCAAGAATAGGCACATTTAATTTACCTATAAGTCCCTAGTAAGGTGCACTATATGTGCCCAGGCCCTCTAAATTAAATGCTACGAGTGGGACTGCAGCACTGCTTGTGCCACCCACTCTAGTAGCCCTTAAACATGTCTCAGGCCTGCCACTGCAGACCCTTTGTTTGCAGTTTACACTGCCATGTCGCCTTGGCATTTAAAACCCCTTGCCAACCTTTAAATTCCATTTTTATTATGTATGCCATCCATAAGGTAAGCCCTAGGTAGCCTTTATGGCAGGGTTTTATGTAACTAAAAGGTAGGACATGTGCTTTTAAGTTTTACATATCCTGGTAGTGAAAAGCTCCCAAACTCGTTTTTCACTACTGAGAGGTCTACCCCTCTCATAGGTTAAAATTTGGGATTCCTTATATCATTTAATAAGCTGTAATTCCTAATGGATAGAAGGTCGATCTGTCATGTTTAGTACCTATGGAATGGTAATGATAAATGCTCTTTAATGGTAAAGTTCTTACTATTCTGTCACTTTTAGACTTTTTCCTGGGCATCTTCCAGTGGGGGAGGGAGGGAGGGAGGAGCTGGGCACAACCTCACACTTACACATGAATAGGCTGGGCCCTGTCCACACACACAGGGCTGCATTTCCAATCTGTAGTGAGCATGGAACCAGGGCAGGAAGAAAGGACCTCTGTGCACTTCAAATTTTCTTCTTTGAAGTCATCCCCTTTTCAAAGGCACAGCTGGGTATAAGTACTGGACCTCTGACACTACCAAATCATTACACTTCTGGACCTGAACCCATTCTGCCAGGAAGAAGAACTGATGTACTTAATGACTGCCACTCTGCTCGACTGCTGCAATGGAAGACTGCTGTGTTGCCCTGCTGTTCTCTCTGACTGGGTAAAGTCTGGGCCTCCATCACTAAATCCAGATTGACTCCAGGGGTTAGCTGATTAGTCTCTTGTTCTAAGACTCAGGGTCATCAAAGTCTTCCACCCTACATTGCTCTTTGGAAGTGGACCCAGGTACTTGCTCCAGCAAAACTGATGCATCCTCTGCTGTGAAAGTAGAATCAATGCATCGCCATCAGAACCACCACATCGCCGACCTTTGCAGAGAGATGATCGACGCATTCCCTCGACTGCGGGGAGAAACCCGGTACATTGGCTTAAGAACCATTGCATCTTAGAATTTATGCGTCTTTGGAACCGGCGCATCGCCATTGTTGCGTGGAGAAAATCAACGCATCACCTCAATTGCAGGATCGACACTGACACATTACTCACTGCACCCTGCATCTTCCTGTTGCGACAAAGTACTTTTCTTCAGTGGACCTTGCATGGTCCCTGTATTGCTTCATCGCGGTCAGACTGAACTTTTGACTTTGTCCTGGTCCAGCACTATCCCACATTGGTGCTTATTGCTTTCAAGTGCTATTTTGGATTTATTCTTTAGAAATTCATATCTCGACTTCTACTCGTTGGAAACGTTGTTCTTTTGTTCTTATTTCATTTATTAAATTAAGAGCTATGTTTCTAACTTCGTGTGGAATCTTTTTGTGTGGTGTTTTCACTGTTTTATGGTCTGATGTGTTGCACAAATACTTTACACATTGCATTTTAAGTTAAGCCTGACTGCTCAGTGCCAAGCTACCAGAGGGTGAGCACAGGGTGTGTTTGAGACCCTGACTAGGATTCTGATTTATGCTTGGACAGGGTGCATTCCTCTGCCAACCAGAAACCAAATTTGTAACAGACACCAAGAAAATGTTTACATTGGTAACTACCTCCCTCACAGCCGCGCCTGCTGCCCATCAAGGCACACCCAACCAAATTGATGAGTACTGGCCCTTCTTTTTTCGCATTTGAAGCACCGCTCAAGATTAACTTCCAAGCAAGTTTTTATACAAATGTAAATCCACTTGGATGTACTATGGCAATATATTCTGGACATTTAAGAGTTTGAAAACATTCACATACTCCTGTCAAGGGCAGGACTAAATAGGTTCTTCGGGTGAAAATGAGGTGGGCACACACTCAAAACTGGATGGGGGTGTAAAGGACTAGTTTCCATAAGAAAAATATTTCTCCTGAGAAAAAAGAAAAAGTGTAACTGGAGTTGTATTCCACACATAACATGGCTAACAATGGGAATTCACAAAATATTACACATAATCCTGGAAAGGTGTGCCTATCGCAGCTTTGCAGAAACGGTTCTCGGAACCTTCGTGAACTCCAGAAATCGAAACATCTGTACTCAAATAAAGGTGTAACCTTGTGAATTGGGACCCACATGTTTATCTGTACTGGCGATTTATTGCTGGAAAAATTATGGTCTGTTTTAAAAGCAACAGTGACCTCAAGTGGAAGTTTCAAGAACACAACCTATAACTTGTCCAAATTTCTAGAGATAGCGCGCGCAGCTTAAAGAAGAAATGAGACTATTGTCTTCAATTTACGCTTTTCCAGAATACTGGCAGCTCTCTAGAGTTAAAAGGCAAATTACTTAACCTTTCGCAATATTGTTCAAGTAAAGGAAGACAAATATGAACATGCTCCCAAAAAATAACATCGGAAATACCACTCAACAATACTTCTAGTAACACCCAAAATAGCTCCCTTCTGCAAATTGCCTAATCTGGACCTGAAAACATTGATTGGGAAGGTGGGGTCTTTGAAGACTGCTCTTAAGAGACCATTTTGCATAGCAAACACTCTACTAAGGAGGGAAAGGCTGTGCTCGCCTTCTTACACATTAAGCCAGGTTTGTTAGCATGGAAGGTCTGTGAGGGGTATAAGGAGCAAGGCCGTGGGGCAGGAATACCAGAGCAGGTACATTTTAGAAGCTAAAGGTGCAGAATCAATTTTTGTAACCCTACGTATTAGCAGCAGCGGCCGGTACAGGTAAGCGCAGTGGAGCGGGGAGGAGTGGATGTGGGGGGTGGGGGGTGATGGATGTCGACAGACGACAGAACAGAGAAAATTAAATAAATAAATCCTATTTCGTTGTCTGTTCACATCCTCCCCGCCCTACCGCTCTTACCTGCACCAGCCGCTGCTGCATAATAGTTGCTCTATGCCTGATTTACTATTCCGCCATAACGCAAGAATGGCATTTGGTAGAATTTGCAGAATCCCTTCCATTCTGAAAGATTCTTTTAACCGCAGATTCAATCAATCAATCATAGCATTTGTAAAGCGCACTACTTACCCGTGAGGGTCTCAAGGCCCGGGGGGGCTGCTACTGCTCGAAGAGCCAGGTCTTGAGGAGTCTTCTGAAGGTCAGCAGGTCTTAGGTCTGCCGTAGGTGGATGGGGAGGGTGTTCCAGGTCCTGGCGACGAGGTGGAACAACGTTCTGCCGCCGGAGGTTGCTCTTCGGATGCGGGGTACTGTGGCGAGGTCGGCGGAGCGGAGCTGGCGGGTGGGGGTGTAGAAGCTGAGTCGTCTGTTGAGGTACGCCTTGTGGGCGTTCTGGATGCGTTGAAGCAGTTTCAGGAGTTTGGCCGAGGCTCCTGCGTAGAGGGTCTTTCCGTAGTCCAGCCTGCTGCTGACGAGGCCCTGGGTGACCGTTCTAGTTTCGGTGGGGGTCCACTTGTAGATCTTGCAGAGCATGTGGAGGGTGTTGAAGCAGGAGGAAGAGACGGCGTTGACCTGCTTAGTCATGGAGAGGGTGGAGTCGAGGATGACCCCTAGGTTGCGTGCGTGGTCGGTGGGTGTTGGAGCTGTTCCCAGTTTGGTCGGCCACCAGGAGTCATCCCAGGCCGAGGGGGTGGATCCGAGGATGAGGGCCTCCGTCTTGTCCAAGTTCAGCTTCAGTCGGCTGTTCCTCATCCATTCGGCGACTGCCTTCATTCCTTCGTGGTTTTGGCGGTGTGGGGGTCCTTGGTGAGGGAGAGGATCAGCTGGGTGTTTGGCGTACGAGCCGATGTTGAGGTCGTGCAGTCGGGTGACGTGGGTGAGCGGTGTCATGTAGATGTTAAACAGCGCTGGGGTGAGGGATGAGCACTGGGGTACGCCGCAGATGATCACGGTGGCTTCAGAGCGGAAGGGGGGTCCAGTCCAGGGCCTTCCCTTGGCTCGCGGCGTAGTGGAGGCGTGTGCGTAGTGTGCGGTGGTAGACCGTGTCGAACGGGGCTGACAGGTCCAGGCTCCATTGTCTAGCAGGGTCCTGATGTCATCGGTGGCGGCGATGAGGGCAGTTTCGGTGCTGTGGTTGCTGCTGAATCTAGACTGGGATGGGTCCAGGATGTGGTTCTTCTCTAGGTAGCGGGTCAGTTGTTTGTTGACGGTCTTCTCGATGACCTTCGCCGGGAACTGGAGCAGGGAGATGGGCCAGAAGTTCTTGAGGTCCTTGGGGTCCGCCTTGGGTTTCTTGAGTAAGGCGTTGATCTCGGCGTGCTTACAGCTCTCCGGGAAGGTTGCTGCCTCAAAGGAAGTGTTGATGGCTTTCCGGAGATGGGGTGCAAAGGCGGTGCTGGCTTTGTTGAAGATGTGGTGTGGGCATGGGTCTGACGGAGATCCAGAGTGGATGGTGTTCATGATCTTGATGGTGTCGTCGTCGTTTATGTTGGTCCAGGACAGCAGGCGGTTGGTGCAGATGGTGGTCGTGGGGGCGGAGGTCTCAGTGGTTGTCTGGGCGGTCGTGGTGTTGAAGCTGTCGTGGATGTCTGCGATCTTGCGATGGAAGAAGGAGGCCAGCGCGTCGCACAGGTCTTGCGAAGGTGGGATGTCGTTGGTGTTGGAACTGGGGTTGGAGAGTTCCTTCACGATGTTGTAGAGCTCTTTGCTGTTGTGTGTGTTGTTGTCTAGGCGGTTTTTGAAGGAGGCCCTTTTGGCGGATCTGATGAGGTGATGGTGTCTGCGGGTGGCGTTCTTGTGGGCTGCGTAGCTGTCTGGTGTTCGTTCACGGTGCCAGTTCTTCTCTAGCTTTCGGCAGGTTTGCTTGGAGGCCTGGAGGTCTTCAGTGAACCAGCTGGTTTTCTTGCTGGTGTGGCTGTTGGAGGGTTTCCGGAACAGGGCGAGGGTGTTGGCGCAGTCGTCGATCCACTGGCTGAGGTTGCGGGCGGCGGTGTCGGGGTCGGCGGGTGAGCTCCGGGCGAAGGTGGTGGTTAGCTGGTCTTCGGTGACTTTGCTCCAGCAGCGGCGAGGCATCTGTTAGGTGCGCTGGTGTGTGGTGGGTTTTAGGAAGGTGAAGTGGATGCAGCGATGGTCGGTCCAGTGGAGTTCGGTGGTGTGGTTGAAGGAGACGTGGGGGCTTGTGGAGCAGATGGGGTCAAGCGTGTGGCCGAGAGGTTGGGTGTTGTGACGAGTTGTATGAGTCCGAGGTTGTCGATCAGGGTGGTGGAGTTGGTGTTGTTGTTGTTCTCGAGGTGGAAGTTCAGGTCCCTGAGGAGGATGTAGTCCGTGGAGGCGAGGGCGTGTGTGCTGACGAAGTCGGCGATGGAGTCGCTGAACTGTGGTTGGGGTCCGGGGGTCTGTAGACGAGGGTTCCTCTGAGGGTGGTGTTGTGATAGGTGTGGATCTGGAAGTGCAGGTGTTTGGTGGTGCTGAGGGTGTCATCTGTGTTGGTCGAGACTCAGAGTGTTCCTGTGGACGATGGCGATTCCTCCTCCTACTCCGTTGGTGTGGTCCCTGCGGGTGATCTTGTAGTTGTCCGGGATGGCTATGGCGATGTCGGGTGCCGAGGAAGGGTTCAGCCAGGTTTCCGTCAGGAAGGCGACATCTGGGGAGGTTGAGTCGAGTAGGTACCAGAGTTCAACGGTGTGTTTGCGGGCGGAGCGGGTGTTGAGAAGAATGCATCTGAGGTAGTTGGGTACTTTCCTGGTCGGTGGGTTGGCAGGCCGGGTGCTGGTGAAGCTGCAGTTCCGGCAGGAGAAGGGTCCTTGGGTGCACCTTGGGGCGGCCAGGCATCAGGTGCGTGATCGTCTGGTGTTGAGTACGTGGAGGGTGCTGGAGTCGAAGCGGAGACGGGCGTCGTGGCGTTCGCGGGGGCCATGGGTTCTGGCGCTGGGTGCGGTCTAGGCGTGGACGGGCACAGACGGGCTTGCCTTTGGCACACCCGCAGCGCACGGCCGCCATATAAGGGGAGGTGGGAGGGAGGAGCAGCTGGGAGCGGGGCGGCGAATGGGCGAGCGGGGGGGGGGCCGCAGGGGAGCAGCGACGGGAACTGGGTACAGAAGGCAAAAAGGGGAACGAAGAGAATGGCAAAAATAACAGAAATGGAGAAGAGGCAGGAAAAAAATACAGATTAACAGAACCAGAAAAATACAGTTAGTAGAGGCAACAATAACTGGCGCAGGCAAAAGCGGTAGGGCAGAGGAGGAGCGGCGAACTTACAGAGCAGCAGCAGCGGGCAACAGAGGCACGGACCCACAGGTGGTGCTGAGCGGCTTGGGGAGCTGCCTAACCTGCAAGCAGGGTCAAGGGTCCCTCCAGGTGCCAGACTGAATCTAGAGAATTATTCAGTAATGCTTCCACGATCCTGCAGGTGGTGCTTTCTTTTTGCGCACTTGTAGGTGGATCCAGAGCTCCACTCCCAACTGGTCAGTCTTCTAGCAACTCCTAATTTAACCCTGCAGTGTGCTAGGTTCCAGTACCTCCACTGAAAACAACAGGATTCAAACTGTGCTGAGACTGCAGGAAGCAGATGTCACTCACTCACTCCTCGTGCAGGTGTATGTAGTGCTTGGGCAAAGCTTCGGCGTGAAGCGAGGCGGTGGGGAGTGCGGTGCCCACAGGTCGCGGAACAAGCAGCAGCTCGGTGGCGGCATCAACAGGCACCGTCGGTGAGATCAAGGTTGCGGTGCAGCGGTGCAGCGGTGCCCGCTGCGGTGCCTTCAGGACACTGAGTCGGCAGCGGCATCATAGACACCGTCGAGTTGCTTTTCCTCTGTTTGCAGCACAAAACACACAGTCCCCAGTGCTGCGGGGAGAGGAGCTTGAAGTCTTTGTTGTTCCTGAGACTTCGTGAACAGGGGGCAAGCTCTACCTCAAGCCCTTGGAGAGACTCACAAATTAGGTTGCAGAAAGTCCAGTCCAGGCCTTTCACTGCCCAAGACAGAAGCAGCCACTGCAGGTAAGCCCAGCAAAACACCCAGCAAAGCAGTCGTTACTTTTCACAGCTTCTCCGGATCTTCTTCTTGTTCCAGATGAGTTCTAAAGTTCAGGGGTCTAGGCCCCAGTATTTATATCTAAAAATCCTTTGATCATTCAGTCAGAGGGTGTCTGTGGCCGGCCAGAACCAGTTCTGCCTTCTCTGGTGTGATTTCCTAGCAGGAGGTGGAGACGGCATTGTCAGAGTCAGACCAGGCCCTTTGAGGTGCAAGGAAATCTCCTCCCCCTTCCCCCATCGCAGCCCAGGTCTATTCAGCCCTTTACTGACCTACCTAGACTATCTGGAGCCCCTTCGACCCCCTAGCCGTCTGTCATCCAAAACCCAGACAGGCAATCCATATTCCAGCAGAGGCACACGGAATGAAAGAAAATACCTACTTTCTAAAAGTGGTATTTTCAAACGCAGAATGCAAAAATCACCTTCACTAAAAAATGCATCTTTAGATTCTGTGTTCAGGCCTACTAAATTGTATTTTCTTGCCGAATTTCCTAGGCCAGTTATGTTTATAAGATGTTATAAACAAACCTCTCATTCTGTCCTATGGGGAACTGGTAGCCTTGCAATAGTGAAAAACAAAATTGGCTGTAATTCACTATTAGGACATGCCACACACACCAGGGCATGTCCTACCTTTCACATACATTGCACCCTGCCCACAGGGGTACCTTGGGCCTACCTGAGGGGTGCCTGACATGTAAGAAAAGGGAAGGTTAGGGACTGGCAAGTGTGTGCACTGGCCAAGTCGACATGGGAGTTACAAACTGCGCGCAGACTCTGCAATGGCAGGTCTGAGTTACCGTTTTTAGGGCTACTCACAGGGGAGGCACAACCACTGCTGCAGGCCCCCGAGTAGTATTTGATTCGCGGGCCCTGGCACACGCAGTGCACCTTACTAGGGGCTAACGGGTAAATCAAATGTCCAAACATGGAAACACTAATCAATACCACAATTTACACGGAGAGCATATGCACTTTAGCACTGATTAGCAGTGGTAAAGTGCCCAGAGTCCTAAAAACAACACAAACAGGTCAGGAAAAAATAGGAGGGAAAAGCAAAAAGTCTGGCGATAACCCTGCAAAAAGGGCCATTTCCAACACCGGTTATATCTTGCACTAAATGGAAAGTCCCTCAATGTAGGGTAGGTCAGTGGTCAAATTTATGAATTCACCACTGATTTAGAGAGGTCTTCTCTTAAAGTTATCGCAAAAGGTCCTGCCAGACTACTGTACCACTGCATCCATCTATATGCTGAGAGCCACTGATCCCAGCTGATGTATACATTCCTTCCGAGGGAACACTCTTCCTGCCAAAGTATGATAACCTTAGCTTCTCCGCTGTGAAAAGGTATGCAGTGCGTTGAATCCCAAGAAACTCTGGAGGCACATGTTTCTGGAACCCTGGGTGGAGATCCTCTACTTTCCGGGACCAGAAACAATGCACAACCTTGTCGGAGGTGTCACACCTACTCCCCCAGGATGGGCACAGTGCTCAAAGGAGAAGCTTCAAAGGCCTGTCGCCTTTGTAATACGACCCTCAGCCTCTGCTGCTAGCAGCTAATGCCAACCCCTGGTTTATACTCCCACTTTGGGTGGCAAAACCAGCTGAAAACTTATAAAGACTAGGAGGTATGCCCACCTTTGCCAACTCCACCCCTCAGGTGGAGGAGGCTAAGTTACACACACTTTTCAGTCCCCTCCATCTTGAAGATGAGGGTACTCTTCCAATCGGGTTAGGACTATGCCTCCCACAGGAGGGTGGAATAATAGAGGGTGTAGTCACCCCAGGTGAGGTGTCTATTGGCCCTACCTGTTACTCCCTTAAAACGTCCCATAAATTTAGCATTCAGGATGCTCCATCAGATCTTGAAACTAGTTACCTGCGACCTAAGAAGAAGGATAAAGAAGACGCCATGCAGCGAAACCTGAATAAGACTACTGACTTGGCCCAAGCCCTACGGGCCTGTCTCCAGCTTCCAAGACCCTGCAAAGTACAAACAAAGCTTATTTTTCTAATATTGGTGTGAATCTTCTTTTTCTGTTGTGTGTCCATTATGGTCCAAGATAGCTGATTGTTAAAGGAGCTCCCGTCGGGAGCTCCCAGTCTCGGGATCGCCGTTTCAGTCTGGATCCTGGGAGGGCCCCTCCATCTAGTCACTGTGTGTTGGGAGTCGAGGGAGGCGATCGCTCGATCCCCCATGGTGACCAGTAGAGCCCAGGATCGTGGAATGGGGCGACATGGGGGAGAACCCACAACAACGACCGGGAGGGGATACGTGGGAGACCATCACTTAGGGATGGGGCCCACTCCAGCAGCAGGGTGGTGTGCTTTGTGGCCCAGCTCAGGCATGCCCGACGTGTGGTCCCGGGTCCTCTGAGGGTGCTGCTCAGCTTTGCACAGCTGTCTAGTGTTCGGGAGACTGCCACTGGTCTTCTGCCTTGTGGCCCGGGTGCTGCTGGTGCCCCGCTGTGCCCAGCTGACTGGTAGCAGGGAGACTACTGTGGTCGACGTGAAGACACCAACTCCGTGCCAAAGTCCTCCGACTTGAACATCCCCGCAGATCCTCCCACTCAGCCTCCCCTCCCCCATCTCGACCCCCACCCCCATCTTGACCCCCTGTCTGTGCACTGGGTTCAGCAACACAAAAGCGAACTCCCGTACCCCCAGTGACACCCTAGAGGCCCCCAAAGAATCTCTGCAGCTGCCTTGGAGATGTCGAGGCAACCAGGAAAACAAGCATGGCCATCACCAGCTCGGGGAACCCTCAAGGCCCAAGATCATTGACCCTGAGCACAACACCATCCTGAAGGCCTGGTTGAAAGAGCACTGCAAGAACCCCAGCAATTGCGAGAAGATCATGCTCTGTAAATATGTAATATATTTTTGTCCAACCATAATCACTTCAACTTTTCTTAAAATGTAATCTTGAGTGAATTTGCAACTTGTATATATTTAACTCTAACCACAAGTATCTGTAGTGGACATATGTACTTACTACCATTCTTATGTGAGTTTTGAGTTTATCTGTTTCGTACCTTTTATGTAATTCATGTACTCTCAAGTCCTTATGTAATGTAACTGGTTCTATTATAAAGCACTCTGACACCTTTGGTTAAAGTTTGCGGTATATAAAAACGCATAAATAAATACATTATTGATCAATGTTGTGCAATAAATGTCTCACACTCATCTGTGATAGGCCTATGGCTGCTCGCCCATACTACCACTACAGCAGCTGCACTGGAATGGCAGTCCCCTCTGGCCAGGACTCATCTTACTGCAGACTGCTCCTTTTCCGTCCCCTCTTTTCTGGATCAAATGGAGAATGCTGGCCTTGGAGGATATGTGCTGGTAGGTGCTGGCACTGAGCCTCTCCCTCCCTCTCACCTAAGTTTGTATGCTGTGCACAGTGGATTTTCAGGGTTGTATGACTGAACTACGCATGCCTTTACAATGGGGTTTGTAGAATGACCATACCCGTGCAATGCACTTCTTTACTATGCATGTGACTACCACGAAGATAAATGAAATGAAATGAAAGAAGCATTTATAAAGCGCATGGCTACCCTAAGGCCTCCCAGCGCTAAGAACCAATCAGACAGAAGAGCAGACTGATTAAACAGTTGGGAATAGATACGTCTTCAAGAGTCTCCGAAAGGGAAGATATTCCTCCTCCAGACGGATGGATTCTGGGAGGGTGTTCCAAGCTCTGGAGGCAACATAGGAGAAACAACGGCCTCCACTTCTGGACTTGAAAATTCTAGGAACCTTGGCCAGGCGTTTATTTCCGGAGCGAAGGAACCTTCTGAGACAGTATGGAGAAACTATCTTCCGAAGGATTAGTGGACCCTTAGCGGCCATGATTTTGTGCGTAACACAGAGGGCCTTGAATTTGATCCTTTCTGCAATAGGAAGCCAATGCAGCTGTCTAATTGCTCCTCTCGCTGATTCTCTCCGCGGAGTTTGCAAGAGAATTCTTGCCGCACAATTCTGGACCTTCTGAAGTATGCTTATTGTAGATTGAGGGACTCCCAAATAGAGGGCATTAGCATAATCCAGACGTGACAGAATTAATGCTTGGAGAAGCAGTTTTTTCGCCTTAAACGGAAGAAGAGGCAGGATTTTTCGCGCTGTTTTCAGTATCCCGAAACAGCACCAAATAGAGGTGCATTATAAGTACCTTGACCACACATACCAGTACCACACATACCATTATATTGCATCTTTAAAATATATGTAATTATATACTTTTACATAAAAAATATTATAAAATGTATTTTATTTCCAAAATGTATGTTAAATAAGGCAGTGCACTAATATTTTTCAAAACATATTTTACATTGAAACATTATTGGGAAAAATATCGCAATACAGCTACTATCTAAAAACAAGCATTAGAAATGCAATAGGTCTCGCATTTTTTTGAGTTAGAGCTATTGGCATAGCTCAACAGCTACCAGACAGAAATTGCCACTTTGCAGGTGCCGAACGGAGCACTGCTCCGTGAAACGGCCTGAAAGCCTAAAACGATGTTGATAGCCTACAAAATAAAAAAGGCAGATCAGGATGACCAGGAGGAACCGCGGACGTATTGGGATGGCCAACCCAAGCAAACAATGAGTGAAATCGCCTGGGAGTGACCCAAGCACGCAAAGGCGGGAGAATCAGACCCAATGCACCAATAAAAACCTTGTATTTCTAAATGGCACAACAACGAACAAATGGCCATTCATCGGCATGCCAAAAGCAAATAGAGGAGATATCAACAGGTCTTGCAGACAGCGCATGCGCGCTGCCTAGGCTCGACCTAAAAATACGTTTACATTCTTCTCGCTTTTACAGTAGTCCTTTCTTTACTTTAACTCATTTGTAAAGCTTATCCCTAATTAAGATGGTTGTAGTTATATGTGAGAAAGGTGATAAAACCATTTTTTCACGGAGTGAAATAAATATACATTTAGTTAGATTCTAAACCACAAAAAACACACATTTCAATACTTATTTTAAAATATAAAATACACGAAAAAGTATAAATTCAGCCGTCCACCATTTTGTTTTCAGTAGTAAACTGACTTCACTCGTGACCAGACGCTTGAAAGAGAGAGGAGGAGACCAAATAGAGTTTGTTGTTCACACACGGCTATCTATAACCACAAATAAGTACAATGTTTACTACAACCACTTTGGTACTAAGCAGCTAAATCTCATAAACATATATTAATGTTTTTTTAAAATAAATTCACAGATTATTTCCAGAATAGCTGCAGCCTTAATTTTGGAAACATTTACTTGAGTCCTAACAATGTGAGTTTCAAACTTTTTTTTATACAGAAATTACATTCAGAATTAAACTGGACCATTAAAATGAAATATAATATTTTTAATACTTTCCTAGACACAGATTGAGATATATTGCTTACCTTAGCGCAGGCGCTGGACAATGACCGGGGTGCAAAATATTTTTTTTTAGCTCCACTAGGGACTTGCCTCAAGGCAGGTGCTGGACAGTGGCTGGGGGGCAAATTTAATATTCTAACTCCACTGGGTACTTAACTTATGGAAGGTGCTGGACAGTGACTGGGAGGAAAAATTACAATTGTAACTTCACAGAGTACTTCTACCTTCCGGCAGGTGCTGGACAGGGCTGGGGGTAAAACAATTATTCAAACTACACTGAGTTTTTACCGCAGGGACGGCGCTGGACAGTGGTTGGGGGGCAAAATTACAATTCAAACTCCGCCGGGTACTTGGATACCCGGCGGAGAGCTGGACAGTGGCTGGGTGTAGAAATTACTATTCTGACTCAGCCAGGTACTTACCTAAGAGCATGTGCTGGACAGTGGCTGGGGGTAAAAACTACTATAATGGCTGGTGTTAAAAATTACTATTCAAACTCTGCCAGGTACTTACCTCAGGGAAGGTGCTGGTGAGTGACTCGGGAGCAAAATTACTATTCTAACTTGGCTGGGTACTTATCTCACTCAGGGCAGGTTCTGGGCAGTGACTCGGGGGTGGGGAGGTAGAAATTAGTAAAGTTACTGTACAAATTCCTTAAATTATTTTCTACTA